>NC_056066.1:46643760-47268760 GCF_016772045.2 Ovis aries
AAGACATGTAATAAATATTTGTTCAAGTAATCAATAGTTATTGTACAGTAACTTTTTTCTCCATTTCTTTTGATGTAAGGTCAAGTTTTCCATTTAAAAACTGGTACATACTAGCTGTCCCATAAAAATTTATTTAATGATTGATTCAATGTCAGTTTTTATAATTGGATAGAAAGGTAATCCCTCCCACACAGATTTTTTTTTTTTTAATGAGGCAAGGAATATGACTACTTGGAAAGCTGGCTGCCTGAGAAAATGGCAGATTAATGTCTCAAAACAAATATCAGTGTCTAGACGCCAGGTTCTTTTATAGAACAGAGACGGTAGGAAGATGAGGAAATAAAGGCAGAATAAAGAGGGAGAAGCGGTGTGGAAGTCAAGTAAAAAAGACCCATGTCTTGCAAGACATCTCCAGAAATGGCCAGCCTGTGGAAGGGATATGTTAATCTCTTCTTTCCTGCAACCATTCACAGGTGGGAAGTGTCAGATTATCTCCCTGTGAGCTGAACAAAGGCACTTCAGTCCAACAGTTAGGCAGAGGGACTGGGTTTTCTGAGGCAGGCCATTATATATGATTATAATAACAGCAGCAACAAAAAGCAAGTCAAAGAAACAGTTCCAACATGGAGTCAGAATTGGTTCTTCTCTGCAACAGTTCCCCACTGTCAAGGTCCATTTGACAATCTTGTAGGAAAAGGGGATAGTGATCTTTCTGTTTGTCAGTTGAATCTGGGAGTGTCTGCCTTTGGTACCAGGGTTCCAAATATTGAGATTTGTTTTCTTTTTGTTCTCCTTGGAAAGTGTCTACTTTATACTTGTCAGCTTAGAAATATTGGACTTCAGACCCAGGAGGGTTTCTCAAGTTAAGAAATTTTGCACTTTTCTGTGTATGGGAAGATGCAAGAGTCAGGACTCATTATTATTTCCTTGATATGTAATTCAGCTGTCTGGGGCCTGTGATCCTGTATTCTCAAGTTTCCTCAAGGTTCACCATAGGGAGTGGTATAATCTGGTGACTGCTAGATGGCAGGTATTCTCCTTCCTGAGTTTTCTTTCCTAGTTTTCTCCTTCCTGAGTTGACTTGGGGTTCACCAGCTCACAGTAGAGGGCTTCAGTTGTTGATTCCATTTCTCAGGTCTTCCCTTCTTGGTCAGGAATTTGACTAATATTTGGGAGACATTTCATGATCAAACTTTGCTTCACAGTGCTGTGAGGTTCATCCCAGATCAGGCAAAACTTCTTGATGTACCACTGCAGGTGCTAAATTTTGGATTAGACCCCCATGAATAATTAAAGATTCTCTGGATTCTGTCTAGTTGTCATCCAGGAGACATTTTCCATTGTTGCTTCTTCCCATACCTAGAATCACACTATTATAATTATTTTATGTTATAAATGTGATCTATTTTCTCAAGATGTTTAGCCGTAGAAGTTTTGTTGGAGGCCTGATTATACATTGGTTACTGCAAGAGACAACTATCGTATAAATTAGTCAGGATATAAGTAATGCAGCTAGTAACACTGATAATGACATAGTGCAACAGGGAGATACAAAACGCAATTTAAAAACGAAGAATCAAGTAAAGCAATGATTAGTATGACTAGTTGTAGTCCAGTTGCAATAATCTAGTGACCACAGGAGCCATAGCTGATTTAACGAGCTAGCTTCAGTTTCATTGTACTGGCCGTGGCATAGCTTAATCTTTGAGACAAGCATATGCTACTGGGAGGATCAACCAGATAGAAAAAGATTTAAGTTTTACCTTTGCTTACAAAGGATATAATTTACCAAATTACTATAAGTCAGAGGTTAAGGAAGTTTTCCTTACACCTGGAAAACACAGATTTAAGCCAGTTATTTTTAGATAGAAACCATAAAAATTATAACAATTTATCAGTTCACTCAGTCCTATGTAACTAATCCTTTTTGTTAACAGCTTTATGAAGCCATCAAGTTTCCCATTAGAATTCTTCAATGTATTACTAGTTCAGCATTACGGTCTAAAATTCAGAAACTTGGATTTATCCGAAAGTCCTTTTTATAAACCTTAAAGAGGAGGCATTTTTACAGAGGCAACAAAGTGAAACCATAACTGTATAATGACAAAAGACTTAAGAAGGCACTTTAAATCTGATTATGATGCAGTTGACAAAGTAACCTGGTTACTGCTGTGACATACAATAGTTTCAGGTAATAGAACTAGAATTATGACTGATAATATTCTACCAGGACATAGCACATTTTTAAGAACTCCGTATAATCTCTAGCATATCGGTATCATTTATCATATAATTTAAGATTTATTATTCATTGGATAACACTTGCCATGTAGTTTAACATACCAAGTGAATCTAATTAGTTTAATATCTCCCTTTGGTGTGTCTCAGGGGCCCTTTGAGGCACCCCAAAGTTAGCTAAAGATCAAAGGAACTTTATTGTAATTTGATTTGGGAAGTCTTGTCAAAAGAGCATTAAGAAAAAGTGTTTTAAAACACAACAGGATCATAGGTCACTGTGAAACAATATTTACTTAGCCAAAATGACAATGAATGATTTCAAAGGCAAATATAGAACAGATTATTTAAAAGGTAGAAATACTTATAATCTGTTATCAAAGGAGAAGAAAGCCAAATTTATTTTGTACCAAGTTACTTTCAAGATTCATTTATTTAATTAAATTTGTTTCAAACTTAGTCCTGATCATGTACAAAACTACTTTTTCAGGGTCCATGTTTCATGAACTTTCCATCAATTAATTTATTTTAGCACAATTTTAACTTTCAAGTTGTTGAATATCTGGAGATATCCTAAAATATAATTATTTCTGAAAGTTCACTCAAAGCTCTTATCTTCATTTGCATTTTCTTTCCTTAAAAGTTTCTTCACATCAAGTCCCTTTCCTTACTGACAAGTTGTATCAACAAACAACCATAGATACCAAATATAATTTAATATTAGATATTTCCCAGCTCACGTGAACCTGGAGCTCATTTAGCTTAATTGTATTTAGAATTGTTTGGTTTGTAAGCACTTACTTTTATTTAAACCAATTAAATAGAGCTCTTTTACAAATCAGCTGCAGCAAATGTTATCCAAAGACAAAGATACATACAGAGAGGCCTCAATTCTTATTTCAAGATTGCAGTCCTGAGTCAGGCAATGTAAAAAACCATCAGTTTACATATGAGGTTGAATTAAAATTGGATTTCTCATAGATGGAAAAAAGTCAAACTCACTTGGCTAGATAGCTAAATATTTGCATAAAAAGCACTTAGGAATTCTAATTATCTTGGCCAACCCAACTTCTAAATTACTTTACCTTCTCTAAAATTTGCATTTTAAAAAGACAGCATAATGAGGGTTCCTGAGAAGACATTTGCATCTCAATACAGGCAAGTTTTTCCTAAAATGACTTTGTTTCCCCTTTGTTTAATACTTACAGGCCTCTTAACATAACCAGGGAAGGTCTGGGGAGTAGTAAAAGTTTTGATGGGATTTGGATTATTTTTGGAACCACACTTCTGGTACTGTAAAGACTACTTTTGTAAAACACAGTTTCGTGGGGGTTTTTTTTGAATGATACTGAAGGATTGACATGCCCATTTACCTATGTTGGAAAGTTTTATCTTTCCTCATTTAGCTTAGCTCTTGGGAAGACACAGAGGCAACAATTTAGGCTCCTGTAAATCAGTCCAGACTGAGGGGGGAAAGAGGTGAAGATAAGAAAGACAGGCTGAGGAATCCGTCTCATAGTCCTACCAGGAAGATTGTAGCCAGGGGGAATGGGTCACTGTTTTGCTTGAACCAGTGTGTGCTTCACAGTGCACAGAAGTTGTCTTGCTGGAATTGTTGTAGCCACAAGTTCCGGGAAACAAACTCACTCAGAAGGACAATGCAGATAGTGGAGTACAGTTTATTACACCGGCGGGCCCAAGGCAGAGTCTCCTCTTAGCCAAGGACTCTGACCAGTTTTTGTGAAAACCTTATATATCCTAAGTGTACGTGCTCAAACCCACCTCCCCAAATTCCTTGAAACTAGTCTGAACAAAAGAAAAGAAAGATACAATCAAAGTTAACCTGTGATTCATATGCCTTAAGCCTAGGTAGTTAACAGTGGACAATTATCAATAGGCCTGTGGTCATACCCCAATAAGCATAATAGAATTTATGATTCTATTCAGTTATGCAGATAATTAGGGTATTCTTTTAGGCTACTGAGAGTCCAGATATGAGCCCTGGGACTCTTCCATCTGGGGGGGCGGTGGGTGGGTCTGGTTTTCCTGTTAGTGTATCATTACCATAGATACTGGGCATATAGCTCAAAGTCCGCAGTCCAGCCCAACATGGGTCCTGCTTTCAAGATGGAGCCTGTTCTGTTTGTTTCCTCCTTCAGAGTCAGATGCTGTAATAGTGTGGTCCATTCTGTTACCCACTTATCCTGTCACGAGAGACTTCAAGAGACAGGCACCTTAATGGCTTTTAAGTGCCTGACCCACGCCCTCACAATATTAATTGGCCTGGTACTCAGCCTAAGGGAGAAGGAGGAAAGGAGAGCCCTGACCTGCTTGGGAGGCAGCTATTGGGGCACAGTAGGCTATTAGGCCTTCAAAACACTCCAGAGAATAACCCTAGCTAGAGTTCCATAGCTATTAGTCTGTTTGCAGACGGTTTGAGAAGAAAGGAATGAGCGAGTGTGAGGAGGGTGAAGATCTTAAAGGAAGTACTTCTCCTTAATAGCTCAAGCAATTAGTATCAGATGTCTGTGTGTTACCAAAGTATCCAGAATAAAACAAAATCTAGCCAGCTAGAGAGTCACATTAACATGACTTCCCAGTTTCATTAGACCTGTGACCTTTGTCCAAAATGCTTTATAAATGGAATTTCCTTCACAGGGGGTGCTCCCCAAGCTGAAGCTGAAGCTCTCCACTGTCAAAGTTACCCAGGGCTCCTGTAGGGAAATTAGAATCAGATGCCTCAAGTCCAAGGGAGTCCCCAAGCCTCTTCATTTATTATCAGAGTGTTCCTCTCCTTTGCAAAACACTTCTAATTGCAAGAGTGTGTAATTGTGAGCCATTCAGGCCCATTGCTTTTCTGATCTTAGCATATCTAATATATGTCCCCCAAAGCTTTTCTTCAGGATAGATGAAATATTTCCCATTTTTATAAGTTTCATAGCACCAAAACACACACAAAAATAGGTGAATTCCAACATAAATGACACAAATTCCAGTACTAATACATAGATGAACCAGTTTCCAGCTCAGGTAAATAAATTTATCCTACAAAACAAATGAACTAATCCCAACTGTGTGCTTGTTTTGTGCCCTTCCTCTGGAGGCATGCATGCTAAGCCGCTTCAATTGTGTCTGACTCTTTGCAACTCTTTGGACTGTGTCCCACCAGGCTCCTCTGTCCATGGGATTCTCCAGGCAAGAATACTGCCATGCCCTTGGTATACTCCAGTATTCTTATACTCCAGTATACTCTGTTATTCTTGCCTGGAGAATCCCATGGTCAGAGGAGACTGAAAGGCTACAGTTCATGAGGTCATGAAGAGTAGGACATGACTGAAATGACATAGCCCAAAACAAGCACACAACTAGGGTAGGCTTGCCCCCAAAAGAACTAGTTCCCCAATAAACTGGTTCCAACTCAGGTAGAGCCCAACAACAATTCCCATCTCCAACAGAGTACCCCAACCAAATTGGCTTGTCCTGTAAAGAAAAAGCCCAAATTTAGAGGGGAATATGTTCTCAGTGTGCACACCAGAGCAACTTAACCCTACAAAATCAAGTTTGTCAACTCTTAATAGAAAAGGGCACACAAAACCACAAACAAATGAGCCAGCTATCGAATGAAGAAAACTAATGCTATGAAATTGGGTCTGTTGACTTGTAGAAGTTTGTTGATTCCTTGCTTCAACTGCCAGGCCCTGGGGCCACTGATGGCACTTCAGGGAATCTTGAAGGAGAGATCCTCAGCACAAATGGTCCCAGCAGCTTCTAGAGCCTTGCCCTAACATTCCCTAACGGAGCTGGCTAAACACAAGCAGCAAGTAAAATTTGTTACCAAATCCAGACTTGCTCTACTGAGTGAACAACAGGCCAGTGAATCAGAGATGAGATGTTGAAGGAAAGAATGTGACTTTATTCAGTAAGCTGGCTGACCGAGAAGATGGCAGACTAACATCTTAAAATAACCATCTTCTTGGGTTCTGGATGCCAGGTTCTTTACAGAACAGAAATGAGGGGAAGTGAGGAAGTAAAGTAAAAAGGCAGAATAGAGAGGGAGAGGCAATAAGTCTTGGGTCATAAGTCTTGCAAAACATCTCTAGGAATCCCCACACAGTTTTTTAATTCATAAAACTTTTAACTTTCACACTTAGGTCTCTAATCCATTTAGAGCCTGCTTTTGCATGTGACATTAAGGTCCGATTTTTATTTTCCTTCAGTTTCCCAGAAGTCTCTGCTAAATAAACTTTCCTTTCTCATTGATTTGTTTTGTTAGTTTATCATTTATCCAGTTGGTACTAAAGTCAATGTATGTGGCTTTATCTCTGAACTTGTCATTCTGCTTCCTTTGATCTATATGTTCATTTCTAGGTTGTTACCATATTTATTACTATGACTTTATACTAGGATTTAATGTTTGATAACAGTAGGTTTTTGAACTGTGGTATTGGAGAAGACTCTTGAGAGTCCCTTGGACTGCAAGGAGATCCAACCGGTCCATTCTGAAGGAGATCAGCCCTGGAATTTCTTTGGAAGAAATGATGCTAAAGCTGAAATTCCAGTACTTTGGCCACCTCATGCAAAGAGTTGACTCATTGGAAAAGACTCTGATGCTGGGAGGGATTGGGGGCAGGAGGAGAAGGGGACGACAGAGGATGAGATGGCTGGATGGCATCACCGACTCGATGGACGTGAGTCTGAGTGAACTCCGGGAGTTATTGATGGACAGGGAGGCCTGGCGTGCTGCAATTCATGGGGTCACAAAGAGTCGGACACGACTGAGTGACTGAACTGAACTGAACAGTAGGTTCTCACCTCATTTCCTTTTTAAGGTTGAGTTTGTTATTTGTGGACATTTCTTCATCCTTTATTGAATTCCTCAAAAAAAAAATCCAGCTAGAATTTTGATTGTCATTATTATTCATATTATAAGTTCATTTGTAGGAAATTGACATCTTTATAATACCAGGTGGTTCCAACCAAGACCTTTCCATGTTTACAGATCATCTTCTGTGTTCTTTAGTAGTGTTCAGTTTCTTTTTCCCCAGTCTTACTTTCTTTTGAGTTAAGTCAATCCTAGATACTTTACAGTATGATAGTGAAAGTTGTATCTGACTCTTTGTGACCCCATGGACCATACAGCCCATGGAATTCTCTAGGCCAGAATACTGGAGCGGGTAGCCTTTCCTTCCACCAGGGCATCTTCCCAACCCAGGGATCAAACCCAGGTCTCCCACATTGCAGGCAAATTCTTTACCAGGTGAGCCACAAGGGAAGCCCAAGAATACTGGAGTGGGTAGCTTATCCCTTCTCCAGTCGGTCTTCCCGACCCAGGAATCAAACTGGGGTTTCCTGCGTTGTCGGTGATTTCTTTACCAACTGAGCTATCAGGAAAGCCCACTTTACAGTATGGGTTGAAATTATTACTATCTTATCTATTAATTTTTTTCTAGGCAGTTATTGCTGGTATAGAGAAATGCTGTTGATTTTTATAAACCAATCCATAGCCTTGCTGAACTCTAGTTGAGTCTCCTGTTACCTCTGCCAAGTGTGTGGAATTTTCTATGTATATGATCACATTAATTCCAAATAATGACAGCTGGAGCTCTTTTCTTACAGTTATTGTACCAGTCTTTGTCCTTGCATATGGCATTGGAAAAGGGCTTCCCAAGTGGCTCAGTGTTAAAGAATCCACCTATCAATGAGGAGATCCAGGTTTGATTCCTGGGTCAGGAAGATCCCTTGGAGAAGGAAATGGCCACCCACTCCAGTGTTCTTGCCTGGGAAATCTAATGGACAGAGGAGCCTGGAGAGCTACAGTCCATGGGGTCACAAGAGTCGGACACAACTTAGCAACTAAAATAACAATAATGGCACTGGAAGGATCTCCAGTCCTGTGACAGGGGACATCCTTGTTTTGTTTCTGATCATAAAGGGACTGCATTCAAACGTTATCTATTAATTATGTTTACCATTTCTGTTATATAATCTTTATTAAGTTAAGCAGGTTTCCTCCTATTCCTAGTCTGCTAAGAGTATTTTTCTTAGTGATAGGTATTTAGTTCAGTTCAGTCGCTCTGTTGTGTCCCACTCTTTGCAACCCCCATGGACTGCAGCATGCCAGGCTTCCCTGTCCATCACCAACTCCCAGAGTTTACTCAAACTCATCATGTCCATTGAGTCGGTGATGCCATCCAGTCATCTCATCCTCTGTCATCCCCTTCTCCTGCCCTCAATCTTTCCCAGCATTAGGGTCTTTTACCATGATTTCTTTGCATCAGGTGGCCAAAGCATTGGAGTTTCAGCTTCAGCATCAGTCCTTTCAATGAACACCCAGGACTGATCTCCTTTAGAATGGACTGGTTGGCTCTCCCTGCAGTCCAAGGGACTCTCAAGAGTCTTTTCCAACATAATAACAGTTCAAAATCTAGGTTGGTCATAACTTTCCTTCCAAGGAGTAAGCATCTTTTAATTTCATGGCTGCAGTCACCATCTGCAGTGATTTTGGAGCCCCCAAAATAAAGATAGGTATTGACTGTTATCAAATACTTAATATCTTGATGTGCTAGAGGATTAGGCAGCAACCCGACTATTCTCTGATAACATCTTATATGAAGTGTCATAACACAGCCAGGCATTCAGAAACCTAATGTGCATTCCTAGCAATTTTACTATAATCACAGATATGTTTCTTAAATTTGCTAATCTTTGTAACATAATTTGTACAGTGAGATTTTAGATTAAATAATATAAGATCTTCCTTATTTTATCACAAACAGAAAATTCTCCAAGGTCTCATTAAGTTTTGAGTTCTTCTTATTCTTAGAAATGATTCTCTACTTCAAAAAAATTTTTTATGATTTTCATAATTAAATGTTGTTGCTTTTGTATTCTCAACTGATTTTAAAATGATTTTGTCTTAATATAGTTTATGATTATCCAGCTTTATTCTAATATTCAGTTTTAAAGTAGTGATCAGCAACATATGCCCATGGCCTTATGTCCTGTTGCCTGTATCTCTAGTCCATGATCGTTCCTCAGCTCCAGACTCACCAAGCTTACCAGACTCGCTGGTATCTCTTGTCCCATGTGTAGCTTGATAATGGCATTGTCAAAGTGACACTCTTCATTTGTCTTCCTATGGGTTGGCTCCACCTTCCGTCTTCTGTCCACAGAATTGTCCAATCCAGAAATCTGGCTGCCACCTCAATTCTTCTGGTCTTTCATCTTCCATATCAAACACCAAGCCTTCGAGAAAGTTCTCATGTTCAGTTCCCTGAGGTGTTTGAGCAGAATTGTGAGCAGCATGGAAGCCAAGAGCTGAACCCCATGTGCAAATGGAGAGTAGATCAGGGAAGCAGGCCTGCAAAAGACCAGGTGCAAGAATGAGGCCATTTGGCATATCCCAGGACCCTGTCCCTCTGGCCCTTACCCAAAACAGACTCCAGAAATTCTAGTAGACATATTCTGAGCAGTTTAACCGACCTTATAACTTTCAAATGTATTTTTATTTATACCCAGGCATTTCAGTTATGATAGTAAAAACATAAAGGGGATGTTAATTCATTGTTTAGTCATCCTTCCTCTGAATATTATCCAAGTTAGTCTTTAGTTCTGAAGGTCATGAAAAATAATTTTATAATATTTGGTGACACTTTTATTTGAAGATGTCCCAGTGCTGAGGATGACTAATGTCAGCGTTACAGCATATGCCATTTTTGGTTTTGTGGCAAATGGTATTTTGGAACATGTGGTTTGATGTGGGGTACAGTAGAAAGTGCTTAATGATCATTCTACTGTGCGTCTTTAATCTCTGCCCCTGGAACCACCCAGGGTAAGTGAGATATTCATTCTGAAAGATCTGAATCTTCAATTCATTCATCTGTAATCTGATGAATGTACATTCACAACGGTTCATAGGTTATCATGCAGGGTACTTTGTTCCCAAACTGTGCTTGCATTATATGTAAGATATGTGTTTTTTGCACCAAAAATTAAGAGAAAATAAGTCACTCATGAACCATTAAATGCTGAACTAAGACTCATTCAGTGAGTGAGTGACTGCAAATATTATGAACACAGCCTTTCTTACCCCGTTTTGAATAGCCCGATTGTCTGTCTATAGAAAGAAAAATTACTTTATAGGTACGTTTGCAAAATCTTGCCTGTTTCCTGTTTCCAAAAATTATTGTATTGAGAATTCCTTTGATAAAATTCTTGTTGGCATTTATATGTTCAGAAGATGTTAATTCCTTCATTTAACAGATATCTATTGTTTACCTTCCCTGTGCCAGGCTCTGCCCTGGCCCGCTAAGAAGATAGCAGCAAACAAAGAGACTCATTCCCTGCTCACATTCCCACATGAGGAAAGAGGACATGAACCAGCTATTCAGAAAATTATTTCATGATCTCAGCACCTACCTTGGGGTCTTCCCAACTGGACATTAGAATCACTTCCATAGGGTCCATGCCAGGGTTCAGAAGGTTCCAGGAACTAATATCCCTTATAACAACCCAATAGGCAGAGCTTCTAGGGTCCTCACAAGAACAAGCCCAGTTGCAAGAATCACTACTTTAAAGAAGTTCAAAGCGTGGTAAACCTACCAGATATTTATAGTTTCTTCCAATTTATGATATAGTGTACCAATCAGAGGTTATTTTTATCATAAGCAATGTTGCTGGCATTCTGTATTTATCAAGTTACTAGGAAATGAGCCAGGAATTATTTTAAGGTCAACTTTGTCCTTAGAGGAGAAAGAGTTGTGTTACTACTTTACCTATAATTACTTTCATGAGATGTATGGAATGTGAAGAACATTTATGACCTAGAATGTTTATAGCTGATGCCACTGCTATACAGTCATTCATTATGCTGCAGACTTTAAGTGATTCTTACGTGGGCATTTGATGCTGACACCCTCTTTATTTTGCAGAGAAGTCATCATGGTGAAAAGCCACATAGGCAGTTGGATCCTGGTTCTCTTTGTGGCCATGTGGAGTGACGTGGGCCTCTGCAAGAAGCGACCAAAACCTGGCGGAGGATGGAACACTGGGGGGAGCCGATACCCGGGACAGGGCAGTCCTGGAGGCAACCGCTATCCACCTCAGGGAGGGGGTGGCTGGGGTCAGCCCCATGGAGGTGGCTGGGGCCAACCTCATGGAGGTGGCTGGGGTCAGCCCCATGGTGGTGGCTGGGGACAGCCACATGGTGGTGGAGGCTGGGGTCAAGGTGGTAGCCACAGTCAGTGGAACAAGCCCAGTAAGCCAAAAACCAACATGAAGCATGTGGCAGGAGCTGCTGCAGCTGGAGCAGTGGTAGGGGGCCTTGGTGGCTACATGCTGGGAAGTGCCATGAGCAGGCCTCTTATACATTTTGGCAATGACTATGAGGACCGTTACTATCGTGAAAACATGTACCGTTACCCCAACCAAGTGTACTACAGACCAGTGGATCGGTATAGTAACCAGAACAACTTTGTGCATGACTGTGTCAACATCACAGTCAAGCAACACACAGTCACCACCACCACCAAGGGGGAGAACTTCACCGAAACTGACATCAAGATAATGGAGCGAGTGGTGGAGCAAATGTGCATCACCCAGTACCAGAGAGAATCCCAGGCTTATTACCAAAGGGGGGCAAGTGTGATCCTCTTTTCTTCCCCTCCTGTGATCCTCCTCATCTCTTTCCTCATTTTTCTCATAGTAGGATAGGGGCAACCTTCCTGTTTTCATTATCTTCTTAATCTTTGCCAGGTTGGGGGAGGGAGTGTCTACCTGCAGCCCTGTAGTGGTGGTGTCTCATTTCTTGCTTCTCTCTTGTTACCTGTATAATAATACCCTTGGCGCTTACAGCACTGGGAAATGACAAGCAGACATGAGATGCTATTTATTCAAGTCCCATTAGCTCAGTATTCTAATGTCCCATCTTAGCAGTGATTTTGTAGCAATTTTCTCATTTGTTTCAAGAACACCTGACTACATTTCCCTTTGGGAATAGCATTTCTGCCAAGTCTGGAAGGAGGCCACATAATATTCATTCAAAAAAACAAAACTGGAAATCCTTAGTTCATAGACCCAGGGTCCACCCTGTTGAGAGCATGTGTCCTGTGTCTGCAGAGAACTATAAAGGATATTCTGCATTTTGCAGGTTACATTTGCAGGTAACACAGCCATCTATTGCATCAAGAATGGATATTCATGCAACCTTTGACTTATGGGCAGAGGACATCTTCACAAGGAATGAACATAATACAAAAGGCTTCTGAGACTAAAAAATTCCAACATATGGAAGAGGTGCCCTTGGTGGCAGCCTTCCATTTTGTATGTTTAAAGCACCTTCAAGTGATATTCCTTTCTTTAGTAACATAAAGTATAGATAATTAAGGTACCTTAATTAAACTACCTTCTAGACACTGAGAGCAAATCTGTTGTTTATCTGGAACCCAGGATGATTTTGACATTGCTTAGGGATGTGAGAGTTGGACTGTAAAGAAAGCTGAGTGCTGAAGAGTTGATGCTTTTGAACTATAGTGTTGGAGAAAACTCTTGAGAGTCCCTTGGACTGAAAGGAGATCAGTCCTGAATATTCATTGGAAGGACTGATGCTGAAGCTGAAACTCCAGTACTTTGGTCACCTGATGGGAAGAACTGAAGGCAGGAGGGATGCTAGGAAAGACTGAAGGCAGGAGGAGAAGGGGACGACAGAGGATGAGATGGCTAGATGGCATCATGGACTCAATGGACATGAGCTTAAGTAAACTCCAGGAGTTGGCGATGGACAGGGAGACCTGGCGTCCTGCAGTCCATGGTGTCGCAGAGTCGGACACGATTGAGTGACTAAATTGAGGTGAACCCAGATTTTAACATAGAGAATGCAGATACAAAAACTCCATATTCATTTGATTGAATCTTTTCCTGAACCAGTGCTAGTGTTGGACTGGTAAGAGTATAACAGCATATATAGGTTATGTGATGAAGAGAATAGTGTACATGAAATATGTGCATTTCTTTATTGCTGTCTTATAATTGTCAAAAAAGAAAATTAGGTCCTTGGTTTCTGTAAAATTGACTTGAATCAAAAGGGAGGCATTTAAAGAAATAAATTAGAGATGATAGAAATCTGATCCATTCAGAGTAGAAAAAGAAATTCCATTACTGTTATTTAAGAAGGTAAAATTATTTCCTGAATTGTTCAATATTGTCACCTAGCAGATAGACACTATTCTGTACTGTTTTTACTAGCTTGCACCTTGTGGTATCCTATGTAAAAACATATTTGCATATGACAAACTTTTTCTGTTAGAGCAATTAACATCTGAACCACCTAATGCATTACCTGTTTTTGTAAGGTACTTTTTGTAAGGTACTAAGGAGATGTGGGTTTAATCCCTAGGTCAGGTAAATCCCCTAGAGGAAGAAATGGCAACCCACTCCAGTATTCTTGCCAGGAAAATCCAGTGGGCAGAGGAGCCTGGCAGGGTACAGTCTGAGCATGGGGTTGCAAAGAGTGAGACAAGACTTGAGCTACTGAACAATAAGGACAATAAATGCTGGGTCGGCTAAAAGGTTCATTAGGTTTTTTTTCTGTAAGATGGCTCTAGTAGTACTTGTCTTTATCTTCATTCGAAACAATTTTGTTAGATTGTATGTGACAGCTCTTGTATCAGCATGCATTTGAAAAAAACATCACAATTGGTAAATTTTTGTATAGCCATCTTACTATTGAAGATGGAAGAAAAGAAGCAAAATTTTCAGCATATCATGCTGTATTATTTCAAGAAAGATAACCAAAATGCAAAAATGTATTTGTGAAGTGTATGGAGAAGGGGCTGCAACTGATCAAGCTTGTCAAAGTAGTTTGTGAAGTTTCGTGCTGGAGATTTCTTATTGGACGATGCTCCACAGTTGGATATACCAGTTGAAGTTGATAGTGATCAAATTGAGATATTGAGAATAATCGATGTTATACCACGCGGGAGATAGCTGACATACTCAAAATATCCAAATAGAACCTTGAAAACCATTTGCACCATCTCAGTTATGTTAATCACTTTGATGTTTGAGTTCCACATAAGCAAAAAAACAACAACAAAAAAAAATACAACCTTGACCATATTTGCGCATGCAGTTCTCTACTGAAATGATTGAAAACACTTTGTTTTTAAAAACAGATTTTGATTAACAGTGGGTACGATACAATAACGTAGAATGGAAGAAATTGTAGGGTGAGCAAAATGAACCACCACCACCAAAGGCCAGTCTTCCTCTAAAGAAGATGTGTGTATGGTGGGATTGGAAAGTAATCCTCTATTATGAATTCTTCTGGAAAACACTGCTCCTAATTAGACCAACTGAAAACAGCACTCAACGAAAAGCATCCAGAATTAGTCAATAGAAAACATAATCTTCCATCAGGATAACGCAAGACTACATATTTCTTTGATGACCCAGCATGGCTGGGAGTTTCTGATTCATCTGTTGTATTCAGACGTTGCATCTTTGGATTTTTTCCATTTATTTCAGTCTACAAAATTATCATAATGGAAAAAATTTCCATTCCCTGGAAGATTGTAAAGTGCATCTGGAAAATTTCTTTGCTCAAAAAGATAAAAAGTTTTGTGAACACAGAATTATGACGTTGCCTGAAAAATGGCAGAAGGTAGTGGAACAAAAGAGTGACTATGTTGTTTGGTAAAGTTCTTAGTGAAAATGAAAAATGTGTCTTTTATTTTTATTTAAACACCAAAGGCACATTTTGGCCAACCCAATACTGAATACTTAAAGGAAACTCTTCTGTGTTGTCCTTAGCCTTACAGTGTGCACTGAATAGTTTTGTATAAGAATCCAGAGTGATATTTGAAATACGCATGTGCTTATATTTTTTATATTTGTAACTTTGCATGTACTTGTTTTGTGTTAAAAGTTTATAAATATTTAATATCTGACTAAAATTAAACAGGAGCTAAAAGGAGTATCTTCCACGGAGTGTCTGGCTGTGTTCACCAGTGTGCACACCATGTTGGCAGCTTCATTTGGGGGGTTAATATGAGAAAAGTGACACATTCAGTCCTCACACTGCCAATTGCAGCAGGAGGGCTACTCCTGATCCTGCTTCAGCCTTATTCCCAGTCACATGCCAGCTGTTTTCTGCTACCTTTTCACATTTTTCCATGAATACCTGTCAAAGTCACTACTATAGCAGAGGAAAACAGTCCTTGCATTCTGGAAGATTTTTTCTGTCCAGGATTTTGAAATAGAGGATTTTCTTGATTACGATGAGACTTAACAAAGTATCTACCTTATGCCTGTACCCACCCTTGAAACACTGTATGGTCAATATGGCTACTTTCCTTTGTTACAGGCTTTCAAATGGTTCTTCATATGTTTCCTCCTTCCCAAATATGAGGTACCAGCTCCCAGTTTTCCTTCTCAGAGGTTTTCTTCTGCAACTATAGTTCACTTAACAGGTGGAAGTAATAAAAAAATGATAGTGGTTGAAATAATAATATTTATTAATACTTTAGCAAATGCCAGTGTCCTTCAGTATCTGAACAGAGGATCAACTTTGCATTAAAAATGTAAAGATTAAAAATCAACATCTTGATATCCCATAATTCACAAAACTAATTTTAAAATGACATAAAATCCTCAAAAGCATTACTCAAAGTTAAATCTTTAACATAAGAAGTGCTAGGACTATTTTCATGCTGTCCTTTTGGCCATATGCAAGATTATTTAAAAATAAACTATTCATTATCTGCCAGTCATAATCTCCCAAGAATACCCCACTGAAAAGATGTCAGTTATACAAAGTAAGGTATTTACAGAGCCGAAGTGAATGATACACATCTGTATCTTTCTCAGGCTACCATGTTTTCTTCCTGTTACTTCCAGTTCCTTTGAGTTGTGCTAAAGAAATTTTTTTATATTTTATGTATTTTTTAAAATGGAGGATAATTACTTTACAATATTGTGATGGTTTCTGCCATACATCAACATGAATCGGCATAGGGCTTTCCAAGTGGCACTAGTGGTAAAGAACTCACCTGCCAATGCAGGAGACCTAAGAGATGTGGGTTCAATCCCTGAGTCAGGAAGATGCCCTGGAGGAGGGCATGGCAACCCATTCCAGTATTCTTGCCTGGAGAATCTCCATGGACAGAGGAGCCTGGCGGGCCACAGTCCATAGGGCTGCAAAGAGTCGGACACAACTGAAGTGACTTAGCATGCATGTATACATATGGCCCCTTCCCTCTTGAACCCCCTCTACCACCTCCCTCCCCAACCCTCTAGGTTGTCACAGAGCACTAGCTTTGGTTTCCCTGCATCATACGTTGAACTCCCACTGGCTCTCTGTTTTACATATGGTATATGTTTCAGTGCTATTCTCTCATATCATCTCGCACTCTCCTTCCCTTACTGTGTCCAAAATGTCTGTGTTTCCTTTGCTGCCCTGCAAGTAGGACCATCATTACTATCTTTCTAGATTCCATATATATGTGTTAATGTATGATATTTGTCTTTCTCTTTCTAACTTATTTCACTCTATAATAGGCTCTAGGTTCATCCACCTCACTAGAACAGACTCAAATATGTTCCTTTTTGTAGCTGAGTAATATTCCATTGTGTGTATGTACCACAACTTCATTATCCATTCATCTATGGTTGGACATCTAGGTTGTTTCCATGTCCTAGGTATTGTAAATTGTGCTGCAATAAACATTGAGGTATATATGTCTTTTTCAGTTCTGGTTTCCTCAGGGTATAAGCCCAGTAGTGAGATTGCTGGGTCATATGGTAACTTTGGGCTTTCCTTGTGGCTCTGCTGGTAAAGAATCCACCTGCAATATGGGAGACCTGGGTTTGATCCCTGGGCTGGGAAGACCCCCTGGAGAAGGGAACGGCTATCCACTCCAGTATTCTGGCCTGGAGAATTCCATGGGGTGTATAGTCCACGGGGTTACAAAGAGTTGCACACGACTGAGCAACTTTCACTCACTCATGGTAACTTTATTTCTAGTTTTTTAAGGAAGCTCCATAATGTTCTCTATGGTGGCTGTATCAGTTTGCATTTTGACCAACAGTGTCAGAGGGTTCCCTTTTCTCCACATCCTCTCCAGCATTTATTTTTTGTAAACTTTCTGATGATGGCCATTCTGACCAGTAATAATGAGTGATGTTAAGTATCTTTTCATGTGATTATTAGTCATCTGTCATCTTTGGAGAAATGTCTGTTTGGGTCCTCTGCCCATTTTAAAAATTTGGTTGTTTTTTGTTATTGAGCTGCATGAACTGCTTATATATTTTTGAGATTAATTCCTTTCAGTTGTTTCATTTGCTTATTAATTTCTCCCATTCTGAGAGTTGTCTTTTCACCTCGCTTATGGTTTCCTTCATTGTGACAAAGCTTTTAAGTTTAGTTAGGTCCCACTTATTTATTTTTGTTTTTATTTCCATTATTCTAGGAAGTGGGTCAAAGAGGATCTTGATGTGGCTTATGTCAGATAGTGTTCTGCCCTATGTTTTCCTCTAAGAGTCTTATAGTTTCTGATCTTACATTTAGGTCTTTCATCCATTTGAGTTTATCTTTGTGTATGGTGTTAGGAAGTGTTCTAATTTCATTCTTTTACTAGTAGCTGACCAGTTTTCCCAGTATGAATTATTGAAGAGGCTATCTTTTCTCCATTGTATATTTTTGCCTCTTTTGTCAAAGATAAGGTTCTCATAGGTGCATGGATTTATCTCCAGGCTTTCTATATTGTTCCATTGGTCTGTACTTCCATTTCTGTGACAGTATCATACTGTCTTGATGACCGTAGCTTTGCAGTATAGTCTGAAGTCAGGAAGGTTGATTCCTCCATTTCCATTTCTTTCTCAAGATTGCTTTAGCTATTTAGGGTCTTTTGTGTTTCCATAAAATTGTGAGAGTACTTGTTCTAGTTCTGTGAAAAATACCATTATTAGTTTGATAGGGATTGCATTGAATCTATAGATTGCTTTGGGTAATATACTCATTTTCACTATATTGATTCTTCCAATCCAAGAACATGGTATATTTCTGCATCTGTTTGTGTTGTCTTTGATTTATTTCTCAAGTGTCTTATAGTTTTCTGCATACAGGTTTTTTTGTCTCTTTTGGTAAATTTATTCCTCGGTATTTTTGTTGTTGCAATGGTGAATGGGATTGTTTCCGTAATTTCTCTTTCTGATTTTTCATTGTTAGTGTATAGGAATGCAAGGCATTTCTATGTATTAATTTTATATCCTATGACTTTACTATATTCATTGATTAGCTCTAGTAATTTTCGGGTGGCCTCTTTAGAGTTTTATATGTAGAGGAGCACATAATCTGCAAACAGTGAGAGTTTTACTACTTCTTTTCCAATCTGGATTCCTTGTGTTAAAGGATTTTCACTAAAAAATTAAAATACCAATTTTAAATAACTGAGTCTAACTCTCACAGAAGGTTTTTCTGGAGAAGTGTCAAGTGTCAGGTGTCAAACTTTCTTTCCCTTCCTCTCTCTGGAAGAAGTGTCCTCTACCTTTGGAAGGAATTTTGGGTCTGTATTGCTTCTCACTCTAGTGGGAGCCTTAATATGGCCAGAACCTGAGCTTCCCTAGGCTCAGGCCCTGACCTTCCATTGGTCTAAGAAACTGACCTACATAGTTCATTTCCACTTGAGAATGGTCAGTTCCTCTCTGCTCTTTGAAACTCCTGGAGGATTTAGCATCTCCTGCATTAATTGGAGGAGTTAAACCCATCCTTTGCCACACTCCTGTGAGGCCTGCCCCTGTTCTCCAAGAAGCCACACCTCTGCTACACACACCCAGCCTATGAGCTTCAACTCTGCCTTGCTACAATTTTCCTTTCCTGGAGAGCTGGTGTTCTGTTCTTTCCCTGGAGCAGTGCTCCTCAAACTTGAATGTGTGCCTGACTGGAGCCCAAGATTCTGCATTTCTCACAAGTTCCCAGATGGTGCCATGCTGGTTCTGTGAAACTTCACTGGAACAACTCCCTCAGGATTTCACACTGAAACCTCTATCAGCACCACCTGAAGGCTTGTTCAACACAAGTTGCTGCATCCCACCCCAGAGTTTCTGATTCCAGAGTGTAGGGTAGGACCAGAGAATTTACATTTCTAACACACTCCCCGGCAATGATGCTGTTGATGTGGAGATTGCAAATGGAGCTCCACTGCCCTGCAGGAAGATGTACATGAAATAGAAGGTAACCTGGCCCTGAAAAATAGAGCAGTTAGGAGACTAAAAACCTGACTGGAACGCTCCCTGGGGAGGAGAGAGCTGAGAGCTCTAGGGATGAAAAGCAAAGGAGATGTAAGGAAGTAGTTAATACCTGCTTCCTGAAAAACTGGAAGGACTGGTGAGTCCTGAGGCCCACCACTAGTGAGAGATTCAGCTAAACTTGGAATAGTACCCAGGCCACAAATGGAGCATGTCTCAAATTCAGATATGCACACAAATCACCTGAGAACCCTGTCAAAATGCAGTTCTGAGGCCATATGTTTGATGTAAGCTTGGAGATTTGTCATTTCTATAAGCTCCTGGGTGATGTGTGGTCCCAGTGGTCCCAGGACCACACCAAGAAACAAGGACCTAGAAGCCTAAGTCATCTCTTCACACCCTGGCCAAGACTTTGAAGAAGGATTGAAGTCTCAGGAGCTGGGGGGAGTTGGGGAGTAGCCAATAGAGAGTCTTTACCTTCTCTTGATTTAGCCCTAAGCTTTGCCTCTCCTGCTTTGAGAGCACATTCCTCTTACCTGGCCTGAGTTAAAAGAATCAACCTCCTGCCGGCAGCAGTGTAAGTCAGCTTGTGTATTATCTCAGAAACAAGCCAAATTAGTTAGCTGCCCATGGGAAATATCAAATCCAGAGACATTCTGTCAGTTTTTCAAGGTCATACAAATAGTGAGTGAAAATATTAGTTGCTCAGTCATGTCTGACCCTTTGCAAACTTATGGACTATAGCTGCCAGGCTCCTCTGTCCATGGAATTCTCCAGGCAAGAATACTGGAGTGGGTTGTCATACCCTCCTCCAAGGGATCTTCTGGACCCGGGGATCTTCTGGACCCAGGGATCAAACCCTCCTCTCTCATGTTGCAGGCAGATTCTTTACTGCCTGAGCCACCAGGGAAGCCCACACAAATAGTATGTTCACCGAAGCACATTGTGGAAACTCTTTGCCTTGGTTTGTTGTTTATATTTAAGGGTTTGGCTCAAAGGTCCAACACCTCAGGCACTGTGCACAAATCATGGCCTCTGTCAAGGGCACCCCCTGGTCTTCTGCAGGGCTCCAGCTTGAGGGGACTCAGTTGAATCCAAGGGGAACCTGAAGGAAGGGTCAGAAATCCTAAAAGCAAATTCAGCCTAAAATGCCTCCTACCCTATTTGATTCCTTCATCACTCACTGTCCCCTACACACTTCTTTCATATTATTTCAGAAGTGACCTATAGCCAGGGGTCATAGATTAGTGGCCCTCTCTAATAAAACCATAGTTCCCTAACCCCTAGAACACATACATGTCACCTCCTGCCAGAGCCCCTAGGCTGGAGGCTACCAGGATGATTGGGACTGGAGGCTTCTTTCTCCCTAACTGTCCTGGCAAATCTGCCCATTTCCTCCTTCCTTCTCTAAAAACAAACAATAAACAAACAAAAGCAAGATCATTATCTTAATCTTTATATCGAGTAAAGATAAACGTTTTCAGTAATTCTATTCTTTAGCACCCTTACTCAACCTAATCATTTAAGAAAACTTTATAGGACCTTGTTTCATTGCCTTTCTTGTTGAATATACCATCTTGATTAGTTTGCTGGGGTTGCCATAAAAAAAAAAAGTGCCACAGATTGAGTGGCTTAAACAACAGATATTTACTTTCTCACTCTTCTGGGATTAAGGTATCATCAGGGTTGGTTTCTTCTCTGGCTTGTAGAAGGCCTCCCTAGATCTTCCCACAGTCTTTCTTCTTTGTAAGGACCTAATCTCTTTTTATAAGGACCAGTTGATGCTCTATCACGTACGACTCTTTGAGACCCTATGGACTATAGCCCTCCAGGCTCCCCTGTCCCTGGGATTCTCCAGGCAAGAACACTGGAGTGGGTTGCCATTTCCTTCTCCAGTGCATGAAAGTGAAAAGTGAAAGTGAAGTCATCACTCCTCAAATTGGATTAGGGCTCACCCTAATGGCTTCATTTTAACCTAACTTTAACTCTTTAAAGGCCCTAACTCCAAATACAGTCATTTTTTGAGGTATTAAGGGCTATGACTTCAACACCTATCAAGAAATGTCATAGCAGTATGTTAGTGTAATTCTCAAGAGAGCTCAAAGGCAGTCCCAAGACTAAGACAACCTTAATGGCAGCCTCACAGTCACATCCTATTCCTTTATCAGGATCACACTATTCCTTCAATAGACTGAGCCACTGCCCACCAATCCACTTAGGATTGCCAAGGGTACCTATCTCATAGTGCCCATTGCAGAGCAAACAAAAATGCTTCCATTCTGGATACAGACCCTGAAACCCAGCCATGAACCCCATGGCTCACACAAAGAGCTTCATAACCAAACAAATTTGTTTAGTTTGGCTCATATTTATGAAGAGCTAAAACTCTAAGCCAGATAACGTTCATCCCACACACAGTTCAGTTTAGTTCAGTCACTCAGTTGTGTCTGACTCTTTGCGACCCCATGAATCGCAGCATGCAAGGGCTCCCTGTCCATCACCATCTCCCAGAGTTCACTTAGACTCATGTCCATCGAGTCAGTGATGCCATCCAGCCATCTCATCCTCTGTCATCCCTTTCTCCTACTGCCCCCAATCCGTCCCAGCATCAGAGTCTTTTCCAATGAATCAGCTGTTTGCATGAGGTGGCCAAAGTACTGGAGTTTCAGCTTTAGTATCATTCCTTCCAAAGAAATCCCAGGGCTGATCTCCTTCAGGATGGACTGGTTGGATCTCCTTGCAGTCCAAGGGACTCTCAAGAGTCTTCTCCAACACCACAGTTCAAAAGCATCAATTCTTCGGCACTCAGCCTTCTTCACAGTCCAGCTTTCACATCCATACATGACCACTGGAAAAACCATAGCCTTGACTAGATGGACCTTAGTCTGCAAAGCAATGTCTCTGCTTTTGAATATACTATCTAGGTTGGCCATAACTTTTCTTCCAAGGAGCAAGCATCTTTTAATTTCATGGCTGCAGTCACCATCTGCAGTGATTTTGGAGCCCAAAAAAAAAAAGTCTGACACTGTTTCCACTGTTTCCCCATCTATTTTCCATGAGGTGATGGGACTGGATGCCATGATCTTCGTTTTCTGAATGTTGAGCTTTAAGCCAACTTTTTCACTCTCCTCTTTCACTTTCATCAAGAGGGTTTTGAGTTCCTCTTCACTTTCTGCCATAAGGGTGGTGTCATCTGCATATCTGAGGTTATTGATATTTCTCCTGGCAATCTTGATTCCAGCTTGTGTTTCTTCCAGTCCAGCATTTCTCATGATGTACTCTGCATATAAGTTAAATAAGCAGGGTGACGATATACATCCTTGACGTACTCCTTTTCCTATTTGGAACCAGTCTGTTGTTCCATGTCCAGTTCTAACTGTTGCTTCCTGACCTGCATACAGATTTCTCAAGAGGCAAGTCAGGTGGTCTGGTATTCCCATCTCTTTCAGAATTTTCCACAGTTTATTGTGATCCACACAGTCAAATACACAGCAAGCACACCTGGCTTAGAGATACACTGATTATGAATTAATTGACATAAAACTGAGTGTTAGCTATAATTTAAGGGGTACTATAGAAAGTTGGCAAGATTCTATCCCCTCATGCTGCCAAATTCTGAATGCTAGTCTCACCCATCACCCTGCTCATGGTATCTGCCCACATATGGAATGCTCCCACTCAGGTTTCATTTAGGCCCAGCTCATCTTCCCAAGGCCCCAGCTTCAATGTGCAGGGAGAACCCCACAGATTCCAGGCCTACCCAGGTGGTCTTCCCATTGTCTAGACCAGGAACTCAGTAAAAAAGGAGACACTCTCTTCTTTGTCCAGCCATGTTTCTCCCATCCCCCTGCATGTCTCTGAATCTCCTTTTATTCCAGCCCTCCAAGGAGGCCTTTTCTCTCCAACCATGTCTTTTCTCTCCAACCAATCTGAAGAATCTTTTCTCTATACTGCCTTCCTGCTACTGCTGCTAAGTCAATTCAGTCGTGTCTGCCTCTGTGTGACCCCATAGACAGCAGACCACCAGGCTCCCCTGCCCCAGGGATTCTCCAGGCAAGAGCACTGGAGTGGGCTGCCGTTTCCTTCTCCAATGCATGAAAATGAAAAGTGAAAGTGAAGTCGCTCAGTCGTGTCCGACTCTTAATGACCGCATGGACTGCAGCCCACCAGATTCCTCCATCCATGGGATTCTCCAGGCAAGAGTGCTGGAGTGGGGTGCCATTGCCTTCTCCATACTGCCTGCCAGGAGGTGACAAAACATTGTGCGTTTGCTGTTTCCATGGTATCAGGCAAACACTGAGCCTATTGTTGTGGACCAGACTAGCCCAAGAGGGTTATTGCTGTTATCATTTAGTTGCTAAGCTGTGTCTCTTTGCAGCCCCACGGACTATAGCCTGCCAGGATACTCTGTCCATGGGATTTTCCAGGCAAGAATACTGGAGTGGCTGCCATTTCCTTCTCCAGGGGATCTTCCCAATCTATGGATCAAAACTGTGTCTCCAGCATTGGCAGGCAGATTCTTTATTGCTGAGCCATCAGGAAAGTCCAAAGGAAAGGTTTCCCACCTTCAATTAAAGCCATCAGGCAGGGCTAATGTTTCTTCAAGAAACATCTCTGGATCTTTGATCAATGAGGATATACTCAGTCAAGCCCAGATTCCCCTGGTTAATGTATCAGAATTCTCAGCTTTGAGAATTTTAGGAGAATGATTTTTCACTGCCACCAATGGAGGAGGCCCACTCTGGCTCTGCTGCACATCTGACTCCCACAGCTAGGGCAGCCACATTCCTCAGAACCTGCCAGAAGAAGAACTTAATAAATAAACCAGGTTGGGTTGTTTGGCTCTGTCCAGCCAAGTTATGGAAAATGCCCTGTGAAAGCTATAACCTTTCTTTTGACAAAATCACCTGAAGGGTACTTGAACAGCAGAGACATTATCTTATTCAGTGTCTCCTAGTTTGCAATTATCAAACCATAACATCAAATTGAGGAGCATTTATGCCCTCCAGAGTGACAAGTGTAAACCACAAAAAACTGAATGAAGTTCTGATTTATGCTATAATATGAACAGACTTTGAAAACATGATGCTAAAGTGAAAAAAAGTCAGACACAAAAGGGTTAATATTGCACGATTCCATTTATATGAAATGTCCAGAGTAGTCAAATCCATAAAGACAGAAAGTAGATTATTCATTGCCAGCACTTGGAAAGAAGGGGTAATGAGAAGTGACTTTGAATGAATGTGAGCTTTTCTTCTGGTATGACACAAATATTCTGGAATAAGAGATAGTGACAATGAACAACTTTGTGAGTAGACTACATATCACTGAATTGTACAGTGTGAAATGGTGAGTTTCATGGTATTTGAATTATATTTAAATGAAAAAAATTTTAAACATAGAATTACCTACCTAAGAATAGAAGTGATGAATGGGTAGAGGGAGATTTGAGCATTTGTTTGAAATTTAATCTGTTATAAGAATATTTCAACCCACTTGTTTTTCTCCTAAAAGCCTTGAGTCCAAAGCCTTTTCTAGCCATAGAATCAAAGCCTATTCAATGAAAGCTGAAACATGTTATACAAAATTCTTTGCCTCTAAAAAGGTGAGCACCACAATATTTAACCACAAAGTGGTTGAATTTAAAACCTGCTTGCCCCTCCTGCAATATGTTATGTTAGAGGACATGCTGGTGTCAAGAGGTGACAGAATTGTTACCCGGTAAAATAAAACTGTTACCAGGTAAATAATGCGGCAAAAGCTCAACCCCCTTTACTCAACATTAAATCCTGAAATTTCCTCAAGAAAAACTATGATCTTTGATAAACAATTGGAGGACCTGGAAGTTGTTTCCTGCACCAGTTTTTGTGATGACTGCCTTTTCTATTACATTACAAGTCACTCCTCCAGCAAACTATTGCAACAACTTTCATCCACCTGGTGGAAACTTTACCCTTTTCCCCAAGGATGGCATTTCTCTGGACTTCTCAATCTGCCCAGCAGAGGTAGCCCAGTTGTTTCTTTTCCACCGAGTAGAGAAGTTACACAGATGATTAAGGACCCACCCTTCCATACCTCCATGTTTTTTTACTTTGACCTGCTTTCCTTGTTCAGGGGCCTTGCTATATCATTTAAGAACCCATCTGAATAAAGCATCTGATGTTTTGGCTTTTCCTCTATTGGTGCTCATTTCATTTGGTTTTTCCTCCCAAGTTTTTATCTGATTCTCCTTCCCTGTTGGTCATTTCATACCTATATGTCACTTCCACTTGAGGTCAGGTCAGTTCAGTTCTGTAAGTCGCTCAATCATGTCCAACTCTTTGCGACCCCATGGACTACAGCTCGCCAGGCTTCCCTGTCCATCATCAACTCCTGGAGCTTATTCAAACTCATGTCCATCGAGTTGGTGATGCCATCCAACCATCTCATCTTCTGTTGTCCCCTTCTCCTTCGGCCTTAAATCTTTCCCAGCACCAGGGTCTTTTCAAAGGAGTTGGTTCTTTGCATCACGTGGACAAGGTATTGGAGTTTCAGCTTCAGCATCAGTCCTTCCAATGAATATTCAGGACTGATTTCCTTTAGGATTGACTGGTTGGATCTCCTTGTGGTTCAAGGGACTTTCAAGAGTCTTCTCCAACACCACAGTTCAAAAGCATCAGTTCTTTGGTTCTTCAATTCTCCTGACCACTTGAGGTCAGGAGATCAGAAAAGATGGGAGAGGGGCATTAGTTCATGCAGTGAAAAATTTTTAATGTTTTCATATGGCAGCTAAAGTGAATGGCTGAGAAGATCTTTTCCATCCCTTGAAAAACCCTTGAAATCAAGGACATCTATGGTAGAGGTGGATGTGGTCTGTGAGCTGCTAGTAGAGACATATCTGCAGGATGAATCGTTCCCCTTACAATGACCACCATTCAGGGCTAGAAAGGAGAATGCATTGTTCAGTATTAGCCTTTCCTACAGACCACAAAACTGAGTCATATGGAAAAATTTGCAGCACAGAAACAATTGTGAAAGAAATCCAGCAGAACACTAAAGATGTCAGTTATCCCTCTCTGTGCCTTCCTCCCTACAGCCCTCTCAGTGGCAATCTGGTCCTCCATTCAGTTCAGTTCAGTCACTCAGTCATGTCTGATTCTTTGCGACCCCATGAATCACAGCACGCCAGGCCTCCCTGTCCATCACCAACTCCCGGAGTTCACTCAGACTCATGTCCATCGAGTCAGTGATGCCATCCAGGCATCTCATCCTCTGTCATCTCCTTCTCCTCCTGCCCACAATCCCTCCCAGCATCAGAGTCTTTTCCAATGACTCAGCTCTTTGCATCAGGTGGCCAGAATACTGGAGTTTCAGCTTCAACATCAGTCCTTCCAACGAACACCCAGGACTGATCTCCTTTAGGATGGACTGGTTGGATCTCCTTGCAGTCCAAGGGACTCTCAAGAGTCTTCTCCAACACCACAGTTCAAAAGCATCAATTCTTCTGTGCTCAGCTTTCTTTCACAGTCCAACTCTCACATCCATACATGACCACTGGAAAAACCATGGCCTTGACTAGACAGACCATTGTTGGCAAAGTAATGTCTCTGCTTTTGAATATGCTATCTAAGTTGGTCATAACTTTCCTTCCAAGGAGTAAGCGTCTTTTAATTTCATGGCTGCAGTCACCATCTGCAGTGATTTTGGAGCCCAAAGAAATAAAGTCTCTCACTGTTTCTATTGTTTCTCCATCCATTTGCCATGAAGTGATAGGACCGGATGCCATGATCTTAGTTTTCTGAATATTGAAATTTAAGCCAACTTTTTCACTCTCCTCTTTCACTTTCATCAAGAGGCTTTTTAATTCCTCTTCACTTTCTGCCATAAGGGTGGTGTCATAAGCACACCTAAAATAAGCACACCTATCTTGCCCATCCTCACTTCCTTCCCCAAAACTAGTCTCATTGTTTCCCTTCTCAGCAGTTATCTCTGCAGACCTCCACCAAAATGATCACCACTTCCTCTACACTCTGATAACCCTTGCCTGGTACCTAGCATCATATAAACTGAGCCAAGGGGCTGTTTTGTGGCTTACAAATATTATCAATCACACCCAACTACCGTCAGTTCCTCAAGCCTAATTTTAAAAACTGTATTCAAACACATCATGAATTCTTACCTTATTGTACCTTAGAGGCACTCCTAAGATGCTTCCCTTCCTTTTCCTTTAAAAAATATTTAATTTTAATTTATTTGTGACTGTGCAGGCTTTTCTCTATAATTGTGGAGAGCAGGAGGACACTCTCTAGTTGCAGTGCATGGGCTTCTCCTTGCAGTGGCTTCTCTTGTTGCAGAGCACAAGTTCTAGGGCTCAGCAGGGCTCCGTAGTTGAGGCACATGGTCTCAGTAGTTGCAGTTCCCGGGCTTTAAAGCACAGGCTCAGTAGTTGTGGCACATGGACTTAAGGGCTCCATGTAGCATGTAGGATCCTCAAGATTGGGGATTGACCCCGTGTCTCCTATACTGGCTAGTGGACTCTTTGCCACTGAGCCACCAGGGAAGCCTTCTGTTTCTTTTCCTATGTTGTTCCCTCCACCTGGAATGTCTTCCTTGCCCCCTCTCCATCTGATAAACTCCTGTTTATACATCAAGACCCAGCTGAAATGTCTTTCCCTGCCAGACCTCTTTGTGAGTCTGATGAAGCCTATGGACCTTACTCAGAATAATGTTTTTAAATTCATAAAATATAGAGGTTATACAGGAAACCAATTATGCTGAAATAGAGTTATCAAAACACTTTTACACTGATTAAATGTAAATATCTATAAAGTCACTAAATAAGATCTACTAGCAGGCCTAATGACCTCATGTGATAAGTGTAAGTATAGACAATATTTAGAGATTTGCTAAATCTGGAATCAGGGTGATCAAATTGTTCTGGTTTGCCTCATACTTCTCATTTTAGCACTGAAAAATCCCATGTCCTAGGAGCCTCCTCACTCCCTAGCAAACTGGGACAGTTGGTCGCCCTTCCTGTAATGTGACCTGAAAACATCTGTGATTCTAGTCGGTTATGGTCACAGGTATAGCTAATGATACTGTGTCTACTATCTGCACTTTTCATGGAGGAAAGTCTGCATTTCAGGTAGAGGTTAGTGGAAATAAAGATGTGATAGTTTTCCCAAGTTCATGTATCTTCCAAATTCTATCCATGGACTGCCCCTTGCCAATTTAAGAACCCCTGCAACTAGCAGGACAAAGTTAGGCCTAATCTCCTAACCTTTATACTTTGTTCTTAACTCTGCTATTATTTACCAAGCTGTTGTTACTGTTTATTTAAACAATGCAGCAAAACTTCTCCATTGAGCACCATTCCCATAATGGTGGGAAGAATTAAAAGAAGTCTCCTTCACAGTGGGGCCAGCATGCAGCAGACAGAAACGTGAGGAACCTGGGAGACTTCTCATGCAGATGTATATAAATTTGTTGAACAACTTTGGAAAACTGCTTAGCTGCAGTTTTAGTAAAAACTAAAGCTGAAAAGACATGTATCTGATGACCAAGCCTCTCTGCCCCTAAGGGTTTTGCCTCAGGAATGAGAGCTATGTTCACCAAGAGATGTACATAAGAATTTTCAAAGCACCTGCATTTATAAATAGGTCCAAGTGAGAATCAACCCAAATATCCATCAAGAGGTGAAGAGATAAACTGTGATCTACTCATATAACCATATATCATGCAGGAATGAGAACTGAAAAATAACACTTCTAGGCAACAACACTGATGAATCTCACAAACATAATGATGAGCAAAAAAAGCCAGCAATAAAAGAGCACTTATTACATGTTTCCATTTGTGCAAAATACAAAAGCAGGTGAAACTAGCTTGAACATTAGAAGTCAGGACAGCATACCGTTGGATGGGCGGGTGGGTGTGGTTGTAAGGGTTTAGAATATTCTGCAGGCTACATAAGGTTGTTTACTTTGTGAAAATTTATTGAACCCTGCACTTATGAAATGTACATTTTTCCATATGCATGTTGTGCTTCAATAAAAGCATTTGTTCACAATGTTGGAAAAGCATTCCCACCTGCTGGTGAATCTCATCCCGATAAAGCCACTAACATCAAGTGACCTCTCCCTGCATGGTTAATTTGTTTGGCTCTGCAGCTTGACCACCAATTTTCCCACCGAATATGAATTGTCCTGATGATGCTTCAATTTCTCCTGCCTGAAGGCCATCACAGACCCAGCCTCTGGAACCAACCTCTTCAGCCTTTGTTCAGTTCAGTTCAGTTCAGTTCAGTCACTCAGTCATGTCTGACTCTTTGCAACCCCATGAATCACAGCACGCCAGGCCTCCCTGTCCATCACCAACTCCTGGAGTTCACTCAAACTCATGTCCATCGAATCGGTGATGCCATCCAGCCATCTCATCTTCCATTGTCCCCTTCTCATCCTGCCTCCAATCTCTCCCAGCATCAGGGTCTTTTCCAATAAGTCAACTCTTCGCATGAGGTGGCCAAAGTATTGGAATTTCAGCTTTAGCATCAGTCCTTCCAACAAACACCCAGGACTGATCTCCTTCAGGATGGACTGGTTGGATCTCCTTGCAGTCCAAGGGACTCTCAAGAGTCTTCTCCAGCACCACAATTCAAAAGCATCAATTCTTCAGTACTCAACCTTCTTTATTGTCAAACTCTCACATCTATACATAACTACTGAAAAAACCATAGCTTTGACTATACAGACCTTTGTCGGTAAAGTGATGTCTCTGGTTTTTACTATGCTGTCTAGGTTTGTCACAGCTTTTCTTCCAAGGAGCAAGAGCATTTTAATTTCATGTCTGCAATCACTATCTGCAGTGATTTTTGGAAGCCAAGAAAATAAAATGTGTCACTTCTTCCACATTTTCCCCTTCTATTTGCCGTGAAGTGATGGACTGGATGCCATGATTTTAGTTTTTTGAATGCTGAGTTTCAAGCCAGCTTTTTCACTCTCCTCTGCCTCATCAAGAGGCTCTCCACTTTCTTCCATTAGAGTGGTATCATCAGCATATCTGGGGTTGTTGATATTTCTCCTGGCAATCTTGATTCTAGCTTGTGCTTCATCCAGCCTGGCATTTCACATGATGTACTCTGTGTAGAAGTTAAATAAGCAGGGTGACAATATATAGCCTTTTCATACTCCTTTCCCAATTTGGAACCAGTCAGTTGTTCCATGTCTTGTTCTAACTGTTGCTTCTTGACCTGTATACAGGCTTATCAGAAGACAGGTAAGGTAATCTAGTACTCCTATCTCTTTAAGAATTGTCCGCAGTTTGTTGTGACCCACACAGTCAAAGGCTTTAGTGTGGTCAATGAAGCAGAAGTAGATGTTTTTCTGGAATTTCCTTGCTTTCTCTATGATCCAATGAGTGCCCACAATTTGATCTCTGGTTCCTCTGCCTTTTACAAGCACAGCTTGTACTTCTTGAAGTTCTCAGTTCACATACTGCTGAAGCCTAGCTTGAAGGTTTTTTAGCATAACCTTCCTAGCGTGTGAAATGAGTGCAGCTGTAAGGTAGTTTGAACATTCTTTAGCATTGCCCTTCTTTGGCTTTGAAATGAAAACTGACCTTTTCCAGTCCTGTGGCCTGCTGAGCTTTCCAAATTTGCTGACATGTTGAGTGCAGCACTTTGACAGCATTGTCTTTTACGATTTGAAATAGCTCAGCTGGAATTCCAACACCTGCACTAGCTTTGTAGCAATGCTTCCTAAAGCCCATCTGCCTTCACACTCCAGTCCTTTCTGGATCAACTTAAAACACAGAGTTCATGCCGTTACCCCTTCAGTAGTTCCCTATTTTCAGTACTTCAGTAGTTCCCTTTTTTCCTACTTATGAGCATGTTTTTCACGCTTGTGTGTGCTGTCACGTCCAACTCTTTGCAATAATTCTATTTATATGAAGTACAAAAGCAGGCAAAACTAATCTGCGGTATAAGGAGTCAGCACAGTGGTCAGTATAGGGAAGGGGCAGTGACCGGATGGGAAGATAAAAGGCTTTGGACTTTGTCATGTTCATCTCATTAATCTTGGTGCTCATTACATGAGTGGATTCAGTTTGTAAGAATACACAATGCTGTATACTTAGGATATGTTCGGCTTTCTGTGTGTATTAAACTGAAAGTGAAAGTTGCTCAGATGTGTCTGACTCTTTGTGACCCCATGGACTATATAATCCATGGAATTCTCCAGGCCAGAATACTGCAGCGGGTAGCCGTTCCCTTCTCCAGGAGATCATCCCAACCCAGGGATCAAACCCAGGTCTCCCATATTGCAGGTGGATTCTTTACCAGCTGAGTCACCAAGGAAGCCCAAGAATACTGGAGTGGGTAGTCTATCCCTTCTCCAGGAGATCTTTCTGACCCAGGAATCGAACCAGGGTCTTCTGCACTGCAGGTGGATTCTTTACCAGCTAAGCTACCAGGGAAGCCCCCTGTGTGTATAGTAGACTTCAATAAAAAGAAAAATTGAGTATGGCTGTTTAGACAACTACACAGCTATCTAATAAGTATTTTTTTCCAAAACACATTTCTTTATAATTAGGTCATGAGCTACTTTAGCTGCCTTATTCATCTCTATGCTCTCCCACATAACAGACACTTGATAAATTTCAAGAAGCCAAGATATGGTGGGTAATCTTCCCACACACTAACCTTTCTGTATACAGTGATTTTGCCATGGCATCTTCTATCTTAATGATCACTTTATTTATTTCTAAATGTTTTCAAAAAGGCCCAAGATCTAACAAACATAGAACTGATATAATAATAATCCCTTCATGCATTTTAAAACTCAGTCTTTCCCTGTTTTGCTTTTTTTTAAATGCACATAATTTTTGATTATTCGTATTGTTTCAGTGAAAAGGAAAAAGAGGAAAGAGTTTTTTCTTTCCCTTTCCTGAGAACAAAAAAGGTAAACAGAACATTGAGCAGACCTGAACATTCCTAGTTTCTTTTTAATTTTAACTGCTCCTAACTCTGCATGTCTGCAACTAAGTTTGCTTTTCGGCCCCCTAATTCTGCAGGAATTACATTTCGCACCTATTATCCTTTGCTTACCCTTATAACACTCCTTTACCCATGTAGTTACATATGAGAAGGAAGGCCACAGAGCCGCAGAGCTGCCGGACTCAATTACTGGGTTACTGCTGCCAGCCTATGACTATTTTTGGCAAGATCCTAACACCTTTGTTCCTCATCATTAACTCCTGACTGCGATCCCTCATCTTGTATAAGCCCCTAGACTCCTCATGGAGTGGGGAGCAAAGTCTTGAGGCATGAGCCTACTGTATTTCCCTTGCCACTGGCTGAGAATTAAAGTCAACTTTCTATTACCTTCAGACTCTGTCTCCACATGTTTTATTCAGCTTTGGTGGGCAGAGAAAGGCCAGATTTTGGCTGACAACAATGTTGGAGAGAAATACATCAGTCTTTGTGTCATGGAGCACCCAACTCGGTGGAATCAGTCTCATTCTCCCAGTTTTCTCAAATATGATCAAAATTCTATTATTGTCTTACTATAATTTTCAAGCGTGGAAGACACAATTCACCCAGCCCTGTCCTTTCAGCTCATTTGAAGAAACTAATGTTCTCTCACTAATTCCTTGGCTGTTTGTTCATCAGCTGGGTGTGGGGCAGGATCAGAGCCGTTCTGCACTCTGTATCTGGTTAACAGTTTTCTCGCTTCATTTGTAGCTTCCAGGGCTCCTCCAATCGTCTCAAACGTTTCACAGCCCTCTACACTCCTCTGTGCCTCCAAGAACAGCCTTTTGTTCACTGACAAGAGGAATCTGCAGCCTCATCAGCTCTAAACCAACCTCCCACAACCCTCTGGGCAAAGTCCTCCTCTGAAAGGGAAAAGAAAGAAGGGGAAGGCCTGGAGGGGAGGGGCCCTGGAGGTGGTTGCGACAGATGGGGACAAGCAGGGTGGACAGAACACGGAGTTCAGAACAGGGCAATGGGCCTGCAGGGGCAACACAGCCTCCTGGGTGGGTGACCTTGGGACTATCTGGGCCCCATGACATTATAGTGTGAAGGAGCTGGACTAGAGGATTCTGAGTCCTTTCCAGCTCTAAACATCCCAAACCTAATTACTACCCTAAGCATCTATTATGTTGAACAAACATGTACTGGCATTTGTCTCTGGATAGTGAAATATTAAGTCTTTTTCTTCCTCTCTTCTGCATTTCACAAATAGTTTGTGCTAATTTTCCACTACTGATAATGTGTGTGTGTGCATATGTCCACAAAACCAAAATATCTGTGATTCTAGAAAGAAAATGAAAAAGTTTCTTTTTTAAGAGAGGAAAAATGAATAAAATTTAAAGGCAGAGGCAGAGAAGAAAGAAAGGTCCATGTGGAAGCCAAAAATCCACCTAGCTCAGAAGCCCTGCTGTCCCTGCAGGGCTTCTGCAGGGACAGCATTTGATTTGGGGTTTCCCACCTCCAAGGTGAAATGTCTTTGTAAACTCTTCTGGCATCATCTGCTGGTCATTCCAGAAGAAACCACTTAATATGGTTCAAAAAAGGGCTTTGAAGTGAATTTGGGGGACCATTGATAGGGTCATATTCAGGGTGAAAATGGTATTCTGTTTACAGGTAAATCTCATTCCGGTTTCACCTCCAGAAGTCACTTTTGATTTGGTGTTGCAGTAATGATTTTAACAGGAACACTTAAGTAAGTCCCTTTGGTGTGTTCACCTGATAACCATGCACAGCCCATTGTACCACATGAGGCAGATCTTCCAGGTCTCTCCCCACTAGGCTTGGGCACCACTGGAGAGAGGCACTCAGGAAACCCACTCTCAATCCACACCATCTTTGAACAGTGTGAGTTTCATCTTCGTTTGTCTCTGTCCCTTGGGATTCTATAAATATTCACCTCATTGGCCTTTGGAATAATTCATTGGTTTAACCATTCCTAGCAACCCAAAGCGGAGAAGGCAATGGCACCCCACTCTAGTACTCTTGCCTGGAAAATCCCGTGGGTGGAGGAGCCTGGTGGGCTGCAGTCCATGGGGTCACACAGAGTCAGACACGATTGAAGTGACTTAGCAGCAGCAGCAGCAACCCAAAGTTCTGGCAAGTGCTCTCATTTGTCTTCCACCCAACATTAGCCCTACTTTCCAAGGAGGCTACTCTGAAGAAGCTTCCTCATTCCCTGTAGGTCCAGGCTGTGGGTCATGAGGTTCAATGGGTTTCTCACCCATTTCCCAACCTCATCCTTCCCACAGAGACTGCCTAGCAAAGGACTCTTAGCTTCTGAAACTGGTCTTTAGGTGAAGGACAGTATGCATAACCAACAAGGGTTGTTTAAAGTGCCCTGTTATAGACTCACAGACTTAGAAACTTATGGTTGCTGGGGGGAAGGGATAGTTAGGGACTTTGGGAAGGTCATGTACACACTGCTATATTTAAAATAGATAAACAACAAAGGGCTATTGTATAGCACATGGAACTCTGCTCAAAGTTACAGAACATTGTTAATAACATAACTAATCATTACAGAACATATGGTAATAACGTAATTAATACCCCAATACAAAATGTTTTTGGTGTTAAAAAATAAAATAAATAAATTTAAAAATTAAATAAATAAAACACCTTTGTATAAATATTGAAGGAAAAGCATTTTCCTTCTAACATTTTTTCTTTTCAATCTAAAAGTCACCTCTCCAAATATCAGTCTTAAAATAGCCCTAACCAGACTCCTTGAACAGATACAGCCACTTATCTGTTCAGCTTTGACATTTTGATATAGTAAGAAATATATATTTGATCTTCATTCCCAGTTCCTGGCACAGAGCTTCCAAAACCCTGTAACTTCCTGAGTGACAGGGGTGAGAGGAACATCTTTCATTAAAATATTTGATTTGTCACCCGATTCTGGCATGAGTTTCAAAGAGCTTCCAGGTCAGTGAATTCACATTCAGGAAGAGTGATGTACCCCACACTCCACGGGAATGTGCTTCCACACTCTTGTGCCTGGAAACCTTCTAGGCATGCCCTGTGTACCTCTTCATCTAGCTGTTCATTTATATCCTCCTTAATCAAACAGAAATAGTAAGTTTAAAATATTTTTAATAAATAAGATAAATAAAAGTCACCTCTCAAGTCTTTCTGGACTTTACCAAGTTCTTCACATGGTGTTTATTGGTGTTTATTAGTAAAGAGTAATGAAAGGGTCCATCTGTCTCAAGGCAAAGAAGTACTTGGGAACCCCTGATTGGTCCTGCCAGGAGGGAAAGGCTCCCATATTTGGAAAGCAGCAGGAATGCACCTCCCCCTGCAGCTCCTACATAGCTAGGCAGGTCCAGGAGTATGTGCAGAAGGTGCACAAGAGGACAGTGTGCCCGTGGCTCCAGAGGTGCGTCAGAGAGATCCTAAGGTATGTGGGGAGCAGAGTTTATGTGTGATAACCATTTCTGTGGCCAGGGCTGTTCATTTTTAATACCACTACAAACCATGCAGTGATTTCTTGAATCTCACCTCCTGGGATGGGTCCCAAGTCTGGGGACACTTGAGAGAAGATTCAAACATCACTGGAGTTCCTGTCTATGTTTTGGTGCTGTAATAAAATGCTAGCTTAAGGGTTGGCTGGTTAGGATTTTCTTTTGCTTTTAAGCCTTTGCCTCTGAAGACTAATCTATTTCTCAAGGTCTCTATGCTTTTATTTTTTAATTTGATGCATGCATAATTTATGCTATTATTCTTATTTAAAGCTTCTCCTACCAAGGGGTGTGGATCTCTTGGATCTCTTTGGAGAAAGCTTGTCTGAGCTCACTGTGATTGGTGGGCAATGATGAATGGGATGCTGGAAGGCTAGGTGCTCAGGCTGCTGCCTGGCACACTCATGCCCACCCTGGGACAGTGACTAGGTGATGTCTGCATGTAAAGAGAGGTCAGCAGAGGCCTCTTTGCAGGAGTCCAGAGAAGCATGGATGTGCATGCAGTTAGGTTGCATTTTGCCTATTTTTCTGCATAAGAAGCTGTGTCACACTAGAGTTGAATATTTTGAACAAAGAAGTACCAATCATTTTAAGGAATACTGCAGGGAGGGTATCTTAGGGCCTAAGCAAGATAAACTTGTCAACCTCCTTCAGCTCTGGCACTGGTGAACTCAGGAAATCTCCTAGAAGACCGTCTAAGCAGGCTCTGCTATTGTAACTCTCTGTGTATTCCTGATCCACATGGACAAAGGTCCAGGTGCTGAATATCCTGAATATTTGACCTTAAGAGATGGAGTTCCACAATAGCTATTGTAGTTTCAGGAACCAGTTGTGACTAACTACCAGACTGGGGGCCTTAAGGAGGAGGGATATTTCCTGAGGTCATCAGCAGTCTTTCAGATGTCTTGGGGCCAGATTGACTCTTGGTGCTTCCCCAAGCCCTCTTGTCCTTCCTCTTATTTCATTTCCTCTGAAATTCTTCACAGGCTCTGCTGTTCACTTAACTGAGGGGCCATCAGAGCTGCTATTCACTTAACCTCATGCCCAGTGACTCAAAAGCACCATCCCCTTCAGCAGCTCAAAAGGGTAATGGGACATGGCCCTTGGGTACCTGGGAAAAGCATCACAGAGCTGGATTCAAATCTGCCCCCATTCTCTGCTGTTGTGTGGCCTCAGGAAAATTACTTAACTTCTGAAACCCAATACAACTTTTATAAAGTGAGGATAATAACATATCTACCCCATGTGAGAATTAAGTTAGGCAATGTCAGCAGCTGGCATGGTATGTGCAATAAGAAGCTGGTTGAGGGAGGAGGGTGGGACCCCACTCTCCCCAGGATGTGATTAGAAAAGATATCCATGAATAATCAAATTGCCTGTTGCAACTTCTGATCTGTCTGAGAAAACCAAGATCACCATCCTGAATGGTGTAATTTCAGGCCAGAGCAAGAAACTTGGTTTTGACTTAACCCTATGCAGACCAAGCCTGGGAAAACAGTTATGTTTCAGGAAAAATGTAAAAGGTGCAAGAATGACATTCCTCTCAAAGAGTCTTCTACACACAGGAGGGGACATGGGAGACTCAGAACTCCACTGAGGAAGTTAACTGCTCCAGCCTTTTCTGTTGCAGATTCCGACACAATGAGGAAACATCTGGGTGGATGCTGGTTGGCCATTGTCTGTGTCCTGCTCTTTAGCCAACTCTCCTCAGTCAAGGCGAGAGGCATAAAGCACAGAATCAAGTGGAACCGGAAGGTCTTGCCAAGTACCTCCCAGGTCACGGAGGCCCACACTGCGGAAATCCGCCCAGGGGCCTTCATCAAGCAAGGCCGAAAGCTGGATATCAACTTTGGAGTGGAGGGCAATAGGTACTATGAGGCCAACTATTGGCAGTTTCCTGACGGCATCCATTACAACGGCTGCTCCGAGGCCAATGTCACCAAGGAAAAGTTTGTCACCAGCTGCATTAATGCCACCCAGGTGGCAAATCAAGAGGAACTGTCCCGTGAGAAACAAGACAACAAGCTTTACCAGCGGGTCCTGTGGCAGCTGATCAGGGAGCTCTGCTCCATCAAGCACTGTGACTTTTGGTTGGAAAGGGGAGCAGGACTTCAGGTCACTCTGGACCAGCCCATGATGCTCTGCCTGCTGGTTTTCATTTGGTTTATTGTGAAATAAGCTTGCAGGCAAGTTGGCAGCCACAGAGATCAATAGGCAAGCAAACCATAAGCAAGTTATTCCAGTTCTTCTCCTCTAACCCCAAACCCCACGTGTTCTGAAGGTACCAAAGAACAGTGTGATTGATTCTTTAGCGCTTGAAATAGCACTCCCAAGTATTCATTCAGGTGTTTGATTATATTTGATAAATGTGTGGGTATCAATCCTCTCCAGGTTCTACCTAAAGTTGGCTTGTTCATCATTGCATTCTCAACTCTGGTGTAGCATCTGGCCCACCATATTATGCAATAAATGTTTGGTAAGCAGATAAAAGAATGTGCCAGGGACCATACCAAGCACTTCACAATGCTTCCTGACAACTCTCAGAGGTAGGTGTAATAAGTGTTATTCTCTTGGTATAGATGAGAAAATTGAGGCTCCAAGAAGTAAAATAGTAAAGTAGTTAGAAAGTATCAGCCATAATTCAACCCTGGCTTATCTAACCCAGATTCCTGCTCTGTACATTTCTACTTTTGGAAATACGAAATGATTGATGCCGATGGCCACATTTTTGATAACTTATTACATGGAAGTTAATTAGTTTAATTAAAGTAAGATATAATGAAGGAATTAAGCTAAAATATAAATAAAATCTAGACAAATGTCCATATTGCTTAGTAAGGAAGTATTACCAGCTTGATTCCTGGAGTAGTCTAGATCTATGGCATAAAGATGTTTTTTCACAAGAAGTATAAGTATTTGCTACTCGCATCTCTGAAGTAGTTAATGTATTTAAGAAACTATTTCTAAATGATAAATTTCCTTTCTAATGTTCCTCCAACCGTGTGTGCATGTTTTTAGGTATACATGCATACAAGCATCTTTAAATATATTCCCTTTATACAGGTGCTCCATACAATCTCCAGTCATTCTTTTACTGCTACTTTGGTGAGGGGCCATCATTTCCATGAACCACTTACAGCTTCAAAAACACAATTCCTCAGTAGAAAGGTTAAAAATAAAATATATATTTAAGAAGATCAATTAATGTATTCATACATGCCCTAATTAAGAATTATCATTAGTTAAACTACATTTATATTACAAAATATCAATACAGTTTAAATAAACATAATGAATCTAATACTCTAAAAGATGCCCCCAGAGGCTCTCTGAGGATATGCTCAGAGTACCCAGCCCCCACCCTCAGGAGTTGTTGAACCATATTTGGTGATAAAAGTTGCTGAGTATTATCAATTGTCTGTATGGGTGAAAAAATGTGCATTGTCAGATGATTTTATCCAAAGTATTTTAAAATGTGAGTGTTGATAATGGTACCTCTTGTTCTGAACCTCCACTGCTAATCAGTGTTCTTCTCAAGGATACAGTTGGAAGGTTTTTATATAGAAAGCCAGTGTCTTTCCTCATTTCATTAATAGTTCCAGAAACCAGATTTAAGTGGGTGTGTAGTGAATTGGTATATAGTGATTTAAATGTCAAATTTATTATTGGAACTTTAAATTGATTCCATATTTATTTGAACATCCTTGCTCATGTTTATGAATTATGAGATCCAGTCAAGGCTTTGTGAGTCTAGTTTTTCACTTTAACAAAGGTTGGTCAAGTGCCTACTATGTATAAGACATTGTGAAGGATTTCTGAATTATTCTTGATGGAGTCATTTTAAAAGTGAATAATTTCACCAACCATTGATTTCTTGTCTCTTCTAAGCATTCATTTAAAAATATGTTTATTGTAAAAATGGCACTAAAATTACAACAGAAATCCAAAACCAAACACTGCCCACAGTTCCAGCATCTGATTGTCAGTGTTCTCATTTTGCCCTATAACCTCCTGGTCCTTACCATTTGCATATACAAATGTACATATTTGCAATAATAATTTAAGTGATCATATATATTCTAAATTTTTGCTCAACTTTGTTCTATGCTTTTTTCATTTTTCTATGATTTAGGGGTTCTTGCCTCCTGCTGCCTTCCCCAACCCACTCTCCTTCCTGCCTGAGATGTAGCCTCCATGCTTTCATTGTGCTCAGATAGTTTTTTGTTTGATCACTTAAAAAAAATACTGTAATCTGGAGGGGTGGTATGGGGAGGGGAGAGGGAGGGGGCTTCAGGATGGGAAACATGTGTATACCTGTGGCAGATTCATGTTGATGTATGGCAGAACCAATACAGAATTGTGAAGTAATTAACCTCCAATTAAAATAAATCAATTTATATTAAAAAAATACTGTAATCATACAACTCACATTTATTCTTCTGCAGTTTGTCTCACTGTGTTATCACCTTCACCCTAGTGCAACAGCCACCTAGTTAGTTAACTTGTCCTTTAGGATGTGGCATGATATTCTATACCATGGACTAGACTCTGATTGATTTAATCATTTCCATGTTGATGGACCTTCAGGTTGTCTTTGGTTTTCTACCACTGCAAATAACAAACATCAATGTACAGACAACTATGCAATCTGTTACTTTTATTTCTGTGGAGTAGATTTATACATGCAACATTTCCAGAACAAAGCTATGTGCAATTTAAATTTTTCTAGACATGACTAGATTATGTTCCTAAATAGCTGGAGCAGTTCTCATTCTACCCCTTGCAGTATTCTGTGCTAACTTTAAAAGTCTCTATGTCATTTAAGTTACAGCAACTGCCTTTTCGCCAAATGGTGCTTGAGCATCTTTACTACTTTGCATACAACACACCTAAAGCTTTCCAACTAATTTCTGAGTATAAAGACTATTTGAAAATTGTAAAACTGTTAGCAGTTTCCATCCTACACCTAGTCTGTGGCCCAAAACATCTGGAAAGCTGGAATGTGTGGGGGGTTCTGCTCAGAGGGTGATTTGTTTGCACAACTCCACACTCCCTAACTGGCAGAAGAAGCACAGTGTGATGTTTGGTCTTAGCCTTTTTATTGATCTTCAGTAAAATAAGAAATAAAAATATCTGCATCCCAGCAAGAATGTTCTCCAGGTCGTAAAAATCAAAAGAAGAAGAAATCAAGCACACAGTGTAAATAGCCCATGCTTCTCCTTTCCTCTGAGCTGTCTGGGCAGATGATCAGCATCTTCCCGGAGCCCTCACACCCCACCTGACTTAGGATATGACTGGCAATGTTGAGAAACCCCACCCTCTGGTCCTAACGAGGTTTGTCCCAGATAGTGGCCATGAGTTTGTCTTGAGTTGCCCCTACTCTCTACCTCAAGCTTTCTGATAACAAGTGACTGACTTTGGGAAGTGGACCCCTGGCCTTGACTTTGCACTTTCAGTTTGGTCACATCTTTCAACTCTCTCTTTTCTTCATGTGCTGTATCTGGCTGGACAAGGATGCCCTAAGATATTAACACCCACATGTTGCTATGTGGCACACTCTGGAGTCTGCCAGGGTCTCAACTTGAAATGCTGAGAGTGGGGCCCATGTGCCTATTTGCAGGTAGTGATAACGCATGGGCAGACTACATATGCCAGGGGAGTAGTCAAGAAAACTTACACAGATGTGGCACGATGGCTTTTTCATTTCCCCAGCTGAAAGCTCAGGTGCTGCTCAGTTGAAGAGCAGACCTCTGATAATCCTAGCTCAGGTCAGTGGCTGCATGTCCACTTTTCCTGCCCAAAGGTCACGCAGTCAGGCACAGCAGAGGGCTTGTCCTTATCTTATCCTCACTGCCCATAGAAGTCCCTGTTTCAGTTGGGCACCCAGCCTCACAGGTAGAAGAGAAGGGAGCCAAATCCCTATGCTACTGGGAAAAACAGACACCTGCAAAATGTAAATAAGATGATATATCTTTGACATCTCTTAGCCAATCCCATCAAAAACCTGCTCCAGAAAAACAGACTCAGCTGTTTCCCTTGGCAAATGGGAGCCTTCACCTGGACCCACAAGAGGCCTCAGACTGACCACCCCACTCCCAAAAGGATCTTCCTGGCAGCTGCATCCAGGCCAAAGCCAATCACCCAGAAAAAGGTTATCCTCCAATATCTAAATGTCCCTGAATCCCCAAGATGCTTCCATCTGTGAATTTCTTATCTTCATTCATCCACTCAACACCCACCCACCCCTCCCTGATCTTCCCTTGGAATTTCCACATCTTTTTGTAGGAAAGCATTGCATTCTTAAACAATACAAATTGTTTTAACTCCAATAAGCTTGGCCTTAAATTGTACAGGGAAGTTGGCAGAAGGCCAGAAAGGAACTCGAGGAAGCTGGAAACAAATCAGAACCAGAGGACCTAACACAGCTGGTGTCCTTGAATAGATGGAGGTATGAGAGTGAAAGATTTGGGGCGGGGGCAGGGGAACTGCTGTTAGCTAAAAATTGTCACTTGCCATCTACCTCTACAAGGATTAACTCTCTAGCCACTGCAGTCGCTGATCTTCAACACACACTGAAAGGAGTTCAAAGGGGAGATCAGGAATGAGGCACGCTACGCTCTGGGAGAAACTGGCAGAACAGGCCTTCAAATAGTTAGATATTTTCAGAAGATTTTATGAGCCCCAATTCTTCCATCTCCTCATATCTAGAAAAGCTCTAAAATCATTAACAGTGACATCTGCTCCTCATGACTAGCAGCAAGCTTCTGCCAAGACATGTGCTTGATGGCATACATTCACCAGTTCACATATATACCGACCTCCCCCGCTATGTCTTTGGAGCAGTTCCTCAGAGCTCTCTGAGATGCTGTCTCCTAGGCTGTAGTCCTCATTTTGCCCTGCTGTTGCTGCGGCTAAGTCGCTTCAATCGTGTCCGACTCTGTGCGACCCCATAGATGGGAGCCCACCAGGCTCCCCTGTCCCTGGGATTCTCAAGGCAGGAACACTGAAGTGGGTTGCCATTTCCTTCTCCAATGCATGAAAGTGAAAAGTGAAAGTGAAGTCGCTCAGTTGTGTCCGACTCTTTGCAACCCCATGGACTGCAGCCTACCAGGCTCCTCCGTCCATGGGATTTTCCAGGCAGGAGTACTGGAGTGAGGTGCCATTGACTCACAACTTTCATGTTATACATTTTATTTTTCAGTTGACACTATCCACAGGAAGAATTACTCATGTAAGGCTCATCAGAGGTGACATCAGCATCCAACAAGGCTCTAGGCTCAATAAACAAGGTTTAACACCAAGGAAAGAGATGTTCAAGGACTAAGCAGAGGGAAGGGACCCACGGAATGGTCCTGGTTAGGTAGGACCTGTAGTTGTGTTCTCCTTGAACACTTGAATTTCTCCTTGAATTTCCAAATCCATAATTCAGGTTTCTAATTTTTTTAACTGGCTGTTTTGACTCAAGTTTATTTGCCACTCAAGAACAAAATGATAGAGCTTTATAACATCTGCAGTGCTGTGATTTATAAGAAATATATTATTAAAAGATAAACTGAAGTATATTTAAAATTTTGAGTTTATTTGAGCAAAAGTCAATTTGAATCAGGCAGTATCCAAGCTAGCAGATAGAAAGGAGCTCCAAAGACCTGTACAAAATGGAAGACTTTTATATTTGTTTATTTTTTAATATATAAAATTTTTATACAGTGACTTGTTTAGTTGCTAGGTTGTGTCCGACTCTTTGCGACACTATGGACTGTAGCCTGTCAGGCTCCTTGGTCCGTAGGATTTCCCAGGCAAGAATACTGGAGTGAGTTGCCATTTCCTTCTCCATGGAAGACTTCTATAGACAGAAGAGGGGTGGAAAAAGGAAGTAACCAGCAAAGAATGGATTGTTTGTGGCAAGGCTGCCTTCCTTTAAGGGACAGCAGGGGCCTAACAGGCAGATTATATTACTAGTGCTTACTAGGTAATTCCTGGTTCTTCCCTGATAGCTCAGCTGGTAAAGAATCCACCTGCAATGCAGGAGACCTAGGTTCGATCCCTGGGGTGGGAAGATCCCCTGGAGAAGAGAAAAGCTATCTACTCCAGTATTCTGGCCTGGAGAATTCCATGGACTGTATAGTCCATGGGGTCGCAAAGAGTCAGATGTGACTGAGCGACTTTCATTTCACTTCACCAAGTAATTCCAGATTGACTGGTTTAAGATTCCACTCTGGAGAGAGGTTGAAATTGTAATTAATTTAGATATTAAATCTCAATTTAGTGACACGCACTTAGTACATTTGGGGCCTGCTGCCTCTTTTGTATCAATATATTTGGTCATTTTCTGGTCATTCAGATGACCAAATACATTTCTCATATATATTTGGTCTTCGTCCATGGTTACTTGTTCACAGATCCCCAAAACATTGGAACTTCCTCAGTGACTAGAAAAATTTCCAATGGGATTAGAACAATTTTGTCATAATATTTGGTCCTTTCCCCTAGTTCCTAAAATCACTTGAGAGCCACAAGGGTGTCTTGATATTAATGACAAGTGCCTTTCTACAACTACTGGATTTGTATTAATGTAGTGACTTTTGGAGAGCACCTAAGGATGGGGACTGTTGCCAGGAGGAACAACCATGAATTAAGGTTTGGAGCTTTCAGTCCCAACCCCTAATTTCTGGGGAGAGAAGGGCGCTGCAGGTTGAATTAATGACCAAATGCCAGTGATTTAACCAACATCCCCTATGTAATGAATCCTCCATAAAAACCCCAAAGGGTGGGTTTGGAGCTTCCCAGTAGTGAGCATGTGGAGATGTAAGGACCGTGATGCACTTAGAGGGGCATGAACACTCCACACCCTTCTCCATCCCTTGTCCTACACATCTCTTCCATCTGGCTGTTTTTGAGTCATATTGTTTTGTAATAAACTGTTAAGCTAGCAAGTAAAATGTTTTTCTGAGTTCTGGAAGCCATTTTGTTGTTTTTCAGTTGCTAAGTCATGTCTAACTCTGCAACCCCATGGACTGCAGCACACCAGGTTTCCCTGTACCTCACTGTCTCCTGGAGTTTGTTCAAATTCATGTCCATTGAGTCGGTGATGCTCTCTAACTATCTCATCCTCTGCTGCCCTCAGTCTTTCCCAGCATCAGGGTCTTTTCCAGTGAGTTGGCTCTTCACATCATGTGGCCAAAGTATTGGAGCTTTAGCTTCAGTGTTAGTCTTTCCAATGAATACTCAGGGTTGATTTCTTTTAAGATTGACTTATTTGATCTCCTGGCTGTCCAAGAGACTCTCAGAGTTTTCTCCAGCACCACAATTCAAAAGCATCAATTCTTCAGCACTCAGCCTTTATGGGCCAACTCTCACATCCATACATGACTGCTGGAAAAGCCATAGCTTTGACTATACAGACCTTTGTTGGCAAAGTGATGTATTTGCTTTTTAATATCATGAGCCAGTTAGGTAAATTAACTGAGTTCAAGGAGTAGGTCTTTGGAAACTCATATCTATTGTTGGTCAGTCAGAAGCACAGATGACATCCTGGGCTTGGGACTGGTATCTGAAATGGGGGTAGAGAGCAGGCAGTCTTATAGGATGAACCCTTAACCTGTGGGATCTGACACTATATCCAGGCAGATACTGTCAAAATTCAGCTGAATTATGTTCAAAATACCCAGTTGGTGTTGGAGAATTGCTCAGATGTGTGGGGTTATCCACCCCATGCCCCAGCACACACACACTGGAATTGGTTCCAGAACCCTTTTAGCATCTTGTAAAACTCATTTTATCTATCCTTCTTTGGGCCTAAACCAAACATCATCATCACCTCTGCTCCCCTGAAGCAAAATAAAATAGAGATGAGCAAGAGGCAAAGAGTCGGTGGGTTTCCCTCAGATTTTGGCCTACATAGCATAGTCAAAGTGGAGACAGCACCACCGCCTCCCCCAACACTCACACTTAACGGGCTTTTCTGGGCTTATTGTCATAGAGCAGGTTCTAAAATGTCCCATCTGGAATTTGAAACTTAGTGTGGTCAGTGAACTGCTCCCTCTCAGTGAAGAGACTGACCTGGGCAGATGGAAGTCTCCAGAAGTCCAGCTGCCAGATTCTCTCAGGACAGGACCTGACCCTGTCCTTGGAGTTCCCACATCTATATTTCAAGGCCGTTGGCCCTCTGCCTTAGCAGAGGGCTTTTGCTTAGAATTACAGATAATTTTCCTCTGGGCACTAGCTCAGCTCTTAAATTATATTCACTATTTTAGCCAATGTCCTTTCATGCCTTATCTTGGGCATGCCTTCCTTCAAGAAATATTTGTGTCTGTCTACTCTGTGCTGGAGCTATAACGGTGGGCAAGTAAGGCAACATCCCTGCTGTTGGGTCTTTACTTTCTGGTGGCACCAGCGCATACACATATACCCACAGATAAACTGCTAGGCCAGCTCTCTGGGAGTTGGGGGAGCCCTGGTTTGTACCATTTACCAATAGTGACCTGGTGTTCTGTGCCCAGATCTGAATTTATGAAGATGACTGAGTGACAGCAGCAGGAAGTCAATGTCACGGATCACAGTTTCCCTCGAAATGAGAGATACACCTTGCCAGCACCAGAGGGTCACAGAACGAACACCAGCCTGGTTAAGAAGCAGAAGCAAGAGTGAAGGGAGAGCCCAAGTGAGGAACTTCGATTGGGGTTTCCTCAGGAAGGGCAAAGCAGGATTCAGTAAACAGCTTAGGGCTGGCTAGCCTGGATAATTTCAGCGGACTTTGAGCTTATATTGTTGCTCTCTAGTTTTCTGGCTCCCAACTCTTTAAGGTAGGAATGCGCAGGTCTGTTAGAGAGCAGGCTCCACTTCTCTCAGCTAAGCCTTTGCTATCTTTAAAAATTGGCTGGTCCTGAGAAGGCAATTTTTAGGATATCAAAACATCAAAATATGCAGAATTTTTCAAAAACATGATTAGTATACCTGGCTAGTCTCAAACTAGCAGCTGACTGCAGAGGGAGAAGAGATGTACATAGTCATTTGTAACTGGTTCCAGGACAACTATTTTAAATTTATAAACTTTACACATATTAATTCATTCCATAGGCAATTTTGTAGCCCTCTCAAGTCAGAGATGAAGTCATTTCAAATTGAGGGCTGTAGATGATTGAAGATTGCCTTCTATATCTCTCTCCTCACATGAGATGGACCCCCAGTGGTACATGGGATTGGGAAGAGCCAGTCCAGAGCAGAAGAGAGATGGTACCTGGGCCCCCACTGGAGTTTAGGATCAGTTAGCAATAAATCTTTACTGACTCTCTATCGCATGCCTGACAATCCCCAGGGCTCTGCAGATACCACAGTGAAAGAATTGCCACTGCTGCCTTCCAGGTCTCAGTCTGTTGAGGAAGTGGATAATGACTGAGCAGTATGGGAGAGTTCTGTCTACCCATGGGCACTAGCAAGAAAGGTTTCCAGAGAGGGCAAGTCTGAAAAGATGAATGGGTATACCTAGGTGAAGAAGATAGGGAAGTGCAGTATTATTGCAAAAAACAAAACCAAAACCACCAAGGTACCTTCAAGGAGTTGCAAAGTTGTTCAGCTCAATGGAGATGTGGAGGCATGTGGTGAAGACTGATGCCATAAGGCTAGAAAACGAGAAGAGCAAGGCCGACAATGTTCCTTCATTCTTTTGCTCTTACAGGGCAGCACTTTCTTAAGCTTTACTGGGAATGTTGGTAAAATGCAGGCTCTGCTTCAGCAGGTTTGGGTGGGTGGGCTCAAAATTCTGCAGCTCTAGGAGACCCCAGTGATGCAACACCACTGGTCCATGGACTATGCTTTGAGAAGAGTGTAGGTAAGAGCAAACAGTGAAGAGTATTAGGAATACTGTATCAAGCATGAATACTACCTCAGGCTTCAGTCATATTTAGAAATATGACTCTAGTTGCTGGGCAGGGAATGGGCTGCAGGCAACCAAAACTGCAAAAGGAAAAAGGTTAAGTCTGGCACATGGTGCGTCTGAGGTGTTCCATCTTGAATCTGCCTGTCCTCCCCTGTCTGATTCCCTTGTCCTTACCACCTGCCTTGCATGTTTCCCCTCCCAGGGGAAATGCTGGAACCACCCCCCACCGACCTCCCCAGAAATATTCTCACTGTAGTACATCTTCTCGTGTATCTGGATGCCAGTCTAAACAAGATTCAGGCAAATTTATGCCTTCTGTCACTCAGTCTTATTATACTACAGAGTCATTTCATTTAGGGGTAGAGATTATTTCACTAGTTTTAAAAGTAGCTGTCCCCAGAGGGTTGTCATTTATTCTTTCTAATTAATCTTTACTGAATTCCAGGGGGGAAACCTGTGCTATAATCAGATTCCCCAAAATTTTAGGATATATTGCTTTGAAATGTTTACAGTCACAGTGATGGGGAAACATCATAGGCTCAAAGGGGCTAGGGAGGCTGCTGTGGAGGCTTAAAGTAGAGCAGATTAGCTGCTCCTGGGGAGATTAGAGATGAGATTTAGGTACAGGTCATTAGAAAGTAAGACAATGGAGCACAGAAGCGTGCTCCTATTAAGAAGAAATAGCATGCCAAATGAATTAAAGGGCTAGAAAGTGGTGAAAAGGGCACCACAGACAGCTTGGTATAACTCTAAAGTGGACTATGACTAGGGGAGTGGCTAGAAATGAAAGTGTATGATCATTAGAAAACAGGACATAACAACCTTATATGCAGACCAAAAGGAGAGCAGATAAGCTGCCAGACAACTGAGCTACTCCTGTGTGCTCGGCCTTGGGGCTACAGTGATAGAGACCACAGTTAGTTTAGAATAGGTCAATATTGGAGACAGACTCAAACAATGAATATGGCTAATCAATTTCACATGAGTAAAGGGGAACTGGGTATTAAAATTGAGGGTTAATATTTGTGCTGAGATCTGAAGGATTTAAAATATATATATATATATTTTGCAATGATACTAGATATTTTATTTTGTTTTATTTTTCAGATTTTATTTTATTTTTTTACTTTACAAATTTTTATTCATTTATTTGGCTATGTCAGGTCTTCATTGTGGCACATGGGATTTTTTTAGTTGTGGCACTGAAACTCTTAGCTGTAGCATGAGGAATCTAGTTCCCTGACCAGGGATCAAACTTGTGCCCCCCTGGCAATAGGAGTGCAGAGTCCTAGCCACTGGACCACCAGGGAAGTTCTGAGACCTAAGATTATGTGGGAGTGCGTGCGTGCTAAGTTGCTTCAGTCGTGTCTGATTCTTTGTGACCCTATGAACTGCAGCCTGCCAGGCTTCTCTGCCCATGGAGTTCGCCAGGTAAGAATACTAGAGTGGATTGACATGCCCTCCTCCAGGGGATCTTCCTGACCCAGAGATTGAACCCGCCTCTCTTACATTTCCTGCATTGGCATGTGGGTTCTTTACCACCTGCACCACCTGGGAGGCACATGAAAACCCATTCCTAGCTTTCTTACCCTGCTGCTGAGAGTGAAAAATTGTTCAATCACTCTGATAAACTGTTGGGCAGCTTCTAATAGTTCAACATATTGACGCAGCAATTCCACTCCTAGGTATATATATACAAGAGAAATGAAAACATATGTCCTCAAAAAAAACTTGTATATTTCAAATGTCAATAGCAGCTCTCTTCAGAATAGCCCATAGCCCAAACCTGGAGGAAACTTACATGTCCATCAATAAGTGAGTGGACAATCACATAAAAACTAGGGCAAATGTCTGAGGGGGAAGATACTCTTGTTTAGCAAAAGAATATACATCTATCTAAGCACTAAAAAATATGAGTAGTTTCAACTTCTAATTATGGAGAGCCTTCAGGAAAGAGGTGATTTATCACCTCATCTTGAGTGGGTGTTAGAGGTAATGAAGATATAGCTATTAGTTCCAGAGTCTACTGTCTCATGCGGCCCAAACTTGCAAGGCCCAAGTGCTTGGAGGTGGGGAATGAGATGTTCAATAGACTGAATGTGTGTGTCTCCCCGTACTTCATATGTCAAAATCCTACCCTCCCTAATGTGATAATATTAGGAAGTGGAGCCTTTGAGAGATGAATAGGTTATAAAGGCTGCACCCTAACAAAGGAGTAAGTGAGTGAGTGAGTACGTGAAAGTTGCTCAGTCATGTCCAACTCTTGCAACCCCATGGACTTATACAGTCCATGGAATTCTCCAGGCCAGAATACTGGAGTGGGTAGCCTTTCCCTTCTCCAGGGGATCTTCCCAACCCAGGGATCAAATCCAGGTCTCTTGCATTGCAGGTGGATTCTTTACCAACTGAGCTGTCAGGGAAGAGAGTGAAGGGAGGGGAAGGGAGAGGGCTTCCCTTAAAAAGGAGGCCCCTGAGAACTCCTTCCTTCCTCCTCTGTGAGGATACAGAGGAAAGACAGCTGTCTAAAAACCAGGAATTGCCTCTGACACCAGCAAACACCAAATCTCCCAATGGCTTTATCCTGGATTTCTCAGACTCTAGAACTCTGAGAAGTAAAGTTGTGTTGTTTATAAACCACCTAGTTTGCTTTAGCTGCACAAACTAAGACAAGAAGCAATAGGATCTCTGGGCGTGTGTGGGAGTGTTGGTCTGCTGGGCAATTCCTATGTATGCCAGCAAAGATTCTCTGTTTATGGCCTCAGGTTCCTGGACTGGGGGTGCTTATCCTGATGGCTTCCAACATGAGATCATCCATATGCACCTGGCCCTACCTCAAGCATGCAATTCTCCCTGGTTGCACTCCCTGGTTGCACTCCCCCCATTTATGTCTATCACTTCAAAACTAGCAACACTGTGAATCCAGAAAGATTTCCTGTATCTCACTGAAATGTCTTTAACACATCTCTACAGATCAGACCTCACTGTCTTATTTTACTGACATTGCCTTCTTCTTCCATATATTCCCAAGTCAAATATGGATTCCTCAGGGATAAGAGTTGAAGATTCTGCTCCTTTTGTATCCCACACAGCACCTAGCACAGAACTGAGCGCATCAGTTGAATGAGTGAATGAATGAATTATTCTGTCTTGCCCCTGGAAACCCAGTTTCCTACTTCCTACTACTCCCACACCCACTTAGGAGAGTCTATCATGTCTTAAAAGAACTTTGTATATCTCTGTCAGTGTCATAGGAACAATACATGTAAGTGGCTCAAAGATATACAGGAAGAATTTCTTTGTTTTCCCATTCACACGAAAGTTCAGGTACTCAAGAGTTTACCTGCACCACACACACACACAAAAAGACAAAGTACAAAATTGTTGAAAAAAGATATGGCAGGTTTTTAAGAACATTCTTCAGGTGTATCAGAAACAATTCACTTCAGATTCTTCAAGGAAAGCGTGAAGTAATATCTACAATCTATTTTGGATCTAACAAAGAATGGTAGATTCTTTGTTTTTGAAAGTCCTTCAAATCTATTCAAATCCCTTTAAGAGCATTCTGCCTTGCACAGAAGAAGGTCATGGTACCTTAACAAAGCGCACAAGGTCCTTCACGACATGGTCCTTTTTTGTTCTCTAAGCTCGCCTTCTGTAACCCATGCTTTACAACACAACCATACTGCCCAGCCCTCTCAAGCCCTCAACTACCCTCTGCAGAATTCCTACTCATATCTCAGAACCACCTCAGATAAGACCTGTCTTAAGATTCTGGGTAAGATAACCAGTCTCCTTGTGGTTTTGTGGTGTAATTATTTATCGACAGTAAGTGAAGTAGCTCAGTCATGTCTGACTCTTTGCGACCCTGTGGACTGTAGCCCACCAGGCTCCTCCGTCCATGGGATTCTTCAGACAAGAATTCTGGAGTGGGTTGCCATTTCCTTCTCCAGGGGATCTTCCCAACCCAGGGATTGAACCCAGGTCTCCCGCATTGCAGGCAGACGCTTTAACCTCTGAGCCACCAGGGAAGCCCAAGCATTTATTGACATGTGTATCTCTAACAGCAGACTGTGAGTGTCTCCAAATCCAATGATAAGTTTTGATCACCTTGCATTCCTCTACACAAGTGCTGACCCAGTCTTGTCAGATATCTGCAGGGACTAGAACCCTCACAGTGGGGTCCTAAATGCCTCTCTACATGTCTGTCTCAGGAATTTCACCTCTCCTGAATCTCTTTCCTTCCACCATCCTTTTGTCTTGAAAGCCCCAGAATTTGTGTTGTTGTTCAGTCATTCATTTTTGTCTGACTCTTTGTGACCCCATGAACTGCAGGATGCCATGTTTCCTATCCTTCACTATCTCCTGGAGTTTGATGCCATCCAACCATTTCATCCTCTATCATCCTCTTCTCCTCCTTCCCTCAATCTTTCCCAGCATCAGGGTCTTTTCCAGTAAGTCGGCTCTTCGCATCAGGTGGCCAAATTATTGGAGTTTCACCTTCAGTATCAGTCCTTCCAATGAACATTCAGGACTGCTTTCCTTTAGTATTGACTGATTTGATCTCCTTGTTGTCCAAGGGACTCTCAAGAGTCTTCTCCAGCACCAGAATTTGAAAGCATCAATTCTTCAGTGCTCAGCCTTCTTTATGGTCCATCTCTCACATGTATACATGATTACTGGAGAAACCATAGCTTTGACTATACAAACCTTTGACGGCAATTGATGTCTCTGCTTTTTAATAGTCTGTCTAGGTCTGTCATAGTTTTCCTTCCAAGGAGCAAGTGCCTTTTAATTTCATGGCTGCAGTCACCCTCTGCAGTGATTTTGGAGCCCAAGAAAATAAAGGTGTCGGAGAAATAGGTTTCTCCCCACCTATTTGCCATGAAGTGATTGGATCATATTCCATGATCTTAGTTTTTTGAATATTGAGTTTTAAACCAGCTTTTTCACTCTCCTCTTTCACCTTCATCAAGAGATTCTTTAGTTTCTCTTTACTTTCTGCCTTTAGGGTGGTATTATCTGCATAACTGAGGTTATTGATATTTCTCCCAGAAATCTTGGTTCCAGCTTGTGATTCATCCAGCCCAGCATTTTGCATGAGCTACTCTGCATAGAAGCTGAATAAGCAGGTTGACAATATACAGCCTTGACATACTCCTTTCCCAAATTTGAGCCAGTCCATTGTTTCATGTCTGGTTCTAACTGTTGCTTCTTTACCTGCATACAGGAGTCTCAAGAGGCAGGTAAGGTAGTCTGATATTCCCACCTCTTTAAGAATTTTCCATAGTTTCTTGTGATCCACACAGTCAAAGGCTTTAGTGTAGTCAGTGAAGCAGAAGTAGATGTTTCTATGGGATTCCCTTGCTTTCTCAACAATCCAATGGATGTTGGCAATTTGACCTCTGGTTCCTCTGCCTTTTCTAAATCGAGCATGTACATCTGGAAGTTCTCAGGTCATGTACTGTTGAAACCTAACTTGGAGGATTTTGAGAATTACCTTGCTAGTGAGTGAAATGAGAGAAATTGTGTCACAGTTGGAACCTTTGTTGGCATCGACCTTCTTTGGGATTGGAATGAAAACTGACCTTTCCCAGTCCTATGGCCACTGCTGAGTTTTCCAAGTTTGCCGGCATATTGAGTGCAGCACTTTCACAGCATCATCTTTTAGGATTTGAAAAAACTCAGCTGGAATTCCATCACCTCCACCTCCTTAGAAATGTTTCCTAAGGCCCACTTTACTTCCCATTCCAGAATGTCTGGCTCTAGGTGACTGACAAAGCTATCGTGGCTATCCAGGTCATTAAAACCTTTTTTGTACAGTTCTTCCATATATTCTTGCCACCTCTTCTTAATATCTTCTGCTTCTATTAGGTCTTTACCATTTCTGTCCTTTATTGTGCCCATCTGTCCATGATATGCTCCCTTGTATCTCTAATTTTCTTGAAGAGATCTCTAGTCTTTCCCATTCTATTGTTTTCCTCTATTTCTTTGCAGTGTTCACTAAAGAAGGCTTTCTTATCTCTCCGTTCTATTCTTTAGAACTCTGCATTCAGTTGAGTATAATTTCTCCTTCCTCCTATGACTTTCACTTCTCTTCTTTTCTCAGCTATTTGTAAGGCCTCCTCCAACAACTATTTTGCCTTGTTTCATTTTTTTTTTTTTTCCTTTGAGACAGTTTTAGTCACCACCTCCTGTACAATGTTATAAACCTCCATCCATAATTTTTCAGGCACTCTGACCATCATATCTAATCCGTTGACTCTATTTGTCACTTCTACTGTATAATCATAAGGGATTTAATTTAGATCATATCTGAATGGCCTAATGGTTTTCCCTACTTTCTTCAGTTTAAGTCTGAATTTTGCAATAAGGAGCTGATGATCTGAACCACAGTCAGCTCCTAGTCTTGTTTATGCTGACTGTATAGAGCTTCTCCATCTTTGGCTGCAAAGAATATCATCAATCTGATTTTGGTATCGACCATCTGGTGATGTCCATGTGTAGAGTTGTCTCCTGCGTTGTTGGAAAAGGGTGTTTGCTATGACCAGTGCACTCTCTTGGCAAAACTCTGTTAGCCTTTGACCTGGTCCAAGGCCAAACTTGCCTGTTATTCCAGGTATCTCTTGACTTCCTACTTTTGGATTTCAGTCCTCTATGATGAAAAAGACATCTTTTATGAGTGTTGGTTCTAGAAGGTCTTGTAGGTCTTCATAGAACTGGTCAACTTCAGCTTATTTGGCATTAGTGGTTGGGGCATAGACTGGGATTACTGTGATACTGAATGGTTTGCCTTGGAAACAAACAGAGATCATTCTCTTGTTTTTGAGACTGCACCCAAGTACTGCATTTCAGATTGTGTTTGACTATCAGGGCTACTCCATTTCTTCTAAGGGATTCATGCCCACACTAGTAGAAAGAGTGGTCATCTGAATTAAATTTGCCCGCCCCCATACATTTTAGTTCACTGATTCCTAAAATGTTGATATTCAGTCTTGCCATCTCCTGTCTGACCACTTCCAATTTACCTTGATTCATGAACCTAGAATTCCAGGTTCCTATACGATATTGCTCTTTACAGAATTGGACTTTACTTTCACCACCAGACACATCCATAATTGGCATCATTTCCACTTTGGCTCAGTCTCTTCATTCAGTCTGGAGCTATTTCTCCAACTTTCTCCAGTAGCATATTGGGCGCCTACCATCCTGGGGAGGGGGGTCATCTTTCAGTGTCATATCTTTTTGCATACTGCTCATGGGATTCTCAAGGCAAGAATGCTGAAGTGGCTTGCCATTCCCTTCTCCAGTGGACCACATCCTCTGTCTTATACTATCTCCCAAAGTTTGCTCAAATTCATATCCAGAGTCAGTGATGCTATCTAACCATCTCATTCTCTGAGGCACCCTTCTCCTTTTGCCTTCAGTCTTTCCCAGCATCAAGGTCTTTCCCAGTAAGTTGGCTCTTCACATCAGATGGCCAAAGTACTGGAGCTTCAGCTTCAGCATCTGTCCTTCCAATGAATATTCAGAGTTGATTTCATTTAGAATTGATAGGTTTGATTTCCTTGCAGTCCAAGGGACTCTCAAGAGTCTTCTCCAACACTACAATTTGAAAGCATCAATTCTTTGGCACTCAGCCTTCTCTATGGTCCAACTCTCACATCTGTACATGACTACTGGACAAACCATCACTTTGACTATATGGACCATTGTTGGCAAATTGATGTCTCTGCTTTTAATACACTGTCTAGGTTTGTTGTAGCTTTCCTTCCAAGGAGCAAATTTCTTTTAATTTCATGGCTGCAGTTACCATCCACAGTGATTTTTGAAGCCCAAGAAAATAAAGTCTGCCACTGCTTCCACCCTTTTCCCCTTCTATCTGTCATGAAGTTAAGGCTTCCTTGGTGACTCAGATAGTAAAGAATCTGCTGGTAATTCAGGAGACCTGGGTTGGATCCTTGAGTCAGAAAGATCCCCTGGAGAAGAAAATGACTACCCACTCCAGTATTCTTGACTGGAGAATTCCATGGATAGAAGAGCCTGGTGGGCAACAGTCCATGGGGTCACAAAGAGTTGAACACAAATGAGCGACTAACACTTTCAACACTATGGGACCAGATGCCATGATCTTAGTTGTTGTTGTTGTTGTTTTTTAATATTGAGTTTCAAGCCGGCTTTTTTACTCTTTTCTTTAACCTTAACCAAGAGGTTCTTTAGTACCTCATCACTTACTGCCATTAGAATGGTATCATCAGCATATCTGAGGTTGTTGATATTTCTCCCAGCAATCTTGATTCCAGCTTGTTATTCATCCAGTCTGGCATTTCACTTGATGTACTCTGTATAGAAGTTGAATAAGCACAGTGATAATATACAGATTTGTCTGATACAGGAGTGCTGAAAGAGCTTCTAGGGGCCAAGGTTAAGACAATTTGAGCAACAACAAAAAAATAATATTGGATTATAATGTGAATAAAATAAATACCCATGAATCTATACTAATATAAATGATTGAATACATAGTATATAGCAGGGAAGAGACAGATCTCCTGCGTAGAAGAATTCCAAATAATTTATGCAGATACTCTGCCTTCAAGAGACTGGAGCATAATCTTCACTCCTTAAGTGTGAGTTGCATTAGTAATATCTTTCCAAAGATGACAGTACAGAAAGATGGGAAATGTAACTTTGTAGGGAGAAACCTGATAAATGTCACCTCAGCCAGGTGATTACAGTCAACATCAACAATGATAAATCATGTTGATAGTATGTACTACTGACATGATGTGAAGGAAATGGCATGTTACCTCTGTGGTCTTCCTCTCCAAAATTCATAACTCAAGTCTAATTATGAGAGAAACACAAAGACAAACTCAATAGAGGTACATCCTACAAAATATCTGAACAGTACTCTTCAAAGCCATCAAGATGGTTAAAAACAAGAAAATTCTGAGAAACTATCACAGCCAAGAGAAGCCTAAAAACACAAGCAACTATATAATGCTTCAATATTGGCTCATTAGTAGTAATAAAAGTACCACATTAATGTAAGATGTTAATAATAGAGGACATTGGGTATGCGTTAGATGGGAACTATCTTCTCAACTTTTCAGTAAATGTAAAACTTTTCTAAACAACCAAGTCTTGAAAAAATACAAGCAGCAAAAAAAGTATTTGCAATATATAACAGATTTCATAGATTAGTATGGATTACATGGATTATAGAAGCAACTTCCATAATCAATGAGGAAAAGACCGACAAGCCGATAGGAAAATTGACAAAGGATATGAAAAGGCACACAAAAGAAATGCAAGTGGCCAATAAACATAGGAAAAAATGCTTAGTTTCATAACAATCACCGAAATGCACATTACATTAAACTATTGATAAGATAGTTTTTCCCTTATCAATTTAGAGGACTGATGATAGACACCCTTAGCAAGGCTGTGAGGAAACAATGAAAATGCATTCACATAAACTTGTGTCATTAAATATGAATTAACATGAGTGAATTTTTAAGAAAACTCAGAGGAAATAAAGGCATTATCCAGGACTTCCCTGGTGGTACAGCAAATAAGCATCCACCTGCCAATGCAAGGGACATTCTATCTCTGGTCTGGGAAGATTCCACAAGCCGTGGACCAACGAAGCCCACGCAGCACCTGCTGGGCCCACATGCTGCAGCCACTGAAACTCATGCGCCTAGAGACTGCGCACCACCACAAGAAAAGCCACCGCAAAGAGAAGCTCGCACGCTACTGCAAAGAGCAGCCCCTGCTTGCTGCAGCTAGAGAAAACCTGTGAAAAGCCACAAAGACCCACTGCAACCAAAAATAAATAAGCAAGCACACACAGAGGGAAAGAAAAGGCATTATCTCTTTGTCATCCTTTTGTCAGACTCTAAAGAAAAATATGATTCAAAAGTGTTAAATGAAAAAAAAGTGATGGGTGGCTATCCAATGGCCAACAAAGACATAAGATGGTATTCAATCTCATTCATCATCAGGAAAATGCAAATTAAAACTACAAAGAGATACTATCACATACTAGAATGACTGACATTACTGAATGTCGATGAAGAGAAAGAGCAGCTAGACTGTCAGTGGAACTGGCACAATCCACTCTGGAAAACTCTTGGACAGAATCTATCCAAACTAAACATGCGCCTGTTTTAAGGCCTAACAATTTCACTTCTTGGTAAATACACAACAGAAGTGAGGCTTCATGGTCTACCAAATGACAAAAGGGGTCATGGCAGTTTTATCAGAGTAGTTACAAATCGGAAACAACCCAAATGTCCATGGATAGTATTGCTAAATGGAATAGCTAAATGGTACAGCAACCAAAGAGAACTATTGCCACATATAATGTGAATGAACCTCACTGACTTATTGCTGAGCAAAAGAATCAGATGCAAAAAAAAAAAAAAAAAAAGAATCAGATGCAAAAAAAATACTTATCGTATGGTTCCATGTCTTCATGTTCCATGAAGTTCAAGGATAAGCAAAATTAAGATGATAGAAATTGGCATAGCAGCTTTGGGGGGGGGGGGGGCGGGCGGTCCCTTGGAGGAGGCTTGAAACAGCCTAATGGGAGGAAGAGATGCTCTATATCTGCATCTGGATGGTGGTTACTCAGGTATAGACACAGGTAAAAACTAATCAAGTGCACACTTCAGATGCTTGAATTTTAATTGTAAGTTAATGGTTTTTCCAATGGTAATGTATGGATGTGAGAGTTGGTTATAAAGAAAGCCAAGCATCGAAGAATTGATGCTTTTGAACTGTGGTGTTGGAGAAGACTCTTGAGAGTCCCTTGGACTGCAAGGAGATCCAACCAGTCCATTCTAAAGGAGATCAGTCCTGGGTGTTCATTGGAAGAACTGATGTTGAAGCTGAAACTCCAATACTTTGGCCACCTGACGCGAAGAGCTGACTCATTGGAAAAGACCCTGATGCTGGGAGAGGATTGGGGGAAGGAGGAGAAGTGGACAACAGAAGATGAAGTGGTTGGATGGCATCACCGACTCAATGGACATGGGTTTGAGTGGACTCCGGGAGTTGGTGATGGACAGGAAGGCCTGGCATGCTGCAGTTCATGGGGTTGCAAAGAGTAGGACATGACTGAGCGACTGAACTGAAAAAGGAGGAAGTATGTGAATTTTGAGTATGGGATAATTATTTGTACTCACTGCATCATGTAGAGATCAATTTTCAAAAAGAAATATTAAATGAATGATACATAAAATGTGGTCTATCCTTATAATGGAATATTATTCAGCCATAGAAGGGAATAAAAATGAATGAATCTTTAAAATATTATGCTAAATGAAAGAAACCAGATACAAAAGTCCACATAACTATATGATTCCATTTATATGAAATGTCCAGAATATGGGAATCCATAAAGGCAGAAAGTGTATTGATGATATCTAGGTGCTGTGGGAGGGAAGAACGGGGAGGGACTGTTAGTAAGCATGGGGTTTCTTTTCAAGGTGATGAAAATGTTCTGGAATTAGATAGTGTTGATGGTTGCATAGCTTCACAAATATACTATAAATCACTGAACTATGTGTACACTTTGAAGGAATGAATTTTAGACTATGTGGACTATATCTCCAAGGAAAACAAAAACAGAGAGAAATAGCTTCAGAAGTCCCAGGAAAATGCAATAAGCAGAGCACACCTCTGTCATCAGGGTCAGCTTCACGGGCATGCGGACTGTGCAGCCATCAGAAGGGCCCTATGCTTGATTCAACGCTCTGCTATCACTGCTTTGAAATTCTTTTTTTTAACTTGAGATATAAAAGTCCGTTATATTGTTTTCAGGAGTATAACACAATGATTTGATATTTGTGTATATTATAAAATGATCCCCACAATAAGTCTAGTTAACATCCATCACCACACACAGCTACTCTCTTTTGGGGGGATGAGAATGTCTAAAATATTCACTCTTAGTGTTCATCCATAAAAATGAATTAAATCTTGCCATTTGAGAGAACATGGATGGACCTTGAGGACATTATGCTAAGTGAAATAGGCAGAGAAAGACAAATGCCTTATGATCTCACTTACATGTGGAATTAAAAAATAAAAAACAAGGGACTTCCCTGATAGCCCATTGGTTTAGAATCCACCTGCCAATGCAGGAGACACGGGTTCAATCCCTGGTCCAGGAAGATCCCACATGTCAAGAGACAACTAAGCTCATGTCCACAACCACTGAGCCTACGTGTTGCAACAAGAGAAGTCACCACAATGAGAAGCCTGTGCACAGAAACAAAGAGTAGCCCCACTTGCTGCAACAGAGAAAGCCCATGTGTAGCAATGAAGACTCAGCAGAGCCAAAGGTAAGTAAGTAACATTTAAAAATGTTAAACATATTAAAAAAAATAGAAGACAAGCTCATCGACCAGAGAACAGATTGGTCGTTATCAGAGGAAGGGGGAATGGTGTAAAATGTGTGAAGGGGATCAAAAGGTACAAATTTCCAGTTATAAGAGATGGTATGGGGAGGGAGGTGGGAGGGGGGTTCAGGATTGGGAACACGTGTACACCCGTGGTGGATTCATGTTGATGTATGGCAAAACCAATACAGTATTGTAAAGTAAAATTTAAAAAAAATAATAAATAAATAAATAAATAAACCATGAGGGGAATTTCATTCTTCAGTTCAGTTCAGTTCAGTCGCTCAGTCGTGTCCGACTCTTTGCGACCCCATGAATCGCAGCACGCCAGGCCTCCCTGTCCGATAAGAAAGTAAAGGAGAGAGAAAGAGGCGATGTTCCTTGGTTTACACAGAAAGCCAATAAAGCCCCTGCCCGGGGCTGGCTCTGTTCACGAAGGCCTCAGGCGCCCTCTCTATGGGGTGAAGGCGCAGAGCGCCTTCTAGAGAGGGTCTTAGAAGCCTAGGCAGGAAAGTGAACTCAGAGAGCCTCTGTGCTCCAGGGGATCAGCCTGAAAAAGAGAGAGAGGGAGAGAGAGAGAGAAAGAAAGCAAGACATGGGGACCAAAGCTCTGATGGAGCAAAGGTGTTTTAATCAACCTGGTGTGAGCATATATACTGTAGTCATTCTCAGCAAAGATAAAGATTAAAATTCCAGACTTACAAAACATAGGCGATCCATATTAAAGAGAGAGAGAGTTGTAAATAATCACTTTTATCATATGGCTCACAAGAAGGAAGAGGGTACTTATCACCGTATAGAAAAACTAACGAAGGAAATGCCTGGATTCCTCAGCCCCCTGGGAGAGGTTTGCCTCTCCTCTTAATTCCTGAATATTTGGAATTAATAAGGAACAGAGAATTCCTGACAGATCCAAAACAGCACACAGGAAGCCTCCTGTTAAATGCTTCCTGACACACAACTAGAGAGCAGTCCCCACTCTCTGAAACTAGAGAAAAGCCCGTATACAGCAACGACGACACAGCACAGCCAAAAATAAATAAAATAAATTTTCAGATTTAAAAAATTTTCATCAACAAGGCTGGAGAATCATCTTTTGCTGCTGGAGTCTTCAAGTGAAGGTCATGGCCCTGGTATGCGGGCAGGAGACTCCACTTGGCTCCGCACTGACACGGTCTCCACCCGAAGCAGAACCAGGTGCAGACGGCATTGCTCGTCCCAGGTGCCCTGTCAAGAGGTTTGGAAAGCCTGGTGTCAACAATCTTGTGTTCAGCTTATAGGTCATAGAACCAATCCCTGTAACCACTCCCTGCTTGGTCCCCTGGCTTCCTCTCTATTTCCATTTATCAAATCCACTCAGGGAAGAGAACAATGTTCAAGGCACATTCTTCTCCTAATTTAGGCATTTCCAGTTCACATGAGTCCTCAACCAGGCCTGGCTGAGAGGCAGATTGGGCTCTTTTACTTAGAAGTGCTTGCAGTTACTTTGAAGGAGTTTCCTGCCTCATCAGGGCATCTTCTTAAGATACTGAATGAACTGGTGGGGCTGGAGCTGCTGGGAGTCCAGGAGGATCAGCTCAACCAGATTTGCATCCAACATGTCTCCCTCTACCCACTACAGAATGGCTAATCAATCCTGAAAATCCTGCAGACTTTACCAGTCTTCAAAGGCCGGGTGTCAGCTCTAGTCTTAGGTATAGACCTAAGAAGACAAAAGAGCTTTTCACCACATGGGGGACATTGCTTACATCTGAATGAGGGATCTCTGAAAGACTTGCAAAGGCAAAGTCCAACACCATTTCCTGGGATCCTCCCCTGGAGTGTAGCCAAAAGAGAGATTGTGCCAAACCCCAGATCGCTGTGCTCCTCTTACCAGCTATGTGTGCCCTTGAACAAGTCACTGACCCTCATGGTATCTCTGTTTCATTTGTAAAGTGGAGATACAGACCTGCCTCATAGGTTGGTGTAAGATGTCAACGGCTTAGGGAAGTATATAGAAAATAGTAAATGCTCGACAAACAGTTACTACACTGCTTCTATTACTTCTACACTCTTACTCAAATGCCATGGACATACCCATCATCTATCTTCTTTTTTTTTCCCTCTGGATTTCCAGGAATAGTTTTCTAGGGGTGGGGAATTAGTCGCTGATGATAGTTCTCCATCATACCCCAAACCAGAAGGCTTGGTCCTACGAAATCTATTCTAAAATGCAGCATTAACCCACTCATTTCTCGGTACTGCCAATGTCACCACCTGGCCCAGGCTCTGCCATTATCTCACCTGGATATCTTCAGCAGTCCTCCAACTGGCATTCTTGCTTCTATTTGCACAAAGACAAAGATGGACAATTAAAACCATAAAAGCAATTCTCTCTCCTCTCTTCTGATCTCCTCACCTCCTTCCTCTTTTCCCTTCCTCTTTTCGTCTTCTCTCTCCTTCTCCTCCTTAAAACCTTTTCAAATCTTCCCACTGTACTGAAAATAAAATTCAAACACTTTATACTGGCCTGCAAAGCTCTGTGCCTCTCTCTAGCTTCATTTGCCCCTTTTCCTGGAACAACTCTGCTTCAGCCACCCAGGTCTTCTGCTAAAACACAAGTTATTTCCAGTCTCAGAACTTTTTTTCCTCTCTCATTATCATGTGGGGAGCTTCTTCTTAACCTTCAGGTCTCAGCCTAAGTATTAGCTCCATTCCAGAATTTTCCATACCATCCTGCCTCAGTATGTTCCTTCGGGTGCTTCTTTATCTCAGCTTCTTTTTCCCTTCAGAGCACCTGTATCAGTCAGCTATTGCTATGTAACAAACTATCTCAAAACTCCATGGCTTGAAATCACAATCCTATATTATCACTCACATCTGCAGGTTGGCTGGGCTCAGCTGGGCACAGCTGTATTCCTCAGGGCAGGGCTATGGGATGTTTGGGGGAGCATCTCAGCTCCATATGTCTCTCATCATCCTGCTAGAACCAGACACGTATGTTTTTCTCACAGCAATGGTGGAGGAGCAATAGAGTAAGCAGAAATGTATAAGATCTCCTGAGACCTACACTCAGAATTGACATACCATCTCTTTTGTCAGAAAACAGAGATTTAGAATAATATCCTGTGAACTGAGAAGGAACTTTGAGACAGCAAAACAAAGCAGGCAAATTCATAAAATGAAATTATGAAGTTTATTGTTGGTAAATTACCTACAGGCAGGATTGGGCAGATGATCGGAGGCATTTGCTGCTGCACGCCAATACGCCAAAAAGGGTATGTTGCTGTTCAGTTGCTAAGTTGTCTGACTATTTGTGACCCCAAGGACTGCAGCACACAGGGCTTCCCTGTCCTTCACTGTCTCCTGGAGTTTACTCAAATTCATGTCCACTGAATCAATAATGCTATATAACCATCTCATCTTCTGCTGCCCTCTTCTCCTTTTGCCTTCAATCTTTCCCAGCATCAGGGTCTTTTCCAATGAGTTGACTCTTTGAGTCGGGTGGCCGAAGTATTGGACCTTCAGCTTCAGAATCAGTCCTTCCAGTGAATATTCAGAGTTGATTTCCTTTAGATTGACTGGTTTGATCTCCTTGCTGTCCAGGGGACTCTCAAAAGTCTTCTCTAGCACCACAATTCAAAAGCATCAGTTCTTCAGTGCTCAATCTTCTTTATGGTCAAACTCTCACATCCATACATGATTACTGGAAAAACCATAGCTTTGACTATCAGACCTTTGATGGCAATTGATGTCTCTGCTTTTTAATATGCTGTCTAGGTTTATCATAGCTTTCCTTCAGCAATCGTCTTTTAATTTCATGCCTGCAGTTGCCATCTGCAGTGATTTTGGAACCCAAGAAAATAAAGTCTGCCACTATTTCCACCTTTTCACCTACTATTTGTCATGAAGTGATGGGACCAGATGCCATGGCCTTAGTTTTTTGAAACCTGAGTTTCAAGCCAGCTTTTTCACACTCTTCTTTCACCCTCATCACTTTCTGCCATTAGAGTGGTATCATCTGCATATCTGAGGTTATTGATATTTCTCTCAGTAACCTTGATTCCAGCTTGTAATTCATCCAGTCCAGCATTTCACATGATGTACTCTGCATAGAAGTTAAATAAACAGGGTGACAATATACAGCCTTGTGGTACTCTTTTCCCAATTTTGAACTAGTCCGTTGTTCTGTGTCTGGTTCTAACTGTTGCTTCTCGACCTGCATTCAGGTTTCTCAGGAGACAGGTAAGTGGTCTGGTACTCCCATCTCTTTAAGAATTTTCCACAGTTTGTTGTGATCCACAGAGTCAAAGGTTTTAGTGTAGTCAGTGAAACAAGAAGATGTCTTTCTGGATTTCCCTTGCTTTCTCTAAGATCCAATGAACATTGGCAATTTGACCTCTGGTTCCTCTACCTTTTCTAAATCCTGCTTGTATATCTGAAAGTTCTCAGTTCAGGTACTGCTGAAGCCTAGTTTAAAGGATTTTGAGCATAATCTTGTTAGCACGTGAAAAGAGCGCAATTGTATGGTAGTGTGAACATGACAAAATGGCATTGCCTTTCTTTGGAACTGGAATGAAAACTGACTGTCCTCTGGCAACTGCTGAGCTTTCCAAATTTGCTGGCATTTGAATGCAGCATTTTAACAGCATCATATTTTAGGATGAAATAGCTCAGCTGGAATCCCATCACCTCCACTAGCTTTGTTCATAGTAATGCTTCCTCAGGCCCACTTTACTTCACATTCCAGGATGTCTGGCTCTCAGTAAATGACCACACCATCCATGGTTTCCAGGCTTTTTCCGTATAGTTCTGTATATTCTTGCCACCTCTTCTTAATCTCTTCTGCTTCTGTTAATTCCTTATCACTTCTGTCTTTTATTGTGCCCATCCTTACACAAAATATTCCCTTTTAATCTCCAATTTTCCTGAAGAGATCTCTAGTCTTTCCCATTCTATTGTTTTCCTCTATTTCTTTGCACTGTTCATTGAAGAAAGCTTCTTATCTCTCCTTGCTATTCTCTGGAACTCTGCATTCAGTTGGGCATAACTTTCCCTGTCTCCCTTGCTTTTTGCATGTCTTCTTTCCTCAGGTATTTGTAAAGCCTCCTCAGACAACCACTTTATCTTGAATTTCTTTTTCTTTGGGATGGTTTTGGTCACTGACTCCTGTACAATGTTACAAACTGCTTCGTGAATCACAGCCTTGTCATGGTGAAGGGGCTTGCATAACTCAATTAAGTTTTGAATGCTGTGTAGGGCTATCCAAGACAGATGGGTCATAGTGGAGAATTCTAACATAACATGGTCCATGGGAGGGGGGAATGGCAAACCACTCCAGTATTCTTGCTGGGAGAACCCCATGAATGGTATGAAAGGCAAAAAGATATGACACAGGAAGATGAGCCCCCCAAGTCAAGTGTCCAATATGCTTACTGGGGAGGACCAGAGGGCAATTACTAATAACTTCAGAAAGAATGACATAGCTGGGCTGAAGTGGAAATGATGCTCATTTGTGGCTGTGTCTGGTGGTGAAAGTAAAGTCTGATGCTGTAAAGAACAATATTGCATTGGAACCTGGAATGTCAGGTCCATGAATCAAGGTTTTGGACTTGGTCAAAGCAGGAAATGGCAAGAGTGAAAATAGATATCTTAGGAATCAGTGAAGTAAAATGGACTGGAGTGGGCGAATATAATTCAGATGGCCATTATATCTACTACTGTGGGTGAGAATCCCTTAGAATAAATGGAGTAGCCCTCATAGTCAACAAGAGTCCAAAATGCAATACCTAGGTGCAATCTCAAAAACAACAAAATGATCTCTGTTATTCCCAAGGCAAACCATTCAGCATTCAAGTCTATGCCCCAACCACTAATGCTGAAGAAGCTGAAGTTACCAGTTCTATGAAGGCTTACAAGACCTTCTAGAACTAACACCCAAAAAAGATGTCCTTTCCATCATAGGGGATTAGAATGCAAAAGTAAAAAGTCAAGAGATACCTGGAATAACATGCAAGTTTGGCCTTGGAGTACAAAATGAAGCAGGGCAAAGTCTAACAGAGTTTTGTTAAGAGAACACACTGGTCATAGCAAACACCCTTTGCCAACAACACAAGAGAAACTCTACACACGGACATCACAAATGGTCAATACCGAAATCAGACTGATGATATTTTTTGCAGCTGAAGATGGAGAAGCTCTATATAGCCAGCATAAACAAGAGAGGGAGCTGACTGTAGCTCAGATCATGAGCTCCTTATTGCAAAGTGTTAGTCACTCAGTAGTGTCTGACTCTTTGCGACCCCATGGTCTGTCCATGGAATCCTTCAGGCAAAAATACTGGAGTAGGTTGCCATTTCCTCCTCCAGGGGATCTTCCCCACCCAGGGTTTGAACTCGCATCTCCTGAGGCTCCTGCATTGCAGTCAGATTTTTTTTTTTTTTTTTACTACTGAGCCACCTGGGAAGCCCTTACTGCAAAATACAGGCTTAAATTGAAGAAAGTAGGGAAAACCACTTGGCCATTCAGGTACGATCTAAATCAAATCCCTTATGATTATACAGCGGAGGTGACGAAAAGATTCAGTGAATTAGATCTAGTAGACAGAGTGCCTAAAGAACTATGCGAACTATGGAGGTTTGTAACATTATACAGGAAACATTGACCAGAACCAAAATGGGTCTATAGAGATTTAAAGAGCCTGAATCTAAAAACAGAATCTGACTACCAAGCAAGAATGACAGGAATTGGGACTTTTTCTTCTCCCTGGGGGTCTTATGACCATTCCCCATCTGCATCAGCTAAAGGCATTCTTCCGGTTTTCATACCAGATGAAGGCAAGGTTAAAAGATGATAGGCACTTATTTGGCTTGGGCACCTTCCTTGAGAGTAGGCTGAAGTTCAGTCGCACAGAAAGGGGTGGGGGTTATGATGTGGGCCTAAGATGGGACTGACAAAATAGAGTCAGTGTGGTTCAACCACACATACATTCCATTGGCCAAAGCAAGTCTCACGTTTAAGCCCAAAGTTGTGTTTTTGTTTCTCCCTTCTCCACTAGAACATAAGCTCTGAGCAAGCAAGGCCTTTATCTGTCTTATGTACCTTCACCTAGAACAGTGTTGGGCACGTGATAGATGTTCAACCAGTCCTTTATACATGCTAATGAACTCCTGAACCAAAAATGTATGCTGAAGTCCAAACAACATCCTATAAAATCATCGTGACTGTTGGCTTCTCAGAAATACCTCTGGTTGGAGATGGCCTTGGACACAAGCTCTTCTTATGATGGAGCTCTTTATTACTCATGTACAACTACACACTACTTGTCAGCAGCTCTGGACATGGCCTGAGAATCACAAGAGCCACCTCATGGTCCAAAATGGTAGAGAAAGCCCGTGCAAGTGGCCCTGACCAGGACAAAGACCATGCAAGGCATTTTCCACCCGGACATGGCAGAACCAGTAAAGTCCAGAGCTCAGCCCAGCCCCAAACTCTCCTGGTCTCAAACGTAAGTATTCTCCAGAGAAGGAAGTGGCAGCAGGCAGAGGTAGAGAGAGGGTTGCAAAGGTTGATGGGTTTCCCTTTGCACCTCTTGTGAAGAATGAGGTCCACAAGAGGTTAAAACTCATGAAGAGCATCTAGGCATGTGTGAAAACCAGCAGTCCTTGGAGTGAAGAGGCTTAGCTCAGCTGGTGATCACACCAAGCAACTCAGGATAAAGTCTCTGACCTCTCTGTGCTTCAGTATCTTCATATGAAACATGACACTAAAGCACTAAAGCCTTTGCCACCCCAAAGGGCAACATTAAAGAAGATACATTGGGTGAAGTCAGCATTTCCACTGGAATCATGTGTTTCCACCCAGGCTCAGAACCAGTGGATTCTAAAATTTTTCTGATTAGACATACATGAAATGGCAACCCACTCCAGTGTTCTTGCCTAGAGAATCACAGGGATGGGGGTGCCTGGTGGGCTGCTGTCTATGGGGTCACACAGAGTCGGACACAACTGAAGTGACTCAGCAGCAGCAGCAGCAGCAGCAGTGAGCATTCTTAATATATGCTAATTCTTATTTGTAAATTATATAAATGTACTTTTGAATATTGTTAGTCGCCTCTTGCACTTTCATTATTCATATTATCTTAGTCTATGTTTTTTGGCAGTAATTTTTAAGTCTTTTAGGCTTTTTGTGCTCTTAAATACTTTACAGATACCTTTAAATACTAATGTTAATGACCTCTTGCACTTGCATTATTCATACTATCTGATTTATTTTTTTATTTTTATTTTTTGCAGTGATTTTTTTAAAGCTTTTTAGGTTTTTTGGTGAGGGATTCAGTAAAACTAGAAGAGGGCATCAGCAACCCACTCCAGTATTCTTACCTGAAGAATCCTACGGAAAGAGGAGCATGGCAGGCTACAGTCCATAGCGTCACAGAGTCAGACATGACTAAAGTGACTTAGCAAGCACACGTGCTCACTAAAACTAAAAGTAATACTTCCTGTCACTTATATCATCCTTACCAAGGCACTTTTCTAAATGTTCTAAAGATGTTTAATTCCTGTAGTATCACCATGAGATGGGCCTTAATATTATTCCCATTCAAATGATGAAGAAATGAAAGTAGACAGTAAGCAAGCCAGGGCTCAAAATAGCAGAGTGAGGATTCGAACCAGAGAAGTCTGGCTCAGAAAGCATCAAAACACACCGGGACGCGTCAAAAGCTTTGATGTCCCAAACACTGCGCCCAGGGAGGGTGTCACCAGGAGCCTCTTCAAGGCATGAAGCTCTCACATACTCTCAGAGCGTCCCTTCTGCTTTACTTGTGCAACAAGCTACGGAGCTGACATACAAACCAAGAAAGGGCACAAAGATCAAAGTGTCACTATTTTAAGAATTTAAAAAATTCAATTATTTCAATTAAAATGGAGGTCTTGTCCTACCTCACTTTGGAAGCCACTACTCAGAAGAGAAATAGATGCAACACAGCGTCGCGACCACCAAGGGGCGCCATAAACCAACCGGCCCTGATCAGCAGGGGCCAAACCTGTTGACGGCACTCACGACCTGAACACCTTTCTGCCGAGTTTGCTTTGCTCCTTAGCCATCAGACTCATCCAGTTTGAAAGATGGGCCTGTCTTAATTCCAAATCCGTCTCAGCGCTAGGCCTGGGAGGACGAAAAGCCTAGGTGTTAATCTCTGCTAATACCCGGATGGGGCAAGGACCATGCAATTCTCAGGGAGTCCCAGAGCTAGAAGGTAACACAAGGGGGCATTGCCCCCACCTGCTGCCTCCACATCTACCACCTCCTGGAGACAGATTTTAAAAAGATCTTTTTTAACAATTTCAGGGGCTTCCCTGGTGGCTTAGATAGTAAAGACTCTGCCGGTAATGTGGGAAACCTGAGTTTGATGCCAAGGGTGGGGAAGATCCCCGGAGAAGGAAATGGTTACCCACTCCAGAGAATGTTCAAACTACCATACATCTGCACTCATTTCACATGTTAGCGAGGTAAAGCTCAAAATCCTTCAAGCAAGGCTTCAATAGTACATGAACCAAGACATGTACAAGCTGGGTTTAGAAAAGGCAGAGAACCAGATACATCCACTGGATAGTAGAAGAAGCAAGAGAATTCCAGAAAAGCATCTGCTTCATTGACTATACTGAAGTCTTTCATTGTGTTCAGTTCAAACTCAGTTGTGTCCAACTCTTTGCGATCCTATGGACTGCAGTACACCAGGCTTCAAGAGAAGGGAGTACCAGACCACCCTACTTGGCTCCTGAGATACCTGTAAGCAGGAGAAGAAGCAACAGTCAGAACCAGATATGGAACAATGGACAGGCTCAAAATTGGGAAAAGACTCTGACAAGGCTGTATAATGTCACCCCGCTTATTTAACTTCTAGGCAGGGTACATCATGCTAAATACAGGGCTGGGTGACTCACAAGCTGAAATCAAGATTCCTGGGAGAAATAAAAACTTCAGATATGCAGATGATATCCCCCTAATGGCCGAAAGCAAAGAAGAACTAAAGAGCTTCTTGATGAAGGTGAAAGAGGGGAGTGAAATAGCTGGCTTAAAACTCAACATTCAAAAAACGAACATGATGGCATCCAGTCCCATCCCTTCATGGCAAATAGACGGTGGAAAAATGGAAACTGTGACAAACTTTATTTTCTTGGGCTCCAAATTCACTACAGATGGTGACTATAGCCATAAAATTAAAAGACACTTGCTCCTTAGAAGAAAAGCTAAGACAAACCTAGGCAGCATATTAAAAAGCAGAAATGTCACTTTGCCAGCAAAGGTCTGTATAGTCAAAGCTATGGTTTGTCCAGTAGTCATGTATGGATGAACATAAAGATTGAACCATAAAGAAGGCTGAGTGCCAAAGAATTGATGCTTTTGAACTGTGGTGTTGGAGAAGACTCTTGAGAGTCCCTTGGACTGCAAGGAGATCCAACCAGTCAATGCTAAGGGAAATGAACCTTGAGGTTCATTGGAAGGACTGATGCTAAAGCTCCAATACTTGGGCCACCTGATGCAAAGAGCCAACTCATTGGGAAGGACCCTGATGCTGGGGAAGATTGAGGGCAGGAGGAGAAAGGAGCGACAGAGAAGGAGATGGTCAGATGGCATCATCAACTCAATGGACATGAGTTTGAGCAAACTTCAGGAGATAGTGAAGGGGAAGCCTGGCGTTCTGCAGTCCATGGGGTCAAAAAGAGTAGGACACGACTGAATGACTGAACAACAACTCACTTCAGTATTCTTGTCTGGAGAATTCCACGGACAGAGGAGCCTGGCCTGGGAAAGGCCTGTTAGGACATTCTGCTTAAAAAAAAACAACCCTCTAACTCACACAGGCATCATCCAAACTTCTGAGGTTAACATGAATGACTTTTGGCTTTGGGACTGCATGGGAGGACCCTAAACTTGACTCTCCAAGGCGGCCTCTGAGGCTGGGCAGATGTAGAATGTGACAGCACCGAAGCAGAGTGTGAGTTAGAGGAAAGAGCTCTGACAGGTTCACTCTGGCAAAGGCCCAGGGGCTAAGAGTGTTACTCACTCCAGCGGTACCTGCACCTTTTTTTTTTTGGTACCAGCATCTTATATTCCTTTCCACCAAAGAAAGGGCAATGCCAAATCCCACAGAATACCGTGGGTGAGTTTGCAGCATTAGAAGGCGGGACTCCATGCTTATACCAATAGAAAACATCATTCATTAATTCCATTCTGTGCCACAGAGAATGTTTTGACCATTAGGAATACAGCAGTGAAGGTAACAGAGGAGATCTCTGGTTTCCAGGAGCTTCCATTTTAGAGGGGGAGGCAGACAAAAACAAGTAAGAAATGTCCTACAGAGTGAAGCTGACGAAACAGACAGTGTGATAAGAAAGCACTGAGGAAAGTTTGTATCCTGATTGGAGTTGTTGTTCAGTTGCTAATTCGTGTCCGACTCTTTGCAACCCCATGGACTGCAGCACACCAGGCTTCCCCATCTTTCCCTATCTCCCAGAGTTTGCTCAAACTCGTGTCCATTGATTTTGATCTTGATTGGGGTATTGCTACCCTCAGATGGATGTATACCTTTGTCAAAATTCTCTATGCTCTACTTTTAAGATAGGTACATTTTATCTTAATAAGTAGAATTTATCTTAATAAAAAACTTTCTTAAATAATGAAAAGAGTGACTGGAGAAGGAAGACATTACTAGGGTGATCAGGATGGCCTCTTTGCAGAGGGGACATCTGAGTTGAGACTTGAAAAACGAGAATGAGCTAGAATAAGAATGAACTAGTTAGCCATGGTAACCATGCAGCTGAGATACTTCAGGAGGAGAAACCTGTGTGTTCAAATAGCCCACGTTGAGAATGTGTTTGGTGGTGTGAGGAGGGAAGCGTGAGCAAATGGAGCAGAGGAGCAGGTGTGTGAGATGAGGTTGAGGACGTAGCCAGGGGCTGCTGAAGAGGCCTTGAAGGTCTGTGTAGGAGTTCATTCTAAGTGCAGTTGGAAGTCTCTGGGAGGAATGAGAGGGCATGGAGGAAAGAGCGCTCCTGAGCCTGGTAAGCCCCAGGCCGTCTCCAGGCAGAGTCTACAGAAGAGGGAGGAGGAAGCAGCAAAATCAAGAAACTACCTGAGAACTGACATTCGTGGCCTGGACAGCAGACAAGCAACAGGGGTCCAAGTTGTCCAGGGTAGGCATTGTGCCCACAGATGGAAAGCACAGCAGGGAATGGGCAGGACGTAGAGGAGTCAGAAAGAGCCAGGTTCACCTGGAGGGCTCCCAGGCCTGGAGTATTCCACAAGTGGGCACCAATGTATGCCTCCTGAAATGAGCCAGTTGAAAAGTGAGTCAGAAGAAAAGGGACAAGGCTGAATGCCATCAGCAGGAAGGGCACTGCCCAACCACTGACCTGAGCTCCCTGTATGCCCACTCCTAGGAGTCCAGCAGCCATCTTGTAGACACACCCTAGGAAGTCCAGTGTTCCAGGAAAACAGGTGCCTGGTTGGTCCATATGGTGCATAAATTAACCCACAAGTCTGCAAGCAAAGGGTTTCTCTCATATGGTCAGGTGACTGAAATATCAGCAGAGTGTCCCCCAAATGCCTGCACTCCCCATTGTTTCTGTCTGGTAGATACCTTTGGGTTGTCAGCTGTGCACTCTCAGAGTGAAGAAAACCAACTGAAAGCTGCCACCCCAAACATCTAAATGACCTGGAGAAAGAAAAGCTAAGCTGGATATCTGAGATGGGGCCATCTGTTGTTATCTGAGAATGGAAACGATCTCACCAAAGTGAAATAAGTTGGAACTAACTGCTGGGCAGGAGCAAGAAAATAGGTGGGCAATTTCAGCATGTCATTCAGGCTTACACAGAGAAGGGCTCCTCCCCTGAGACACACCGTCTTTCCAAAAGACACCGTCTTTCTCATCTTTCTCTGTCTGGGATCTTAATTGATTCCAGTGTTAAATGAATGACAAAGCAAAAGAACCAAAGCTTCTTCAGTTCACTAATTGCTTTTACTCACAATTATATGGTGGCTTTGAGATGGCCTAGAAGAAGGGAATGAGCTTCAAGAAGTATGGATCCCTGGAGTTGGGGGTCTGGGGTCAGCCCTGCTTTGGCCTTGTTTCTCTCAGACTTTGTTTCTCATGACTGGGCATTATTCCAGCCTTCACAGTTATACATTTTCTAATTTGCTAAATAGGATCATGCGACCAACTATGGGCAATATTTGTGTCTAACTTCACTGTTTCCAAAGTAGCTCAGGCTTTCCATAGTTCTGTAGATTGACAAATGATGCCCAAAATATAAGGTCCCGATCCCTGGAACCTATAAATGTTATCTTATATGGAAAAAAGATCCTTGCAAATGTGCTTAAAGATTTTGAAAGGAAGAAGTTATGGTGGAATATGGACCCTCGATGAATTCCTGGAGTGAAGGAGAAAAGCCTTTCTTTTTAGGACATCCAGGAAATTGTAAGATGAAGAATGAAGAAACAAGTTTACAAATCTCTGCTGCGGAATAGCTTTAATATTTACATCGAACAAATTGTCGCTTTTAACATATACAGATACAATGATTTCCTGTAGGAGATATTGTTCATATCACTTGTTTCTGTGTACACACACCTGATCATTAACAGCCAGCACCTGCAAGCTGATGTGCTTAGGGAATTAATGGCTCCCTCCTCCCCCAAGAGCAGCCCTCTGCCATTGCCTGATGAAGGTTGGTATTTAAATACCCCAGCTGTCTCGCCCTGCAGTGGGAGAACTCTGAGGTGTACTCTACCATGTTCCCAAAGGTCTTCAGCAGGACTGAGCTGTAGTTGCCCAAGTGGTAACTTAATAACAAACCCTGTATTGGCTTCCTTCCTTTCCTTCCCTTTCCTATCACACTTTCCTCTTCCACCTCATCTGTGGAATCAACTCCCAAACTAAGTTTGAATCCAAACTAAAACACAATTGTGTGTCACCTCGTGATAATGTCAAAAGCATACATTTAAGGTACTTCATTACTTTGAACCTGAGCAAAATGACCTTGCTGGTCCTAACAGAAGCTCCAAATGGGCAAGAGATAGAGCATTAGCTCTTGACAGGGCATGTCAAAGCTGACCAAGTCATTGGTTTGAAGATGCTAGAATGTGTAGCCAGTATGGAGAGTCACTGATGTGAAAAGGACCACTTGGGCCTCTGGTCAGCCATGCAGCCAGATGCCTACAAGACTTTCCTTAGAGAAGAGGCACTCCCCTGCTCAGGAGAGAGGGATGTTTTGCAGCCTCCCCACCTTTTAGGGCCCTGGGGCATCCAGGTTCCTAGATGAGGAGGATGGGTTGAATCCTATTAGCAAGTGCTTGCAAAGGGGCTTCCCTGGTAGCTCAGTGGTAAAGAATCCACCTGCAATGCAGGAGACACAGGAGACAGGGGTTTGATCCCTGGGTGGGGAAGATCCCCTGGAAGAGGGCATGGCAACCCACCCCACCCCGGTATTACCTGGAAACCTCCATGGACAGAGGAGCCTGCCAGGCTATAGCACTAACGGACTCACTAAGAGTCGGACATGACTGAAGTGACTTAGCAAGCACAGGATAATTTTGGAACAATTAGAACTGTTTAAGGAAATCTAGAATTTAAGTGTATTTAGGATTTCTTGGGGTTTTTTATGGCCTTTTGGACTGAAAGGGTTTAGATCTATTAAAATAGATTTAAATTCATTAAAATAGATTTAAAGCAAATGTGAATTTTTAAGGCGCTTTAGGGAAGTATGAAGCTTAAAATCTTTTAGAGTCTATTGTGATCCTTAGGTCATGTAGAGTTGTTTGAGTTAGTTTAGGTAATTTGGGGCTTAAGATTTTAAGCATCTCTTAAGAAACTTGAGGATGTTTTGTGTTGCCTGGGATTTAGGGTTTAGTTCTGTTTAGGATCTTTGAGGGTACTTTAGAATGTAGGGTGGCTTTAGTCTTCTTAGGACCCTTTGGGCTTATGTGGCTTTCAGCCGTGTTCAGAGTGTGATTTGTGAACCAGCACAGGGGCTCCGTTGCCCTGAGGCATGTGTAATCTTTGTGGACTGAGGATAGAAGCCATGTCCCCTGCATTGGTAGGCGGACTCTTAATCATTGGGCCACCAGAGAAGTCCTGTTATGATCATTTTAAATTCAGCTTCTACTTGCTTTCTTTCAGTGGCTCATGGATGTTGCAGTTTGTTCTTTCTGCTGAGTTAACTGGGGGGCTTCCCTGGTGGCTCAGATGGTAAAGAATCTGCCTGCAATTTAGGAGACCCAGATTGGATCCCTGGATTGGAAAGATCCCCTGCAGAAACGAAAGGCTACACACTCTAGTATTCTTGCCTGGAGAATTCCATGAAAAGAGGAGCCTGGCAGGCTGCAGTCCATGGGGTCACAAAGAGTTGGATGTGACTGAGCTTAATTAACAAAAAGATTCTGGTCAGACTACTAATATTAATTTTTGTGATGACTTGTGCTATTGCCAAAATTTGGAAAAGGAACTTTAACAATTTAACTCATTACATTTCTGTAAATATGTCCCTTGCCTTTAAAAAATCTTTCCTTGGGGTCATTTTGGATTCCAGGCTTTTTACAGTCCAGATATTCAATATGTGTGGGAGTTCTCATCAGCAGTTTGTTCCTGAAATTACACTTCAGACATCTCTAAGACATAATTATTTCCATTAATAAGACAACCCATGCTTGTCCTGTTCCTTTGATCCAAACTTTGGTACAAACTACACTCTGGGAGGGGCTTCCCAGGTGGTGTTAGTGGTAAAGAATCCACCCGCTAGTGCAGGAGACATAAGAAACACCGGCTCGATCCCTGGGTCAGGAAGATCCCCTTCAGGAGGGTATGGCAACCCGCTCCAGTATTCTTGCCTGGAGAATCCCATGGACAGAGAAACCTGGAGGGCTACAGTCCATGGGGTCACACAATTGAAGTGACTTAGCACACACATGCACACTCTGGGAGCCCAGGTTTCTCTCAGTAGTGTTCCTGATCCCTTATATGGTTGTGAAGATGCAGTTAGGGTGACATTGAAAATCACGAGTTTTGTCTACGGCCATACCACCCTGAACGCGCCCGATCTCGTCTGAATTTGAATTGTGTTCAGTTTTACAACTTAACATTTAAATCAGCATTATCAAAATAGTGATAAATAAAATATCCACGTTATAGTCTGCCTTCCATCAAAACACGGGTAGGTTTCAGCAAACTCTAAAGTTTAAATTTAACATTTAAACTCTAATTTATGACTTTTCTTAAACATCTTACATACTAAAATTGTGGTACGCCGATTTTGGCCAATGCACACAGTGACCATATTTATCACCCACACTGGGCCATTTTGAGAACAAAAGGGGGGGCTATTGATAATTACACTAGAGTAACAGACATAAGTTGGAGTTGTCCTGAGCAACCAGGACTTACAGCCCCTACCAATGAGCCCATAGTTTAAAAACTGCTAAACTTACGTATTTATAAAATACATGTTACCATTATGATAAAGTTTATTTACATAGTTACATAACTACATACTTAAATAATAAGTAAAAATTTTTACTTTGTTTGGTTGCCTCTTTTTTCCCTGCATTCTCTCCACCCCCTATTTCGTCTGTCAGTTTTTACCCAGGTTCAATTTTCAGTAGGTTTGCTTGCATCTAAGTGTTCCAGGAAAACCTACTTAGATGTATTCAGAACTTTACAGTAAAGTCTTGTTCTCATAGCAAACTCCAGTTAATAACAGCTTCATTACATAAAACAGATACCAACAAATTATGTCATAAAATTTGTTTTCATAAAGCAAGACAGAAACTGCCAACTCCTTTGGCAGCAGCTATTAGTATTTGTTGGGTGACTTCAGGCGCTCTAACTTCTATAAAGTTTACTGCCCGATTTGAGGTCTTAGTAGGACCCCAAAAAGACCATTTATCTTTTGTTTATGTTGCCTACATCCACGTACTGTACAGTACAAAAACCTCACTGCTTTATATGTTTTAGCTGCTTGCTCATCTATTTCACTCAGTTTAATTAATTCAGCACCTAAAACGCTGCTGCTTGGAGTGAAAACTCTAAATACACAAGCATTGTTTGGTGGCACTGATAAAAATATAGTCTTGGTTGTTATCTTTTTCTAGAGGCCAAATTATGCTGGCCATTCTTTATGCTCCATGGCCAGATATCCTAAGAAGACAACTGTCAATCATATATTTAAATGTTCTAAACCAACTACACAACCTTTCTCTGTGTTAGAGTTCTGCAGAGAAACAGAGCCAGCAGGATGAAGAGATACATATACATATATATACATATCTATATATACATAATATATTAAATATATAATATATAGATATAATGTATATCTATATCGATATAGATATAGATAGATAGATAGATATAGAGAGAGTTACTTTAAAGAATTGGCTCATGCAATTGTGGGAGACGAGGAATCCAAAATCTCAAGGGTAGGCTGGCAGTCTGGAGGTCAGGGGAGAGCCAGTGTTGCAGCTGTAGTCCAAAGGCAGACTGGAGGCAGAATTCCCTCTCCCTCTCCCTCAGTGTTTGTCTGTTAAGGCCTTCAGTTGATTGGATGAGGCCTACTCACATCATAGACGGTGATCTGCTTTACTCAAAGTCTATTGATTTCAATGTTGCGTGCATGCTAAGTCACTTCTGTCATGTCCGACTCTTTGTGACTGTATGGACTGTAGCCCGCCAGGCTCCTCTGTCCATGGGATTTTCCAGACAAGAATACTGGGGTGCGTTGCTGTGCCCTCCTCCAGGGGATCCTCCCAACCCAGGGGTCAAGCCTGCTTCTCTTACGGCTCCTGCATTAGCAGTTGGGTTCTTTACCATTTGTGCCACCTGGTTAATCCCATCTAAAAATATCACAGCAATAGCCAGACTAGTGTTTGACCAATATCTGGGTGCCATGATCTAGCCAAGTTGTGCATAAAATTAACCATCATCCTTCCCCCATATCATCTGATGGAACTTGGGCCCTAATTAGTAGGTCTTAGGTTTGGCAACCCCTGGGGGGCTGCCACCAACAGAGATAAACCCAGGTCCTCAACCCAAAGACAGTGGTTTGACCATTTACAGATGAGGGAACAAGTCCTAGAAAAAGGTTCAATGAATTGGCCCCAAAAAACCCAGGGTAGAGTTAGGACAAAAATCCAGCCTCATTGAACAGCTGTCCCCAGCTATTCCTACAATTCTTGGTTCCACCGGGGGCCTGAACTCAAGATTCCTAAGGAATATTCTAATTTCACTTTCTATTTGGAAAACTGGAACCAAGTCCGAACACATTCAAACCATAAACTCTGAAGGAAGAATATCAAAGCCTCTCCCAGATGCACCTTCACATTCCCAACCCCAACCCTCCTATAATACAGCAGACACACATACTCATCCACCAGAAAATTCTTTTTGAGAGTGCTTTATTCAAAAAGATCTAAGTCAGGTGCTTTAAAACATATCAAAATGTTACAGAAATTCACAGTTCCCTACTGAGGACTTGTCAAGTTACATTAAGATATCTAAACACATCAGTTTATAAATTCAGAACCAAACATTGAACCAGGTCATGTACCATTGCTTGAAAAGCAAGTTATGATTATGATAAAAGATACTTCACAAAGCTAAATCAAATGGGGAAACCCTTAAGAAACACTAGCAGTTATACACCAGAAACCAGCAGCTTGGAAAACAGGTCTGCGATCCGCTGGGGAGGCTCTACGGGTAAACTGAGATTCTCCCTTTACAGCTGGTCCATGTCTAGCGCTCGGCTATAACACAGCGGGAGCTGTAACCTCCCACGACAGGGTTGCTGCTGCTGCTGCTAAGTCGCTTCAGTCGTGTCCGACTCTGTGCGACCCCAGAGACGGCAGCCCACTAGGCTCCCCCGTCCCTGGGATTCTCCAGGCAAGAACACTGGAGTGGGTTGCCATTTCCTTCTCCAATGCATGCAAGTGAAGTAGCTCAGTCGTGTCCAACCCTCAGCGAGCCCATGGACTGCAGCCTTCCAGGCTCCTGTGTGTCCATGGGATTTTCCAGGCAAGAGTACTGGAGTGGGGTGCCACTGGATAAATGCTGTCAATTCCCTCAGAAAGAAAGGGTGCCGCATTTCTCTATTTTTACCTCTCTAGATCATTTCTCATCTCGTCTGCCTCCAACAAGAAGACTTTGTGTAAAGCAATTTAAGTAGAGACGACTAGAGAATCTGTATTGCTGCATCGGTGCTCAAGGAGATCTCTGCCTCCTACCTAGGCCTTCACATCATGGTTTGGGCGCTACGCTGCTGTGCCAAGTTGCTTCAGTCCTATCCAGCTCTGTGCGACCCTTATGAACTATAGCCTGCCAGGCTGCTCTGTCCATAAGATTCTCCAGGCAACAATATTGGAGTGGGTTGCCACGCCTTTCTCCAAGGGATCTTCCTGACCTAGGGACTGAATCCGTGTCTGTTAGATCTCCTGCACTGGCAGGCAGGTTCATTACTACTAGGGCCACCTATGGAATTCCTTTGTTCATACAGAAATTTCTCTTGGAGACGTATCTACGGCACCGTGTTCTGTGCTACAGAGCTTTGAAACAGTTTTGTTTTTTAAAGACAGCATCTCTTTTCTTTAAGGGAGCTTCTTCTCCTTCTGTGATCCATCTCTCCTTCCAATCTCCTAACCCTGAAATAACTGCCCAAACTCCAGAGAAAGAATTCTGGCCAAGACATTTTTGCATCAGAGATTGTGTTTTGAGTGACTTTTTTATTTTCTGGTCTTTATGTCCTAAAGTCTTATCGACATAGATGACAAAATATCATTATCTGGAAGTCTCTAGGAGAGTGTCTTGTTTTCTTTCTGGTAGAAAGGAGGGAAAGGTGAATATATTATTCCTTGAAGTCTCAGGCCAAAACCTCAACCTCAGGGCTCAGCATCTATCACAGGGATGGCTAATCTCAGATTCTCCCACCTCAGCCTCAACTCAGAGTTAAAGTCCAAAAGCCTGGAAGTCAGTATGCATTCGTCACAGTTTGCACAGTCAAGCCTATTTTGTGCTTTTCAGTTCCTCCTCAAGGTAACCACTCCCCCTCCCCCTACAATTTAACTCCTCACGTTCTCACTAATGTAATTACTAAGAATGTTACCTTGTGCTTAATTCCAACATCACCTGGAGGACTGGATCCCCTTATCACCAATCAGATAAACTCAAGTTTTTCCTTCATTTGATCACCTTATAACATAAGCTCCGGGAAAAAGATTAAGTTGGATGAGGCTATGTTGCTTTTCACAAGTGAGGGAAAAAACCCTATAAATTGGCCCTTTGTTCATCACACGATTTCAGGTTCATTGCACACAATTACATAAATGCACACAAATCTGTCCAGGAGTTCAAAGCTGCAAGGCCATGTGATACCAGTGAGAAAATACAGCTCTACATCACAGCAGTGTCTCTATTTCAAAGAATCTTTCCAAAATTCCTGACTGGGTTATTAGTACATGAGAAATGATTTCTAAACAGGGTGAGCCAAAATGGAAAATTGGGGTCTGCATTAAGTGGAATGTATCATGTAAGAGATTTCCCTTAATTCCACCCCAATCCCCAATCTTTAAAAAAACCAAGTCTACCCCAGTATCACTTTCTCAGAAAGTGATCTGGCAAATTGACATTTTGCAACATTTCCATGTTTAATACTATCAAAATGTTAGTGCAAATTAAAGAGAACTTTCATAAACCAAAATAGCTGTCCAATAAAAGTTAGTCATTAGTAATTTACATTGTGGAAAAATTTTTCCCAAGCCATTCAAGGAAGATTATTAGGGCCAACAAAGGCTTTGAACATTCAAAATAAAAATAACCAGAAGAAAAGTTTTCCAAGTCATTTCTCAAATGCAAAATTCAGGAAGTATGTTTGCATTCACAAAACTGTTCTTTCCCATCTGTAACAAAGGAAGCCTCTCCCTGGGCTCCTATTATTTTCTGTGCATTTTGCAGAAGCCCACTGAGGAGGCTAAGGCCCTCCTGATTTCCAGTCCACCCTGCACAAGGCTGGTGGATATCCCCACAGAGGCAGTAAGCTTAGCCAAATGACAGGTGGCAGCATATCATCTTCTCAAAAGTCAACAATGAAACCACAGCTGTAAGCCATCTTAAGAGGTCTTTCTTGGAAGCCATAGGGGCAGATGGGGGCAAGGGTGCCCAGGGCAGGAAGAGCTCTGCTGCAAAGGTCCACTTTCCTTGCAGGCACAGATCAGTGGCTCTTCTTTCCTCAACTGCCCAGCTCTCCAAATCTTCAGAGAGGAGGTAGAGAAGAGATGGGGAGTTCTACCCCAACTCAGACTCTTGCTGTTAGGAGCTTCTGGCCCTGCTTGGTTGACCTCCACAGCCAGCACCCTGTTCCAACCATCCATCTAACCCTCTTCAAACAGTATCAGCTGTGCTGGGGCTGAGCTACTTGTCAGTCTTCCCAGTGGGGGCTCCAGGGGACAGACTCTTCTTGCCCTTTCCCCTCCATTGGAGTCTCTCTAAATATCACCCAGGTAGCTGCTCAGAGAAGCTGAGAGAGAGGCTCCATCTTAACTATGCACCATCACAGGGCAGCCCAAAAGGCATCTCTGAACCCCATACTTGGTAAACAGCAGAAGTCTTCATTCCTAAGAGTCCATTTCCACATACAATGTGAGAGCAACCTGCAAGAATATAGTGGTTGGAAAGTTTAAAGCCTTGACTTCAAACATAGGACTTCAGCTCCGAGTGCAGGAAGACTCCTTGATTATGTGCAAATAGACTGAACTTACAGGCACCTGTCATTCTACAAGAAGTCTTCACATTTCCCTAAGGAGGGGAAATTTCCCAGCCACCCAAGACTAGGCCCTGATCTCGCCAGCCAGTCAGCACCTTATACAAACAAGTGAGACCTGTTTCATAAGACATTTCTTTCAACTCAGGAGGCACCAAAGAATTGGGGTCAACAGCTTGGCATGCTGAGAGAAACATCAGGCTCCCCCTATCTCCAAGAAGTAGCTAGGGAGGCAAGGGCCAAGGAAGGGTCCATTCTTTACTGGCATCCAGACAGATACATCCTTGTTATTTAGAACAATCAAAGTTTCCAGTGTAAAAACCTGTGGGCTTATTGCATCTATCCCACTGATAGTTTATCTTCTTTTTTTTCATCAGACCTGCCTTGAGGGCATGGTTTGTTAATTAATTTGTTTATTTCCAAGGATCTCAGACTCACAGATCCTTCTAGGCATACAAAGAGAATATCTATTAACACAGTGAAAGTGAAAGCCACTCAGTCTTATCTCCATGGACTGTAGCCCATCAGGCTCCTCTGTCCATGGAATTCTCCAGGCAGGAATAATGGAGTGGGTAGCCATTCCCTTCTCCAGGGATCTTCCCAACCCAGGAACAAACCCCGGTCTCCTGTATTGCAGGCGGATTCTTTATCATCTGAGCCACCAGGGTAGCCCAAGAATACTGGAGTGGGTAGCCTGTCTCTTCTCCAGGAGATCGTCCCAACCCAGAAATCAAACCGGGGTCTCCTGCATTGCAGGTGGATTTTTTACCAGCTGAGCTACCAGGGAAGCTCCTATTAACACATAAATACCCCAGATGGTGAGTTTGCTAGGCCTTCTTTTCCTTCTAAAGTTGAGCAGATATGTATGGTTGCTCCCTGGCACTTGAGAGGAGAAATCTTTTCTTCAGTCTGAAACCCCTCAGACTGGCAGTGACTTCTCTGATTTTCCTGCCTACAAGCAGCATATTTGCCAGCCTCAAGCACTAGTGCTGGTTGCTTGGAATTGAACTGCATGTGAATATATCATGTAGGCATGTGGATGTGTACCATATGAGCACACACGTGTGCACACATTTTGGGTCCTCCTTATAATAAAAATTGAAAGTCCTCATGAGTGAAGCAAAGGAGCAGGGAAAGAAAGGAGAGGGAGTTGCTGGCTTCTCCATTGTGGTTTGAAAGCTGGAAAGATTTGCTTTTAAATGTTTCCATGGAAGGCATCCAGCTTCCTGTGAGTCTTCTCTGGCAACAAAGGCCTCTGCAGCATCTGGATCCCCTTCTTCTAGTGGCTCAGATTGTTGCTGGGGTCTCAGCTATCTCCTCCAGCCTCTGCCGAATCATTAGGCGGAGCACAGTGTACCTGGGGAAAGAAGAGCTGCAGTGGAGAGCGGAAGGCAACACACTCCCTCTCGTGACCCTCCCCACCACCTGGGTCACAGCGGGGCCAGATGCGTCAACCCTTTGCTTCTTTTACTGGCCCACTCTTGAACCACTTCATTACTTGTGTTCATTACCACAACAGGATGAAAGGGCTGAAGAGGCTCACTCCAAACTATTATAATTATTTTATAATTATTAGAAAATCTGACAAAGAATGAGAAGGTGAAATAACATGAACAGTAATAAGGTTCCCTTCACTGAGTGCTTAATATGCTTAAGGCACTATACATAGAGGATTACATAATCCTCAACTAGGCTGGACCATAGGAAATTGCCATTATTTTTACCATTTGGAAGAGCCTACAAAAATGGCAACTTCATATGGTTCAACCTAATATTAGTATCTGCATTTTGCCAAAGAGGATATAGTAACTACCAGGCATGGAGGTCCATGGCTTATTGATAAGTACTGTTTTTTATACCTTTCCTGAATTATGGCAATTCAGATACTGGAGTGGACACTATTATACAGAGTGAACATGGCTTTCCACTACACAGCAAAAACTATTTTTAAAGTTTGGCATAGTAAGTGCTCAATAAATGTTAATTGCTATCATACTAGTTATCACTTTATTCTCTAGTGGCAAGAAAACCTCAGTTGTTCTGCCATATCTGTGAAATGTAATCTATTTTGTGACTAAATATGACCAAAAAAAAAATCCTTCCTAGAACAAAGTTTTAGTACTGGACTTTTCAACTCAAATGCAATTTCCAGAAGAGATGTTTAAAAAAAAAAAAAAAAGGAGGAAAGATACAAGGAAGGGATTTTAGAGGTACTCTGCTCAGATGAATTTCCACTACCGAGACAATCTTCCTAAAATCTTTGGAATATTTTTATGTCCCATATCAAAATGAGAAGTTGAATAAGAAGCAGAAAGATGAACACACCAACACAAGTTTCATGTCCCCACCTGACATATGGCATTGTCAACAGGAAGTCCCCTGAACAAAGTCCGTAAGACCCAGATCCCGGCAGCAGCTCACGTAGCCCCTGCAGGGCTCCAGAGCAGAGCCTTCTCTCATTGAGGCCTCGGGAGAATCCAACCAGCCACCCCAGGGGCCATGCTTACTTGCGCATCAGCTTCTTGACTTCCCTATCTTCTTCCTCTTGGAGCTTCTGAATGAAGCTTTTAAGGACAGGCATCTCAAACTTTATATACTGAGCCACCTGAGGAGGAAAAAGTAAGTCTGGGCTATAAGACCTCTATCAGCACTATTCCAACTTTTTTGGGCATCTCTCTCATGTTAGGCACAAAGGCTTGGGAAATCTGTTTCTGTGCTAATTCAGGATTTCCTCAAAGACAGGAACCAAGTTTTATTCTTCTCAAGGTGGGCAAAGAGTCCATGATAAAGACTGCTTTATCTACATGATATTTAATACATTATCTCATGACTTTTCATTTTTATCTCATGTATTCAATACCACGAGAGGTAATGTCAAACACAGAAAAGCACTTTCTCTTGATTCAGTCATGCAGAGAAGATTGGAACTCATAACATTCAATAAACCCCTCTGATCTCCCCTAAAAGAATTTAAGGAACCATGCTCAGAATGATGTTTTGTGCCTCAAGTCTCAAACAGGTATCCAAATGTGAACTTCCTCTTGAGAAGCTGTAAGTGAGAGAGTGGCCCCTACCAGCCACTCCTCCTCCCTCACCCGAATCCTCACCCTGCTCTATCAGCTTCTCCACGTGAGAAGTATATGTCTTCACCCTTTTAATGTTGGGCTCAGCTATGCAAGTTGCTTCGGCCAATGGAACATGTATGTGGGTGTGACATGTGTCAAATCCAAGTGGGGGCTTTAAATGAGCTTACATGGTTTCTTGCACTCCAGCCATCTGCCATAGGGAGCATACCTAAGTAGCCACTGCCTCTGAACCCTTGGCCTCTGAATAAGACACACCATGTAGTTAAAGTGAAAGTCACTCAGTCGTGTCCTATTCTTTGTGACCCTGTGAACTGTAGCTCACCAGGCTCTTCTGTCCATGGAATTCTCCAGGCAAGGGTACTGGAATGGGTTGCCATTTCCTTCTCCAGGGGATCTCCGCAACCCAGGTATTGAGCCTGGGTCTCCTGCATTGCAGGCAACTTCTTTACCATTTGAGCCACCTGAAGTCAACCCACATCTAAAGCGGAATGACTGCTACCAGCCTGGAGAATCCTGATCAAGAAAGTAAATGTTTGCTGTTGTTAAGTGACTAAGATTTGGGAATGTTTGTTACTATGGCAAAAGCAGACTAATGTGCAAGGTAAAGATCTCAGCTAACTTCTTGAAATTGCTTAGAAAAGGTTTGCAGAAATTTTTCAGCCCTTAAATATACCTAAAAGCCTCAATAAATTTATTCTTTCTATGGAAATCATTTTGTGCCTGAGCATTCTTCCAATTAATTCCCACAGGACACACCCTCAGCCTAGCCTCTACATTAACTTTCCTTGGCCCCATGATCATTACCATTCAAGAAAACCTAGTTTTGAGAAATAGCAACAAAGTTGGGCAAAAAAACCAAGCTTATAACCCAGTTATCATTTATCCAACCCACCCACCACCCTCCTGGGACAGATATCGGACTGAAAAGGGACTCACATCATAGGTAACTTCCTCCACCTGATCTTTTTCCATAAGGAACACTTTGGAGACCTGCTCACACGGGCCCTGGAGGATCCGGGCAATCAGAGGATAATCCGTGTTCTTCAGCTTCTGTTTCTCTGGAACCACACACAGCCAAGAGCAGCTCTGAGTTGCCTGAGGTCTTTCTCACTGTAAGTAGCTGTCAGTGAGTAGCCCCTGAGTTAAATGGGCTAAATGGACCAGGCACCTTAGGCGATGCGGCCATACAAGTCAGGAAAACTGATTTGTAAATGAGAGATTCAACAGGTATTGTTCAAAGCAACCGCTGCCGCTCCCCTACCCCTCAGCAATATTTCCATGCCTCATGCCTTTTGAAAGATGCTGCATTGGAGAAAATAGTTTTCTCTGTGCTTTGAGAAAATCCAGTTCCTTTTTTTTTATAGGCAGTTAGGTTTTAGGGTTTGTTTACTGACCATATATGGCATTCCCCAGTGAACTAACCCAGGGAGCCCACCCGCCTTGAAGGCAAACAACATTTGGAGGTTTCCAAAACTAAGAACTAAGCAAATAAGCGAGAGATTCTGTTTTTAACTTGCTATTTTGAGTTAATTAAAAGTTTTAAGCGCCTTGTGTTCTTTAAACTTACCACCGCTGGTATGGACCACATACAATGCAAACTCCTCTGCCGAGTTCTCAATCTGAATTGGGAAGGAGCAAAAGATACTCACTAAAAGCATACATTTACACTTCTAAACTGTGGCCATTTCTTCTTCTCGAACACTGAAAAGCTAAATAAATGACAGGCTCTTTTGAGGGTAGGATTATTTATCTACAGCATTAAAAGTGATGAGGAGATGGGGCAGGTAAGTAACTTTATTAATAATAATAGGTAATAAAATAGGTGCTAATATTTATTGCACCATGCTAGACACAGTTCTAACAAACTTTACATGTTTTAATTCATGTAATACTCATGAAAATCCAGTGAGAAGTAAAATGCTGCCTGGCATATCGGTAAACAAAAGATGTTACAGACATCAGCGATTGCAGGCACCTCCAATGGTGAGCCCGTGAGTCCAGATGAGGACTCAGGAAGGAAACAAAAAGTGCTTGCCAACTAGCAGCCATTGGACTATAGCGACTCCACACGTGACCCCAGAGGAAACTTAGGATGTGAAAAGACCGAACTCTGGCCCAATAGCTGAGGTGCGTATCAAAAGAATGATTTCAGTGAGCCCAGACACTTGCATCCTCCTCTACCTAGAAAAACTCTAAATTCCTTAACTTGAGATATCTGGTTTTCCTTTAATTCACAATAATCTTTTGACATTCAGACTACTTGCCCTTTGTTGTAAAACTATGTATTCTAGCTCCCTTCTTGTCTCCTCGGAGCAATTTTCTCAGGATTACTTGAGATGTTGCCTCCAGGGCTTGAAGTCCTAAGAATATCCGCCAAACATAGCTCTCACTCACAGACTTAGATTGCCTGGGGGGAGGGATAGTTAGGGAGTTTGGGATGGACATGTACACATTGCTGTATGTAAAATGGATAACCACCAAGGACCTGCTATATAGCACAGGGTACTCTGCTCAATATTATGTGGCAGCCTTGAGGGGAGGAGGATTTGAGGGAGAATGGATACATGTATACACATAACTGAGTCCCTTTGCTGTTCACCTGAAACTATTAACAACATTGTTAATAGGCTATACTCCAAGACAAACTTCAAGATTTTGTTTAAATAGAAAAAATACATAGCTCTCAACTTTTAGGTTGTGCAATTTTTTTTTCGGTTGACACCAGCAATGGGTGCTCTCAACCTCATTTTACAGATGGGGAGGCAGAAGCACAGGGATTTTTAAGTCACTTGTCCAAATCATCCAACCAGCAGATGATGGATGGAGATTCAAACCCAGAGGCCATGCCTTAAACCACTAGGAACCACTGGCTTCTATAAAAATAAGAATACCTGGTTTCCAAAAGACTTAGAAGGTGATGGTGGAACACATACAGAGTAACAAGACTTTTAAAACACCATGCACTATAATTTTCACATTTACTGAAGACTGATTTTTTAAAGTAGCTTCCCTAAATGCACAGAAGTCAATATGTACATGGAGCCCTGATCCAGTCATCAGGTCTGGGGTCCTTCTCTGGTGGAGAAGGATCTGAGGGGTGGTGCTTCCCAGGCTTCAGTGGTATCAGAATCCCTGTAAGCCTTGTTGAACAGGTTCCCTGGCCTCTCTGAGTTCCTGTTCCAGTGGGCCTGATTCAAGGGAGAGAGAGACCTGAAAACCTACTTTGCCAACAAACTCCCAGGTGATGCTGATTTCATGGGATCTAAAGAACCTAAACCTTCTCTGCCCTGGGTCCTCCTAACCAGGCAACACACACTCTCCATAGCTCCCACCTCTACACCTCTGGGGGCCCCAAGGCACACATGTCACTGTCTGAGACAGCCAGCAGAGAGCACTTGCCTTAAATTTGTTGAGCAGCAACTTCAGGACCTGTGGAGTCGTCATGGTGCTGTTGATGCGGACATTGGTGATGGAGCCATAAGCTGGCGTGAACACTGATGTCTGTTAACAGAAGAGTCTGACTCAGAGTGGATGTACAAGAATGGGGCACTAAAATCCAAGAGACAAGGACAATGGCACTCAATCTGTGCTTCCTGAGGGTCCCCTGCCCCTGACAACCTAGAAGTATCAGGCTTTGAGGTCAACAAAGAGCCCTGGGTTTTGCCTAGCTCAGGAACTTGCAACCACCCCACCATAGGAGGCTGGAGGGATCTGAGCTTGCCAATTGGCAGGCCTGGGGAGGGAAAGAGGAACAGATAAGGGAGGCCCTCCATCCAAACAAAACACACACAAAGCACCTTCCACTGCAACTTCAACAGGAGGAAGTCTGTGATCATCCTTCCATGATGCAATTGTTTCTAGGGCCAGATTAAAGCCAAGTAGCAAGACTGAAGGAGGGTCAGCTAGCTTGGGGTCTTGAGGCGGGAGATAGAGGGGCCCCAGGCTGAACAGTTTCTCCCCATGGGTAGAAATGCCTTCATAGTAGAAACTCCATAAAAGCAAGATGATGGAGGAGGCTGGGCTCTGCCCAGATAAGAGAAAAAAGACCACATATTTCTCAATCTTGAAGTTAAGGAAAGAAAAAAGAAAGTGAAGTCGCTCAGCCATGTTCGACTCTTTGCGACACCATGGACTGTAGCCCACCACTCCTCTGTCCATGAGATTTTCCAGGCAAGAATACTGGAGTGGGTTGCCATTGCCTCCTCCAGGGGATCTTCCCAACCCAGAGATCGAACCTGTGCCTCCCACATTGCAGGCAGACGCTTTACCATCTGAGCCACCTGGGAAGTTAAGGAGACCTCCCCAATTGTACATGTGCAAAAAGGCTCCTTGGAGGTCAAAAAGGGAGGGGGTATGATGTCAACTACCCACAGGCCTTTCCACTAGAATCTGAGGCAGGAGCTAGATGGGCCACAGGCTAGGCATTTACAATTGGTCTCATGTTTGCATTTCACGGGCAGGGAAAAGTAGGCTTCAGGCTGGACACTTACAATTAGCCTCCTGTTTGTATTTCCCGAGACAGGAGATAGGTGGGCTCCAGGTTAGGTAAGTTTGCTCTCCCAAATGGAGTAACAGAAACAGGGTAAATAGGGAGGCTTTGTCTCCTATCTATTTACCTTAAGATAATAGTCCTGATAGGAACAGAGATGGGCTAAATCTTATTTGCATAAAGGATCAGGAGACCACATATTTCCCATCTTTGAGGCAAAGGAGACACTGCACATGTGCACAAAGGCTCCTTGGGGGACAAAAGTCAGGAGACAGTGCCATGCCATGATGAGTCTTGCTTCTCCCAGGATGCTTTCCTTCAAAATCCATCTTGTCTGAAATGTACATATGCACGTAGGGGGAAGGTCTTGAGACAAATTAGCCAGGGTGGCAAAACAAGATGATTGGCCAGGTGGAAGACAAAGACCCAAAAGAACTGCCCTATATTAAACACCTCTTTACTATGCTCCTCCTCATTAGGGAGGACACCCACACACAGAGAAGTCAGGCCCCATAGCAGCTGGAGGCACATGGTGCAGAAACAGAGTAACACATGGACTGGGGGTAAAGGGGGTGATTCTGATGAGGGTTGTCTATGGGTCATCTCACATCTCACTCACTGAGACAGGAACAAAGTGGGCGGGGCACAACCATTAAAAGAACGGCACAGCCATTGTGAACAGGATACCACAAAAACTGGTTGGAACCTACTAGGCCCAAGATGTCAGCAGATCTGATTTCCAGTAGACCTTCACCTCCGTATGTACTCATTGTAATCCATTAGCATCTAAATGACCCACTCACAGGTGCCATGACAGTTCTGAGGTCAACCATAAAAGGCCAAAAAGTGGGTGGTACCCCAATTCATGGAAATCCCCATCCCTTCTTCAAGATAGTTAGAATATTCCTCCCACTCATTAGCCTAGGAAATTCTCCACCCCATAAAAACTAACCACCCCCATAGCCCAGGGCTGCTCTCACATTCCCAGATGACCCATTGTCCTGGGGCCACCACTCTCCTTTCGAGATGGCCTGAATTCTGTCTGTGGATGTGTATCCCCCAGGGCTACACTCTCTGTGGAGTGTGTTTCTCCCAGCACTGCCCTCACTTTCTCAGGTGACCCCATGCCCTAGGTCAACCCCCCCTTCTGAGACAGCCCACACTCTGTCTACAGAAGAATGTGTAGCTCTCTGAATAAACCTCCTTTCACTCTACTGTGGCTCACTCTTGAATTGTGGGAAGCCAAGGACCCTCATTTGGTGGCCCATCCCAAAGGACTCACCTAAGACCTGGGACACAATCATCTTCTCACAGCTTTTCCTACACCACCACCGCCTAGGGGGGCTCCTGATCTGGAGGCCCTCATCTCTAACAGAGCCAGCAGCCCACCCACAAGGCAAAGACTGAGTGGCTTCCCAGGTGGTGTCTGCAGCCCTGATGTGGCAGTTGCCCAGGAAGGGGTCTTGCTCCCACTAGGGCTGCCCCATGCCCCGTGCTACCCTGCTTCCCCTACCTTGTGGTTGTAGAAATGGCCGTTGATAGAGAAGCGGTGGCGTCTGATTCGCCGCTGGTCGCTGGGTGTCCTCACATTGCCACGGCGACGTACCCCAACATCACTGCGTGTGCGCATCAACTGTGGGGTATCTTCCTGTAGGGACTTCAGGCCCCTGGAGTCTGAGATGGAAAGAGGAAATGAGCTCTGAATGCCTGGACCTGGGATGTGGCAGTTACAGTAACTTCTTGACCAATGCTACAGTATGTACAGCTTCCCCAAAAATATATTTTATAAAAATAGTATTTCTTGCTGGGGAAAAAACATGATACATAATTTACCAAAAAGCAATACAGTGACAAAGTTTAGAGCACAGACTTCAGAGCCAGACTCCCAGGTTCAAACTCCAGTTCTACCACTGCCACTGTAGGGAAGCAAAATTTGCCACCCCAAAATGTCACTGGTCTGCTGAAAATAATCAAGACCCAAAAGACTGATAAATGGAACAATACCCGCCGTATCAGGAAACAAAGGCTATCACTGTCATCAGCGACTGCAGTCACAGCCGATGGTGAGCTGGTAAGTCCTGAGAGAACTCAGGAAGGAAAGAATACCTGCCAGTTAGCAGCCATCAGACTGCAGCCACTCCCTACGGCAACCCCTGAAGAAATTCAGGAAGTGAAAACACAGGATATTTGCCTCAGATAGCTGAGGTGCATATTAAAAGAATGATTTCACTGAGCCCAGACTCTTGCATTTTCCCATACATAGAAAAGCACTAAATTCCTTAACTTGAAATATCTGGGTTTTTAAAATTAACAATTATCTTCTGATTAACTGTCCTTTGTTGCAAAACTCCTGTATATCTTAGCTGCACACCACTGGATTCTTTGGAGCAGCTCTCTCAGTCTGGGTTCCTGGAGATACAGCCTCCCAGGTTTGAAGTCCTAAAAATTCCCTAAAATTCTTAATTTTTAGGTTGTAATAAGTTTTCAGCCAAAAAACTCAGAAAGAAACTGACTTTTCCCCTAACTGTCAAGGATTTAAAATAGTAGGCCTATTACAGGCCTAAAGCTACCATCAGAGACATCTACAAAGAATATGGGCTAAATGTGGTAAAGGAAACAGAGATCAAAGTTCACCGCATGTCACACTGTCTTTTCAGGGCCAAGCAAACATCTGTTTATCAACCATTGCTTTTCTTTTTTTTTTTAAATATAAATTTATTTATTTCAATTGGAGGTTAATTACTTTACAATATTATATTGGTTTTGCCATACATCAACATGAATCTGCCATGGGCATACACGTGTTCCCCATCCTGAACCCCCCTCCCTCCTCCCTCCCTGTACCATCCCTCTGGGTCATCCCAGTGCACCAGCCCCAAGCATCCAGTATCATGCATTGAACCTGGACTGGTGATTCATTTCATATATTATATTATACATGTTTCAATGCCATTCTCCTAAATCATCCCACCCTCACCGTCTCCCACAGAGTACAAAACTGTGTCTCTTTTGCTGTCTCGCATGTAGGGTTATCGTTACCATCTTTCTAAATTCCGTATATATGCATTAGTATACTGTATTGGTGTTTTTCTTTCTGGCTTACTTCACTCTGTATAATAGGCTCCAGTTTCATCCACCTCATTAGAACTGATTCAAATGTATTCTTTTTAATGGCTGAGTAATACTCCATTGTGTATATGTATCACAGCTTTCTTATCCATTCATCTGCTGATGGACATCTAGGTTGCTTCCATGTCCTGGCTATTATAAACAGTGCTGCAATGAACATTGGGGTACACGTGCCTCTTTCAATTCTGACCAACCATTGCTTCTCCATCTCCATGTGAATTGCCTTCCTCCCCTCTGAAGTCCCCAAATACTACCCAGTAAGAGGCTGGCAAGTATTAAACAAAGGGGAAACAAAGTCATCTTAGGAGAAATTTCCCTGTATCTTTGAGATGCAAATGTCCTATCTGGTCTCCTCATCTCTACCATCTCTTTAAAATGCAAATTTTTTAAAAGGGTCAAGTAATTTAGAACTTGACTTGTTTTCCATAAATATTAGTAAAAAAGGAAGAAGCCTTTAAAATTTTTTCTTATTCTGTCATTTACAAATTAGTGAGTTCTGTATTGTGATATCTGATTCATGACTAAGTTTGGAAAATAAAGTATAATATTTCTTATTGTGTCTATGTGGATATGTGTATATCTCAGCAAGTGTCTTTGGATATTATTGTTAAGGTTAATTCATAAAAGAGCTCTGTTTAAGTTGCCTTAAAGAAAAGTAAGTGCTTACAAACCAAACAATTCTAAATACAAAGGAAATTAAGCTAAATTAGTGTTAGGTTCAGTGAACAGGAAAGTATTTAGTATTAAATTAATATCTTATGTTAATGTTTGTTTGTTGATCTAATTAATATAGATATGTCTTTGGAACCATCAATATTAAGTAGCACTCTTTCACTGTACCTAGTTTAAATAGAGGTTAAAGGAAATTCTGTTATACCTGTGGCAAATTTGTCAGCAAGAAAAAATAACTTGATAACTTTAGCTAAAAATCATTTAAAATAGTTTCTCCATATTTTGGTAACTATTATTTGTCTCTTGGTTTTCACTAGAATTTAAGATTTTTAGGAGTTGGGAATTCTAATTTAAATATATAATTAAAGCTACTGAAGACAATAAAACATTTTATGGTAGAATGTGTGAGGTTAAGAAGGCATGAGGAGGGACTTCCCTGGTGGTCCATGTCCCTGCCAATGCAAGGGACATGAGTTTGATCCCTGGTCCCAGATCCCATGTGCTGCAGAGCAATTAAGCCTGTGCTCCACAACTACTAAGCCTGCACACCTAGAGCCTGGCTCTGCAACAAGAGAAGTTACCACATTGAGGAGCCCACACACCACAACAGGGAGTAGCCACCACCACCCCCTACCATCCCACACTGCAACTAGGGAAAGCCTGCATGCAGCAATGAAGATCCGGTTAACAGTGTTAAAAAAGACCCAGTTAATAAATGCTAAAAAGAAAAAAAGAAGGTATGAGGCATGAGATTACATTTCACTGAGAAAGTTTTATACAAGGTCAGGATTTAGACTGAAGTTGACTAGGTAAATGGATTTTGTTACGTAAACTAATATAAGGCTGGAATTTGATATATCTCTTTCTATTAGAAGTGCTCCTTTTTGGTTACAGTTGCATGAGTTTCTGGGCCCTTAGGTGATCCATATTTGCTTTCTTTTAATCATTTGGAGACTTTGGTTAAATGAATAAATATTGTTTCACAGTGACCTATTGTGTTTTAAAACCGTTTTGATATTTTTAACAAACTTTTCTGACTAAAGCTTTTTTAGCCTCCAGCTGACTCTGGGATACTTCAAAAGAACATCTCTGAGACATTTCAAAGAGGAAGGTCAAACTAAGTTTATCTGATATGTTAAATTACTTCAAAATCCTTGTCAAATGGTTGGAGAAGAACCTTAGGTTATAGTGTATGGATAAATGCCACTAATGTAGATATTCCAAAATTTATGTGGAATCCCTAACATCTGATATGTCCTGATATATTATCTAAAATGTTATATCTCACAGAAATAACCAAGTTTCCTGCTAACTGCATTTTACTCAAATCTTTAGGCTATTTTAAGTTTTGTACATGGACTGATGAATATGGTTCATAATTTTATGACTTTGAGAAATATACTAGCTTTAATTAAAAAAAAAACTTTTATGGTATGACCTACAACAAGTTGATAAAGTATACGTTTGCAAACAAAGCTGAAATATTTCTCATTTTCTATCTAATCCAACCAAAATTTGGAGGCCCCAGCTGGCTCTCCTGTGGACTTGATATTTTATTGCAATTGGACTCCCTGGTGCTTCAGATAGTAAAGAATCTGCCTGGAGTACAGGAGACCCAGGTTAGATCCCTGGGTTGGGAAGATCCCCTGGAAGAGGGAATCGCTACCCACTCCAGAATTCTTGCCTGGAGAATCCCCTGGACAGGAGACTGGCGAGCTACAATCCATGGGGTCACAAAGAGTCAGACAGGACTGACCAACTAACGCTACAACTGGTTATGCTAATCATCATTTTAATTATTCTTTTTTCCAAGTTGTTTGTGCTTTGTGTCTCCCTGCGGCACTATGTCTTTGTTAATGTTACTAGCTGTGTTACTTATATCCTGTCTTTTTTACAAGATTATTGTCTCTTACAGTACCGAGTGTGTAACCAGGCCTCCAACAAAACTATGGCTAAACATCTTGAGGCACAGACCACATTTATTACATAGAGTAATTGTAATAGTGTGATTCTAGGTGTGGGAAGAAGCAACAAGGGAGAATGTCTCTTGGTTTATAATTAGACAGAAGATCTAAATGATCTTTTATTACTGACAGGGCCTAACCAAAAATTTAGCAGCTGGAGTGGCATAGCAAGAATTCTCGCCTGATCTTGGATGGGCCTCCCAGCCAGCACCATGCGACAAAGTTTGATTATGAAATGTTTCCCAAATGTTGGCCAAATTCCTGACCAAGAGGAGATCAGTCATCAGTAATTGCAGCTCTCCAGTGTGAGCTGATGAGCCCTGAGGGAACTCAAGAAGGAAGGACTATTTGCCATTTGTAGCCATCAGATTGTGGCCACTCCCTATGGTGAGCCCTGAGGAAACTCAGGATGTGAGAATAGAGGATACAGAGCCTTAGTTAACTGAGAAGTATATCAAAAGAATGATTTTAGTGAGCCCAAACTCTTGTATCTTCCCATATGTAGCATGGAATCTTCCCACATGTAGCATGGAATTCCTTAACTTGAGATGTTGCCTCCTGGGTTTGAAGTCCTAAAAAATTCTTGCTGAATAAAACATAACTCTCAACTTTGAGATTGTGAATATTTTTAAGTCTACAAGTACAAAGAAGGCACTTTCCAAAGGGGAACAAAAGAAGACAAATCTCACCATTTGGAACACTGGCACCAATGGTGAACACTCCCAGAAAGGTCCATCTGATGAAGCAGTTAGAATGGTCATTACCCCCTTTCCACAAGATTATGGAACAGACATTGACAGCGGGGGATTATAATAGGGAAAAGCCAGTTTTGATTCCATGTTGGATCTGTCTCTTTGACTTTACCTTTGTTTTTGTTATTATAAAAATACATAATGGCCTGCCTCAAGGAAATCTGCCCCTCTGTCTAACTGTTAAGCTAAAGTGGCTTTGTTCAGTTCACAGGGAGACAATCTGACCCTGCCCATCAGTTGCAGAATAGTTGCAGAAAAGATGAATTTAACACATCCTCTCCTATATTACAAGATAAATGGCCTTTGTACTTTATGTCCTCACCTTCTCTCCTTCTCTGTTCTACAAAAGAAACTGGAATCCAGACCCTGATAAATATGGGTTTTTTGGAGACACTATTTTGCCATCTTCTCACTCTATGGCTTTCTGACTCATATTCTTTGCCTCAGCACCTCAGCTTTCAGTTTATTGGCCTGTTGTGTGGTGGAGTAGAATGAGCCTGGACTCGGTAACAGGTAGAGAAAAATGTCTTTCTTTCCAACATCATATATCACTAACCTCTCTGTGCCTCAGCTACATCACCTATAGAAGGGGAATAATAGCATCCACCTAACAAGATTGTTGTACGGGTTTAAATAAGTTGATTAATTGAAAGCACTTAGAACAGTGTCAGGCACAGGATAAGCATGATATAAGGACTTGCAAGATATTATGAACTGATAATATCTATCAAAATTACAAACGCACACAGCCTCAGACCTAGAAACTTAATTTGAATGAATTCTACAGACACAAATGTGTGAAATGAGACATGTACAAGGACATTGTCTACACTTTTGTCTGTCTAAAGACTAGAAACGACTTAAATGTTTATCAATAGAAGTGATTAAATTATTTATTCATACAATGAAATACTGCAGAGCTGTAAAGATTGCAGAGGTTCTTTCTGGGTTTGTATGGAACAATCCTCAAGACAAACTAACAGAAATGGGATGTGCAAAATGCTGCCACTGATATAAGAAAGGGAAAGAAAAAAATGACATCCAAACATTAAGCTTTGTTGCTGTGTATTTCCTTGTGTTTGCAAAGAATATCTTGGGAAGAAAGCCTTCAGATTGCTTCTAGGGAGGGAAAATCAGCAGGTGGATGAGATGTGAAACTTTGAATTCTTTTTTCTTAATAAGTTTTGAATCTCAAACCATGTGAATTTTATATTTCCAAAAAATAAGTAACAGTATGCAACATTCATCACATCAGTCTTCACACAGTTGGCCCCAAACCGGAGGATCCTCCCACCATGCATGTACCTGTGGAGCTCAATGTCTGATCACTCTCAGGCAGGGCATCCACCTCTGAGATTGGAATGTTGGGCATGGTGAGGGGCTTCAGGATGGTACTGGAAACAAAAACAAACAAAAGGTTCAGCCCCTGCAGATGAACTCCCTCAATCCCACCCCAAACCACTCATGCAAAGGAAATACTTCTGGGGATCATGCAGTAGGTGATGAAGGACATGGTAGGCTATGCTGAGGGCCTCATGAGGCTGGCCCAGCTCCTGAGCCAAGCACTGAGCAAGGAAGGTGAATTCTGGAGGGAGAAAGTTTTGCTCCCAGCATTTGTAGCAACATCAAGCCCAGGACAGAGAACAACAAAGAATAGCTGTGTGGTACCTGTGCTGGGTTTCTAAGCACCTACAAAGTCTATGCCTTATTTAGAAAACCCTAATAATGGTCATTTAATTTTAGGGACAAGATTCTAGTACAGACCCATTTATGTTGGAGGATTTACTCAGAAATTTCTTCTGGAATCTAACAGGAATAGAAATTAATAGGTTGGTTGCTATGAGAGTCAGAGTAACTATAGAGTGGCACTGATGACAGTGTGCTCAGGGTTGCTGGAGAGAGGGTCACATGTAGGCAATCTGAGTTGAGACCTGGTATTGCCCTGATAACTGGGAAATAACTTCCCAAAGCTCAGAAGGACAATGGAAGAAGCTCAGAGAAACACAACCAAAATCAACAGAGGATTTGGCTAGAAAGGAGAATCGTATTTGACCAATTAAGACCTTCCCATGGTGAGAAGAATGTAGGTGCCCTGGTGAAACCAAGCAAGACCCTATGGGGGCTTCCCAGGAACAGACCCCTGCATCCTCTTCTTATTTGTTAAAAAGCTTTAGCCTTCTAGGCCTTCTCTGAGTTCAAAAAAAAAAAAAAAAAAAAAATCAGAGACGTGAGAAAATGCAGAAACAAAGGAAAACAGCCAAGCAAGACAAAAAAATAATAGTTTAGCCATAAAACAATTCAAGAACCTTTAGTTCTTCCTCAGGGGCTATAGATAATATCCTGAGCCATACCCAGGAGATGTTTTGCAGATACTGACTCCTCCACCAGGTATATGAAGTTAACTGCATTCTGACCACAAGCAGGTGAACCCCAAACCAGCTGGAACCAGATAATGTTGACTCCTGAAGTACCACCTAATTACCTTACCACCAAATTAATGAGAAGAGCATCTACCACTCTGCAACAGTCTCCCTCACCTTGCCTTTAAAAACTCTTCCCTGAAAGCCATCAAAGAGTTCAGGTCTTTTGAGCACGAACTGCCTATACTCCTTGCTTGGACTTGCAATAAATGCAGCACCTCCCTTCACCATAACCTTGTGTCAGTAAATTGGCTTTACTGCATGTAGGTGAACAGACCCAAATTTGGTTTGGTAATACTACGACTCAGCAGAGACAGGACTTACAGTCCAGGGATGATACTTTTTTTTTTTTTTTTTTGCCACATCATGTGGCTTGTGGGATCTTAGTTCCCTGACCAGGGTTTGAACCTGAGCCCTCTGCAGTGAGAATATGAGTCCTAATCACTGGACCGCCAGGGATGATAACTTTAAGGAAAGACAATTGAAAATTGAACATCTAAAAGAACTACTTGTTGTATAGTTATAACTTGTGGGCGTCTGAGCCCCAGAATGAAATCAGAGACTCTCAGGAATGGTGTACACTTGGCACCCACAGCAGCCACTGCCTACTCCCTAGTCTGAAACCCTCTTTATTGCCCAAGCAGAAACTGGTCTCAGCATGCTTCTTTTAAAAAAAACAAAAACAACTTTTTATTTTGTATTTGGGTATAGCCAATTAATAATGTTGTGATAGTTTCAGGTAAACAGCGAAGGGACTCAATCGTATATATACATGTATCCATTCTCCTCCAAACTCAGCATTCTTCTTAAAATAGTGGTCCAGGCATTCACTTTACTATAGCAGGCACTGGAATAACATTATTTATCATTCCTGAAAACTCTGTCAAAGTATTTGCAGGTTTGAAGAAGCAACCAAGACCAGCTTGATGCCATAAGGAAGGGAAAAGAAACAAGTGTACAGCTTGAAAGACTTTTGGAGCAGGCCAGCCAAAGGCCACATGGTCAAATGGAATTTTAAAAACCATCTCTCTTAGGGAACGAAATGTAATACTCCACGGGCTAGGCTGGTGCTATGGAATGGGTTTGGCCCACTTGAAACCAAATACAGTGAAAATGCCGAAAGCAAAGAAGAGTATGAAACTGCAAAGTTAGATGAAACCAAAGAACCTTGACTGGACCTCTCCGCGGCTCCCCCCACACCCCCAACCCCAGCACTGATGGTACAAGCAAAGAATTTCCTCCTTAAATTCCCTTGGAAATAAACCAGATCAGCTACAGGCTTTGGGCAACATTGTAGATTTCTCTTAAATTCAGCCAAGAAGAGATTTGGCTGTGGAGTTTAACAAAATGTTCAATGGGGCCAACAGAGAGGGCTTGGTTCTCATTTAAAACAGAAAAAAACATCACTGTGGTTTTGGCTGGGATCTTGGTGCATTCCACCATGCTCTGGCCCCAAGGCATTCAGCATTAGCAAATTTTAGGATGGAACAAAGGGTTGTTACTTTACCCTAAAAACTGAAATCCCAGATAGTAGGGATTTCCCTGGTGGTCCAATGGTTAAGAAGCTGCCCACCAACGTAGAGGACATGGGTTCAATCCCTGGTTTGGGAACTAAGATTCCTCATGCCGTGGGACAACTAAGCCCATGCATCACAACTACTGAAGCCCACACACCCTAGAGAGTGTGCTCTGCCAAGAGAAGCCGCCTCAATGGGAAGCCTGTGCACCTTAGCTAGAGGAAGCCTGCATGCAGCAATGAAGAGCTCATGCACCACAAGGAGACCCAGCACAGCCAGACACACACACACACACAACAGTAAAGAGGGTGTGCCTTACGAGATGTACAGAGCTACTCATCTGGCTACAGGAAGGAACAGGCTTAGGCTCCACAGACCTTCTAGTGGGAACACGGGAGAGGGGACCTCCCAGACCATCACACCACCGCCCAACTCCAGGTGTAACCTAAAGGAAGCAGAGCTTGCTTGGCTGGCTTGGTCAGGGCCTGACATGCTTTCTCCACTTTCAGGTTCCTCTAAGACACAGAGAGCTTTGGACAGAAGTTTTGAGCCCTAAACGACTCTGGGGTGGGGTCACTCTGTGAGGAGTGGTCCCAGTCGGGAGGATGCTGGGGCATTGGGTGTCCTGTCAGAAATCTGCAGACTGAGGCTGGCTAGCCACTACAATACCCCTCAGAGAGGTAGGGTCTCCACCAGCGATGGCACGCTGCTCACTCAAGCCTTAGTGCTTCTCCTCTTGGACTCAGCATCTCCCTTCCTCACTCTTCCGTTCATTGATTGCGGTGCCAGGCCTGGAAGCCCAGTAACACCAACATATGCCCTTTTCTCCTCATTCCAAGTCTAGAGCAGGGGGGAGTGGGAACGGGAGCTTGATCAAGGCTTGCTGGAAGAAAGTAGCCTTTACCAGCTTGAGAACACATGCAACCCCCAGATACCTCTGGTAAATCCCCAGTCCTATCTCTCTTTACTCACCCTTGAGCCCCCAAGTTACAGCCAGAGTGCCAAGAGGAAGAGGATGGAGGGGGGCGAATGCGTTCATTGTCATCCTGCATCTGTAGACGAATGGGCCGGCGCAGTCCCCAGGAGATGTTCAGCAGCCCCTCCACAATAAACTCATCTTCCTCCTGCCACAAAGCAATTGGATAAGTCCAGAAAAGTCCCAAAGAAGCCAGCACCATGTTGTTTATGGTAAATGACAATTTTCTTGATGTGCCCAGGTAGGTGCACCCAAGTTATAGTCACACCTCAGCTCTGAGCCACTCTCCAGGCTCTGAAGCTGAGCTCGGAGGTCCGCACATAGTTGCCTCAAAATTCATAGACATGTGCAAATTCTAACAATGGTTTCTTTGTTGTTTTTTATACTAATGACTTTAAAGAACGATAAATATATTTCTTAAAGTATGTGAGAAAATAGCCTGTTATTCTTAAATTCTGCTAATAGAAGCAAGAGCTAAAACCTTGAATTAGCTATTTTTCCCCTCCCCTACTATAGAAAGTGATGCGTCTTTCATTATAACATGTTTAGCAATCTGACCCACCGGCTGATGATTTAAAGTAACATTTCCTCAAGTTTGTTCAACAGAATACTAGCTCATCTGGCAAGATGAACTGTTACCTTAAAAAGAGTATCAAGTGATCGTGAGTTGGGAGATGATGTGTTATCAGATTTCTTAACAGCAGAACTTCCCAGAGCCAATAATTAGCTAATGTGCTACATAATAACTCTCTAAGAGGTGAATAAATTCTGCAAGAATTCCAAATTTATACTCAAGGGTTGTTGACTGATAAGAATTTAAATGCGAAGGCCTTCTAAAAATATCTGATGTTTTATTCAAAAAGAAATGGATCTCAGGAATCACCAGACCCTTGAGTCATCTATAGGACATACCTCAGAAAAGCTGTATCAGAGAAGGTAATGGCACCCCACTCCAGTACTCTTGCTGGAAAAATCCCATGGATGGAGGAGCCTGGTAGGCTGCAGTCCATGGGGTCTCTAAGAGTCAGACACGACTGAGCAAATTCACTCTCACTTTTCACTTTCATGCATTGGAGAAGGAAATGGTAACCCACTCCAGTGTTCTTGCCTGGAGAATCCCAGGGACGGGGGAGCCTGGTGGGCTGTTGTCTATGGGGTCACGCAGAGTCGGACATGACTGAAGTGACTTAGCAGCAGCAGCAGAAAAGCTGTTTAAGGAACAAAATCTTGCTACTGATCCAGCCACTAATTAGTAGAAGGTTTGAGGACAGTGCCTAAAGAGTCAGGTCTTCTTTCTAGAATCTCAGCAAAACCTTTTGAACCCATGTTTTATAAGCAGGGTCAAGACCTAAGGTCTGGGCTATGGCTACATCTTCAGGACAAGCCCCATGAAAGAAGATGACACATGCTCAGTGAACAACCAATCTGGGTCCCAAGATCATCCTTAGAGAGGGAGAGGGTAATAAAAGAAGGCAGGAGAGGGGTGGAACAACTTTAGGGTGTTTGGGGATCTTAAGGAGAAAAGTGTTATTTAAGCACAGGTTACATGTATGGTCTTCTAAGTGGTCAAGGCTGGCATCAATACTTTATACCACATGATTAGAGGGCAGAATTTAACCCAAAGTAGGACTTTGCCTAAGTGGTGTAGTTTGAGGAACATACTAAAAGCCACTACATACTATACCCAACCTGCCTGCCTTGGTAGCTGAAATTCTACCATCTGATATCTGTTTCTACAGATTAAATCAACATGGCTTGATAACCTGAAAATGTGTTTAGAAGGGTATTACATGTACCTTCTTATCAGCCAAGAACACTTGAGTATAAATTATTCTACCAGGCTCCCATATAATTCACCATCTACCCGAAATAGGCTTTACAGAAATGGATACAGGATGGGGCTGGGGAAAGACATGTGGATAACAAAAGCCATGCTAAGAAAGCATTCTAGGAAGGCTGCTGCAGCTGTGGGGAAAAGCCGAGTTCCCACCCAAAGCTTATGTAACTTGTCCAGATTGCTGCAAGAGCACATGGGCCAGATGTGCCAACACAGAGGACAGGGTGAGGTTCCTGAATTGCCCAAGAGGAAAAAGGTTGCTTGAGTACCATCTGAAATAGTCATTTCATGAAAGCATCCTTTTGGAGGGTCCTCCTTCTGAGGCTAGTATTAGTCCAGCCACAGGAATATCTCCAGAACAGAAAACACATTCTTTTTAGAAAAAATCTGGGCCCGGGGTGTACTTTCAAAGAACTCTAGGGACTCCCAATAACATCACTAACATTGAGAGGCTACTCACTGCGGCAAGAGAGGCAGAGACCCTCTTGGTGAGGGTGACATGGAGACATGGAGACCCAGAAGACATGGAGACGAAGACTGGGCTGGCCGCTAGGGGAGGAGCCCCACAGATCTTCCCTGTGACTCCTTACCTCACGATGTCGGAGCTGCAAATTTTGGCCTTCATAGTACAAGTTGTAGGTCTTCAAATGCAGGAGAAGTTCATTCCTTAAGAGAAAAATACAAAAGGTGTCACAATCTCAGCTAAAATCATTTATAATGCAATTACTCCCTCTTTTTCTCACCTCTAATCTGGCCTTCAGTCACTCCAGTCAGGGTGTTGTCTACATGTGTACATACACACAAATATACACACCCATAGAGTGTAGAACCACACATCTTCCATCACAAACTTTCCCAGGATCAAGATCAAGAGTAAATACTACCTAGAACAGACTTACTGTAAGGAGCAACTCCAGAAAACCAAGGCAGGTCTGGTCTGCTGACAAAGGTTAGCAGCTCTCACTACATTTCTCAAACCCAAGCTAAATACGCAGGCCTTGTTAAACTGCAGATTCATAGAAGCAAATGCACTTTAAAGCCCATACACAAGGTTTCTTTAGCCTCTCCACAGACTTTCCTCTCTCACACATGCTGTGAGAAGACATTCACTGCAGACCTTCATGAGACTCAGAAACGCCACGGATTTCAGGAAGTTAAAAAGGGAGAGCTCTGGGCCCCACTGACTTAGGCTTCACTGACATACCTTTGTTCTTTAGTCGCTAAGTTGTGTCCAATTCTTTACAACCCCATGGACTATAGCGCACCAGGCTCCTCTGTTCATGGGATTTCCCAGGCAAGAATGCTGAAATGGGGTGCTACTCCTTTCTCCAGGGGATTTTCCCAATCCAGGTATTGAACCCATGTCTCCTGCATTGCAGGCAGATTATTTCCCGCTGAACCACAAGGGAAGCCCCTAACGTAATATTCTGCGTTACTTTTCTAATGTACTAATCTAATCTACTCTTCTTCTCTCCTTCAAGAGGTGCTTTTGTCTCTTTATTCTACGTGCTTTTAGTTTATAAAGACATTTTTTTAAAACCTTACAAGGCCTCTAAATACTGGTTTCCAAGTTGTTCCCTTGGGAGCATAGCTCTGTTAATACTAAACATGGAAGAGAGAGCATGTGACACCCTTTGTGATCAGAGTGAGAGTTGTCAAACCTGAAAATGCTCTGATCAAGTTTTATCTGAAAGCGAATGAAGGGAGGCCTGGGAGGAGGGAGGAGCTTGCGGAGAAACTGAGGCGTGCTTTTGCCTCTTCTCAGGCAAGAGGCAAGGGCGTTCTGTCACTTTAAGTCCAGTCATTCAGTGTAAAGATTTGGGGCTGTCACAACCAACTCCTCCTCCTAGAAACTCTCTAGGACATCAGCTTTTTTGAGCCTCTAAAGGTACTGTGTCTTGAAGACCCTCTTAACTTCACTCTGTATGGCCAGGCTCTGGGGGCATGTTCTTTAACTATAGCAGCAAACTCGCTTGATGCTCCCACTAGTCCACACACAGTTGCTTTCTCCTTCTCACACATAGGAGCTCCTCTCGTGTACAGAGGAGGCTCCTCTGCCAGTGGCTTCCATCCACATGGGACTAGCCACTGCAAAGACAACACCATAGCAAAAAACCTTACTTGGAAATGTATTTATCTTGTCCACATGGGACTAGGGAAGTTTGGTGATGGTAGTCCATTCTTCCTTTCTCTTTTCATCAGAAGAGGCCTATATTTGAAAGAAGACAGCAGTTAAAGTCCAGTTGTGTCTTTAAGAAGTCAACAGAACATGGGCTGGGGGCTGGGAGCACATGGTTCTTTGTCCCTGCCCCAGATACATAGCTTGAGCAGCCCAGCACTGACAAAGGGCCAGGGAGATGCCATACTGTTGGCTGCTGCCTCTGCTTGCCAGAGCTTCTGAGAAAAAAACCCAAACAAAAGATAACAATCCCTGCACAGCCCCAAAACCACAGACGATGCTGGCACCCAAGCTGGTTTGAAGGAATGAATCTTCCTGAAGAGAACTTCACTATGCAGAATAGAGATTTGTCTGAAAAGGAAGGTTGATATTACTGAGATATGCTAAAGATTGGTAAACAACCTTAAAAAAAAATGCCCGGAGAGAAATGTGCACAATAAATCACAGCATATACATCATCATTAAAACATGACAATATGAAAGGCAATTTAATTACCTGAGAAAATGACAATACATTATGAAAACAAACTTATAAAACTATGAATCCAATTTTGTTTAATATACATGTAAGGCTTCCCTAGTGGCTCAGATGGTAAAGAATCTGCCTGCAATGTTGGAGACCCAGGTTTGATCCCTGGGTTGGGAAGATCCCTTGCAGAAGGAAATGGCAATCCACTGAGCATTCTTGCCTAGAGAATTCCATAGACACAAGAGCCTGGCAGGCTACAGACCAAGGAGTCTCAAAGAGTCAGACAAAACTGAGCAATTTTACTTTCAAGGGTAGTTACCTTAGTGATAAAGAATCTACCTGCCAACGCAGCAGACACAGGAGGAGATGTGGGTTGGATCCCAGGGTCGAGAAGATCCCCTGAAAGAGGAAATGGCAACCCAATCCAGTAGTCTTGCCTGGGAAATCCCATGGACAGAGGAGCCTGGCAGGCTACAGTCCATGGGGCTGCAAAGCTCCATGATGTGACTGAGCAGGCATGCATGCAAGCATAAAATATGCATATATATACACATTACTTTGCTGCATGTTAGCAGAGCAATGCTCAAAATTCTCCATGCCAGACTTCAACAGTACATGAACCAAGAACTTCCAGATGCACAAGTTGGATTTAGAAAAGGAAGAGGAACCAGACACCAAATTGCCAATATCTGCTGGATCATAGAAAAAGCAAGAGAACTTCAGAAAAACATCTATTTCTGCTTCAAAGACTACACTAAAACCTATGACTGTGCGGCTCACAACAAACTGTAGAAAATTCTTAAAGAAATGGGAATACCAGATCACGTTACCAACCTCCTGAGAAACCTGTAGGCAGGTCAAGAAAGAACAGGTCGAACCAGACATGGAACAATGGACTGGCTCAAAATTGAGAAAGGAGCACATCAAGGCTGTATATTGTTATCCTGCTTATTTAACTTCTATGCAGAGTACATCATGCAAAATGCTGGGCTGAATGAAGCACATGCTGGAATGAAGATTGCTGGGAAAAATACCAATAAGTTCAGATATGCAGATGGCATCACCCTTATGGCAGAAAGAGAAGAGGAACTAAAGAGCTTCTTGATGAAGGTGAAAGAGGAGAGTGAAAAAGTTGACTTAAAACTCAATATTCAATAAATGAAGATCATGGCATCTGGTCCCATCACCTCATGACAAATAGCTGGGGACAAAGTGGAAACAGTGACAGACTTTATTTTCTTGGGCTCCAAAATCACTGCAGGTGGTGACTGCAGTCACGAAATTAAAAGATGCTTGTTCCTTGGAAGAAAACCTATGACAAACCTAGAGAGCATATTAAAAAGCAGAAACATCATTTTGCTAACAAAGGTCCATCTAGTCAAAGACATGGTTTTTCCAGTAGTCATGTGTGGATGTGAGAGGTGGACCATAAAGAAGGCTGAATGCTGAAGAATCGATGTTTTTGAGCTGTGATGTTGAAGAAGATTCTCGAGAGTCCCTTGGATTGCAAGATCAAACCAGTCAATCATAAAGGAAATCAGTCTTGAATATTCACTGGAAGGACTGATCTGAAGCTCCAATACTTTGGCTACATGATGCAAAGAGCAAACTCATTAGAAAAGACCCTGAGGCTGGGAAAGATTGAAGGCAGGAGGAGAAAGGGACGACAGAGGATGAGATGGTTGGATGGCATCACTGACTCAATGGACATGAGTATGAGCAAGCTCCAGGGGTTGGTGAAGGACAGGGAAGACTGGTGTGCTATGATCCATGGGGTTGTAAAAAGTCAAACACAACTGAGCGACTGAACAAGAACAACAACATACATTCATGTGAATGGATACATATATATATATATATGTATATATATATTAGGGTTTTTCAACCTCAGCACTATTGACTTTGGGGGCTAGGTCATTCTTTGTTGGGAGGACTGTCCTGTGCATTGAAACATGTTTAGCAGTATCCTTCGCCCTTACCCACTAGATGCCAGGAGCATGGCCCCCAGTCATGACAATCAAAAATGTCTCAGGACATTACCACTGTCCCCAGGGAACTAAACTGCCCCTAGTTGAGAACACTTGGCATATGTATATGTAAGTGAATGAAAGGCCAGCTCTCTCAGGTAATAGTATTATTAGAATTTTTCTCAAGTATTTTATTCTGAAATTTTTCAGAAACGAAATATAAGAAGACAGGAATAGCAATATACTTTTGGCTAGTCCATCCTTAATATTTACTATCCTTACATTATAACACATCTGTGCATCCCTTTATCCATTCAATAATTCATCTTATTTTTCACAAAAAGATGTCCTTTTCATCATAGGGGACTGGAATGCAAAAGTACAAAGTCAAGCAATACCTGGAGTAACAGGCAAGTTTGGCCTTGAAGTACAAAATGAAGCAGGGCAAGGGATAACAGAGTTTTGCCAAGAGAACACACTGGTCATAGCCAACACCTTCTTCCAACAACACAAGAGAAGACTCTACACATGGATATCACCAGATGGTTGATACTGAAATCAAATTGATTATATTCTTTGCAACTGAAGATGAAGATGCTCTTTACAGTCAGCATAAACAAGACTGGGAGCTGACTGTGGGTCAGATTATGAACTCCTTATTGCCAAATTCACATTTAGATTGAAGAAATTAGGGAAAACCACTAGACCATTCAGGTGTGACCTAAATCAAATCACCTATGATTATACAGTGGAAGTGAAAAATAGATTGAAGGGATTAGATCTGATAGAGTGCCTGAAGAACTATGGACGGAGGTTCATGACATTGTACAGGAGGCAGTGATCAAAACCATCCCCAAGGAAAAGAAATGCAAAAAGGCAAAATGGCTGTCTTAGGAGGCCTTACAAATAGCTGTGAAAAGAAGAGAAGCCAAAAGCAAAGGAGAAAAGGAAAGATATAAGCATCTGAATGCAGAGTTCCAAAGAATAGCAAGGAGAGATAAGAAAGCCTTCCTCATCAATCAATGTGAAGAAATAGAGGAATGGGAAAAACCAGAGATCTCTTCAAGAAAATTAGAGATACCAAGGGAACATTTCATGCAAAGATGGGCACAATAAAGGACAGAAATGCTATGGACCTAACAGAAGAGAAGATATTAAGAAGAGGTGGCAAGAATACACAAAAGAGCTATACAAAAAAATCTTCATGACACAGATAACCATGGTGGTATGATCACTCACCTAGAGCCAGACATCCTGGAATGCAAACTCAAGTGGGCCTTAGGAAGCAGTAGCAAGAACAAAGCTAGTGGAAGTGATGGAATTCCAGCTGAGCTATTTTCAAATCTTAAAAGATGATGCTGTTGAAGGTCTGCACTCAATATGACAGCAAATTTGGAAGATTTGGCAGTGGCCACAGGACTGGAAGGTCAGTTTTCATCCCAATCTCAAAGAATGTTCCATCTACTGCACAGTTGCACTCATTTCACATACTAGCAAAGCAATGCTCAAAATTCTCCAAGCTAGGCTTCAACAGTACATGAACCATGAAATTCCAGATGTTCAAGCTGTATTTAGAAAAGGTAGAGGAACCAGAGATCAAATTGCCAACATCCACTGGATTATAGAAAAAGCAAAAGAGTTCCAGAAAAACATCTACTTCTGTTTTATTGATTACACCAAAGCCTTTGACTGTGTAGATCACAACAAACTGGAAAATTCTTCAAGATATGCGAATACCAGACCACCTTACCTGTTTCCTGAGAAATCTGTATGCAGGTCAAGAAGCAACAGTGAGAACTGGACATGGAACAACAGACTGGAAAGGAGTACGTCAAGGCTGTATATTGTTACCCTGCTTATTTAACTTATATGCAGAGTACATCATGTGAAATGCTGGGCTGGATGAAGCACAAGCTTGAATGAAGATTGCTGGGAGAAATATCAATAACCTCAGATATGCAAATGACACCATCCTTATGGCAGAAAGCAAAGAAGAACTAAAGAGCCTCTTGATTGAAGTGAAAGAGGAGAGTGAAAAAGTTGGCTTAAAAACACAAGATTCAGAAAACTAAGTCATGGCATCTGGTCCCATCATTTCATGGCAAATAGATGGGGAAACAACGAAAACAGTGAGAGACTTTATTTCTTGGGGCTCCAAAATCACTGCAGATGGTGACTGCAGTCATGAAATTAAAAGACGCTTGCTCCTTGGAAGAAAAGCTATGACCAACCTAGACAGCATATTAAAAAGCCAAGACATTACTTTGCCAACAAAGGTCCATCTAGTCAAAGCTATGGTTTTTCTAGTAGTCATGTATGGATGTAAGGGCTGGACTATAAAGAAAGCTGAGTGCTGAAGAATTCATGCTTTTGAACTGTGGTGTTGGAGAAGACTCTTGAGAGTCCCTTGGACTGTAAGATCCAAACAGTCCATCCTAAAGGAAGTCAGTCCTGAATATTCATTGGAAGGACTGATGCTAAAATTGAAACTCCAATACTTTGGGCCACCTGATGAGAAGAACTGACTCATTGGAAAAGACCCTGAGCCTGGGAAAGATTGAAGGCAGGAGGAGAAGAGGAAGACAGAGGATGAGATGGTTGGATGGCATCACCAACTCGATGGATATGAGTTTGAGCAAGCTCCAGGAGTTGGTGATGGACAGGAAGCCTGGCAGACTGCAGTCCATGGGGGCACAAAGAGTTGGACACAACTGTGTGATTAACTGAACTGAACCTTTAACATTTACTATCCTTTACACTATCACACATCTGTCCATCCCTTTATTCATTCAATAATTCATCTTATTTTTCATACATTTCAAAGTAAATTAGAAACAAAACATGTCTTAGCAATTTAAGAAGTTGAAATCATACTAAGTATCTTTTCCAATCACAGTAGTATTAAATTAAAAATCAACAGTAGAAAAAAGCTGAAAAATTCATAAATATGTGGAAATTACACAACACACTCCTGAACAACCAAAGAGACAAAGAAGAAACAAAAAAGAAATTTAAAAACATCTTAAATAGAAACAGAAGCAAACACACTAACAGTTATGAGATACACCAAAAGCACCTCTAAGAGGGAAGTTTATAGCAATACATACCTACATTAAGAAAAAACAAAAGATTTCAAATGAACAATCTAATTTTAAACCTTAAAGAACTAGAAAAAGAAAAAACTAAACCTACAACTAGCAAAAAAGAAGGAAATAGCAAATATCAGAGCAGAAATAAATGAAATGGAAACCAGAGAAAAGATAGAAAAGGTCAATGAAACTAAGAGCTGGGTTTTTAAAACAAGATAAACAAGTAGAAATATATAAGTTGAATCAATAATTACATTTATTGATTTGTATATTTTGAACCATACTTGTATTCCAAGGGAAAAATCTCACTTGATCATAGTGCATGATCCTTTTAATGCACTCTCGAAATTCAGTTTGCCAGTATTTTGTTGAGAATTTTTCTACTTATTTTAATCTAGTATTTTGACCTGTTGTTGTTCAGTCGCTCAGTTGTGTTGGACTTTTTGCGACTCTATGGACTGCAGCATGCCAGGCTTCCCTGTCCTTCACTGTCTCCTAAGTTTGCTCAAACTTGTGTCCATTGAGTCAGTGATCCCATCCAATCTCATTCTGTCACCCTCTTCTCCTGCCCTCAATCTTTCCCAGCAACGGGGTCTTTTCCAGTGAGTCGGCTTGTAGTGTTTTTGTTTGTTTGTTTGTTTGTTTGTTTGTAATGTCTTTATCTGACTTTGGTATCTGGCCTTGTAAAATGAGTTTGAGTGTTCCATCCTCTTCAATTTTTTGTAAGAATTTGAGAAGGATCAATATTAACACTTCTTTAGACATTGGGTAGAATTCACCAGTGAAACCATCTGATCTTGGGCTTTCCTTTGTTGGGAGGTTTCTAACTGTGGATGCTCAATATCACTAATCATCAGGGAAATGCAAATCATGCAAACTATTAAATACAGGCTGGATAAATAATAAAGTCCTACTGTACAGCACAGGAAAATATATTCATCATTCCATGATAAACTATGATGGAAACAATATGAAAAAGAATATGTATGTGTATAGCTGAGTCACCTTACTATACAGCAGTAATTAAATATGACATTATAAATCAATTATACCGCAATAATTTATTTTTTTAACACAATGAGATATCATTTCACACCTGTTAGAATGGCTATCATTACAAAGACATGAGACAACAAGCGTTGGCGAGGATGCAGGAAAATTGAAACTCTTACGAACTACAGGTGAGACTGTAAAATGGGGCAGCCACTATAGAAAACAGTTTCTGAAAACACAATGACCTAACAGCTATGGGAAGAGGTGAAAGCAGTTCTAAGAGGGAAGCTTATAGCAATACAAGTTTACCTCAAGAATGAGAAAAACCAAATAAACAACCTTATGTTACACCTAAGCAAACGAAAAAGCACAAAACCCACCAAAGTTGGTAGAAGGAAAGAAACTATAAAGATAAGAGTAGAAATAAATGAAAAAGAAACAAAGGAAACAATAGCAAAGATCAATAAAACTAAAAGCCGGCTCTTTGAGAAGATTAACAACATTGGCAAACCATTAGCCAGACTTATCAAGAGAAAAAGAAGACACAAATCAATAAAATTAAAAATGAAAAAGAAGTTACAATGGACAATGCAGAAACAGAAAGGGTCATAAGAGACTACTACGAGCAACTCTATGCCAATAAAATGGATAACCTGGAAGAAACAGACAAATTCTTAGAAAAGGACAATCTTTCAAAACTGAACCAGGAAGAAAGAGAAATCACACACAGACCAATCACAAGCACTGAAATCGAAATTGTGATCAAAAATATTCCAACAAACAAAAGCTCAGGGTCAAATGGCTTCACAGTTTAATTCTATCAAACATTTAGAGAAGAGCTAACGCCTATGCTTCTCAAATTCTTCCAAAAAACTTGCAGAGGGAGGAAAACTCAAAACTCACTCTATGAGGCCACAATCACCCTGATACCAAAACCAGGTAAAGATATCACATAAAAAGAAAATTATAGGCTAATATCACTGATGAACATAGACACAAAAATCCTGGAACAATACACTAGCAAACATATCTGACAACACATTAAAAGGATCATACACCATGATCAAGTGGGATTTATCCCAGGGGTACAAGACTTCTTCAGTATATGCAAATCAATCAAAGTGATACACCATATTAACAAATTGAAAGATAGAAACCGTATAATCATCTCAATAGCTGCAGAAAAAGCTCCTGAAAAATTCAATGCTGATTTATAATAAAAGAAACTCCAGAAAATGGGCATAGAAGGAACATACCTCAATATAATAAAGGCCATATATGACAAACCCAGAGTAAACATTATTCTCAATGGTGAAAAACTGAAAGCACTTTCTCTAAGATCACAAATAAGACAAGGGTGCCCACTCTCACCAATATTATTCAGTATAGTTTCAGAAGTCCTAGCCATGGCAATCAGAGAAATGAAAGCAATCCAGATTGAAAAAGAAGTAAAACTCTTACTATTTGCAGATGATACAATACTATTCATAGAAAACCCTGAAGATGCCACCAGAAAATTACTAGAGCTAATCAATGAATTTACTTAAAGTTGCAGGATACAAAAATTAATACACAGAAATCCCTTGCATTCCTATACATTAAGAATGAAAAATCAGAAAGAGAAATTTAGGAAACAATCTCATTTACCACTGGAACAACAACAAAAAATAAAATATCTAGGAATAAACTAAACAGACAAAAGACCTATGTGTATGTGCTCGGTTTCTCAGTGGTATCTGACTCTCTGCAGCCCCATAGACGGTAGCCCACCAGGCTCCTCTGTCCATGGAATATTCCAAGCAAGAATACTGGAGCCAGTTGCATTTCCTGTTCCAGAGGATCATCCCAATCCAGGGACTGAACCCATGTCTCTTGTGCCTCCTGCACTGGCAAGTGGATTCTTAACCACTGAGCCACCTGGAAAGCCCAAAGCCCTGCATACAGAAAACTATAAGACACTAATGAAAGAAATAAAAGATGATACAAACAAATGGAGAGATATATCATGTTCCTGGATTGGAAGAATCAATATTGTGAAAATGACTATACTACCCTAAGCAATCTACAGATTCAATGCAATCCCTATCAAATTACCAGTTGCATTTTTTGCAGAACTAGAACCAAAAAACTTCACAATTTCTGTGGAAATACAAAGGATCCCAAATAGCCAAAACAATCTTGAGAGAGTAGAATAGAGCTGGAGGAATCAACCTTCCTGACTTCAGACTCTACTACAAAGCTACAGTCATCAAGACAGTATGGTACTGGTACAAAAACAGAAATATAGATCAGTAGAACAAGATAGAAAGCCCAGAGATAAACCCATGCACCTATAGGCAACTTATCTCTGACAAAGGAAGCAGGAATATATAACAGAGAAAAGAGTCTTTCAGTAAGTGGTGCTAGGAAAACTGGACCTATGTATAAAAGAATGAAATTAGAACACTTCCTAATAACATACACAAAAATAAACTCAAAATAGATTAAAGATCTAAATGTAAAGCTAAAAACTATGAAACTCTTAAGGGGAAAATCTAGGCAGAACACTCAGACATAAATCACAGCAATATCCTCTTTGACCTGCCTCCTGCTGCTGCTGCTAAGTTGCTTCAGTCGTGTCCGACTCTGTGTGACCCCATAGATGGCAGCCCACCAGGCTCCCCCCTCTCTGGGATTCTCCAGGCAAGAACATTGAAGTGGGTTGCCATTTCCTTCTCCAATGCATGAAAGTGAAAAGTGAAAGTGAAGTCACTCAGTCGAGTCTGACCCTCAGCAACCCCATGGACTGTGTAGCCTTCCAGGCTCCTCCGTCCATGGGATTTTCCAGGCAAAAGTACTGGAGTGGGGTGCCATTACCTTCTCCGCTGCCTCCTAGAGTAATGGAAATAAAAACAAAAATAAACAAGTGGGACCTAATTAAACTTTAAAGTTTTTACACAGCAAAGGAAATTATGAACAAGATGAAAAGACAACCCTCAGAATGGGAGAAAATAATTGCAAATGAAACAACTGGCAAAAGGTTATAATCTCCAAAATATACAAGCAGTTCATACAGCTCAATACTAGAAAAACAAACAACCCAATAAAAAAATGGTCAGAAGACCTAAACAGACATTTCTCCAAAGAAGACATACAGATGGTCAACAAACACACGAAAAGATGCTCAACATCGCTCATTAATCAGTTCAGTTCAGTTCAGTCTCTCAGTTGTGTCCGACTCTTTGCAACCTAATGGACTGCAGCATGCCAGGCCTCCTTATCCATCACCAACTCCTGGAGTTGATTCAAACTCATGTCCATTGAGTCAGTGATGCCACCCAACCATCTCATTGTCTATTTCCCTGATGCTGGGAAAGATCCTTCAGTCTTTCCCAGCATCAGGCTCTTTTCCAATGAGTCAGTTCTTCTTATCAGGTGGCCAAATTATTGGAGTTTCAGCTTCAGCATCAGTCCTTCCAATGAATATTCAGGACTGACTTCCTTTAGGATGGACTGGTTAGATCTCCTTATAGTCCAAGAGACTCTCAAGAGCCTTTTCCAACACCACAGTTCAAAGGAATCGGTTCTTTGGCACTCAGCTTTCTTTATATTCCAACTCTCACATCCATACATGACTACTGGAAAAACCACAGCTTTGACTAGACAGACCTTTGTTGGCAAAGTAATGTCTTGGCTTTTTAATATGCTGTCTAGGTTGGTCATAATTTTTCTTCCAAGGAGCAAGTGTCTTTTAATTTCATGGCTGCAGTCACCATCTGCAGTGATTTTGGAGCCCCCCAAAATAAAGTCTGTCACTGTTTCCACTGTTTCCCCATCTATTTGCCATGAAGTGATGGGACCAGATGCCATGATCTCAGTTTTCTGAATGTTGAGTTTTAAGCCAACTTTTTCACTCTCCTCTTTCACTTTATTCAAGAGGCTCTTTAGTTCTTCTTTGCTTTCTGCCATAAGGGTGGTGTCATCTACATATCACTCATTATTAGATAAATGCAAATCAAAACTATAATGAGGTATCACTTCACACTGGTCAGAATGGCCATCATCCAAAAAAAAAAAAAATCTACAAACAATAAATCCTGGAGAATGTATGGAGAAAAGGGAACCCTCTTGCACAGTTGGTGGGAATGTTGACACAGCCGCTGTGGAGAATGGTATGGAGATGCCTTAAAAAAAAAAAAAAAAACTAGGACTTAAACTACCATATGACCCAGCAATGCCACTATGGGGCATATACCCTGAGAAAACCTTAGCTGAAAAAGACACACGTACCCCAATGTTTATTACAGCACTATTTACACTAGATAGGACATGGAAGCAACTTAGATGTCCATCAACAGATAAATGGATAAAGAAGTTGGTACATATATACAAGGAATTATTACTCAGTCATAAAAAGGAATACCTTTAAGTTAGTTCTAGTGAGGTAGATGAACCTACAGCCTGTTATACCAAGCGAAGTAAGTCAGAAAGAGAAAAACAAATACTGCATATCAATGCACATATATGGAATCTAGAACAATGGTACTGATGAACCTATATCTTCAGGGTAGAAATAGAGATGTAGGTATAGAAAACAGACTGGACACAGTGGGGGAAAGAAAGGGTGGGACGGATTTGAGAGAATAGCCCTGAAACATATACATTATCATGTGTCAAGTGGATAGCTATTGGGAAGTTGCTGCATAACACAGGGAGCTCAACTGAGTACTCTGAGACAACCTAGAGGGGTGGGATGAGATGGGGGTGGGAGAGAGGGAGGTTTAAGAAGGAGGGGACATATGGATACTTATGGCTGATTCATGTTGTTGAATGGGAGAAACCAACACAACGTTGTAAGGCAATTATCCTCCAATTTAAAAAAAAAACAAAAAACACAGTATGGCAGTTACTCAAAAACTTAAAAATAGAACTGCCATACAATTCAGCAATTCTACTTCTGGGTAGATACCCAAAAGAACTGAAAGTAGGACCTTGAAGTGATATTTGTACACCCGTGTTCTTCACAGCAATTATAACAAAAGCCACTCAGGTACCTACTAGCTGATGACTAGATTAACAATGTGGATGACTAGATTAATAATACATACATAAAATTCAGACTTAAAAATGAACGATACCCTGTCATATGTCACACATGGATGAACCATGGGGACGTTATGCCAAGTGAAATAATCTAGTCACAAAATGACAAATACTGTATAATTTTGCTTAAATCAGGTACCTAGGTCAAATCCAAAGAGACAAGAAAGTAGAATGGTGGTTGCCAGGGGTTGGGGAAAGGGAAATGGCAAGTTACTACTGATATTTAATGGATGTAGTTTTAATTTTGCAAGATAAAGAGTTCTGTGGATGGATAATGTGATGGCTGCACAACAATATGAATGTACTTAAGGCTACTGAACTGTACACTTACAAATGGTTATAATGGTAAATTTTATGCATGTTTTGCCACAAAACTTTAAATGGAAAGACCAGGCAGAAAATCAGTGTTATAGTGACACAATGTGAAAAAGATTCAACTCACTCCTGCTGGCTTTGAAGCTGGAGGAAGCAGGGTGTGAGCCAAGGAAATGTGGGAAAGGCTTTTAGAAGCTGGGAAGGACAAGGAAACTCCCTTAATCTGGACTTGCGTGGTGTCCCAGGTGCTTTCTGGAGGAAGTGAACTCCAAACTGAGACCTCAGTGATGAGATGGAGCTGGCAAAGGTGGAAGGCAGAGCGGTCCAGGCAGAAGGAGCATGCACCAAGATGAGGAAGTACATATGCTGGACCTTGACCATGTCAAGGAGTTTGGACTTTGAAGTGCAATGGGATGGAGTATGTGGTTGGCTGAATAACGGCCACCAAAGATATCTAGGTCCTAATCCCTGGAAACTGTCCATGTCACTTTATATGGAGACAGGGATTTTGCAGATGTGATTAAATTAAGGATCTGGAAATAGGAAGACTATCCTAGATTACCTACACATGTACACTCAGTCATGTCCACCTCTTTGTGTCCCCATGAACTGTAGCCCACTACAGTCCTCTGTCCATGGAATTTTCCAGGCAAGGATACTGGAGTGGGTTGCCACCCAGTTCAGTTCAGTTTAGTTGCTCAGTCGTGTCCTACTCTTTGCAACCCCATGGACTCAGCATGCCAGGCCTCCCTGTCCATCACCAACTCCCTGAGTTGACTCAAACTCAGGTCCACTGAGTTGGTGATGCCATCCAACCATCTCATCCTCTGTCATCTCTTCTCCTCCCGTCTTCAATCTTTCCCAGCATCAGGCTCTTTTCCAATGAATTAGTTCTTCGCATCAGGTGGCCAAAGTATTGGAGTTTCAGCTTCAACATCAGTCCTTCCAATGCATACTAAGGACTGATTTCCTTTAGGATAGACTAGTTGGATCTCCTTGCAGTCCAAGGGACTCTCAAGAGTCTTCTCCAAAGAGTCTTCTCCAACACCACAGTTCAAAAGCATTTATTCTTCAGCACTCAGCTTTCCTTTTATAAGCCTAATTAGATTAACTGGAGTGGACTTTAAATATAATCACATGTATCCTTAAAAGAAAGTCAGAGGGAGATTCTGCTACAGACAGCCTCAACAGAGAAAGATATTTGAAGATGCTACTCTATGGATGAAAGATGGAGAAAGGGACCATTAGCCAAGGAACACAGAGAGAAAAGGCAAGCAAATTAATCCTCCCTCTCACCCCTCAAAGGCTCTAGAGGGAGCGCAACCCTACTAACACCTTGGTTTCAGCCCACTGAAACCAATGTCAGACTTCTGGCCTCCAGAATGTAAGAGAGTACATTTTTGTTGTTTTAAGCCACCAAGTCTGTGATCATTTACAGCGGCAACAGGAAAACAAGGGGAGTTATAAGCGAAGGGTGTGATCTGACTTGAATTTTGGAATGATTACTTCACTCTACTCTTTACTTTGAAAAAGGATTAGGGAAGAAAACAGAGGCAAAGGGACCAATTGAGAGGCCTGTCCCAAGGAAGCAGGCAGTGGGATGGAGTAACAGGGTCCAATGAGTTTAAAGAGGTAGAGAAAGAAGTCACATTCCGTCAGTAAAAAGATTTGGAAAGGGCCAGATTCTCACCTTACATGGGGCTGCTGGGTAGCCATGCACAGTCACAAACATGGCTGTGAGGAATATGGGCTGAGTTTGAGGCAGGTCATGGAACCCTATGATGCTGAAGACAGGAAGCCCTGCCTGGTCTGTGCCCCAGGAAAGAGACAGTGTGGAGCTCCCAGGGAGGGAATCCTGGCTCTGCTGAGGGGAAGGAGGTCAGGAGAGAGGCAAGGTCACCAAGGAGAGAGTAGGGAGGACTAAAGGGGCAGGGCCAAGGGCAGGGATCCAATGAACCCAGTAGGTTAGGCATAGGCAGGAAAAAAAGAGTCCCTAGAAGAGGAGGAAAAAGAGGAGACACAGTATCTTGGAAACCAAGAGAAGGAGTCCATGATCAGCAGAGCCAGGAGCTGGTGGTGGGAACCCAAGGAATAGAAACCAAGAGCAGTCTCTGATTTACCACACAAGGTTATGAGGAACCTCAGCCAGAGCCAGTTCCTAAGTTTAGATAGAGTGGAAATCAGATTAGTGGTGCCTGTCCATTGACAGACCTCATCCTGAACATTCAAGTCTTTCTCCAGCCAGGGAAATGTTATCCTATACTATCTTTGATTGCTGCTTCTCTTCCTTCCACTCTTGGTTTATCTTCTGCAATGTCTGTCCTCTCTCTCCAGCGCTATTCAGTTCAGTTCAGTTGCTCAGTTGTGTCTGACTCCTTGCAACCCCATGGACTGCAGCACACCAGGCTTCCCTGTCCATCACCAACTCCCAGAGCTTGCTCAAACTCATGTTGCTGATGCCATCCAACCATCTCATCCTCTGCCGTCCTCTTCTCCTGCTGCCTTCAATCTTTCCCAGCATCAGGGTCTTTTCCAGTGAGTCAGTTCTTTGCATCAGGTAGCCAAGGTATTAGAGCTTCAGTATCACCCTTTCCAATGAACACTCAAGGTTGATTTCCTTTAGGGTTGACTGGTTGGATATCCTTGCAGTCCAAGGGACTCTCAAGAGTCTTCTCCAACACCACAGCTCAAAAGCATTAATTCTTTGGTGTTCAGGCTTCTTTCCAACTCTCACATCCATGCATACTTTTTTACTTACCAGGTTGATAAAAATCATCAAGTAGTCTGATGGCCCAAATGTGGGAATTCTCTAAAGTTCAGTCACTCTTTCCCTAGTGAGTGATTTCACCAAGGCCATCACTATAAATCTGACCTAGGCTTCCAAGGTGGCATAGTGGTAAAGAATTCACCTGTTATACCAATGCAGGAGATGCAAGAGATGTGGGTTAGATCCCTGAGTAGGAAAGACCCTCTGGAGTAGGAGATGTCAACCTGCTGCAATATTTTTGCCTGGAAAATTCCTGGGAAGAGGAGCCTGGTGGGCTACAGTCCATGGGGTCACAAAGAGTTGAATACAACTGAGCACACATATAGATTCCTTTGGCCCAGTCTTTGTCTCCAGCCTGACTTCTCCCCACCTGTTTTTTCATTTTTGTTTTTGTTATTTACTTTTACATTTTTTGGATTAGGAATGTTAGGAAAATACTTACACAGTCTACCATATTGTTGAATTGAAATTACAGATAACTGATTCTAGGACCCAAGCCCTCCTTTGTCTGTCTCAAGGATAACATCTGCATCTGTCTTCATAAACTTTCCAACCATCACCACAAATCACTGGCTACCCCCAGCCAGCAGAAGAGGAGGGAAAAAAAGCTGGCTAAATTTACCTACACTTTAAGGCAAACACAGTAACAGAGCAAACAAAAGGCCAAAATTTAGAGTTCAGTCCAATCTTGCTTAAACGGAATATTGCTTCTTATACAAGGAAGAGTCAGAGGAAGATGGTTGATGGGGCTGGGATATGGATTCAATTGGACACTTTCCCAAGGATGCCCACCAGTATCCACAGTCTTGAAGAGAGAGATCTGCTCAGCTAGCTAGTTGCAATTCTTCTGCCTTCTCTGTTAACAAGAATATATGAAGCCTTTCTGGACTCCAAAATGCCTTGTAAGGATCATTTTCAAGCATCACTTCCACATTGCCTTGAGAATGCAGAACAACTCTTCACCATCTCTTGGAAGAGGGGAAAGTAAGAGAGAGGGGAAGGAGGGGACTTCCCACATCAGCCAGCATCTCAGGCACAGAACTGAAACAGCTGACTGAGTCCCATACAGAGAAAGGAGAAGAGAGAACGCATGGGACAGGAACGAAAGGGCAGATTTGACACAAATAATCTTTGACGTTTAAAACATATTTAAACCTACTGAACCCCCCTGTGAACATGACCACTTAGCCCTCAAGAATTCTAAATCAGTACAACTTCTCTTTAGAAAAACGTTAAAAGATGGAAGGCATGCGTGTGTGCTAAGTGGCTTCAGTTGTATCCGACTCTGCAACTCTATGAACCGTAGTCTTCCAGGCTCCTATGTCCATAAGATTCTACAGGCAAGAACACCGAAGTGGGTTGCAGCGCCCTCCTTCAGAAGATCTTTCCAACCCAGGGATCAAACCTATATCTCTTATGTCTCCTGCATCGGCAGGCAGGTTCTTACCACTAGCACCACCTGGGAAGCCCCATTAACTACAAAGCACATCCGCTAAAATGTCTAGAGACATGAATACTGTTGGGCTTGCTGAGTCAGGACATGAGCCTCCTAGTCACCTAGACACACTGGACACTTGTTGAGGCCACTAACCAATCAGTCCTCTCTTCTGGCGCCACTTCATGCCCTAGTAGAATGTTCTGTGTTCTACTCAGCTCCATTAAATGCCTGCGTGATGCCATGCAGCTTGTCAGCAGGATCTAGTACTTCTCACGTGAAGACCCTTCCTGCCTGCTCCCAGCATGACTTGAGGACACAATCTTCCCTAAGATCCAAGAGAATGTCTTGACAAAGCAAAGGTTCCTAAGCTATTGAAGATGATGACATCCCAGCTACAGAGAACTTTCGGGGCCTGCTTTTCATGCTCTGTGAGGGTACTCCTTCTTCTCAGACCCAAGGAAACTCACACATTCCCTAAACCCTGCCAAAACTTACCTCTCCCTACAAACTGTTCCCACCATCCCTGGGTAGTGTTGAGGGGACGGCACCCACACCTCAGTCTATCCTTCATCACAGCACTTACCACCACACAGAAACCACTAATTTAGTGTTTCTTTCTTCTCCTGGGCCTAGAGGTTTCTCTCTTTGGGCCCCAGATCCCACACTGTGTCTCTCTCCTGAAAATATTTTCATTCTCATTATTAATTATTTGGAAACAATGGATTCAACAGTCAGCCCTAGGAAAGCTAGCCTGCTGTTTTATGTCAGGGAATTCCTAGAGGCAGAGGATTCTTGTGCACATGAGTTATTGAGGAAGTGACTTCAGGAGAAACCTGTAAGGAAGTGAGGGAAGCAAGACTGGGCTGGGGAAGGAACTGGAGCCTAGCCACAGCCTGATCCCATGGGAGCTCTAGGGTGTGAACAACTTCATAGAACTGTCCCACCCTAAGAGAGGCAGACCAGGCCTTTGTATCTGGCACTAGTCAGTCTTGGCTGAGAGTCACAACTGGGAGGAGGGGGTGAGGGCCGAGGCATTCCCTGAAGAGCAGTTCTCAAGACTAGGGAGCAACTGAGACCTGTCAACAGTCCACACTTACAACATGCGGTAGATAAAGGGGATTGGGTGGATACCAGCAGCGACCACCACACATGCCCCCTGTTAGGGCTTGAAACAGCTCCTGGCTCTGTCACCTTTGTCCACCCACTCTCAAGCTGGGAGGAAACAGCTGCCCACCCAGCATCACTGGGTGCAATGCAAGGCTGAGCTGCAGAAATGGGGACAGATGCCCGAGCTCTGGACCAGTAAAAACCCTGCAGCTACCCTGTAGCTGTTGCACAAAGGAGTTTTCCCTTTCTCTTTTCACAGACTCCCCACTCACAGGTGTTTCCAGACTCCCCAAGAATAAACGAGGGGCTATCCAGGCCCTTGAAATCAACCAGCTCAACTTCCTATGAGAAGAGAAAGCATTAAATCCTTAGGAAGCTTGAGGAGGTAGAAAAGGCATTCAATGCTGTCTTAAAAGAACAGCTTTGTCTGTTCTTGGTTCTTGGTTCCTCCAAATTCCTATGCCCTCACTCCCTTTCTGTCAGGGAGCCCAGAGAACACACTGAAGCTAATCTGGTTTCAGAGCATCGCCAGGAGGCTGGCTAATCCCTACAAAGCTTCTGATTCCGCCTAGAGACTAAGTGTCTCTCATTTTATTGATCAACTGGAAAGTCCCAGCAGGCAAATAAAGAACAGAAACAGGGGAAACCCCTGGCAGGAAAGCCCAGAGTGAGATGAAGAACCTCTTCAGTGGTTTCTTTGCTTCTTTGTTTTCTGTCTTCCTGTTTCCAGAACCAGAGTCAGGCCCCACATCCTGACTCCCACCTCAGCTCCCCGGGTAGGATGGGAGTGAGGGAACAACAGCCAATTTATAGGACCCAGGCAGTCCCAGTCTCTAAGAAGATATAACTAGAAGAAAGAGACAGGCTGGGAAAGGGGAGGGCTTATTCCACAAAGCATTCCCAGTGGGGCAAACTCCACAGAGCTATGCCCTGACCAGCAAGAAGGATATGCAGTTGGCAAGGCCTCAACTGAAACCAAGGTGGAAAGGAGTAACAGTTGACCTCAAGACACACAACATCTCAGAGGTTCTAATTCTGGGGGCTCATTAGACTCTCTTGGAGTAGGAGTAGGGTATGTTGGTGCGTGCTGTTGTGCCCGACTCTTTGAGACCCCCTTGACTATGTATAGCCCACCAGACTCCTCTGCCCGTGGAATTTTCCAGGCAAGAATACTAGAGTGGGTTGCCATTTCCTACTCCAAGGGATCTCCCTGATCTAGGATCAACCTGCATCTCCTGCGTCTCCTGCACTGGCAGGCAGATTCCTTACTACCTCACCACCTGGGGAGCCAAGGGAGGGGTAGGAGGGTTGACTTGAAATTCCTGATGTTGAGGCTGCAACTCCGACCAGTTTCTTCAGACCCTCCAGGAAGGTCCAGGCATCAGCATTTTTATAACCTCCCCACGTCATGCCAATGTACAACCACGGCTGAGAGCCATCATGAAATATGATGGAGACAGAGCTGTATAAACTGAGGACACCCCCAAACGCATCTCAAAGTAGTCTTTCAAGGGAAGGAAAAGAATTTTCTAAAAACAAATGAGTTGTCTTTTGCATTCCCCTCCCATTACTAAACTTCAGAGGGGAGAGGGGACAGCATAGACCATCCCCAAGGATGAGAAGAGATGCACAGAGCAGATGCAAGGGGCCCCATCCAGCAAACCAGGGCACCACACCACAGAAACCAGCAAGTCAGCTACAGGCACCTGATGCAAATGAAACACTGACTGGAGGCCTGCAGCTTCCCCTTTTGAGTCCTTTCTCTACCTCTTTTCTGAACCCTGCTCTGCCCTGCCCTCTGGGGACAATCTGGAGCTCCAGGATTGGAGAAGAACGCTCTCTGACATGGTGCTTTATACTAGAGTGTTGAATACTGCCTCATCGGGTCTCCAGAGGGACTCCACTTTATAACCAAGCAGTGAAAGAGGAGATAGGGCTGCCCCTCTGCACTTCAGCTCACTAGGATGGCAGCAGGAAGAAGTATCAATGGCAAACAGGAAACCCCAGTCCTACAGCACCGCACAAGGAAGGAGACTTGAGCTATGGCCTGGGGCCCTGCCAAGATCTAGAGATTACAAGAGATGCCACCTGAGCCTGTCCTAGACAACGGCAAAATCTGGGCTGCCTAGCAAGGAACAGCATACTTTCCCTTCCCTTGCTTTCTTCAATAAAATGTCCACTTTCTGGCCAAACCCACATGCCTCCTCCATTCCTTTCCCACCCCTGGTGTCCAGGCCTCCAGGGAACCACCTACAGGGCTCTCAGTCACTCTGCTCAGGAAAAGAGCACTAAACAGCACAAAAGGGAGAGATATAAGGTCAAGGGTACTGGGTATATGTACTCCATTTCCTCAGCTTTATTATGACTGCGAATACAAAGCTTTGCCCCTCTGCACCCCAAAAAGATGTTAGAGGTTAGAGAAAAGGGAGAGGGGAAGGTAGTAAGTTGGTGCAAAAGTAACTGCAGTTTTTGCATTGCTGAAATTTGCTGTTTGATCCTGGAATACATTCTTAAATAAATGTGGTTATGTGGCATCATTTTAATGCATATTTCTTGCTTTATTTATTTATTTATTGCTAATGACTTACTACTTGCTGTTTATTTTATATTTATTTTAGAGCATGGAAATGACATCAGACAAAAAGCAAATTCGAGCAATTTTCTTATTAACTTGCAACATCAACAACACATTTGGCCTGGGAACTCCTAACAAACAGTGTGGTGGTGGTTCAATGAGTTTTGTAAAAGAGACGAGAGCCTTGAAGATGAGGAATGTAGTGGCTGGCCATCAGAAGTTGACAATGACCAACTGAGAGCCATCATGAAACTTAGAACCACATGAGAAGTTGCTGAAGAACTCAGCATTGACTATTCTATGGTCATTCGACATTTGAAGCAAACTGGAAAGGTGAAAAAGCTTAATAAGTGGGTGCCTCATAAGCTGACTACAAATCAAAAAAACTGTCGCTTTAAAGTGTCCTCTTCTCTTATTCTACGCAACAACAAACCATTTCTTGATCGGATTGTGGCGTTCAACGAAAAGGCGATGACTAGCTCAGAGGCTGGACTGAGAAGATGCTCCACACCACTTCCCAAAGCCAACCTTGCACCAAAAAAAGGTCATGATCACTGTTTGGTGGTCTGTTGCCAATCTGATCCACTACAGCTTTCTGAATCCTGGCAAAACCATAACATCTGAGAAGTATGCTCAGCAAATCAATGATATACACCAAAAATTGCAGTGCCTGCAGCTGGCATTGGTCAACAGAAAAGGGCCCAATTCTTCTCCACCACAATATCCGAATTCATGTCGCACAACCAATGCTTCAAAGGTTGAATGAATTGGGCTGTGAAGTTTTGCCTCATCTGCCATATTCACTTGAGCTCTCGCCAACTCATGGACGGAGGAGCCTGGCAGGCTACAGTCCATGGGGTCACAAAGAGTCGGACACGACTGAGGAACTTTCACTTCACTTCACTTCACTCACCAACAAACTACCACTTCTTCAAGGATCTTGACCACTTTTTTTGCAGGGAAAATACTTCCACAACCAACAGAATACAGAAAATGCTTTCCAAGAGTTTGCGGAATCTCAAAGCAGGGATTTTTAAGCTACAGGAATAAACAAACTTATTTCTCATTGGCAAAAATGTGATTGCAATGGTACCTATTTTGATTAATAAAGATGTGTTTGAACCTAGTTATAATGATTTAAATTAAAAAATTTATAGTCCAAAACCACAAAAAACGTTTGCACCAACATAAATAATTGGGAAGAGGTTGGTGTGTCCTGCCTGAGGAGGGATGGCACTTTTATGCAGAGGCAGGCAGCAAAAAGAGCTAACAGAAGACTAGTCAAAGGAAGCCCCAATCTATTCTCCTCACAAATAGTGAACAGAACAATCACAACAATATTACTAAGCTAATAAAAAACAACAGATGTGAATAATAAATGATCAACAGAAATGCAAGCTTACTACATGCTAGCTATTACCTGTTTTGACTCATTTAATCTCCGTAACAACCCAATGTAGAAAGAAATCTTAATAGTCTCACTTTGCAGATGAAGCAATTGAAGCACAAAGAAGGTAAGTATTAATAACTTGTCCAAAGACACACAGGAAGAGACAGAGTTGAAGTTCAAACTCAGGACTGTCTGATGCAAAACAGAACTTATATTTGCTACAGCTGCCTTGCAGTGAAGAAGTTTTCAGTTAAAAATCACCTGACCCGGCCATATTCTAGAGAAATATATATCAGAATCCCCCAGAGGGCTCATCAAATACAGATTCCGTTTCTCCCACCCTCTCAATTTCTGATTCAACACTTCTGGAGTGGAGTCTGAGAAGGTATATCCCTAACAAGCTTCCAAATGCCGCTAGCGTTGCTGGTAACAAGACTCTAAAAGCTTTCTCCTATTCCTTAAAAGAACTCTTTATTTTTATCACTTTAAAGATGAGGAAACAGAAGGTTAGGTGACTTGTCCCAGGTCACAGAGCTGACATGAAAACGGTGCTCCTTCTCTGGTGCCTTGGCTAAGCACTGGGTACGAGGGTCTCCAAGTAGGACAGGCAGCAGGAGGCTGGCTTCAGCTGCTAGCCACAGAATGCCCCAGAGTCCTGGGGAAGGCAGGCGAATTAGTGACTGGCCTGGCAGACAACCTGCAGGAAAAGCAGACCCTGCAGGGGATAGAGATCCCACCCAGAGACCTGGGCACTTGCAATGTCACAGGACCATGAATGCCCAGACATATCTCACCCTGTCTACAGAACAAGCTATTCCTCACACTCATGGGCCCCAAAACTGCCTGCTCCTTGTTCTGGAAAAAGCCTGGGGGTCTAACAACAGGTCCAAGGCCCCTACTGACAGGCAACCTCAATCCTATCCCCGGAGAAGCCTCGCCTGGCACACCTGCCAGATGGGTACATGAGATTCAGCAGGTGGTCAAATGGGCTCCCTCATGCCAGGAGCATGGTCTGCAAAAGCCCCAGCTCCTTCCGCTGACAGCTTGGGCATTGATCCTTCTTGCTCAGGCCTTTTGCACACTAGTCTGAATTCTTCAGTGTGCCTATGGAAGCTCTGAGGAAATGGTCTGTTTCCTGCTGAGAAGACCTGTCTCCTACTCCCATGCTAGTAGGCAGGTGGCCAGGTGAGTAGAGCTGGAGAGTCACAACAGTCACCACCCAGCCTCCCAAACAATCACCTCCCGGGCCCAGATGAGCAACTACTTGTTTATAGGGAAGTCCCATCTACAGCCACAAGTTTTTGACTTTCTGAATAGATATTTAGAAGGAAACCCAAAGACCCTTAGCCTCTTGTCAAATAAGCAGGGTGTTGGAGTGGGACCAAAAAGACATAAAGGAAGCAAAGACTGCATACAGAAAAAGCTATATGTATGTGAATATGTAGGTGTAGATGTGTGAGGAAACGTATAGGCGTAAATGTGTAAGAGTATGCATGTGTAAATGTGTATCGGTGTGAGGGAGAGAGTAAGTGTGCAAATGAATGTGTAAGTAGGGGTGTATGAGAGAGTGTGTGGAGAGAGACAGAGTGTGTGTGCGTGTGTGTGTATAAACAACTTTGACTATAGCTCAGAGAACCCACAAGACCTAGAAAGATAACTTCCAATATCTACAGGCCCCCAGGGAAGGGCCTAGTCACCTCTTCCTCCATCTCCTTCACCCAAAGGGCTCCTGCCAAGATGCGTCCCCTCACAGGATAAAACTCAACAAAGTGCAAAATTCCTTATAACTGACTTGGCACGAGGAAAGAATGGGAAGTTGGTGGAGGAAAATAAGACTAAGCATTCCTTGACCTGCATTTCTCAAAACCGAGGGTTATTTTATGGGGTATTTAAAGTCCTACCTTCCGAAGGGCAAATTAAGCTCTCCTCCAGCCCAATAATTACAAGATTTAAGTGGAGCCCTGTCTCACAGGGAGGGCCCGAGATCTGTGTCACTCCTCGTGCTCTGAGCCTCCACTTGCCACCAGCTCGGCAGGGACTGCTGGCTTACCCAGGCCAAGTTGGGAGGCAGCCGCCAACGCCCCACTTCCTACAAGCACAGGTTTCTCTCTGGCCACACTTCCTGTTTACTGAGTGCTTCTCTGAGACTCATCTCTGACCTCACATCCCCTTCCTAAGGATACCCCAGCGGTCTTTCCCTTTTTTGGTGCTATCGACTGAGACTCAGCTTTGTGTGCAGAGATCTTAGGGTTTCCCCTCCTTGCTTCCCCCAAGCCAGGATAGGAAATGCAAAAGCCTAAAGTGCTAGCTTCCTTCACCCCCAGGTATGGGCAGGTTCCTTGCCCTTGGAAACAGTAAAGAAGGGCAAGCAGAGGAAGGGTCCAGCAAGTACTGAGCCTCCCCCTGGGGGCAGCCATGGTGCATCTTATATCCACCCTTTCTTAACCTCGTTAACACCCTACAATATGTACAGGCAGGGAAATTCAGCCTCATACAGCAGATCTTGGACCCAGGGGAGACAGCTCATCCAGGGGTTTCCAGAACATTTCCAGGAGGCTCAGGGGAAGTTTTCCACAAAACCACACTCACACTCTCCTCCTCCTCATGTCCTGCAACCAGCTGACTAACCCGAAAGAAAAATCAGCACCATGAAAAGCTGAACTTCTCAAAATGGTCTTCAAAGGCCATTTCTGTAAAGTCTTTTCACTTCCCCCTTACTGTCTGGGATTCAAAGAGCAGCTGGGCAGAGAGAAAACAGGCAGAGCCAGGAAAAGTAATTTCCAGAGAGCACAGTACGTACATCTGTCCCTCCCAGACCTACATTTTCTCAGCGACTTGGTGGAGGGCAGGCAGTTTCCTCTGGGAGCTTGATTAAAGAGGAACTTAAAGCATTTTCCATAGAACAAGGAGTCCCACAGCAAAGCTACTTGACCTACTCCCTTGACCCCTGAATATAGTCACGCAACCTATCCAGGTTCTGGGTACTGACGCTTCCTGATCTCCTCTCACCTCAGACCAGATTGAAACACAAAAACATACCACCTCCCCTGCCTCCACTCCTCTGCACCATGTTCCTGATTATTCTATCAAATACACAACCCACCATACACACAAAAGAGCAATCCTTGGCCCAGACGTCTATAAAAGCTTGCATGGAGCTTTAGGAAGAGGGCATTGATTATATGAGGCCACTACCCTTCTCCCAGAGTACTTAGGATCTCACGGACTCCACTAGTTAAAGTCTTCTCTGCATCCCAGGCAGGCTGACCCTGCCCATGGACAAAAAAACATTCAGCAGCCGCCACAGGTGCCATGGTGGGTATTTAATAAGTTGAGTCGAGCTATAGGATCTGGAATACACAAAGGATGTTTCAAATAGAAAGGCTGAGGCTCTCATTCTCATTCTTTAAGGAAGATGGTCTCAACAATCCAACTTCCATCTGGTTTGGACCTTACTCACTATAGGATAGCTGTTAGGTTTAAGGCACAGTAAACCCCAAGCACACTCTATCCCACCACCACACACAAAAAACCCTGGGATATGATGATTGAGCAGTAGAGGCCTGGGGCCCAAGGCCCAGCTGCTAGCAACCAGCAAGTCCCAAATGTGATTAGTTCTGATGCCCACTGGCTGTCTCCCTTTGTTCTGCTCGGCTGAGATGGAGGGCAGACCCTAACCTCCACCCCAGGTGATGGCAGCAGAAGCGACAAGGATGGCCAGGTCCTTGCAGCCCAGTCTGAAATGAAAATGCGAGAGACCAAATACCACAATTCTCTCCAGGGCTTCCTTGTTCCTTTTCTTCTTTTATACAAGTAAAACGGATTTTTTTTTTTTAAATTTTAGAGATATAGAAAAGCAGAAAGGTTAAGATCAACAAAAGGACAATTACAGTACAATTCCACTCTTAACCCTAGAGTAGGCAAAGTCATGAAGGTGTTAATAGAAGTTACCAGCAGCTGGAGTGAGGAGAATGAATGGAGAGTTAGTGTTCAATGGGTACAGAGTCTCTGTTTGGAAAAGTTCTGGCAATGAATAGTGGCTATGGTCATACAACACAGTGAATGCACTCAATGCCACTGCTATGGTCTGAATGTTTGTGTCCTCTCCCAATTCATATGCTGAAATCCTATGATGGCATTAAGGGTTGGGGGGAGTGGGGAGCTTTGGGAGGTAAATTAGGTCACAAAGGTCGAGCCATGAATGGGATTAAAGGAGACCCACAGCTGCTTCTGCCACAGGAGGATATAATAAGTCTGTGATCTGGAAGAGGACCCTCACCTGACCCTGTTCACAGCCTGATCTGACTCCCAGCCTCCAGAACTGTGAGCAGTAAGTTTCTGTTGTTTATAAGTCACTCAGTCTATGGCACTTGTTATACTGTATAGCTCAAACGGACTAAGACAGCCCCTGAATTGTACACTTAAAAATGGTTAACAAGATTAATTTTATATTGTGCATATTTTAAATACAATATAAAATGGAAAATACTTAATATAAGAAAATGAAAGATTAAAATCTTTCAAAATTCCACCTCTCAGTGACAATCACTATTAATATTTTTCCATACACCCTTTCAGAGGCAAATATAAATGGACCCTACAAAACCACCACATTGTTTGGAAATGGCAACTGAAGAAAATGGCAACCCACTTAGTATTCCTGCCTGAGGAATCCCGTGGACAGGGGAGCCTGGTGGGCTACAGTCCATGGGGTCGTTAAGGAGTTGGACACAACCGAATGACTGAACAATAACAACAACAGCACAATGTTTGGTAACCTGCTCTTTACAAATGCATATTTCCCCATGTTAACAGATACATATCTGTATCCTAAATATTTTGTAATCACGTGGTATTTTTAATGTAGCGATACACCATGATTAACAAATTTACTATTTGGGGGCATTGGCCACCTCATGCAAAGAGATGACTCATTGGAAAAGACTCTGATGCTGGGAGGGATTGGGGGCAGGAGGAGAAGGGGACGACAAAGGATGAGATGGCTGGATGGCATCACGGACTCGATGGACCTGAGTCTGAGTGAACTCCGGGAGATGGTGATGGACAGGGAGGCCTGGCGTGCTGCCATTCATGGGGTCGCAAAGAGTCGGACACGACTGAGCGACTGAACTGAACTGAATTGAGTCTCCATTTTTGGTTTTATTATTATTATAAACAACGTTTCACAGGACATTGCTCATGCACATATTTTTCTGCATGTGTCCAATTCCTCTGGGTGGAATTGCTGAGTCAGGGACTCCCTCAGGAGGATTATCAACAGAGCCTTATGAGTAGAACCCAACCAGGAATGCTGAATTCTGTCATATAGAAGCCATGTGTCTTCCTCCACATGGACTTTTCCTGGATTCCATGTGGGTGTCTACAACTTTGCACAGTGGTTCAGGAAAGGGCATATCATTTCCATATCCTCTTTACCCACTCCCCAGTCCTCCTGCGGGGACACATCATGCCTGCCTAGGTCATTAAGTGAAACTGGCACACAAGGAAGGCAAAATTATACTGAGACAGTTCTACTGAACTCTCTTGTGACAGCAGGAAAGACTATAGTAAAACTAAAACTCTAGGATGGCCCAATGCTGGGTGCCCCATGGTGAATAACCTATGTGTAGACACATGAAAGGTTTTCTTTTGTTAAAGGTTTTTTTTGTATGGACAGAAGGAGAATGTAATGGACTCTTCTTGAGGAGACCAAGGATTAGAAGGGACCTGTGGAATCATCTAATCTCTAGCCTTGGAGGAGAGGAAATCAAGGCCCCACCCCACCCCTAAAACTCAGAGCATAGACACTTCAGTAATTTTTAACTGAATCCCGTAAGTGTCTCATACACAATGATTCAGCCAGTTTAGGACACAGCTGAACATACCCTAAATTTCGACACCTAGTACAATCCTTTTTTAAAAAATATTTTTGGCCATGCTACACGGCTTGTGAGATCTTAGTTCCCCAAACAAGGATCCAACCCACGCCCCCTGCAGTGGAAGCGCTACAAGTGTGGAGTCTTAAGCACTGGACTGCCGGGGAGTTCCGACACCTAGTATTTCTTTTTACCTAGTAATTACCTGCTGCTGCTGCTGCTGCTGCTAGGTCACTTCAGTCGTGTCCGACTCTGTGTGACCCCATAGATGGCAGTCCACCAGGCTCCCCCGTCCCTGGGATTCTCCAGGCAAGAACACTGGACTGGGTCGCCATTTCCTTCGCCAATGCATGAAAGTGAAAAGTGAAAGTGAAGTCGCTCAGTCGTGTCTAAGTCTTCGAGACCCCATGGACTGCAGCCTACGAGGCTCCTCCATCCATGGGATTTTCCGGGCAAGAGTACTGGAGTGGGGTGCCATTGCCTTCTCCTAGTAATTACCTAGGTAATTCTTATCCTCCTCACCTGTGTACAAAATCGGAAATTAAGACACTGATCACATCCCAGGCCAGTCAAGGCCAGGCTTGTGCTGGAGCTGGGTCCTACTGGCTCTCAAGCCTCTCTCTCCAAAGCATAATTCATGTTCCACCACAATGCCCATTCCCAAATCCATCATAGCCTCACCTGTACTATTCAAAGAGCCAGCAAACATTTGCCTGGATGCTCGCTGTGTCTGAGTACGTATTACAGTGAGACAGTTATCATTTCCATCATTCAGTTGGGGAAACTGAGACTCAGAGCCTTTTTTTTCTTCTCACTTTTTATTAACTCAACCATATTTAAAAGGAATCCAAGATGTCAAAAGCATTCTGTAGGATGCTACTGAAGTATCAATCAAGGACTCAGCTCTCAAACTGTACAAGGTGAGAGAGAGACAACAATGGAACAAGGAAGAAAGGGATGGGCAAAATGTGAATAAGAATGCAAAAGATGGGGCCATATTCCCATGGGGCACAGTCAGGGAACAATTCCTGGATGCAGTGACACTGGACGTAGCTGGAAATGTGGCCCCAAGCTTTTCAGGTCCTGCTGCGTGAGAGGAATCTTCCACTTTCTATCAGAACCAGTTTCTATCAGAACTTTATTTTTTCCATTTTTTTCCATTTTTTCCATTTCCATTTTTTCCATTATGGTTTATTATAGGATATGGAATATAGTTCCCTGTGCTGCACAATATGACTTTGTTTTTTATCCATTCTACATATAATAGTTTTCATCTGCTGGTTCCAAACTCCTAATCCAACCCTCTCCTGCACTCCTCCCCTTTGGCAAGGTCTATTCTCGATGGAGACACAGACTTAAAATGACTTTTAACTACAAACTAAAGACTTAGGTCGATTCCCCCAGAGGTTGCCCATAGGACAAGGATTCAAGTGCAAGTAGAAAGGGAGTGGGAAAGTGAAAGAGGGAAGGGAAGGCAGCCAGTGACGGGAGTCACTGTGAAATGGTCTTACTAAGCAACTCTGAAAGACAGCATAGACTATGCCCCAAAGCTGCCCCAACAGAGAAATGAGGGAGCTGGAGCATTTATAGACTTGCTCCCAAGAGCGTTGTTTGAGGTCAAGGGAACACAGAATGGATGCTGACAGCATCTATTCCATTGCCCAATATTATGCAGGTAGAAAATTTGAAAGCCATTCAAACTCCAAATCCAATACCTTTTTCATTATAGAAAGGAGTAGCTAATCAAACTAACACTATGGGCAAAGTGCCATGCTGGTAAAAGTAAATGTATTTGCCAAATGACTTTTTTAACATGTCCAAGGAAATAAAATGTATCTTTTTGCTAATTGTTATCAATATAAGGATTAGGAAAAGCCATTCTAAGTCACTTTGTTCATCCCACAAGAATTAACCAAATGCCTGTTCCCTGCCCCTTCTTCAGTGAGGTTGCCTTCTCTAGTTCAGTCACAGCTGCCTTGGGCAAGAATTCTACAGGCAAGAATTCAAGCCGTAGTCCTTGAGCAGCTGCATCAACCTCTGATTACAGGCTCCAGAGTCTACCATCCAAGGGATGATTAAAAATGACCTCCTGGCCACCTAGCCAATGGAATCTGGAGGATGTTCCTGTTTACTGCGCTCTGCTTCCCCTCTGCCTCCAGCTCCATCCCCTCCCCCACCTCATCCTCCATAGGAACCCACAAATAATCAAACAATTGAAGTTAGCAATCATGGGCCTGTGGTAGCTAACCCAGCCTTAAGGATTTATTTAAAATTCTTCTGGAGAGGCAGGGAGTGTTTAAATGGCACGGTATGTCACTGGGATAAATAACTGGACCATATTGTGATGAGTAGTGGGATTAGTGAGGAGGTGCAGAAAAGGACCACTGCTCTAGTTTTATAAACTGCAACTATGGCTTGAAGACAGACTGGATGTCTCATTCCATCCCCCAAAACCCTGCTGAGACCTTCCCAGTTTCTCACTCTGAGCAGAGGAAAAGGAACGTGGACAAATCCTGAGACTGCTCTTGGGATCGTCCAGTTTCCCCAAACTCTCCAAGGGATTCTCTGATAATCTCGTCCCACCTCTGCACAACCCCAGAGAAGTGGACTCTGGAGCAGAGTGAAACCACTCTCAGGAAGGTGGGGATGCTGCCAGCTAGAAATACAGCAGGGGCAGATACTGTGCAGGCCCTGGCCTGCTCGGCCAGGTGTAGAGGGCATATTACCTTCCCCTGGACAAGGATGTGACTAGGGGCTCTGGTCCACTGGCCTTCTCTCAACCAGGTCCCCCAAAGGTGTCCTCATCATTCCAACCAGATTTCACCAGCATAAAAACAAGGGTATGTTTAGGTTGCATGTCACAGATCTACTACTCAGTACTCCACTTCTGCTCTCCCTTTTTCTGAAGGAGGAGCAGGATTCACCTTCCAGCTTTCTTAGCACAGGGAATCCTGAATTGAACCAGGCTGGACTCCCAGGCATCGCTACCTCCTTACCCCAGGGGAAGAACTACCCTCTTTCTAAAGCTACCCTGCCTCTCTGAGCTCAGTCATCCTTTGAGGCCCTCTTCTATCCCCCTGAGGCCCACTGGATTGCTGCAGCTCTCAGGCATCAGGCTGACCTGTTCAGAGGAGAAAGCACAGTTGCTGCCCATACTCATGGCCTTACTTCAGAGTCTCTGATCCCAAATGGGCACCTCGCAGGCTGACTTCAATTTTAGTCCCTGAAACACTGAATTTGGACACAAGTTTAAAACAAAACAACAAAAACAAGCAAACAGACAAACAAAACCTCTTCTCAAACAACGTAATATAGCTTAGCCATAAGAGGTTTAATTCTTCAGACCACCTGAAGAAAAAGTTTCCAGTAAGTAAATGTAGATTGATGAATAAAATAAATCCAACCCCAGGTTCCTCAACCAGATGCTCTGGAAAGAAGGCCCCTGGTTCTGTCTCACAGCTGTTTAAAAGAATCATTGTTTCTAATTCTTTCTTCCCATTGTGCCAAGATCAATTGTGACAGGGATTGTTATTTGTCAGCTCATTGGTGCCTACATTCACTCATCACATGTAAAGTACATATTATGAACTTGGCCAGCTCTAGACAACTCTGTTCTCTGGGAGAACAAGCTCTAGGGATCCAGATTCCACGCACCTGGGAATAAAGTGCATCGCAGGGTTCAGAAGCCTGGCCCTCAGCTCCTTCTGTCACTGAGGGGCAGAGGTGCAGTGAATAACTCAGGACCCAAGGAGCGCCCCAGGATAAAATGGAGCCTCATGTCTCCCTGTCAGGCGACTGTGTCTCTCTCTGTCCCTAGGGCTTTCCCAGCTTAGGAACTGAGTGCAATGCAGGGGCTCAAAATGCAGTGGTGGCCGAAGTCGGCCCAAGGCACTTGCCTCTTCAGTGAGACAGGACGCAAAGCCGAGGTTCTCAACGACCTCAGGCTCTGGAGGCAGGCCAAGAGCCGGCAAAGGGGAAGTGCAAGGAGGACCGAGGCCCCCAACGCGTCCAACGCCCTTCTGAAGGCCAAGGGAGGCTCAGGCGCTGTTGGTTGGAACGCGCCTCCAGGGAACCCTCGGTTCAGTCGGGAAGAAGAGAACCGGATTAGGATCGGACACCACCACCCACCCAAACCCCCGGGCTGTCGGGGTCTGACGTCCCTGCACCTGCCCGCCCGGCAACTTCTCGCCAGGGAGTCCCGGGGGACCCCGGGAATAAGGTTGGGGGGTGGGGGGCTTCCTGCCGCCGCCCTTGGCGCGGAGAGAAGGAAGAAACCCCCAGGGAATCGAAGGGGAAGGAAGAGCCTGGACCACAACTTTGTCCCTCAGAAGGCAGGCTGGCCGGGGTTCCGCGCCTACGCGGCCCCAGCGGAGCCCGCACAGCCTGGAACCCCCAGCGTCTGGGAAAGGAGGGCGCCGAGGCACTGAGGGGTTGACACGGAAGAAGCAGGGGACACTGCGAGCAAACTTTCAGCGAGGGGAGAGAGGACCGCCCAGTACACCACACCTCGCGCCCCGCAACTTGCTCCGGGAGGCTTGCTCCCAGCCGCCCGCGCCCCGCGCCTTGCCTGCGTCCGGAACCGGCTGCATCTCGCGCGCGCTGCGGGGACCGTGGAATTGGAAAGTAGGGGGGCGGGGGTGGCCACGGAGCTCGTTCAGCAATCGGCGGGCCAGGATCCCTAGCAGCTCGGCAGAGCTGGCTGCAGCCGCGCAGCTGGGGGTCGGGCGCCCCGCCCCCCTCCGCCCTTCCTTGTCCTCTCTCCCGCCCCTCCGTCTTTATCTGCCTCTATCGGATCTGACCGCCCTCCCTTACTCTTTTCTCTAGCTCTCCACCGCTCCCTCCACCCTCCTTCCCTAGCCTTTCTTCTTCCCCCTCCTCTCGCGGCCCCCCGCCCCCTGGGGGCGGGGCTTCTCCCCTCCCTCCCAGACAAAGCTGTGGCTGCGCGTCGCCTCCTTCCCTCCTGCGAGTCAGGGCTCAGGCTGCCAGCGCCTCTTCCGGCCTGGGGTGGAGGGGTAGAAGTAAGAGGGTGGGGAGAATGAGCTGGCTTGCTCACCGCGTTCTCCAAAACCTCCGAAAGGGATGTAGTCTTGGCCCTTGGCTCGCTCTGGACGGTGATAGCCACTCCCAGAGATCAGTCACTCTGCCCCGCGAAGCCCAAGTCGAGCGCCCTGGATTCCCCAAGCAGAGAATATGGGATATGTTTTCTAACACCTGCTTATTCCAGAAAGGGTTTGAGCTGAGCAAGGCCCCTTGGACTTCGCGGGCTTTCGCGGGCTGGCACACATGACACCAATATGGAGGCCAAGTTTCTTTGTCCTCTCACCTCCCCCTCTTAGCCATCCCTGAGCCTCATGGCCTCTCAGTGCACAGGGATCCCTAGAGCACCCCAGATGAGGGGCGCCTTATCTGTTCCCTCCTTCTTATCGCAATTCTCCCCCAGCCCCACAAACATACTATGGGCTTCCTGCAATGCAGGAGACCTGGTTCTATCCCTGAGTCGAGAAGATCCCCTGGAGAAGGGAATGGCAACCCACTCCAGTATTCTTGCCTGGAGAATTCCATGGACAAAGGAGCCTGACGGGCTATAGTCCATGGGGTCGCAGAGTCAGAGACGATTGAGCGACTAACATACATACTCCAGACCTGTAGAGTTGATCTCCAGGCCTTTTGGTGTCAGAGACTAAGGGTTAAACTATACCTCAGGGTACAGCTGGGTCAGCTCATCCCTCCTGGAAGCCAGACACACTTTATAAATTCATTGTTTGGTGCATGGAATGTGTTTCCCTTAGAAACAATGTTATAAATGGTGATGTGCTTCCCAGGCTGGCCACAAAAGTCTTTTGAATCCAAAATGCAGCTGAAGGTTAGTGGTGAAAACTGTGTCAGCTACCCCAGAACAAGGAGACCACTGATCAACTTTTTCTATAGGAAAAAACTCTTCTGGTTCCTTTCCAGTGAGCTGTAAAACACAAAGCTCAATCATTAATCCTCCCTCCCACACCCCAAACTTTGGAGTTAATTCTCAGTAAGCTTCTTTGCTTTGCAGATAATAGGAGCACCTTCAGAAGGGAAATGTATTATGAGGACATGAGGATTTCCCTCCAACATTAAGGTTAGAATTACAGGGAGAGCTCCGTAAGAAGCAAATATAGAACTTGAAGGGCTTCCAGTAACCCAGAAAGTCTTCTCTGAGGAGCCAGCTCTTCTCTTTCATCATAGACTGGCCTTCCCTCCACCCCAGACATATGCCAAAGAGTGGCCGTCACTTCCATCACTGGGGCTTAACGCTCCTGTTGAAGAAAGCAGCCAGGTAGTTTTTCATGTTTTCTTGCAAACTTCTACCCCCAGGAGGCACATGACCTCAAAGAAGCAGCAGAAAAGTATTTCTAGAGCCATCCTCCAGTAGAAATACAATGCATGCCCACAGATGCAATTTAAAGCCTTCTAGTCACATTAAAAATAGTAAAAACAGAAAAAGTGAAATTAATTTTAATAATATATTTTATATAAACTAATATAACCAAAATGTTACTATTTCAATGTGTAGACAATATAAAGAAAGTTATCCATAAAATATTTTACATTCCATTTTTGTACTAAGGTTGAAATCAGGTGTGTATTTACACTTCAGTTCAGTTCAGTTCAGTCGCTCAGTCATATCCGACTCTTTGCGACCCCATGAACCGCAGCATGCCAGGCCTCCCTGTCCATCACCAACTCCCAGAGTCCACCCAAACCCATGTCCATTGAGTCGGTGATGCCATCCAACCATCTCATCCTCTGTCGTCCCCTTCTCCTCCTGCCCTCAATCTTTCCGAGCATCAGGGTCTTTTCAGAAACTCTCAATTTGAGCATTAAATTTTGAAATAAAAATTTTAAAATACTTGATCTGTATTAAGGTTTTATGAAACTTTCACTTGAAAAAAGTATATTCACATGTACCCAAGTTGTTCCACCATGCTTAAAATTTCCCAATAATTGAATTATCAGTTTTTAAATTTGTTTTAATAATTAAGCTTACATAAACTTAATATTCAGTTCCACTAGTCACATTTCAAGTGCATAATAGTGACATGTGGTTAGTAGCTACCATATTGGGACTGCACAATTTAAAGAGCAAGGAGGTCACTGAGGAGCTTGGAGTCTCAAAGCTGATTTCCCTTTTCTCTTTAGCGAAACAGCGACAGAAGTATCAAGCACGGTCAGAGAAAATGATTTTCAACATTGTTCTATGTTCCCCTGTAACATCTCAAGAGGCAGACTTTGTCTACCGAGATCAGAGTTCTACTTTGTGCCTGGGAAGAAAAGCAGGAGATGCAGAGATGTCGGGAGGCTCAAAGCCTACTCTTTAATTGCAGTGTTTTCTGGGGGAAGGGAAGAAGAAGTAGGGGATATAGACAATAGGAAATGCTACAACTTTTTTGTTTGTGATTTCAGCCAGAGTGAGAAGATATGTTGATGGACCAAAGGGAGTTCTGGGGATAAAATAGAGGAGATCACCTCACTGGCTGCCTCCCTCTTTCTCCAAGGTTCTCAGACACTGACCTGAGGGTGGAGGGGAGCCTCATTAAAGTCAACTCAGTGGATTGTTTATGTTATCCAAAGGGAGGGCCTGGGTTTAGCTTTCTGGGGTCACCCACACTTCCTGCATGGCATGGACCTGAGGTAGAGTTCTCACCTGCTCCCAAGGACCAGGGGCCTCAGAAGAAAGCTAAATGGTGAACCATGCCCTTCTGTAGCACCTAGGTTAGTTTGAGCTTCCTCAAGCAGAATGTGAGGAAAGAACTTGGGTGCAAGTCATGTACTTAGGAGTAGATCTCAGAAAGCAGTGATGTGAGACAAACAAGGAGAAAAAGTTAATACAGTATATACAACTGGTCCTCTATTCCTTTGGGGCCTCTAAGCAACTCTGTAAAATGCACCTCAGAATTGTTCTCTCTGAAGGTCAGGGAGCTGGAAATGTATCCACTGACTCTCATTCCACAAGATTATTGGATTATTGGATCTTGGATTATTCCCAAGACAGTTTACCTCTTCTTACTTCCTGGTTGGGTGAATATCTTTGACCTCAAGGAAACATCTGAGGTAGAAAAGCCGGAACCACTGCCGTTGACACTTGAGGTAGGACCAACTACTGTGTGTGGAGCTGCCCACCCCAGCTATGCTGGGAGTGAACAGTGGGCTGAGGGAAGGTGACACAAAACATCTGCTCTAAGACCCAACTTGGAGAGGGCAAGTTGACCCTGGAAGCTGATGGGGACTCAGAGGGACCATTGGTGAGGGCTGAGTTAAGGTTAGAGAAGACAGGGAGCACTGCAGAGCTCTGAAGGAGAATGGAGCTCCCAAACCATGAGGTATACAAGCTGCAGATATTAGCACTATCTGCCAACCAAACACTGATGAATGGGGACACCACCCCTCAGCATTCTGCTTTCGAAGGATGGTACAAAACAGTCCCTCTGCAGGGCAGTCAAGGGAGCTGAGGCATTAGCCTTGAGAAGGGAAGAGAATATCCCCTAAAGATCCATCTTGGAGAGAGCTGGAAAGAGAGGAATAACTCAGAATTTTTAACCTAAGGAGACCAACAGGACTGCTTATCACATGAGACTCCATTTTTTCCATCTGCTATGTAGGAGGTGAGAATCTGCAAAGAAAGATTCAGTGAGTTAATAGAGAAATAGGGAAGCCTAAGTGAGGTCTGCCCCTGGCACCTCAATACGTCAGGACATAGCATAGTGGGCTATCTAGATAGAAATCTGTTTGAGAGGTGAAAAAAAGGCCCTCTTGGGAGATAATTTTCATTCTAGAGAAAGAAGAAACCAAGTTTGGCCCAGTAACAAAACTTTAGTTGAAAGAAAGGAGGTGAGGTTGTCATTGAGCTTTGCCTCCAACCTGATTCCCTGGACAAATAGTAAGGGGAGGGGTTGAGAAGATTAAAGAGGCTCTAAGTCACAACTTAAAGGAAGAGATTGGTTCATAAACTTCAGGGACACTCTGGGGCTCAACCAGACATGCTTGGGGATCCTGCTGCTAAGTAATATTTAAGGGACCAACACTCTAACACTCAGCTTCTCAATTTCAAGGTCTTGGTATGTTGACAACATTACCCAGAAAGTGGTAGATGGGTTGCCAGAATGATAACAAGTATCCTCTTTCTGCATACACTTTGCAGCTCCTCTCACAAAGAGGTAGAGTCTCCTTATCCACTCTGAATCTGGGTTGACATTGCAGCTTGCTTTGGCCAATACATTAGAACGGGACAGAAGTCATACTGTACCTTTCCAGAACTTGGGCCTCAAGAAACCTTGCATCCTTCTGCTCTATTAGAACATTGTTTTGCCATGTGAATAAACCTGCATTAGCTGGCTGGAGAATGTCCCAGAGAAAAGACAGCCCAGCTAGTCATCCAAGGCCCCAGATATGTGGGAGAGTACAAACAAGATCAGTAAAGACCCTTACCCAACCCAGAACTGACCACTGATGGATGGGGGAGCCCAGCTGAGTCTAGTCCAAATAGCCAACCAATAAAAGCATAAGGTAAATAGATGGTTGTTATTCTAAGTCACTAAATTTGAGATAGTTTTGATCTTGGATGGCCTCAGCCTACAGCAACTCAAAGCAGAACTTTAGTTCCTGGCCAGGGATTGAGGTCAGGTCGCAGTGCTGAGAATGCTGAATCCTAGCCACTGGACCAGTGATCAGCCAAAAAAAAATTCCTACAAAAATGGAAAATAGTGAAACAAGGAGGAAAAAGAGTGCAGTATGTGTGAACAGACACACGGGCAGACTTGTGTCACTGAGTCACGCCCTAGTGGCAATTTGAATTACTTTTAGGGGGCGTTTCTTCCCATTTTCCTTTGGCCAGTCATTTTGATTTGCCTGGTTCTGAGGCCATAGTTGGTATGTTTCAAGAACCTCCCGTATGTGCATATTTATCTCTTAGTCAAGATAGATTCTAGCGAAGAGGCTTATGGGTGGTTGTCGTCACTTACAATGATGTGATGCTCCTTCCCTTTCTGACCTCCAAGGTGTCTTCCTGCACATGTGTTGTCAGGTCGCCTTAACTTGGAGAATGAAGAATCTTTCACTCTTATCTGAGCAGGGCCCAGCCTCCTCCATCATCCTGCTTTTCTGGAGCTTCTATACACAGGGTAGAAACTGTTCAGCCTGGGACCCATCTATCTCCTGCCTCAGTTTGTTACATGGCAGTAGCTAACTGTTAAAGACCTTAGCAGGATTTTTTTAAAAAAGTAACTGTGTGAGGTGATGGATTTGTTAACTAACTTTATTGGTGTAATTATTTTACAATAGATATGTACATCAAATCATCGCACTGTACCCCTTAAATCCGTGTGTCAATTATATCTCAATAAAGCTGGGGAAAAAGGAAACACAAAAAATGAAAGTCTTTAATACAAAGAAAAAAAAAAAAGAATAGGATAAAGTATCCATGGCTGAAATGACTGGGTTATTAGTGGACACAAGTCTGGAGTCCTCTGGATTATTTATGAGCCTGTGAGAGAGATGCACCTGGAGAACTCTCCTCCTACATACACCCCCTTCCAAAGCAATATAGAGGTATTTCCAGATGGCCAAAGCCTGAGTGAGCTGATAATATTTAGATTTATGACTATTAGTGTGATCCCATTTGTTCTCATAAATGGAGGAACTAAAGGACATTTTAATAACAAAGATTTTGTCACTGAACTCCACAAGTTTATCTTTCATGAGGAAGGATTATCTTAATTAAGAGTTTACTTTTTCCACTGATAAGAAGTTTTCGTAGCATCTAAAATACCTATATGCAGAGTACATCATGAGAAACGCTGGGCTGGAAGAAGCACAAGCTAGAATCAAGATTGCCGGGAGAAATATTAATAACCTCATATACACAGATAACACCACCCTTATGGCAGAAAGTGAAGAGGAACTAAAGAGCCTCTTGATGAAAGTGAAAGAGGAGAGTGAACAAGTTGGCTTAAAGCTCAACATTCAGAAAACGAAGATCATGGCATCTGGTCCCATCACTTCATGGGAAATAGATGGGGAAACAGTGGAAACAGTGTCAGACTTTATTTTGGGGGGCTCCAAAATCACTGCAGATGGTGACGGCAGCCATGAAATTAAAAGACACTTACTCCTTGGAAGAAAAGTTATGACCAACCTAGATAGCATATTCAAAAGCAGAGATATTACTTTGCCAACAAAGGTCCATCTAATCAAGGCTATGGTTTTTCCAGTGGTCATGTATGGATGTGAGAGTTGGACTATAAAGAAAGCTGAGTGCCGAAGAATTGATGCTTTTGCATTGTGGTGTTGGAGAAGACTCTTGAGAGTCCCTTGGACTGTGAGGAGATCCAACCAGTTCATTCTAAAGGAAATCAGTCCTGGGTGTTCATTGGAAGGACTGATGCTAAAGCTGAAACTCCAATACTTTGGCCACCTCATGCGAAGAGTTGACCCATTGGAAAAGACTCTGATGCTGGGAGGGATTGGGGGCAGGAGAAGAAGGGGACGACAGAGGATGAGATGGTTGGATGGCATCACCAACTCGATGGACAGGAGTTTGAGTGAACTCCGGGAGTTGGTGATGGACAGGGAGGCCTGGCATGCTGTGATTCATGGGGTCGCAAAGAGTCGGACACAATTGAGTGACTGAAATGAACTGAACTGAACTGAAAATACCTGTATGGATCTGGATTCATCCTCAGAGATAGGAGGGTGGATTAACATTTCTGTTTGCTTCGCATTTAAGTAAGCTTAGGAATATGCATCTCAAGCCCCAGACAGGAGCCATATCTTGTAAGATTTTCTCCCCTCCAGTGGAAGTGCAGACAGGGACTGGTAAGAGGGGAAAAGGATTCAAAGTACATGGACCTGGACTTCCCTGGTTAAGAGTCTGCTTTCTAACGCAGGGGATGCAGGTTCGATCTCTGACCAGGGAACTAAGATCCCACTTGCTGCTGGGTAACTACGCATGTGTGCACAACTGGAGAGCCTGTGCAGTGCAACCACTGAGCCTGCACCTGTGCTCCACAACAAGAGAAGCCACCACAATGAGAAGCCCATTCACAGCTTCTAGAGAAAGCCTGTGTACCACGATGAAGAACTTGTGTGTGGAAACAAAGACCCAGCACGGCCCAAAACAACAACAACAACAACAAAGGTACATGGACTTGACTAGTTTATTTCCAGGAGATGTGTCTCTTTTCACACAAAGTATTTAGTGAAGCACCCTAAGGCTAAACTCTCTGGGTAGGTATTCCTCTAAACAAAGTACTTATAAATAGACTTTGGTAATTGAACTATGTTTCAAATTAGATAGGAGATTACATATGATTTTTCCAGGAATCCATCTGAGTTTCCCTAACCCCAAGGTTACATTCCATCAAAGCTCCCTTCCCATTTTTGGTTGTATTGAAATACTAATTATTTGGTGTGAAAATGTTACCCTGTCATAAGACAAATTAAATACAGTTTCAAAATTATATTCATAGAAGAGATATTTGCTAGACATCAACTGTATGCAAGGTGCCATGCTAGGCATGGTAAGAAATAAGAATAATGGAGCCCAGAAAAATATTAGGCAGCATCTGCTTAAATAATGTTATTTGGCAAGCTCGGAAATTGAGACTTAGATAAATCAACTCACTACATCATTTGGTTACAAGAAAGAGAAGCTATTTGAACCAGCCTAGGAAAAGTGAGACTGATTTTTTTTATTAATTTATTTTAATTGGACACTAATTACAATATTGTAGTGATTTTTGCCATACATTGACATGAATCAGCCATGGGTGTACATGTGTTCCCCATCCTGAACCCCCGTCCCACCTCCTTCCCCATCCCATCCCTCAGGGTCATCTCAGTGCACCAGCCCTGAGTGCCCTGTCTCACGCATCGAACCTGGAGTTGTGATCCATTTCACATATGATAATATACATGTTTCGATGCTGTTCTCTCAAATCATCCCAGTCTCGCCTTCTTCCAGAGTCCAAAAGACTGTTCTTTACATCTGTGTCTCTTTTGCTGTCAGTGAGACTGATTTTAAAGAAACAAGAGTTTCTTCCAGAACTCATGGGAAGGAAGTGAGCCAGGCCCAGGATGAACTAGAATATGCCCTACAGGATTCAATCTGTGTGTGTGTGTGTGTGTGTGTGTGTGTGTGTGTGTGTGTTGCACGGGCGCCTGTCTCTCTGTCTCTGTGTCTTTCTACCTGCTCCTTCCCTCTCTTCCTCCTTGCTTCTTATATTGCCATCTCTCCACATCTGCCCAGATGAATATCTTCCAGTCTACAAGCACTTAGATCCTGCACCCAGCTTCAACACACTCAGTCTCTGTGGACAGCAGCAGGGTAGGGCCAGGACTTCTCAAAATGGGGACAGGTGCACAGAGGGCAAAAATATTTAGTCTCTACTGAGTAGTCACATCATCTGTTCATCTCACATCTGTTGGCCTTTACACCTCTGGCAGCCCAGGTTCATGTTTAGGTAGTGCCCCTCTCCATGAGGGCCCCACTTACCCCATGAATTCCTCAGTGTTCTCATAGCACTGTTTCAAAATGCATCTACAAGGACCACTTTCTTGGGTCAACCAGCCCAAGAACCAAGTTGGTGTCTTATTTATCAGTTCACCTCCTTCTCCATCTGCAGTGTACTTCCAGTACACTGTAAGTACTCAACACATATTTGACAAATGAGAAAATGAATCATATTTCCTTGTTTGCCAAGTTACAAGCATTAACTCATTTAATGCTCATACAACCTTAGGAGAAGGGGGTATTTTTATTTTCATTTTATAGATGAGGAAACGGAAGGACAGAGTGGCTAGGTACCTTTCTCACGACCACAGCCAGCAGGTGCTAGAACAGGAATATGAACCTGGGAAATGAATCTCAAGTCCCTCTCTGAACCCTTACGTTTTCTGTCTCCTCAGCCATGCACAGGGGAAATACCCACTAATCATCACTCAGACTGCTAGCCTTGATGGCGTCATAGCAGGTACAAGATTTTCTTCTCACTTTGAATGTTGCTGTGCTGAAGTTTGTAGCTAGCCTGATTTTAGGGGCAGCAAGGATAGGTTGACCTTTTTGCTAGGTAAGCAAGGAATCTTCATCTCTGAATTATAATGACATTAATAGGATGTTTGTATTAGCTGGTATATTTCTTTAGCAGTTAATTCAGTGAATGTTTATAGGCAGCTCCCAGGTACCACACATTATTTTAAACATTGGGGACATAGCAGTAAATAAAAAGGACAAAAATTCCTGTCTCTATACCTCATGGAATTTCCATTCTAGTGAAATACTTGTCAGGAGACCTGAGTTCTGCCCCCACAACATGTACCTCTTGATAAGGTTGCTTGAGAGCCCTCACAACACAGTGGCTAGCTTTTCCCAGAGAGAATGATCCAAGAAGAAGGTGGCAGTAGTTAAAGTCTTTCATGACCTAGCCTCAAAAACGCACATTGTCTTTGCTATTGCATTCTTTAGAAATAAGTTATAAAATTCACCCACACTCAAAGGAGAGAAATTAGGTCTACCTTTAAGGAAGGAGTGTTAAAGAATTCTGAAATCACTATACCCTGAGATAAGAATTTTGATGCAGTTGGATTCTTCGGGAGGTAATCCTAGAAAGCACCAGTGAGGGAGTGGATAAGTGGATCAAGGGGAAGAGTAAGGCCAATTAAAGTTGTGATAATAAGCAGGCTACCCCTGTGGGCAATGGGAGCTCAATTGTACAAGTTCTCTGAGAGACTGTGTGGAATGTGCCTTAGACTTACCTCATTGGAGGGTGGAACACTAGGGCATTTGCCAAGTGTACCAGTCCTTCATTGGTTGAGGTTAAACCCCTGAATTCACTTCTGTGTACAGCTACCATCAGTTGAGAAAATGCTCATGATTTCCAAGTTTTAAGCAGAGAAAAAGCAAGATACACAGATGCTTATGGTGGTAGGAAGCTATCAGTGTGCTGGAAACTATCTTCCTTTGCAGCTGTAGGTGAACTCAAGTGGGCTAGGGGACAGAGATGATATTGGGGCATCAACATTGTCTCTTAACAGCCTGAAAGGCTGCTCATTTATTAGTCCTTGCCCAAGGCTTCCCATGTGGCTCAATGGTAAAGAATCAGCCTGCCAATGCAGGAAGATGCAGGAGAAGCAAGTTCAATTTCTGGGTTGGGAAGATACCCTGGAGGAGGAAATAGGATCCTCTCCAATATTCTTGCTGGGAAGATCCCATGGACATTGGAGATTGGTAAGTTACAACCCATAGGGTTGCAAAGAGTCAGACAACAAAGGGATGGGCAAGAGAAACCAAGTAGACACAAATACCCCTTTTCTTCCTCCTACTGCTAATAAAGTGGTGATTTTTATATTGAACAACATGAAATTTAAAAGTCAAAGCACTAAGTAGAATAAAGGAGATTATCATGATAGAAGTCACACTTTCTAAAAAAGATATGTCTTCTTTAGAAAGCTATAAACATCTAAACACCAAATAACATGGAAACTAAAGATATAAAACAAAAATTACTAGAAATGTGAGGAGAATTCCACTTAAAATGAGTTTTAGAGGACTTCTGGTTCAAGATGATGGAGTAGAAAGACATGCACTCATCTCTTCCTATGAGAACAAAACCTACAACTAGCTATGGAACAACCATAAACAGGGGGATGCTGGAACCAACCAAAAAGAGATACCCCACATCTAAAGACAAACAAGAAGCCACAGAGAGATGGTATGGGGGGTGGGCAATCATGATAAAATCAAATCCCATACCCACTGGGGGGATGACCTACAAACTGGAAAACAATAACAGGAAAGAAGTTCTCCCACTGTTGTGAAGGTTCTGAGCCCCATGTCAGGCTTCCTAGCCTGGAGATCTAAGAAAGGGAGTGATAATCCCCAGGGAACCTGGCCTTGAAGGCCAGTGGGATTTGAATATAGGACTGCCACAGGACTGGGGAAAATGGAGACTCCCCCAGTCTTGGAGGGCACAAACAAAATCTTGCACACACCAAGACCCAGAAGAAAGGAGCAGTGACCCCACTGGCAACTGAACCAAAACTACCTGCTAGTACTGGAAAGTCTCCTGTGGAGTAATGTGTCAGCAGGGGCTTACCATAGGGATGGGAGGACTGGCAGCATCAGGTCAGGAAGACACCCCTTTGCAGAAACCCACATGGAGTTCACCATTAACCCTTCTAATAGAGACAGTTGACACCAGGGCCAGGTCACCTCAGGATAAATAATTGATTTATTACACTTTTCATACTTTTCACGGGGTTCTCAAGGCAAGAATACTCAAGTGCTTTGCCATTCCCTTCTCCAGTGGACCACGTTTTGTTAGAACTCTCCACCATGACCTGTCTGTCTTGGGTGGCCCTACACAGCATGGCTCATAGTTTCACTGAGTTAGACAAGGCTGTGGTCCATGTGATCAGATTGGTTAGTTTTCTGTGATTGTGGTTTTCAGTCTGTCTGCCTTCTGATGGAGAAGGATAAGAGGCTTATGGAAGCTTCCTGATGGGAGAGACTGACTGAGGGGGAAACTGGGTCTTGTTCTGATGGGTGGGGCCATGCTCAGTTCAGTTCAGTTCAGTTACTCAGTTGTGTCCGACTCTTTGCGAGCCCACGAATTGCAGCATGCCAGGCCTCCCTGTCCATCACCAACTCCCAGAGTTTACCCAAACTCATGTCCATCAAGTCGGTGATGTCATCCAGCTATCTCATCCTCTGTCATCCCCTTCTCCTCTGCCCCAAATCCTTCCCAGAATCAGAGTCTTTTCCAATGAGTTAACTCTTTGCATGAGGTGGCCAAAGTATTGGAGTTTCAGCTTCAGCATCAGTTCTTCCAATGAATATTCAGGACTGATTTCCTTTAGGATGGACTGGTTGGATCTCCTTGCAGTCCGAAGGACTCTCAAGAGTCTTCTCCAACACCACGGTTCAAAAGCATCAATTCTTTGGTGCTCAGCTTTAATCCAACTTTCTGTTGATGGGTGGGGCTGTGTTCCCTCCCTGTTGTTTGACCTGAGGCCAAACTTTGGTGGAGGTAATGAAGATAATGACGACATCCTTCAAAAGGTCCCATGCATGCACTGCTGCCCCCAACCTTGCAGCAGGCTACCACCAACCCACGCTTCTGCCGAAGACTTCTGGACACTCATGGGCAAGTCTGGGTCAGTCTCTCGTAGGGTCACTGCTTCTTTCTTCTGGGTCCTGGTGGGCACAAGGTTTTGTTTGTGCCCTCCAAGAGTCTGTTTCCCCAGTCCTGTGTAAGTTCTGGCAACTCTATGGTGGGGTTAATGGCGACCTCCTGCAAGACATGCTGTACCCAGGTCTACTGCACCCAGAGCCCCTGGCCCTGCAGCAGTCCACTGCTGATCCGCATCTCTGCAGGAGAAACCGAAACACAGTTCTACCTCAGTCTCTGTGGGGTCTCTGGGTGCTGGTGTGCACAAGGTTTCTTTGAGCCCTCTAAGCATCTCTGGTGGGTACAGGGTTTGATTCTAAATGCAGTTTCACCCCTGCTACCATCTTTCTGGGGCTTCTCCTTTGCCCTGGGATGTGGAGTATCTTTTTTTTGGCGGGATCCAACATTCTCCTGTTGACAGTTGTTCAGAAGTGAGTTGTCCAGATGTTTAAGTGAGTTTTGCATGGTATATTCTTTTCCTCTGATCAGGTACTCCTGTCCACTCTCAGCTGGTGTTCTGCATACACTTCTGTGTTGGGAGGTGTATTCCTGATGTATCCATGGAGAGAGATGTACTCTCCATCCACCTACTCTTCCACCATCTTATTTTCCCAATAGATAGGGAAACAAAGGAAACAGTGAGAGACTTTACTTTGGGGGGCTCCAAAATCACTGCAAATGGTGACTGCAGCTATGAAATTAAAAGATACTTGCTCGTTGGAAGAAAAGCTATGACCAACCTAGACAGCATATTAAAAAGCAGAGATATTACTTTATCAACAAAGGTCTGTCCAGACAAAGCTATGGTTTTTCCAGTAGTCATGTATCGATGTGAGAGTTGGACTATAAAGAAAGCTGAGCACCGAAGAATTGATGCTTCTGAACTGTGGTGTTGGAGAATACTCTTGAGAGTCCTTTGGACTGCAAGGAGATCCAACCAGTTCATCCTAAAGGAGATCAGTCCTGGGTGTTCATTGGAAGGACTGATGCTGGAAGCTGAAACTCCAATACTTTGGCCACCTAATGTGAAGAGCTGACTCATTTGAAAAGACCCTGAGACTAGGCAAGATTGAAGGCAGGAGGAAAAGGGGACAAAAAAGGATGAGATGGTTGGATGGTATCACTGACTCAATGGACATGAGTTTTAGCAAGCTCTGGGAGCTGGTGATGGACAGGGAGCCTGGAGCGCTGCAGTCTGTGGGGTCACAAAGACACAACTGAGAGACTGAACTGAACTGAACTGGAGTGCGACCCCACCCATCAAGAGATAATTAGATTAAAGTTTTACTGAGCAAGGCCCTGCCCAGAGAAAGACTGAGTTTTTTCCATCATCAGTCCCTCCCATCAAGAAGTTTATACAAGCCTCTTAGCCTCTCATCCAACAGAGAGCAGACAGAAGAAGCAAGAAGAAGCACAGTCCCACAGCTGTTAGTACAAAAACCATATTACAGAAAGTTAATCACAATGAAAAATCAGAAAGTTATGTCCCAGATGAAGGGACAAGACAAAAACCAAGAAAAACAACTAAATGAAGTAGAGATAGGCAAACTTCCAGAAAAATAATTCAGAATAATGATAGTAAAGATGATCCAGGCTCTAAGGAAAGGAATGGAGAAGATGCAAGAAATGTTTACCAAAGACCTACAAGAAGTCCAGCTGAGCTATTTCAAATCCTGATGATGCTGTTTAAGTGCTGCACTCAATATGCCAGCAAATTTGGAAAACTCAGAAGTGGCCATGGGACTGGACAAAATCAGTTTTCATTCCAATCACAAAGAAAGGCAATGAAAAGGACTGTTCAAACTATTACAATTGAGCTCTTTTCACATGCTAGCAAGGTAATGCTCAAAATCCTTCAAGCTAGGCTTCAATGGTACATGAACTGAGAATTTCCAGATGTACAGTTCAATTCAGTTCAGTCACTCAGTTGTGTCCAACTCTTTGTGACCTAATGGACTGTGGCACATCACGGTTCCCTGTCTGTCACCAACTCCTGGAGCTTGCTCACACTCATGAGCATCGAGTTGGTGATGCTATCCAATCATCTCAACCTCTGTCATCCCCTTCTTCTCCTGCCTTCAATCTTGCCCAGCCTCAGGATCTTTTTCAATGAGGCAGTACTTCCCATCAGGTGGCCAAAATATTGGAGTTTCAGCTTCAGCATCAGTTCTTCCAATGAATATTCAGGACTGATTTCCTTTAGGATGGACTGGTTGGATCTCCTTGCAGTCCAAAGGACTCTCAAGAGTATTCTCCAAATCACAGTTCAAAAGCATCAATTCTTTGGTGCTCAGCTTTCATCATGGTCCAGCTCTCACATCCATACCCGACTACTGGAAAAACCACAGCTTTGACTAGATGGACCTTTGCTGGCAAAGTAATGTCTCTGCCTTTTAATATGCTGTCTAAGTTGGTCGTAGCTTTCCTTCCAAGGAGCAAGTGTCTTTTAATTTCATGGCTGCAGTCACCATCTGCAGTGATTTTGGAGCCCCACAAAATAAAGTCTCTTACTATTTCTATTGTTTCCCCACCTATTTGCTACGAAGAGATGGGACCAGATGACATGATCTTAGTTTTTTGAATGTTAGTTTTAAGCCAGCTTTTTCACTCTCCTCCTTCACCTTCCTCAAGAAGCACTTTAACTTCTCTTTCTCTTTCTGCCATAAGGGTGGTATCATCTGAGGTTATTTACACTTCTCCAGGCAATCTTGACTTCAGCTTGTGCTTCATCCAGCCTGGCATTTTGCATGATGTACTCTGCACAGAAATTAAACAAGTAGGGTAAAAATATACAGCCTTGACATATATCTTTCCCAATTAGGAACCAGTCCATTGTTCCATGTCAGGTTCTAACTGTTGCTTCTTGTCCTGCATACAGATTTCTCAGGAGACAGATAAGATGGTACAGTATTCCCATCTCATTAAGAATTTCCCATAGTTTGTTGTGATCTACACAGTCAAGGCTTTAGCACAGTCAATGAAGCAAAAGTAGATGTTTTTCTGGAATTCTCTTACTTTTTCTACGATCCAATGGATGTTGGCAAATTGATCTCTGGTTCCTCTGCCTTTTCTAAATCCAGTTTGAATCTCAGTTCATGTACTGTTGAAGCCTAGCTTGGAGAATTTTCAGCATTACTTTGCTAGTGTGTGAGATGAGTGCAATTGTGTGATAGTTTGAACGTACTTTGGCATTGTTTTTCTTTGGGTTTGGAGTGAAAACTGACCTTTTCTAGTCCTGTGGCCACTGCTGAGTTTTCCAAATTTGCTGGCATATTGAGTGCAGCACTTTCACAGTATCGTCTTTTAGAATTTGAAATAGCTCAGCTGGAATTCTAGTACCTCCACTAGCTTTGTTCATGCTAGTGTTTCTTAAGGCCCACTTGACTTCGCACTCCAGGATGTCTGGCTCTAGGTGAATGATCACACCATCGTGGTCTATCTGTGTCATGAAGATCTTTTTTATATAGTTCTTTTGTGTATTCTTGCCTCCTCCTCTTAATATCTTCTCTTCTGGGTGCTAGGTCCATTCTGTTTCTATCCTTTATTTTGCCCATCTTTGCATGAAATGTTCCCTTGGTATCTCTAATTTTCTTGAAGAGATCTCTAGTCTTTTTCATTCTATTGTTTTCCTCTATTTCTTTGTATTGACCATGTGAGAAGGCTCTCTTATCTCTCCTTTGGAACTCTGCGTTCAGATGGATATATCTTTCATTTTCTCCATTGCCTTTCACTTCTCCTTTTCTCAGCTATTTGTAAGGCCTCCTCAGACAACCATTTTGGCTTTTTGAATTTCTTTTTCTTTGGGGATGGTTTTGCTCATAGCCTCCTGTACAATGTTACAAACTTCAGTCCATAGTTTTTCAGGCACTCTGTCTATCAGATCTAATCCTTTGAATCTATTTGTCACTTCCACTGCATAATTGTAAGGGATTTGATTTAGGTCATACCTGAATGGTCTAGTGGTTTTCCCTACTTTCTTCAATTTAAGTCTGAATTTGACAATAAGGAGTTCATGATCTGAGCCTGGTCTTGTTTATGCTGATTGTATAGAGGTTCTCCATCTTCAGTTGCAAAGAATATAATCAACCTGATTTCAGTATTGACTATCTGGTTGTGTCCATGTGTAGAGTTGTCTTTTGTGTTGTTGGAAGTGGGTGCTATACCAGTGCAATCTCTTGGCAAAACTCTGTTAGTCTTTGCCCTGCCTCATTTTGTACTCCAAGGCCAAATTTGCCTGTTACTCCAGATATCTCTTAGCTTCCTACTTTTCATTCCAGTCACTTATGATGAAAAGGACAACTTTTTTGGGTGCTAGTTCTTGAAGGTCTTGTAGGTCTTCTTAGAACCATTCAACTTCAGCTTCTTTGGCATTGGTGGTTGGGGCATAGACTTGGAGTATTGTGATACTGAATGGTTTGCCTTGGAAATGAACAGAGATCATTCTATCATTTTTGAGATTGCCCCCAAGTGCTGCATTTCAAACTCTTGTTGACTATGAGTGCTACACCATTTCTTCTAAGGGATTCTTGCCCTCAGTAGTAGATATAATGGTCATCTGAATTAAATTTGCCCATTCTGGTCCATTTTAGTTCACTGATTCCTAAAATGTCGATGTTCACTCTTGCCATCTCCTGTTTGATCACTTCCAATTTACCTTGATTCATGGACCTAACATTCCATGTTCCTATGCAATATTGTTCTTTACAGCATTGAACTTTACTTCTATCACCAGTCACATCCACAACTGGTGATTGTTTTTGCTTTGGCTCAGCCTCTTCATTCTTTCTGGAGCTATTTCTCCACTCTTGTCTAGTAGCATATTGGGCACCTACTGACCTGAAGAGTTCATCTTTCAGTGTCATATCTTTTGCCTTTTCATACTGTTCATGGGGTTCTAAAGGCAAGAACACTCAAGTGGTTTGCCATTCTCTTCTCCAGTGGGCCACATTTTGTCAGGACTCTCCACTGTGACCCATCTGTCTTGGGTGGCCCTAGGCGGCATGGCTCATAGTTAGAGGAACCAGAGATCAAAATGTAGAGGAACCAGAGATCAAATTGCCAACATCCGTTGAAACATAGAAAAAGCAAGGGAGTTCCTGAAAAAATCTACTTCTGCTTCATTAACTACACAAAAGCTTTTGACTGTGAATTACAACAGACTGTTGAAAATACTTCAAGAGATGGGAATATTAGACCACCTTACCCGCTTCCTGTGAAAACTGTATGTAGGTCAAGAAGCAACAGTTAGAACCGAATATAGAATGGACTAGTTCAAAATTGGGAAAGGACTACCATAAGGCTGTGTATTGTCACTCTGCGTATTTAACTTCAATGCAAAGTACATCATGAGAAATGCCAGGCTGGATAAAGCTCAAGCTGGAGTCAAGATTGCTAGGAGAAATATCAATAACCTCAGATATGCAGATGACATTATCCTAATGGCAGAAAGTGAAAAGGAACTAAAGAGCCTCCTGATAAAGGTTAAAGAGGAGAGTGAAAAATCTGGCTTAAAACTCAATATTCAAAAAACCAAGATCATGGCATCCCATCCTATCACTTCATGGCAAATAGATGGGGAAACAATAGAAACAGTGAGAGACTTTATTTTCTTGGGCTCCAAAATCACTGCAGATGGTGACCGCAGCCATGAAATGAAAGACACTTGATCCCTGGAAGAAAAGCCATGACAAACCTAGACAGCATGTGAAAAAGCAGACATCAGTTTACTGATAACGGTCCATATAGTCAAAGCAATTATTTTTCTAGTAGTCATGTATGGATGTGATGGTTGGAGCATAAGGAAGGCTGAGTGCCAAAGATTTGATGCTTTTGAATTGTGATTCTGGAGAAGACTCTTGAGACCCCCTTGGACCACAAGGAGATAAAACCAGTCAATCCTAAAGGAAATCAACCCTGAATTCTCATTGGAAGGATTGATGCTGAATCTCCAATACTTGGCCACCTGGTGTGAAGAACTGACACACTGGAAAAGACCCTAATGCTGGGAAAGAATGAGGGCAGAATGAGAAGGGGGTGACAGAGGATGAGACAGTTGGATGACATCATTGACTCAATGGACATGAGTTTGAGCAAACTTCAGGAGAGAGTGAAGGACAGGGAAGCCTGGCGTGCTGCAGTACATAGGGTCACAAAGAGTTGGACATGGCTGAGCCTCTGAACAACAACAAGTACTAAAGAACAGACAAACAGAGATGAATCATACTCTAAAAGGAATCAATAGCAGAAGAACGGATAAATGACCTGAAGCACAGAATGGTGGAAATCACTGCCACAGAACAGAACACAGAATAAAGAATGAAAAGAAATGAAGACAGCTGTAGATGGCTTAAGAGACCTCTGGGATGACACAACATTCACAACATAGGTGTCTCACAAGAAGAGAGAGAAAGGACCTCAGAAAATATTTGAAGAGATAATAGTTGAAAACTTCCCTTACATGGAAAGAAAACAGTCAACCCAAGTCCAGGAAGCACAGAGAGTCCCAGGCAGGATGAACCCAAGGAGGAACACACCAGTTTGATAATGGTAATCAAACTGAAAAAAATTAAAGACAAAGATAAAATATTAAAAGCAACAAGGGAAAAATCATAAATAACATACAAGGGAATTCCCATCAGTCTATCAGCTGATTTCTCAACAGAAACTCTACAAGTCAGAAGGGAATGGCACTATATATTTAAAGTGATGAAAGGGAAGAAGCTATAACCAAGAATACTCTACCCAGTAAGACTCTTATTCAGATATGATGGAGAAATCAAAAGCTTTCTAGACAAGCAAAAGTTAAGAGAATTCAGTACCACCCAAACAGCTTTACAAAAATGCTAAAACAACTTCTCTAGACAGGAAACACAAGAGAAGGAAAAGACCTAACAGAAAATAAACCTAAAACAAGAAAATGGTAGTAGGACCATACATAATTACCTTCAATGTAAATAAATTAAGTGCACCAACCAAAAGACATAGACTGAAAACTTGTGCATGTATGCACTTCCACTTACCACATCACTCTGCTTGACCCCCCAAATTGTATGCAGTTATTTTATATTGTTAAGTTAATCATGTTCCCATTATGGCTTGCAATTGTAATTATCTTTTATTTTTTGTCTGGCTATTGATTGTGAAAACTGATAAACATCTTTCACTATTGTGATTATGTAACTACTGCTCACTTAATACCGTTGTATCATGATTGGTTAACAAAAATAATAATAAAACTCTGTATCGCCAAAACTAGGATTTAATAGAAAAGCCTGTAATTACGTTTTAAAATCCAGTTGCATATCAGAATTATCTTGGAAATTTTTTTGAAAAATACAAATGCCCAGATATTGCTTTTCGTTTCTCCAGAGCTCCAGATATGTTTCTAATGAGCAATCATGTGTAAAAACAGCTGGACTATATGAGGTTCTTTTACTTTTATTTAGTTTGTTTCACTTTTTCTGTTTCATTATCAGTGCTTCTATTTCATTTAGTCTATGTTTTTCAATTTTCCATCTTTTCTTTAATGTTCTTTCTCAAGACTTTATCGAGCACAGTAGAAAAGCTTTTGCATACATATATATAAATAATATGTAAAATACATATATTTTAGAAAACGTATGAACTTTTGCCTAAAACTAAAAAATTTATGATATTTTGATTCTACTAGTTTGACTTAGTATGAATGGAATGCTAGGTTTCTAATTAAAATAAAATTGATATGCAACAAGCAACAAATGTTAACTGTATAGCACACGGAACTATAGTCAATATCTTGTAATAACCTGCAATGAAAATAATTTCAAAACTAATATATGTGTATAGGTAACTGAGTCACCTTGCGGTGTACCTGAAACACTGTGGGTGAACCTATTTCAGTAAAATATATATTAAGAAAAAAATAAAAGAGATTAGAGATTTAAATATAACTTTTTATTTTGACCTAACAAAAGTAAATTGAAGGTGACAGAGTAACTATGTAATACAATCAACATACCTAAATCTTTTGAATAAAGAATAGATTATATATTCATGGATCATTTGTAAAAACTGATCATGTATTTGACTACATTTTCTAATCATAATTCAATAAAACTGTAAATAATTAAGTAATCAAAATTTTACTACTTGGAAATTAAGGAATAGATTTTTAGATATCCAAGGATATTAACAGAGCAATTAGAAACTATCTAGAAATCAATAAAGAGGAGAATAATTCATATCAAAACCTATTAGTAGTAACAAACTATATCCAAAGGAAAATAGACTGTGTAGCCTTAAAATTTCATTAACTTAGAAAGATAAAGGAATATAGTGATCAGTTTTTAAAAATTAGAAAAGAGCAAAAAATTTGAAGCAAAAGAAAATAGGAAGAAGAAATTAGTAAAGAAAAGTTGATTAATGAAGGAAGGAGATACAGAAAAGTGTAAAATAAAAATTATCAAAGAATATTTACCCAATTCTACCTATTTGAAGTTAAGAGAAAACAGAATTTTCTAGCAAAATTGACCCCCAAAGAAGAAATTTGAAAAGACAAATTAATTATAATAAAAGACAAATTATTATAATAATTATAATTAGTAATTAAACCTCTACCACTTGGTGGGGGGGAAAGGCATCAGAACTAGATGGACTCACAGCCATGTTTATTTATATCTAAAGAAAGAAAATCTTTAATGTTATTTATTTTAGATTATGGACAAGTGATTTAAAGCTTCATAATTTCTTTTATTAGGAAGGGTATACTGTCACCCTGCTTATTTACCTCATATGCAGAGTACATCATGCAAAATGCCAGGCTGGATGAAGCACAAGCTGGAATCAAGATTGCCGGGAGAAATATATAACTTCAGATATGCAGACGATACCACCTTTGTGGTAGAAAATGAAGAACTAAAGAGCCTCTTGATGAAAGTGAAAGAGGAGAGTGAAAAAGTTGGCTTAAAACTCAACATTCAAAAAACTAAGATCATGGCATCTGATCCCATCACTTCATGGCAAATAGATGGGGAAAGAATGGAAACAGTGAGAGACTTTACATTTTGGGCTCCAAAATCACTGCAGATGGTGACTGAAGCCATAAAATTAAAAGATGCTTGCTCCTTGGAAGAAAAGCTATGACCAACCTAGTCAGCATATTAAAAAGCAGAGACATTACTTTGCCAACAAAGGTCTGTCTAGACAAAGCTATGGTTTTTCCAGTAGTCATGTATAGATGTGAGAGTTGGACTATAAAGAAAGCTGAGCACCAAAGAATTGATGCTTTTGAACTGTAGTGTTGGAGAAGGCTCTTCAGAGTCCCTTGGACTGCAAGGAGATCCAACCAGTCCATGCTAAAGGAAATCAGTCTTGAATATTCATTGGAAGGACTGATGCTGAAGCTGAAACTCTAATACTTTGGCCACTGATGTGAAGAGCTGACTCACTAGAAAAGACCCTAAGGCTGGGCAGGATTGAAGGCAGGAGGAGAAGGGGATGACAGAGGATGAGATGGTTAGATGGCATCTGGAATCAAGATTGCCTGGAGAAATATCAATGACATCAATAATAGAGGATGAGATGATTGGATGGCATCACTGACATGAGTGTGAGCAAGCTCCGGGAGTTGGTGATGGACAGGGAAGCATGGCGTGCTGTAGTCCATGGGGCCACAAAGAGTCGGATGTGACTGAGTGACTGAACTGAATCTCTTTTATGAAGCCACAATAACCTGAACATTTAATTCTGATATTTAAATACAAAAACTAAAAACTGTGATCAATTGCCCTTGTGAATATGGTAGTAAAAATCCTTAAAGACTGCTAGCAAATAGAACTCATCCATGTACCTGGAGTGTGACACTGTAACAATGTGTGATATATTTTAAGAATGCAAGGCCAGTTCAAAATCAGCAAATCTGGCAATTTAATTCATTACAATAAATTAAAGGACCAAGACCATATCATAAATAATTAAATGGTGAAAAGCCATTTGAAAAAAGTGAGCAGTCACTTAATTAAAATGCTAAATAAAATTATAAACTGTTTAAATATATAATAAAGACAATTTACCAAGATTCAGTGACAAATATTCTAAGGACAAACACTTAACCTAAGTCAGCAACTTCAGAGGATGCCCAACTTCATTACTCTTATGCAGTATCACCTTGGAACTCTAGTAATTGCAGTATGGTCAGAAAAAAAAGAAAATCTAACTGACTAATTAAAAAACACTAAAGTGATTAAGAAAAGAATTTAATCATATCTGACTAGATATAAGACAAACATATAAAAACAAGTATCAAATCTGTACAATACATGCAGAGAAATAGATATTGGACATATAGCCCATGTAAAATATCAAAAAAGACTATTAGAATGTTCTGGAAGACTTCATCCAACAAGCCATGTCATTTATTAGGTGATACCTTCCTACGCAGGACAAAAGGTGGTAAATATACATGCATTAGCTTTAGCACTTTCATTATTTTACTGAGATATATTTGACTAAGACTATTTTAATGCCACTGTTTCCACTGTTTCCCCCTCTATTTCCCATTAAGTGATGGGATCAGATGCCATGATCTTCATTTTCTGAATGTTGAGATTTAAACCTTTTTATGGGCTCCAAAATCACTGCAGATGGTGACTGCAGCCATAAAATTAAAAGACTCTTATTCCTTGGAAGAAAAGTTATGACCAACCTAGAAGTACAAGCTGGAATCAAGATTGCTGGGAGAGATATCAATAACCTCAGATATGCAGATGACACCACCCTTATGGCAGAAAGCAAAGAACTAAAGAGCCTCTTGATTAAAGTGAAAGAGGAGAGTGAAAAAGTTGGCTTAAAACTCAACATTGAGGAAACTAAGATCATGACATCTGGTCCCATCACTTCATGGCAAATAGATAGGGAAACAGTGGAAACAGTGTCAGACTTGAGGGCTCCAAAATCACTGCAGATGGTGATTGCAGCCATAAAATTAAGACTCTTATTCCTTGGAAGAAAAGTTATGACCAACCTAGACAGCATATTAAAAAGCAGAGACATTACTTTGCCAACAAAGGTCCGTCTAGTCAAACCTGTGGTTTTTCCAGTAGTCATGTATAGATGTGAGAGTTGGATTATAAAGAAAGCTGAGCACCAAAGAATTGATACTTTTGAACTGTGGTGTTGGATAATACTCTTGAGAGTCCCTTGGACTGCAAGGAACTCCAACCAGTCCATCCTAAAGGAAATCAGTCCTGAATGTTCACTGGAAGGACTGATGCTGAAGCTGAAACTCTAATACTTTGGCCACCTGATGCAACGAACTGACTCATTTGAAAAGACCCTGATGCTGGGTAAGATTGAAGGTGGAAAGAGAAGGGGACAACAGAGGATGAGATGGTTGGATGGTATCACTGACTCAATGGACATGAGTTTGAGTCAACTCTGGGAGTTGTTGATGGACAGGGAGGCCTAGCGTGCTGCAGTCCATGGGGTTGCAGAGTTGGACACGACTGAGCAACTGAACTGAACTGAACTGAATATTTTATATTAGCATTAGAGGAGTACAGGGACTTTCCAACTTCTTAAACTGAGATATTGCTGAATATAACTATATTTTTCACTGCTCATACATAAAAAAAAGAATGAAATTTTGCCATTTGGAACAACATGGATAGACTTGGAGAGTATTATCCTAAGCAAAATAAGTCAGACAGAAGGACAAATACTGTATAATTTATATGTGGAATCTGAAAACTACAACAAACTAGTGACTATAATAAAAAAAATATGATTCACAGAGAACAAACTAGCGGTTACTGGTAGACAGAGGGAAGGGGGGAGGGGCAAAATAGGAGTAAGGGGTTAAGAGGTACAAACTATTAGCTATAAACTAAGCTACAGGATATGTTGTATAAATCAGAGAATATAGGCAATATTTTATAATAACTATAAGTGGAGTATATCCTTTAAAAACTGTGATTCACTATATTGTATACCTGTAACATATAATATTGTACATGAATTATACTTCAGTAAGAAACAATGGTAAAACAATTTTCATCTCCTTTGGAAAAAGTATTTATATGAGTAATTAGTATTTCAAATAGAGAAAAATAAAAAGAAAACAAGTGAATAAATGTAACCTGTAATCCCATTTCCCAAAGATGATGATCAAAGGTTTTGGAGGACATTTTCATTACTTTAAGCACACATCTACATAAATATAAATGTATTTGTAACAAAACTTAATTGCGAGAATATCTAATGAGTATCTATTGCTGAATAAACAAGAATCTGGTAAATGGATGCAGGGGGAGCCAAACTTTGAAGAAAATCCAAGAAGAGGCCAATTCAAAACACATAAAGGATTTTAATTTCAACTTTAGGGGGGAAAGTAACCAAATCCTAAAGTAAATCCTATTGCTGAAAAAAACTCAAATTTCCTTTGAACAGTCAGAAAAAGAGAAAAACGAAAATCACCAAGTATACATGAAAAGATTCAATAGTCCAAAGAAGGGGTCTATTCTGAGGAACTGAAAGAAACATTTCACAATGAAACACTCATATGACATGGGAGAAAACTTTCATGCAAAGTCGCTAAGATACATTTTCAGGGGACTTCAGAGTTTACTGCATCTATGAAAAGACTGCATCTATGAAAAGACTGCATCATGGAAGACTGTGTTTTAATTTGAAATACAATTACAAAGCCAAACTTTAAAAGGCAATGCCCCTAATTAACTGCTGGATCTTGGAACTGAGATTTCCTGGCTATTAACATCAGGAAACAAGAGACCACATGTTACCTGATGGAAGCACACACAGTTACTTGTAAATTAGTCCTTCAGCTCAGTTCAGTCGCTCAGTTGTGTCTGACTCTTTGCAACCCCATGAACTGCAGCACACCAGGCCTCCCTGTCCATCACCAACTCCCGGAGTTCACTCAAACTCATGTCCATTGAGTCGGTGAAGCCATCTAGCCATCTCATCCACTGTCGTCCCCTTCTCTTCCTGCCCCCAATCCCTCCCAGCATCAGACTCTTTTCCAATGAGTTAACTCTTCACATGAGGTGGCCAAAGTATTGGAGTTTTAGCTTCAGCATCAGTCCTTCCAATGAACACCTAGGACTGATCTTCTTTGGATGGACTGGTTGGAGTTCCTTGCAGTCCAAGGGACTCTCAAGAGTCTTCCCCAACACCACAGTTCAAAAGCATCAGTTCTTCGGTGCTCAGCTTTCTTTATAGTTCAACTCTTACATCCATACATGACCACTGGAAAAACCATAATCTTGACTAGACAGACCTTTGTTGGCAAAGGAATATCTCTGCTTTTCAATATACTATCTAGGTTAGTCATAACTTGCCTTCCAAGGAGTAAGCGTCTTTTAATTTCATGGCTACAATCACCATCTGCAGTGATTTTGGAGCCCAAAAAAATAAAGTCTGACACTATTTCCACTGTTTCCCATCTATTTCCCATGAAGTGATGGGACCAGATGCCATGATCGTTTTCTGAATGTTGAGTTTTAAGCCAACTTTTTCACTCTCCTCTTTCACTTTCATCAAGAGGCTTTTAGTTCCTCTTCACTTTCTGCCATAAGGGTGGTGTCCCGGCAATCTTGATTCCAGCTTGTGCTTCATCCAGCCCAGCATTTCTCATGATGTACTCTGCATATAAGTTAAATAAGTAGGGTGACAATATGCAGCCTTGATGTAATCCTTTTCCTATTTGGAACCAGTCTGTTGTTCCATGTCCAGTTCTAACTGTTGCTTCCTGACCTGCATATAGGTTTCTTAAGGGACAGGTCAGGTGGTCTGGTATTCCGATCTCTTGAAGAATTTTCCACAGTTTATTGTGATCCACACAATCAAAGGCTTTGGCATAGTCAATAAAGCAGAAATAGATGTTTTTCTGGAACTCTCTTGCTTTTTCCATGATCCAACGGATGTTGGCAATTTGATCTCCAGTTTCGCTGCCTTTTCTAAAACCAGCTTGAACATCTGGAAGTTCACAGTTCACGTATTGCTGAAGCCTGGCTTGGAGAATTTTGAGCATTACTTTACTAGCGTGTGAGAAGAGTGCAATTGTGCAGCAGTTTGAGCATTCTTTGGCATTGGAATGAAAACTGACCTTTTCCAGTCCTGTGGCCACTGCTGAGTTTTCCAAATTTTGCTGGCATATTGAGTACAGCACTTTGACAGCATCATCTTTTAGGATTTGAAATAGCTCAACTGGAATTCCATCACCTCCACTAGCTTTGTTCATAGTGATGCTTTCTAAGGCCCACTTGACTTCACATTCCAGGATGTCTGGCTCTAGGTGAGTGATCACACCATTGTGATTATCTTGGTCGTGAAAATCTTTTTTTGTACAGTTCTTCTGTGTATTCTTGCCACCTCTTCTTAATATCTTCTGCTTCTGTTTGGTCCATACCATTTCTGTCCTTTACCAAGCCCATCTTTGCATGAAATGTTCCCTTGGTATCTCTTTCTTTTAGATATCTCTAGTCTTTCCCATTCTGTTGTTTTACTCTATTTCTTTGCATTGTTGGCTGAGGAAGGCTTTCTTATCTCTCCTTGCTATTCTTTGGAACTCTGCATTCAGATGCTTATATATTTCCTTTTCTCTTCTGCTTTTCACTTCTCTTTTCACAGCTATTTGTAAGGCTTCCTCAGACAGCCATTTTGTTTTTTTGCATTTCTTTTCCATGGGGATGGTCTTGATCCCTGTCTCCTACACAATGTCACGAACCTCCGTCCCTAGTTCATCAGGCACTCTATCTATCAGATCTAGTCCCTTAAATCTATTTCTCACTTCCAGTGTATAGTCATAAGGGATTTGATTTAGATCATATCTGAATGGTCTAGTGATTTTCCCCACTTTCCTCAATTTAAGTCTGAATTTGGTGATAAGGAGTTCATAATCTGAGCCACTGTCAGCTCCTGGTCTTGTTTTTGCTGAGTGTATAGAGCTTCTCCATCTTTGGCCGCAAAGAATATAATCAATCTGATTTCGGTGCTGACCATCTGGGCAAAGGAATATGCTTGAGGGGGATGCACTTAGCACCTCCTGTAGGAAACTACAGGACAAATAAATTGCTCAACAAGTAAACTTCAAGGAGGGACTTCTCTGATGATACAGTGGTTAAGAATCCATCTACCAAAGCAGGGGACATGGGTTCAATCTGCAGCTGAGGAAGATTCCATATGCTTTGGAACAACAAAGCCAGTGTCACAGTTACTGAGCGCATGCTCTAGAGTCCACATGCTGCAGCTAGTGAAGCCTCCGCTCCTACAGTCTGGGCTCTGAAACAAGGAAAGCCAGCACAATGAGAAGCCCATGCACTGCAACAAGGAGTAGCCCCCACTTGCCACAACTAGAGAAAGCCCACACAACCAAAACTTATGCAGTATAAATGCAACCAAAGACCCAGTGCAACAAAAAATAAATAAACATTTTTTTTTTAATAAAAAGAAAGAGAAAAAAAGTGAGAGAGCCTGAGAGGTGTATCAATCCACACCAGTGGCAATGTGTGGACATTCAGGACATGATGTGCGGCAGCCAGGACACGATGTGGCTCCTGTTTCTAATATTTATGAAAAAACTGGAAACTGGAACACTAAAAATGTATCCTATTAAACACTTAATTTTTAAGATAATTGTTTGTTTTTTAAAAAAATATCTTTTAGAGGTTAACTACTGAGTTGCTTATAGATCAAGTAAAACACCTAGGACTTGATCAAAACAATGGGGAACAGGAAATTGAGGGATGGACATAAAATTAGAGGGGCTAGCAGTTAATACCGTTACGCCAGATGATGGGCACATCAGGGGCTATTATGCAATTCTACTTTTGCGTATGTTTGAAAATTACTAAAAACAAATTGTTCCCAAATTGCACATGAGTAAGAGGTACGTTGAGTATTCCAGAAAATCCTGTCAGTGACTTAGATCATTGTTACAGGACATGGTCCCAGAACTTAGAGAAAATGGGAAAGGATAGTATAGTATGAATGAAACTATGAAACTTGAGAGAGACAAAGGAGATGCAGTGTGAGTACAACATCAGGATTCCAGAATGCAGGAAATAAGCTTCACTAAAGAACCTTTCCATTATTGGTTTCTTCTCTACCCACAAGTTATCAAGCAGTATTTTATACATCCAAATACATAGAAACTCTTAATTATTTTATTACTAACTTCTAATTGTGTATATAGTTAGGGAACATGTTTCCTATATTTATTTTTGAAAAAAAAAAAAATTGAGGCTTGCTTTAGGGCCTAGAACATAAACTGCTTTTAGAAACATCTCTGAGTGCTTGTGAGGAATGGCTACTCTCTGATTGTGTACTCTCTGAATCTAAACATGCTCTTTGATCACTTAACCTTGCTTAGTTTTTGTCTGCCTGACATATCAAAACAGAAGTACTGGACTCTCCCACTGGCTGGTAGACTTATCAATTTCTTCCTCTAGTTACATCCATTTATACTGCATAAATTTTGAGGTTATCTGGTTAGGTGAATATGTTTAAAATACTCCTCTGTCAACTGAACTTTCCTATCCTTTTTTTCGGTGGCACCACACAGCTTGTGGGATCTTATTTCTCCAACCAGGGATTGAACCCAGGCCCATGGCAGTGAAAGCTCTAGTCCTAACACTGGACCACCAAAGACCTCCCAGAACCTCCCTATCCTTAGCAACTTTTGTCTTAGGCTTTATTTTGTCTGCACATAATATAATAGATGGTTAGTATTTGCCCCATGAGATTCTTTCACCCATGCTTTTACTTTCAATTTTGTACACTCTTTTGTAAACCAGTCTGTAAATAGTACTTCTAGACACATCTGTGATGAAGGATAGTTTTTTTGCTTTTCCCAATCCATTATAGGTTATACCAAAAAATAAATTTCTAGAATTAAAGACATGCAAACTACAGGCCAGATACTTTAGTACTGGATTCAACACATATAAAAATGACTGTCAAATAGCTTTATCAACTTCTGGACATGAGTTGTTGCAGCCTTCAACAATCACAGCCACACTGATGAACTCAGTGTTGCGAACAGTATATGATCAGGATTTTATTCTGCTACCTGGTCTAACAATCTACATTTTAATTGACAAGTTTAGTCCATTTATTGTTATTGGTACACTGGGCTTGTTTTTCTCATCTATGTAAGTCTGTCTCCTTCCATCACCAAGTTGATATGGCCTGAAACTATAATTTGAGCATATTATTGGCATTTTTTTCTTTCCTTTGGTCTTTGCTACATTTTTTTTTTTTTTTTTTTTGGCCTTCACTACATTTTAACAACCAAGTGCTAAACTGCATCCACCCAAATTCATATATTGAAACCTAATCTCCAGTGTGTTGGTACTAAGAGGTAGGGCTTTTGAGGGGTAGTTAGGTCAGAAGGAGAGGGGATGACAGAGAATGATGGTTGGATGGCATTACCAACTCTATCGACATGAGTTTGAGTAAGCTCTGGGAGTTGGTGATGGACAGGGAAGCCTGGCGTGCTGCAGTCCACGGGGTCACAAGGGTCGGACACGACTGAGCGACTGAACTGATCCTAGGTCATGAGGCTGAAGGCCCCATGAATGGAAGCTGTGCCCTCATAAGAGCTCGATCTTTTGCCCTTTCCACCATGTAAAGACACAGTACGAAGATGGCTATTTCTGAACCAGGAAGCAGAAGATACCTCACCAGATACCAAATCTGCCATGCCATAATTTCTAGCCTCCAAAACTGTAAGAAATGTTTTTGTTTCTGAGCCACTCACTCTATGGTTTTCTCATAATCATAACGAACCAAGACACCGAGTTTACCCAGATCCTTACTGCTTACCTTTCTTTCAGTTATCTTCTACAGTATTTCCTAGATTTGTTTTCCCTTGTATTTAAGTACTTCACCCAAAGTATTTAAATGGGGGCTTTTGAGGGGCTAGACATAAAATTCCAAGTTCAGTGTTTTTTTATCTTCCAGTCCTTAAAAACGCAAGGAGATCACATTGCCAACATCCATTGGATCATCAAAAAAGCAAGAGTTCCAGAAAAACATACTTCTGCTTTACTGACTATGCCAAAGCCTTTGATTGTGTGAATCACAACAAATTGTGGAAAATTCTTAGAGATGGGAATATCAGACCACCTTTCCTGCCCTGAGAAATCTATATGTAGGTCAAGAAGCAACAGTTACAATCTGTTAGACATGGAACTACAGACTGGTTCCAAATTGGGAAAGGAGTATGTCAAGGCTGTATATTGTCACCCTGCTTATTTAACTTATATACAGAGTACATCATGCGAAATGCCAGGCTGGATGAAGCACAAGCTGGAACCAAGATTTCCAGGAGAAATATCAATAACCTCAGATACACAGATGACACCACCCTTATGGCAGAAAGAGAACTAAAGAGCCTCTTGATGAAAGTGAAAGAGGAGGGTGAAAAAGTTGGGTTAAAACTCAACATTTAAAAAACTAATATTATAGCATCCAGTCCCATCACTTCATGGCAAACAGATGGGGAAACAATGGAAAACAGTTAGGACTTTATCTTTTGGAGCTCCAAAATCACTGCAGATGGTGACTGCAGCCATTAAATTAAAAGACGCTTGCTCCTTGGAAGGAAAGCTATGACCAACTTAGACAGCATATTAAAAAGCAGAGACATTACTTGGCTGACAAAGTTCCATCTAGTCAAAGCTATGGTTTTTCCAGTAATCATGTATGGATGTGAGAGTTGAACTGTAAAGAAAGCTGAGTGCCGAAGAAGTAATGATTTTGAACTATGGTGTTAGCGAAGACTCTTTGAGATTCCCTTGGACTGCAAGGAAATGAAATCAGTTAATCCCAAAGGAAATCAGTCCTGAATACTCTTTGGAAGGACTGATGTTGAAGCTCAAACTCCAATACTTTTTACACCTGATGCAAAGAACTGACTCATTGGAAAAGACCCTGATGCTGGAAAGGATTGAAGGCAGAAGGGGATGACAGAGGATGAGATGGTTGGATGGCATCACTGACTTGATGGACATGAGTTTGAGCAAGCTCCGGGAGCTGGTGATGGACAGGGAAGCCTGGCAGGCTGCAGTCCATGGGGTTGCAGAGTAGGACATGACTGAGTGACTGAACTGAAAAATGTTAACTCCACTAACAGGGCTGATAGAAAATTTGGCATTCATGGGATGATCCTAGCTCTACAGGGCTTCATTTTTGCTCATTCTCTCTGGAAGCTTATGTACCAACCAACATGAAATAATCTCACAATAGTAAAATGTGATAGCACATACACCTTTTAAATGTCTGAAAACATGCAAAACTAAACAGTTAAGGGGCATAGAAATGTATATATAAGCAAAATTGTGAAGAAAAGCAAGGAAAGGGTAAACCCAAAATCCAGGGAGTGGGCCTCTCTTGGGGAGGAATGGGGGTGTACCAGGTGAGAGGTCCATGGGGTAGGGGGTGGGGCTTTAATACTGAAATGTGCTGTTGTCCCAACTGGGGGTGAGAACATGGGTATGAAATACCTCACATGTATTTTCCTCACGTATATAGTGGTGCAAGGTGCAACAGTTCATCTTGTAACTGGATGCTTATCCTGACTCATAGGTCAGGATACCGGACACTGGAAGCAGCAGGTTGAATTCCTATGGAAGTAGCTATGGTGTTCACTATGGCTCAAATGGCCAGACACAAACGAGGGATAAAGATGTGGATTTATTGTTGTTCAGTCACTGTGTCTGACTCTTTCAGAACCCATGGACTACAGAACACCAGGCCTCCCTGTCTTTCACTATCTCCTGGCATTTGCCCAAGTTTATGTCCACTGACCCAGTGATGCCATACAACCATCTCTTCCTCTGCCACCCTCTTCTCATTTTGCCTCATTGAAAAAGACCCCAATGCTAGGAAAGACTGAAGGCAGTTGGAGAAAAGATGGGGGTGGAGGAGCTCCAAGTCTGCTCTAAATTAACAAATACTCCCAAAAAGCACCTCTGGATTTGTCTTCATATTCCGCTGGGAACCATGCCTCTGACTGAATGAGCAGCTCTCAAGCTCGGCTTTGAGCTTTTTCTGGCACCCACACCTCAGCAATTCCTGTACCAGCCTCAACCCTAAAGGGGCCAAGATTACTCTGGGAACCTTAGATTTCACTGTGTAGACACGACAGTCTTTTTGGTCACCAATACCTAAAAGGTCTCCAGCCTCTAGATGCCACTAACTTACTAAGAGACTCATAATTTCACCCCAAAGCCCAGCATGAGTGCATCCTCCAACCAAGGTCTCCTTTTCCTGTTAGGCATTCTCCCAAGGAGACAAAGGTTCTCTAGCCATGGGGGCCAATGATACTTCAGCAACTGCTATCCTCCTTTGAGTTTTTAATGTATCGGAAACTGTTGAACCGAAATTTTTATTAGTTGATTTCCCTCCCCAGGTGATGACTTTTAATTAACGACAAGTTTCTTAAAGACCAGGCAAAGTACATGAACAGCAGAATCGAGTCCAGGAGAGCTTTTATTTGTACGCAACAGTTTTAAAAATACAGAATAAAATAGCTTTATCTCTACTATTATTCACAACATCTGGTCCAAATATTACATATTAAAATACTTAAACGTTTAATGAAGGTATGTTAGAAAAACAATATGAAAATTCTTTTTAAAAACGCCATAAAAGAATTAGACATAAAAAACAACCCCACCCCAAATACCCTCAATATGCAAAATAAAAATAAAAACCAAACAAAATCCCAGAAAGGTATATAGCCAAAGTCAGTCACAAAAACTTAAGGAAAATATAGGCATCCCTACTGTTTTAAGAACAGTCAGAAATTGGCTAACATCACAAAGGTTGCTATGAATGAACAAAAAGGGTTTTAACTTGACTGTCAGTAAGATGGCACCACTGGGGAGGGTGTCCTAAGTGCCAGGAAACACACAGAGCAATTCTAAGGAGGCTGGATGTCACCAGTGTAGGGCGAGGACAAGGAGGTCAAGAATAGCCTAAAAGGAAAGGAATGTGTGAGAGGCAGCTGAAAAGGGATCTTCAGCGTTAACATGCTTCAAGGGTCCAAGGGCAGAGGCTGAATGCTGGCAAAAATGGGCAACCATCTTGCACTACTCCACTTGTGACTACAGGAGGAATGGAGGGCAGAGGAGGTCCTATTCTCTGGGTCAAAACTGTAAGGGGACAGAGCACAACACAAGGAACATATGAGGCCCCAAGTGTTTCCCAAAGACCAAGTGGTGGCTCGCTGGAGAAGTGGGCCCTGTGAGAGCTCAGGCTGCCAGGGCATTCAGGGGGGCACAGCCGGGTGAGCAAACCAGGAGGCAGCAACAGCCATGCCAGGCATGCCGCCCGCAGCTGTGTGTCCACCCCAAGCTGTGGGGGTGAGTATGCAGGATGCTGCCTTTCTGTGCACCAGACAGGTTCTGGGATGAGGCTTCTGCCACAGTTCCTTATTCATCTCCTATCTGGCCTGACCATTCTTGTGGCATTGATTATTATGGAAGATTATAGTTGTCAACTTCAAGTCTAAGTTGCTAGTACTAATATTTCAGCAGGGACATGAATTAAAGAAATAACAACTTAGCTCATGGTCATAAAATATATGCGTGGGTAAATAAAGTATAAACACATACTAGAGATTCATCAATGGAGAAATTCTATCATCACATGACATTGTCATGAAAATTATCATTCCCTCCCTGGAAAACTGTGACTATTATCCTGGGTAGAAATATTATTTTACTATATGGAAATACTGCAATATTCATGCATAAACCAGGTTATCATCATGAAAGTCAGTATTCTACAGTATGAAGCAAATCCTGTGTATGAATTTGTTACCATGAAAACGGGAAACCATCAGGACCCTTGCCTTGATCAATCACAAGAAACTTACTACAGTCTAACACTGAAGCCCCCTTAAGAAAGATTCTGTATCAGTAAATCTATGTGAAATTCGCTAGTGAGAATAAGAATGACAATTGCCTACGAAGACTGGAGCCATTTCCCGTTTTTCTACGATCCATGTTAGATATTTTATCAAAACCAGTGTGGGTTCTCCCTTGCCCCCCCACCAGTGATACTGTAGTGTCTTTTGTCCTATTTGTAAGTTTCTACTTTTCACATCATGATCATCAATATAAATGTGAAAATGAGGGGGTAGGTGTACAAGTGGGAACTGGAGAATGAATGCTCTGTCCAAGGACATTCACATTCAAAACATCCTACAATGTCCAACTGGCCAAAGCACGGGGTGTATGTGGCCCCAGTAATGCACATAGCAGGTGCACAGGCACAGTATCCCCCAAAACCCCCTCTTCAGGTATGTGCTCAAACCAAGAAACAGATGAATATAGTTTTTTTTCAACTACAGACTCATTCTTCAGTGTATCTGCAAGCAAGAGGACACTTCCTAACCTCCTGTGCCTTCCCTGCCATGAACAGAGAATCTAAGTTGGTCCCAATGGAACGAGAAGGGGGAAAACCCTCTTTTTCCAATAGGAGGTATGGGCACAGGGCTTCTTTGCACATTTTGAAGACTTGCACACATCCTGAGTGTTACCCATTGGGAGAGAAGATGCCTGGGTCAAGTTAAGCTGAAGGGAACTTGTTCCTGAATTACCAATGGTTCAGAGGCTTTCATTTGGGTATTTGGTCATTCTGCTCATCTAGAGACCAAAAATGCTGTAAATCTCTGGGATGTTTAACAGTTTTCCCCACTATTCAGAGGAGAGAAACTGGAGATGCTAAGCAAAATATAAAGAATAAACTAGGCAATTAAGGTGACAACTAGGGCTGTCAGTCTTCAGGGCTTACCAAGTCAACAGGATGAAAATCATTAACCAGTGTGCTTCTAAATATGCTCCCCCCCCAAAAAAAAAACCCATACAAATTTAAATTTAGAGTCTTTCTTTACTTAATTTGCAATAAGGTTTTGGCAAAACAATGCAGTAGCTCTGGAGTGTTCTTGCCAGAATAGGCCTTAAAGCCCCAAACTTTACAGGAGTCAAGGAGGCCAGTTGTGGGGGCCAGAAATTCACCATGTGGATTCAAGGCTCCTAAGAGCCATGTGCCCACTGCCTGTAAACAATCAGGTAAATAAACACTTAAGAAGCACTATCTCATGAAACAAGGTCACTCAGACTTTTCCTTTGATTGAAAATTTCAAACCAAATTCAATAAGTCATTTTTGTCAGAAATAATGTTATTAATAAGAATTTAACAGAGGGGGACTGCTAGCTGCTTTTCTTATCCCTTCAACAAGAAAGGAAGCATTTGGTCAGGGGATCTAGTCTTCCCCTCTGGAAAATAAAAATCCAGCAGACATTCAACATGACAACCCACAGAAAGTCTCCTTAAGCCTTAACTGCCAGATGTGAATGGCAACTTAACTGCAGTGATTAATTTACCAGGATGCGGAACCATTCAGTACGGCAGCTGTTTTGTCACCTGCCCTGGCTTCCCTTCTTCACAAAACAAATCAATGTATAACTTAACTCATGGTTTCTGGGCTCTGGTCCAGCAGTCAGTTTGATGAACAGATTAAGCATTATGTATTTACACTTTCATGGTATCAAGCAATACAAAACACAACCACAATAATGGTTACTGGCCTTCTAGAGCCATGACAACAAACGTCCCTGTTGGTGTCCACAGCTTTCACAAATGCTGGTTCCTTTCTTAATGGGGGATAGGAGATAAGGGACAAGTAATAGGGATTTTAGGTAACAGGGTCACGTGGAAAAACACTGATTTTAAAAATCCATAATCAGTAACATTAAATAGGAATAGAATCTTGTAATTACAAATACACACAACAATAACTGACATCCACATGTCAGCAGAGCCAAGATCCTCATAAACATCTGCTTGGTGCCTTTGTGTGGCACTCTATACCCGTCACACCAGCCAGGAGTGATAAATACCAAATAGAGTGTCTCAGCTACTAGTAAAAAGGAGACCAATAAGAGATGGGTTGGCCTAGCTTGGGCCAGGATGGCACCAAGAAAGTGTAATTGAGAATCAGATACTGATTTCAAGGTACTTTCCCTTCCTGTCCAATCCCCCAATTTCCATTCTATCTGTACAGACTTTACCCATGCACAGATTTGGGCACAGTGTAAAGCATCTCATTGTTTTCAACTGGCCAGCAGCCACCTATACACAGCATCAGGCATCATAAAATCACACTTGACCAGTCAGTTGTGACAATGCAAGGATACTGGTACCCCCTGACCAGAGGAGGTCTCTGTAGGTGCAGGTCCTGGTGCTTTCAAGGACAGAAAGCCCCTGAACCCTGGAAGTGGCCTGTAAGTAAGCTAGCACAGGGTGTTAGAAGGGGACTGAAAACAAGAAGTCACTGCAGACTTCAAGCATCCGCTCCCACAGGAGAGCAGGAACTTCAAATTCAGTGACCATGACCATCAACAGATGTTCTCAAGGGCTTAAATAAAAAGATAGGTGAGACATCGTATCAGACATGATCACACCCACGAGAAAAAGCTACCTGTAATCTGTCTTAGCTCTGGGGTGGAGAATGTAAATGCAGATCTACAAACATATATGTTACTTCCTGTTACGCAGCAAGGAACTACAGGTTCATGCCTCACTGTGGCCAGGCCACAGGATGAGCTACGGCTATACTGTGGCCTGCGAGTCTTCATCTGAACTCCGGCTACTAGCGCTCTTCCCGAGGCCTTTCCATGTGTAGCCTGCAAAGGTTGGGCTGATGGGTAAGTAGCTGAAACATCTGTATTTTTTAATAATGTTCATGCCAAATGGTAAATCATAGGATTCCATGCCATCGAGAGACTTGCTCCCTTTGCCCACGCCCTTCTTCCATTTTCTGATTCCTCTTTCCTCTGGAGTACCTGTGGAACACACACAGCAAAACAAAAACAGAACAATGGAATATTTAGTTGAACAGTTCTACCAAGAATTGACATTCTCTGCTTCTGTTGTCCCGTAGATTGAATGGAATAGGATGATAGAAAAGAGCACTTGAGGAAGTAGTTGATGCTCAAGCCAGAAATCTAAGAATCACTAACCACTCAAAACAAATATTTCTAAAACACAGATCTGATCTTGCAAAATAGGTTCCGAATCCTTAGTATATCTCACAATGACTTCACTACTCGGTCACTGCACACCCACCACCCCCTCATCTAGACATCAGTTCAGTTCAGTTGCTCAGTCGTGTCCAACTCTTTGAAACCCCATGGACTGCAGCATGCCAGGCCTCCCTGTCCATCACCAACTCCTGGAGATGACTCAAACTCATGTCCATTGAGTCAGTGATGTCATCCAACCATCTTATCCTGTCATCCCCTTCTCCCACCTTCAATCTTTCCCAGCATCAGGGTCTTTACAAATGAGTCAGTTCTTCACATCAGGTGGCCAAAGTATTGGAGTTTCAGCTTCAGTATCAGTCCATCCAATGAACATTCAGGACTGATTCCCTTTAGGATGGACTGGTTGGATCTCCTTGATGTCCAAGGGACTCTCAAGAGTCTTCTCCAACACCACAGTTCAAAAGCATCAATTCTTTGGCGCTCAGCTTTCTTTATCTAGACATACCACTTTTTGTATTGCTTTGCTCCATTTTACTAGGGGGTGGGGTGCATTTGTCACAAATTACCCACTTGTGGTCCTATGAGGATGAACTTCCACTGGTGTAACACTCCTGGCAATTCTGCACCCTGAGAGATGAGTCAGCAAGAAAGACCTGGATTTTCATGGTTCAGCACTCCTGGATTCCTTTTCAAAAGTCTTTACAGTGCAGATAGCACTGGTACCTGCTTTTAGCTCCGTGGGAGCCCTAACAGTATATTTCTCTGCCTGAGCCTGGGTGATGAGGTCTATCCTATGGTGCAGGGCTTAAGAACTTCTCATTATTTTCACACGTATAAGCTATGCCCTCACATGGGCATTTCAGTAATGAAACTGACCATTTCCATCTGCCTGACTCCTTTGTCTCTCTCTCTATTAAGTGCTGAGTTAAGAAAGAAAGAGGATATTACTGACCTCCCACAAATCTAACACCTTCCACCTACTCATGTGTGTGATTCCTTCTGCCTGATGTGTTCATCTCTCATTTCCCCAGTGACCTCTTCTTGATTGAGGCTTTTGGAGGTAGATCAAGGGCAAAATCTCAACAGAACCTTTAAGCTCAAAAATTAACATCACCCTTCTTTGACAGGATGAATCCACCAGTCTGTCCATGGCGGCATTTTACAATATAAAGTAGCCTTCGCTAGGAAGCCACAAGGCAGGCCCTGCACTGCATCTTAAGTCTGTCACCCAGCACTTGGCATAGAAGGAGGAGGAGTGCTGTCCGCTGGTAGCAGCTGGCTCAGAAGTATGTGAACAGGTCAATGAAAGCCAAACTGCAGGGCTCCAGGCAAGGCTGAGCAGGAGGGCAGGTAGCTGGAGCATGCTTAAGGCATCCTGCTGCCATATCACCATATACAAAGAGTTCACCTGTTTTCTCTTAGAAATAATTCAGCAAGAAGGAAAAAAACTAAAGTGATTCATGAAAGGTGGCTCAAGGTATCATCTTAACCACTTTAGAAAAGTTTAATCAGTGATGGCTTTGAACTGATTCATGCTTCCTGCTTCCCATATTTATTTGGCAAAAAAGTTGGTCACATATGTAATAAGCATGTTTGATATATGCCACATACCTGGGATGGTGTTATCCAAAATAAAAGCCACACAGCCTCCTACAAACATAGCAGTTGTGAGAAGAACATTCAACACTTGATCGATTCCTGTTATCCCTAAAAACAACATAGCAACAGGTCACAGACAGAATAGACTTGTCCTTGACTTAGAAAGGAACACTGGGGTGGACCCTAATTGCCAGTCAATGCAGTGCATGAAAGTGTAAATTTCTATTGTGCGTGTATAAATTTTTGCCAGTAATGCCTTAAACTGCTATGACAATAATAGTAAATAAATTATTTAAACTACCTTCAACAATAATCAAGTTATCTCCATAAGGAAAATTTCTAACAATGATTCACAGAAAGTAAATCTAACAGAGGGGACTTCCTTGGTGGTCCAGTGGTTAAGAATTCCAATGCAGGGGACGAGGGTTCGGTCCGTGGTTAGGGAACCAAGACCCCACATGCTTCAAAGCAACTAAGCCTGTCTGCTCAATGAAAGAGCCTGTGCACCACAACCAAGACCCAGCACAGTCCCCACCCCAAATCTAACAGAGTGGAGTTTACTCTGTAATCAACTATGACGCCTTCAGGAGTGTGGGGGAGTGCTGCTTGCAGATTAAAAAAAAAATATCAATATAAAAGATGGCTACTGTAAGGCTGAAAAACTTACAAAGTGAATAACAAGATGACAAAAATATTCATGAGATCAGCAATCAAATGAAGGGCTTCAGAATTCTGGGTTACTAATTAGTGCTTAGCTGCTTTTAATTTAGAGCAAATTTATTTGCAAAGATGTCATTATATGAATGAGATACATTAAAATAGAAATTCACACACTTTTTATATTTAAAAATATAATGATCTCCAACAGAAAAATAACAAGTGTGGTGAGAATGTGGAGAAAGAGAAATCATTGTGTTCAACATACCTGATGGGAATGTTGTGAGCAATGTTCCATAGCTCACCTGCTATGGAAAACAGGTATTCCTCAAAAAGTTAAACAGAACAGCCCAACAATTCTATTCTTAGGCATATACCCCAAAGAATTAAAAACAGGTACTCAAATAGTCCTCATTACCAGGCAGATTCTGTTATTTGTGAATTGCCTACACACTAAAATTTATTTGTAAACCCAAAATGAATACTTGTGGTGCTTTTAGTCATTCATGGACATGTACAAAGCAGTGAAAATTTTGAGTCACCCGACACACGTGTTCCCAGCTGAGGTTAAACAAGGTAATGCTCTGTCTTCTGGTTTCAGCTCTCAGACTGTAAACAATATTCTTTTAGCAGTCTGTATAATAACACATTTTGGGGGGGCATTTTTGTGCTTCTTCATTGGTGATCTCGCTATTTAAAAAAGCCCCACTACAAGATGGTCATGATATGCCTAATAGAGAAAATATGGGAGATGAATGTCATTCAGGCATGAGATCTAGTGCTACTGACTGTGTTCTCCCAAGAGCAATGGTTCAGGGTTTGCTAACTCTATATTCATGGGGATTTTACAGAACATAACTACCATGAGAGAGAACTGCCTGTACTTGCACATCAATGTCCATAACAGTACTATTTACCCTAGTCAAAAAGTAGAAACAACTCAAATGTGCATCAGTGGAAAAATGGATAAACAGATTATGGTATCCACATACAATGGAATACTATCTAGCCATAAAAATAAATGAAATACTTATATATGGATAAATCTTGAAAACATTCTGACAAGTGAAAGAAGCCAGACATAAAAAGTCACATAATGTAGGATTCCATTTATGAAACATCCAGAATAGGTAAATTCATAGAAATAGAAAGCAGACTGGTGGTTGCCAGGCACTGAGAGGAAGGGAAATGATGGGGGTTAACTATTTAATGGATATGAAATTTTATTTTGGGCTGATGAGAATGTTTTGGAAGCCAGAGAGAGGTGATGATTAGATTATACAACATTGTAAATGTACTAAAATACCACTGAACTGTTCACTTTAACATGATTAATTTTATGTTATGTGAACATCAGCTAAAAAAAAAAATACATACACACATATATAAAATGATCCCCAATTCTGCATAAAATGTCAGCAGCAAAAGTTGTTTCTTAAGATGTTCTTCCTTCGCTCATTCTTTATGACATTTGGGTATTAACATAAAAAGGAATTAGGGACTTCCCTGGTGGTCCAGTGGTTAAGACTTTGTCTTCCAATGCAGGGGTTGCAGGTTGGTCAAGGAGCTAAGATCCGACATGCTTTGTGGCCAAAATGTCAAAACATAAAACAGAAGTAATGTTGTCACCAAGTTCAATAAAGACTTTAAAAATAGTCCACATCACGAAGAACTTTTTTAAAAAGGAATTAAACATACACACACTACTATATATAAAATAGGTAACTAATGAGCACCTACTGTATAGCACAAAGAATTCTATTCAGTGCTCTGTGGTGACCTAAATGGGAAGGAAATCCACAAAACAGGGGGGTATGTGTACTTGTATAATGATTCACTTTGCTGTACGATAAAAATGTATGCGATATTGTAAAGCAACTATATTCCAGTAAAAATTTTTTTAAGAAGGTTGATCTTGAACTCAAAATAGTTGTAATTCCAACAGAAAAACATGTATGCCAAAGTATATGAAGTTGAGTTTCAAGAAATTCTAAATTTTAATATAGCCTTAGTCTGAAAAATCAAAAGGTTTTACAGAAGCATTCTCCAAAAGGGTAGGGTGCTGATTTGTTTGGCTTAAAAAAAAAAAAAAAAAGAACAGATGGAAGCAGGGAAAGGAAAAAAGAAAAAAGGAAGAAGGGAGACTGTGCCATGCACATCAGTTATATGCATTTGCCAACTCAAGTGGGGAGTGCAAAGGGATTCAAGTTAAACTTCGGCCAAGTGGGACTACAATGAAATACACAGATGAACATTCATTAAAATGATTCCTTAAGTTTCATGAACTGGTGGTTGTGGTTCCAGTTTTGCCACAAGATTCAAGGCCTGTTTTCTCCTACCTGTGACAAGAGGGTTCTGTCTGAGGTAACTTGGAAGGACGAGCCCAAAGAAGATTGAAAATCCAAGCACAAAGAGGTTCCGGGAAGAATTTAAATCAATGAACTGCAAGTTAGAGAGTCCAACAGCTGTGATCATTCCTAGAGAGAAAACATCAGACCACAAGATCCATTATCTCACCTATGGCATGGATGACAAGTACGCTGTCCAGGGCAGACTCCCTACAATGGCCTTTCTCTGTCCCATCAGAAACAAGTTGGGAGACCTGTGTAGTGTCAGGATGGAACCAGAATGTGACCACTTGACCCAGGCACTATCTGGGTTTATTCAGGGGCATAAACATTACACTTTCTTTAGACCAGGCAGAAAACTAAAGACAATGGTTCCCCTTAAAAACTCAACTCAAACATTTTAATTACATTAGGATACGGGCTTGAATATCAGGTCCCTGATTACTAATGTGAATGGCACAGAGATAAAACTGACTCCCTTTATGTAAAAACTGACAGTTTTAAATGGCCCACAGGGAGAAGATATCTGAGCTTAAATCAATCAGAAATGGCAACTAGGGACTTCCTTGGTGGTCCAGTAGTTAAGACTGTGCTTACAATGCAGGGGGTGTGGGTTCGATTCCTGGTCAGAGAACTGGCAACTAAGATCCCACATGGTTGTCTATGGCCATACCATCCTGAACATTTCATCTGATCTCAGAAACTAAGTAGGGTTGGGCCTGGTTAGTACTCGCATGGGAGATCCCACATGCTGTACAGTACGGACAAACGAAAGAGAAAAGAAAAGAACATTGCTCCTGAAGGTCTTATCTGCAACTAAATCCGTAATGGAATCATTCAGATACAAGAAAAGAAACAGCTTCTATACCACATTAAAATATGTGATATCCAAAGATATCCGCAGAGGATATTCAAGGCAGCATGCTTTCAATAAAGCATGATAAGAACCTTAAAAAAATGGCAACTAGAGACTAAAATTTAATCTGATTTTTCTTAGCTCAGTTATTCTACCGTTAATATCAATTCAACTCAGAAAGTGATATGCATTTATATGTTTATATATGTTTATAAGGTATATCCTTTTGTATTTTAAAATAGAAATTTATCATTACCTTCAGTCTCACTGAAGGAATTCCTTAGCAATGTGAAGAAAGAAAAGGAGCTTGAGAAGAAAGCCAACTAACAAAGAAATGGAATTTTACCAAAGAGAGTACAGAAGAGGGCACCAAGCACAGGATCTGGAAGGGAGGCGAAGAGGGCACTGAACTTTCCGATCATGCCCAATGCGAGCATGAGGGCTGCGCCGTACTGTATCACCCGACGACTGCCAACCTGCAGGACACACAGAGGGCAGAGATAGGCATTCACCTTGAGGTCCTCCAAGAGCATGCAGAACTACTCAGGTCCCAGCAGGCAAATGTGACCAAAACCCACAGACAAAATCTACATTACTCTTAAAACTTTTAGTTAAGAGGGTCTAACTTTACAATGAGGATTGATATCAATACATAACTACTGAAAGCACATCGAGGGTAAAAAGATTCTCACCACCCTTCCTTCTTCCTATCCCATCTGGTTCCTGCTGGAAGCTGACTCCTCTGCTTCATTTGACTATGGGGACCCCAGGGCTTGACCTATGGGTCTCTGAGCCCTGGGCAATGTCACCCCACTCTGCACTCATTCCTGAGCTGTGGTCTTGGGTTTCTTAATGCCCACAGCCACCAGCCAGGATGATCTTGTAGTGTCTCAAATCCAAAATGCGAAAAGTACACCTGGCCCCTGCTTTTCTTCTGGGTTCTGGCAGATAAGACAAAACAGTTCTGGAACTTCTCCTTCTGGCACATTAACCATGAGAGGTGGCACAGCCTAGAGACCACAGCGTGCAGGATTCTAGAGCCGAGAGGCCTGACTCCTATGTCTGCTCCGTCTCTAACCACATGACGGCATTAGCCTCTCAGGGTGGCAGGATCCTCATCTCCGTAACAATGAACAGTGTGCTTCTGCTTTGAGGATTAAATAAGCTCCATGTAAAACAGTCTTAACAACACCTGGCAGGCATTAGGTTATTTGACAGCCTCCCACTTGAACTTGCTTCCTCTGGCCTTTCTTCTGCCCACCTGTCCTCTCCACTGTAATGGAGCAATCTCTTTAACATCATGATTTAGGAGATCAGGTCCCTGCCTAAGTCTTCTGGTGCTCATCCCCCTCCTGGCCAGTTCTCAGACACATATCAAAGTACTGATACTACCCTAAAGCTACCTGCTCTGCAAAGCCTTCTTTCATTCCAAGGCTCAACTCTCCCAACATTGGACTTCTGCAGCATCACACACAGCATTCCCATGTGGTCCCAGCTTTATTGGTTAAGTTTGATCTCTGCCTTCTTGAAGCTTCTATCTAGTCCACTGTCACCCAGGTAGCAAGAGACGGAGCTGGCACTGGGCTCAAGAATCCTGCACTATTGGTCTCTACTCTGTGCTGCTTCTCCCAAGAGAAGATCCTGAGGACATAAACTGAATAAAAGAGCTTCCAGAAATGGAATAGTGTCCACAATGCTTTATGTGTGAGTTACAATGAATAGGAATGGCTATTTAAATAATTAAAATGAAATGAAATGTAAAAACGGACTTAGTCGTACTAGCTACATTTCAAGTGTTCAGCAGGAATAAGCAGCTGGGGGGTCCCTCAGGGGATAGTGCAAGTACAGAACATTTCTACTACTGTGCCATTCTCCTGGATGATGCTGGGCTAGACCTTCCAAGAGCTTCTCAATGAGCCCAAGGGTCAAGTTCAGAGTAAGAAGCAAATCTTTTACTAAGATACCCAGCTAGAATCAGTCACAGCTGATGCTGGAGCCTAGCTTCCATTATTCCAATTTACAGCTCCATCCCATTATACCACCACTAAGTGCAGGGATGCAGCAAAAAGGGTCATGCAAACTGGCAATGGAGCAAAAATGACTTACGCTTGGCTGTATTACATGATAAGGAAGCCTTTCATTTACAAAAAGCAAGCATTTTCAGCAAACATTTTCAAGGACCAGCACTTCAGAGTGAGGGGGAGGTGATGGATACAAATATAAGTAAGTCATAAGCTTATGATCAAATAATGGTACTGCTGCAATTACTAGGTTGTGGGTTGTCCAGTGGGAAGAAAAAACTCTGAAAAGTTGGGGAGGATTCCCTAGAGACGGTCTTGAGGGATGAGTAAGACAAAGAGCAACCAGACAGAGGGATCCATCTCCCAGCAGAGTCAGTCCTGTTAGATGTGCAGTGGGGAGGACTGGGCTGGCCCTAAGGATGCCTGAAACGATAAATCTTGTATGAAAACCATGCATGGAGGGCTGATCTCCCTTAGACGCTGTCCAAAAAAAGCAGCAAGTTAGTCACTCTTTTGTTCAACAAACATTAACCAAGTGCCTGTTATACATTTCTATTCTAAATACCAGAGACACAGCCCTAAAATCCCTGCCCTCCTGGTGCTTATGTGAAGCCTTCACATCTTTCTCACTGCACACTCCCTGGAATTACTTCCTAGGCTCCCTTCTGATCTCCTTGAATTGCAGCTCTGTGTCCAGGGCCACTGAAAAATTGACACTGCATTTCTGACTTTCCAAAAGTGTTCAACAGGGTGGTATGCTGCAGAGAAGAAATGATCTCCTTTCGGATACCATCAAAAAAGATAGTATGGCCAAGAAGATGGTATTTATTCTTCCTAGAAATAAACTTAGGTCTAAATATTGTATAACAGTATCTCTAGTTTGCTTATCTAACCACATGCTAAATGCTTTACATGAAGTAATTCCAAAATTTTGCAAGCTATTGTTAATAGACAAGGGCATAGAAATTCAGAGAGGAGATGTAACTTGCCCATGGTCATGTTAGAAGAATATGATGGAGCCAGGGCTGAATCCAAAGCAACCGCCTCCCTACCATGTCACGCTGCCCTTTTCTGTGGAACAGACCGTGGAACACTCTCAACATAGCAGTCCTGCACATGGAACCCAACCCATCCAACCTGCAGAACTTCAGAACACACAGCAGGGTAGGCAGCCTCACCTCTAATCAAGTAGTCAGAATGTCCATGTCTGTACATGGAATGCCGTAACTGGATAAAGGATAGCAAATAGCAGAGTTGCCAGGAAATGAAGACAGATCCTCAGAAAGAGCCACAGATTGCCCTCTTTCTATATGTTCTGGAAGACGGATACAATGGTCCAGACTAAGGCTGTCTAAAAGAATTGCACACAATGATGGAAATGTTCTGTATCTGTGCTTTCCTTTGGCATCCACCAGCCACATGTGGCTACTGACTACCATACTGTACAACACAGATCTAGACCTAGAACTGCTAGATTTCACATATGAGTTCTTATCAGAAAAGCAACTGTTCCAAGCCCTTCAGCTGGATAAAAGGCAGGATACAGCCTTGAAACTTCTGCTTCCTTTTTCCTGAGCAGGGATCTTCCATTAGCCACATGGTTTAGGCCACAGAGAAGCTTCTGGTGCTAGTTCTACTTCCCAACCCCAAGGCATCCGTGTAGATGGCTCAATTATAGCCCCTTGTGAGTCAGGGTAACGTAGCTAACTCCAGGGCTGATAATGCCCCTCAAATCAATAAGGCCTCTGCTAGGGGAAGCAGCTCCAAAGGAATTCAGAGAGAAGATCAACTGGCTCAATTAAAAAATGCTGGCAGGGTGCCTTTTCAGAATAAGCCAGCACCATCTAAATTATAATAAAGGTAATTATTCCTCAAACCATCTCAGTAATGTTTTAGAAGGAACCCTGATGACAGCACTATTTACTCCCTATAGTGACTCGAGTTAAATGATCTGTGATGTATTTTAAAGAAGTGCAGAAAGAGAGCTGGCTTATTAAACTGTTTCCCCAAAGTCCCTCCATCTATAATAATTTTATCATTATGTTATTTTGGATTAGTTATAGGTCTACAGGTTCATGGCAGCAAACTTGCTAGAGAGTTAATGGCTTACACCCCATTTGGTGCCCATTTGACCCTCTCCTTAGCTCTGTGGTGCTCAGTATCTGCAGCAACAGGACCCAGGCATTCTGAAAGGAAATGCCCATCAGGCAGCCCTTACATGTCATGCCCTCACATGCGCAAGGAGAGACAGGCAGCAGGCGTGGCCACTGGCACACCTAAGGTTGAGCTCTGTGATGGCCTGGCCAATTTACAGAAAAACCAACCAGCAAGTCAGGCTGGTACGATGTATGCTCTACTCCCTCTCACCTGGATTTGCAGTTAAAATTAACCAAACTAAGTATATGGTTTCTTTTTCCTGGTTATAGAATCGTGCAAAGAGCTGGAGGAAGATTTCTAATTTTAAAGAGGTCAAACGATTCTAGAATGCTCCAGCTCACCCTCAAGTTAGTCCATCTTGGATGATGGTGAACCAGTTCTAACTGTGTCTAGCTGCTCAGCATACAATGGCCAGGGCCTGGCTGCATTCCTCAACACCCTGGGCAAACAGCAAGCATTGGCCCAAAGCAACTGGGATATAAAATTTATTTCCTAGTAAATCTGAAAGGCCGAGAAGCAGCCTCCTTGTTCCTGAAGCTAGACTGTGGTATGTATGCTTGGAGTGGGGTTAGGAGGAGAAATAAGCGGGGAGGACTTCAGACCAGGTACCACTTCAACCTGAGTGACTTGCTATGGCTTGTTCTGTTCACTAACTCCACAACAGATTTCATCTGAAAGAGAAGAATGATGCTGCTACACTTTGAAAACTGCATTAATTCTTTACTGTAAGAGTGATTATTTGTAATGAGTAAAGTAATTTCTGGGGCTTCCCTGGTAGCTCAGCTGGTAAAGAATCTGCCAGCAGTGCAGGAGACCCTGGTTCGATTCCTGGGTCGCGAAGTTCCCCTGGAGAAGGGACAGGCTACCCTCTCCAGTATTCTTGGGCTTCCCTGGTGGCTCAGACAGTAAAGAATCTGCCTGAAATCTGCCTGGGTTCGATCCCGAGGTTCAGAATATCCCCTGGAGGGGGATGGCATGGCAACCCACTCCAGTATTTTTGCCTAGAGTATTGCCATGGACAGAGGAGACTGGTGGGCTGCAGTCTAAGGGGTCGCAAAGAGTCAAACATGACTGAACAACTAAGCACACAGACAGAATGCAACTTCTAATCTAGAATTAGTGCCATCTCCTAACTGGTCTCCTGTTTCCACCCTCTTCCCAGACTCCAGTTGTCTACTTCCATCATAGCAGCCATAGTAATTCTTAAAAACAACAACAACAAAAAAAAAACTGGATGGACTCACACCCTGCAGGACTCTCTCCCTGACTACTTCCACTTGGACTTTGGCAGCCTTTAAAGCCTACATGACCTGGTCCTCAATTACCTCAAGAACCTCATCTGCTCTTACCCAACGACCCCCACTCCCATCTATGCTCCTGTTCCACTGGCCTCCTTGCTGACCTGCAGCATGCCAGGGTGGTTCTGTGATAGGGCTCTGCGCTGGCAGTGCCCCCTGCCTGAATGCCCCTTCCCTAGGTACCTGCACGGTTCTGTCCCTCAGCTCTGTCAGGCTTTGCTCAAGGTCACCTTCTCAAAGAGGCTTAGCCTGATCACCCTAAGCTATACCCCTGATCCCCCCATTTTGCCCCATATTTCTGTCATATTTATTATGCTTACTATTTATTGCTTGTCTTCCTCTGACAGAATGTAAACTCCATAAATGATGGAAATATTTTTCTTTTTCATTCACTGATGTATCCCAAGTGCCTAGAATAGTGGCCTGGCAAAGGGTCAGTGCTTAATAAAAAACTGTAGAATGCATGAAGGAATAGCACCTGAATGCCTGCCTACCCAGGCCAGTCAAGGGGAAAGAGACCTCTATCAGCATTCCAAAACTCCATCAATAAATCAAAATGAGATGGGGAAGACAATCTCAGCATTGGAGGCCATCCTTTTGGAACTCACAGTGGCCAGACCAATCAACAAAATGGATCAACATTTAGAGGCCCAACCATTTAATTATAAAAATATCTGTACCTTAGTAATTCCCAAAACTCCAATGTTGGGACTGGATGAAGTAGAGCCATTCCCAGTACCAAAAATGCCATCGAGAACACAGGAGAGACCCTCCACGAAAATCCCCCTAAAATGTAAAGGAATGGAGTAAAGAAAAACATTAATTCAATGGGAGAAACGCTCTGAAACAGTCTAAATGGTTATGACCCAAAGGCAGAGTCCACAGACCTGTAGCCTCTACGCTCCCCAGGAGGGGTTAGCAATGCAGAGTCTCAGGCCACACCCCAGATCTGAAGACGCACATTTTAACAGGGTTCTCCATGCTCATTCAACTTTCAGAAGCACATCTCTGAATCACACATTAGATACAAGTGTTATTTACTCATATGCAGTAGCTCCATTAGAGAAAAATGGAAAAACTAGGGCTCTAAACACCAACAGGAGCAATGCAAAAGATGCGGAGATATCAGCCCTTTCGTTCTCATGACACACAATTCCTTCTGGAAGGGTGGCAGCTGGCTGGGAAAGGCAGGATGATCGGGGCTACTTTATTTTCTTTACAGCTTCTATAGGGCCCAATTTAACCCCAGCATTGAGAAACTAAACACTATATCTACTGAGAATATAAGCTTCACAGCTCATAAACCTCTAGATTCTACAGACTTCATTTATTCCTGCTCTTGTCTCTCTCTATATGAATTGTAACTGTGAAATGAACAGTAGGGAAAACAAGAAATCAAAGAGGACAAAACATCCATGACCCCAAACCAAGCAAAGAACAATGGCAGTGTCTGGTACTTGTTTTGGTGAGTTTAAGGTCTGGAGAGATCTCACAGAGAATGTCTTATATGACTGTCACCATGGGAAAGAAGGGTGGGAATTCTGCTCTATATTATTTGGATGTGGAAAATGAGAGCAAAACGGGCAGTTACTTATTCGAAACAGCCAATAAAGAGCCCTGATGCTTGGCTACTTCATGTTGAAACTCTTGACTGTCCAAACCAAAGAGCAAAGTATGAGGCACTGGGCCCTGTGAAGAGTTCATTTTCTCAGGAACCCACCTGTTTATTGCATGGATGGGAGGTGACGGGGCACAAGACAACCTTGCACAGGCATAGTAGTCCCCAATAGACTCGATAATACTGGCAACAACCGCACTGAGCATGCCGATGACACCAGCTGCAGAGACGGTGGGCAGTCCCCACTGAACTAAGGAAGAAAAACAAGCATGAAAGCCTCATAAACTTTCTTAGAGGGGCAGGCAAAAGTTATCAGGATATTGAATCATTCAGTATGTCAGGACTGTACAAGAACCACTCAGATTTTTAAAGCTCATGGTAACTATTTTTACACATAAGTCATCAGTGCAAAATGCCTGGGAATAGTTCCCGAGTTGAATGAAAACAGTCATAATCAGGATTGGTCTGCTTTATTTAAAAGAAGAAATTGTTTGACTAGAAGAGGTGGGAGCTCCTCTTTCTTGCTTCAAAGCCACACTCAGTGTCTGCTAAATTAGAATTTAACACAGCCTGCTATGTTGGGATGGGTATTTGTATGCAGAGAATGCTTAGCCCTGCTGTGCAAAGCATGGTACGAAACAGTGCTCCTGTCCAGAGGGAGGCATCAAATGAAAAAGCAGTGAAAAGTCACCACGCAAATTTAAATTACAACAGTAGAGCATGGCACAAAGTGTAGCCAACCCTTTTCTAGTATAATACCAGCACTTTTTTTAAAAGTACACCATGTTACAGAAAATTTAAAAGTTCCCTTTAAGAAAGCAAAGCAAAGACCCCAGGTAGATTCATTTTGAGTATCCAGATTTAAAAGTATATCTATTTGGACACTGAAAACCATTGATCTTATTTAATAAAAACAGCATGAGGAACCTTCACTGTTAAACCGAATAGACTTCTTTATAAAGTACCTAGACTTTCTTTCCCTGAACTATTAGTTATTACAGAGCTACTAAGCAGAAAGTACATGAAGAGAAATGTATAAAATGTCTTGTGCAGGGGCCAACAATATACTGAGGGATCAGGACACTAAAAGATTTCGAACAGTGCAATGGCTGGATGCCGCAATCAGTACCAGTTAGGAAGTCAGGAAGTGCCACAGACCCTGTTGAAGAAGAGTCTGGAAAGCAGCACACTGAGTGGAGAAGGCATTCTGGATGGGCAATCAGTGGATGGACAGAGCAGGGGAGAAACAGGCTGCTGCTCACCAGAGGAGGCCTGGGGCAGGTAGGGTTGGAAGGCCTTGACCAACCCCTGGAGGGCCTTGGCCTCTGTCTACTGGGTCATGGGAGCAACCCCAAGTTTGGGAGGAGAAAGGTTAATACATAAAGTAAGGTATACAGAATATCCCTTGGGTGTGTGTATGGACAGAACTTTTCCTTCCTGGAGCTCACTTTACCCCATGGGAGCTGACCAGGGGATGTTGAGGCAGTCTGTATTCAGGGGTTCAAGGTGCAGAGCCACCAGCAACTAGTTTGGTCAACATCTTGTCCCTAGATTGGTTTGGAATAGATTCTTCGCATGCAGATGATTTCTTTACCAAGCAACATTTTGTGTTTTCTAAATAACCTTTGATACAGTTATCTTTACAGCAATATGGTTTCATTTATGTATCTAGATTTTGGGGTGGGAGTCTTATTTTATTTTGCCATTTATTATTTATCAGAAATTGCATTTTCTCAGACTTTTTACTTTAATTGCTTTCTTATCTCCCACACTTTGCCTGAAATCCTCAGCAAGATTTTTAAAATCTTTATCCCATTTACTTCAACATTTAAAATTTGTAATCTTAATTTTTGACTGCTTTTCCTTCAGATTATTTATTTAAAATGTAAACCTGTTGGCTTCCGGCCTTCTATTTAAGCCTGTTATTTCATCTTTCTTTTTATCTAGAACTTTTAGTTTGTTACTTGATAGCAGGGTTTCTCAGCCTGACACTTTTGACATTTTGGACAAGAAATCTATATTTTAACAACCAGTCCAGTAATTCCTAGCACACTAAAGACTAAGAACTACTGGTCTAGATATATAAAAACTTGTCTCTGGATTAAGATACATGAAAACTTATCTCTGGATTAGGAAGTATGTAAGACTACACCCTTCTGGCTCAGGGAACAGCTCCTTATCTAGGGAAGCTCTGGCAATAGAGGAGCTGGTAGCACTCAAGGGCTGTTGTGAAAAGAAACCAGACAGTACCCTCTGCAATCATAATGTTAAGGACCTGCCCACTTAGTTATGCCTCCCTGTGCACAGGCCCCATGGTCCCTGAGCAAAGTCTCATCTCTCAACACACGCACAGCTGCTTCTCCTGGACAGCCCGCTCTGTGTTTCTATTAATATTTCTGCTCATCTTGGGAGCCACATGTACAGGCAGAGAGGACCACCCATATGTGCTGTGGGGGCTTCCTCCTACCTCCCCTCCCATGCCTTCTCCTGACTCCCTCATCAACTGACTTTTAATCTCATTTTACCTCAGATTACATGTATGTTTACGAACCTTGTATGGAGGGGACAGGCATACATAAATACATACTTATACCATATAATCTGATGAGATTCAAAATGCTTTAGAAAGACTAAACTTTTTACAGTGTTTGTAAATGTGTTAAGACCAGGAGGAACAACTGCCAGAATCACTATCATTTAACATGCTTAGAACATTTATCCTTGACCCAAGCTTAATATTTTTGGCTTTTCCTCATTGTCAGACAATATGAAAATGTGACATCTGGACAGAGGTGTAAACTGGCACAATCTGACTAAGCTCAGGCTTTATTCTATTAAAAACCTTAAATGCTGGGAACAGAGTCTTCACATTACAACAAGCACGTAATAATCACTGGGTTCACACAAAACACTTCTGGGGCTGGGGTCCAGAAAATGCTACACATGAATCCAAGTGGTACCTCACAGCCGGGGCTCAAACACCCTTGCCACCTGGCCAAGAGTTACCCAACAATGAAATTATAACTTAAGATCAATTGTCTGTTTGTGAATATTAGTTCACCTGACAGCTGTGATGAAATTAAAAAAAAAAATGATTATGGCTACCTACTGAAAGATTATCAAATTCCACCAGGCTTGAGCAGTCTACTAATCTTCAGGCCCCTCCTACTCAAGTCTGTTCATTTTGGTAGTTTGGGTACTGTACAGCTCTATACTTGCCTTTCTAAGCTGCTGACCTCAAATCCTGGCCATTAGAGCTCAAATCTGGCAAGAGGCTCCTTGAGCCTGGGATTTTGTCCGAATGGAACCAAAACAATCAACTGGTACAACTGAGAAGAGAGCTGGTTAGTCTCTACAGTCTTCTGGAAACAGAGCCTCCTGCCTCCCTTCTCTGCTATCTGATCCTCTGAAGGCCAGAATGGTACGACTTTCAGGGCATGCTCTGCAACAAAGAAGGCCTTTGGTGTTGGCAGAGCTTTCTGCCAACTCCCAGCTCTTCTAGGTTGGACCCTTGTGGGCTCCTGACCACTCCTGGCCACCAGAATACTTACATGGGTATGGGACCTTAAACCACGGGGCTACCAGCAGCACACCCTGCCTGGCATCAGTTCGAGCATAGAAGCCATACTTCGTGCTGTCAGGAGGGAAGACATCTGTCACTGTGAAGATGAAGCAGAGTAGCCAGGACACAAGGATGGCCAGGATGATCTGAAGTGGTCAAAGGAAAAGGCTCTGTCAGGCCAACAGAAGTGGTGCTTGCTAGCAAAACATGCCTTCCTGCAGTAGGATTACTATATCTCAGAGCCCATCAGTACTTTGCATAAAAAAACAAATAAAGGATCTGCGTAGAACCTATTCCTTGAATGGAATCACATTTAGAGAGAGTAGTTTCATACAGTAAAGTTATTTAATTTGAAACTGGCCAGTAAAATGAGAACAATGGACAATGGGCCTGAAAGGGCCATGTGGAGTCTGACCTCCCTCAGTTCCAAGGAGAATCAATGTCCTCTCACGTACTGTTAAAAAGACTCCAAGGACTCTTGGGTGGCATCGCCAACTTGATGGACATGAGTCTGAGCAAACTCTGGGAGTTGGGAATGGACAGGGAAGCCTGGTGTGCTGCAGTCCATGGGGTTGCAAAGAGTCAGACACAACTCAGTGACTGAACTGAAAAGGGACTCTAGAACTGGAAACTTCTACCACTTCTAAAATTTAGGTCCATGATGATTTGGGTGGTCATTAGTACTCCGATATCATCACACAGACATGGTCCCTCAGGACCATCTGCTTAACCCCCTCTTCTCATTATAAACATTTTACATATGAACCAAATACAATACTGTCTCAAAAAAATTAAAAAAAAGAAGTAATTACTCACAGGGAACATTTTGAAAAGCTGTAACTTATATGCAGTCCATCCTTTCTTGGATTTGTAAATTGGGAGAGGAAATTTAACATTTCTGGCATATTGAGAAAACAGTAATACTAGGAAAATAGTCCTGAGGAGAAAAAGAAAATGAACTAGGTTAAAGGTTGTTACATCTATGTTAAAAATAATACTCAAAGTTTCAATGACAAAATTGACCACATGTGTTCAATTCATTTCTCTAGAGAGCTGCTAGTCCTCTATTATTTGGGAAATGTCTTTTGGAAATGCCATTTTTAGATCTTAACATTTCTAGATATGGAAATGAGATTGTCATGTAAATGCTTCAGCTAAATATTCTTTAACAGATGAAGAAAAAACAAAGCATGTACATACTGATAGGGAAAGTTCACGCTATGTGAAGAAAAGACAAGGTGCCAGATACAACGTACTGCATAGTAAAATTACAAGTACGAATTAACTAAAAAACAAGCAACTCCCACACAAGAGTGCATGTGTACACATATGCATGAATGCAAACAGGTAAGAAGGACATGATCCAAATGCTCACAAGGATTGGTTTATTCCTCATTTTTCTGTATGTTCTGATTTCCTTGGAAGGGACATGAATTACTTTTAAAAAGAAAAAACTAAACTTAAATATTTAAGAAAGCTATATATAATAGCATTCAATATTAATAATAATATTCCTGAGTTTCCCTAGCATGGCTCAGTGATAAAGACTCTGCCTGCCAATGCAGGAGATACGGGTTCGATCCCTGATCCAGGAAGACCCCACATGCAACAAAGCAACAAACCCATGTGCCACAATTATTGAGGCTGTGCTCTAGAACCCAGGAGCCTCAACTACTGAAGCCTGTGCTCTGCAACAAGAGAAACCACCTCAATAAGAAGCCCACACACTGCAACTGGAGCAGCCCCTGCTCACAGCAACGAGAGAAAAGCCCAAGCAGCAACAAAGACCTAGCCCGGCCACAGATAAATTTTTAAAAAGTATATATACACATATATGTTCACGTGTGCTCGGTCGCTCAGTTGTGTCTGACTCTTTGTGACCCCATGGACTGTAGTCTGCCATGTTCCTGTTCCTCCCTCCACAAGGATTCTCCAGGCACGAATACTGGAGTGGGTTGCCATGCCCTCCTCCAGGGGATCTTCCCAACCCAGGGATCGAACCCAGGTCTCCTGTAATGCAGGCAGATTCTTTACCATCTGAGCCACCGGGAAGCCCAAGAATACTGGAGTGGGTAGCTAGCTATCCCTTCTCCAGGTGAACTTCCTGACCCAGGAATTGAACTGGGGTCTCCTGCACTGCAGGTAGATTCTTTACCAGCTGAGCTACCCGGGAAGCCCATACAATACATTCATATATAAACAATATTCCTGAGAGATTCCTGTCTTGACATTATGTACTGGTCTTCCCGCCCATTAGCCTCCCCTTCCACAGTAGCTGCTATAATCACTCACTTTACAGAGAGAAAGCCAGCAGTCCAAGATCATGCAGCTAAGCTGGCCAGGGGTCTAGCTCTACAGCCTGGGCTCTGAACTATGCTGCCACATTGTGAGGGCAGGGATGTCTGGGCTAACTCAAAAGTTTCTCTGTAACAAGTCCTACACTCTTGATCCAGCTATGCTGAGTGCTGCAGGAAGCAGGTGGTCCGGTGACCTCCTGGAGCAGAACCCAACACATCCTCATGTGTCTGGTGCCCCATGTGTGGCAGGTGTGGGATAGCTTCCCATATTCAAGCAATGAAGGTATACCATAATATGTCTCATCATCTGTAGGGATTCATTCTTCCTCTTATAACCTAAGGTAGAGTTGACAGGAAGAGAGGATTCTCAAAGTTAAGCTTAATTGTTCCTGGGAACAGTTCTAATTGCTGAAAAGGAATTATCAGTTCCATTGACAGCCAGTCAAGTGCCGCTTCACAGCCACTCTCCAAATGAAGTGTGGACTGCAGCTGGCTGCCACTCTACCGTTTCCTCACCTATGCAGGCACTTCACTGACCTGGTGCCACCACAAAATCATCACATCAGTACCAGTTCAAGGTTGAAAACATACATGGTGCCCAAGTTATTCTAACTCCCCCGTGAATGGTGATGTTTAACAAAAACCAGTATGACAATGAAGGATACTAAAAGAGACCAAGAATGTCCATTTGCTAATGTGACCACCAAAGGCTTAATTTCCAAAATATACAAACAGCTCATATATCTCAACAACAACAAAACAACCCAATTGGAAAATGGGCCGAAGGCCTAAATAGACATTTCTCCAAAGAACATACACAGATGACCAACAGGCACATGAAAAGATACTCAACACCACTAGTTATTAGAGCAATGCAAATCAAAACTACAATGAGGTATTATCTCACACCGGTCAGAATGGCCATCATTAAGAAGTCCAGAAATAATATATCTGAAGATCAGACCAAAAAAGGTCTACAAATGCTGGAGAGGGTATGGAGAGCCCTCCACACTGTTGGTGAGAATGTAAACTGACACAGTCACTACGGAAAACAGTATACAGTATAGAGGTTCCCCAAAAAACTAAAAATAGAGTTGCTACATGATCCTGCAATCCCACTCACGAGCACACGTCTGGAGAAATTTAAAAAGATACATGTACCCCAATGTTCACTGCAGCACTATTTACAATAGCTAAGAAACGGAAACAACTTAAATGTCCATTAACAGGTGAATGGACAAAGAAGATGTGGTACAGAAACTAATCAGCTAGACTTCAATTACAACTAAAATCGAGTCAAAGTCGCTCAGTCGTGTTCGACTCTTTGCGACCCCATGGACTGTAGCCTGCCAGGCTCCTCTGTCCATGGGACTCTCCAGGCAATAATACTGGAGTGGTTTGCCATTTCCTTCTCCAGGGGATATTCCTGACCCAGGGATTGAACCCAAGTCTCCTGCATTGCAGGCAGACTCTTTACCAAGTAAGCTACACGGGAAGCCCAAAATTAAAATAACCTATACTAAGAAAAAAATGATGTGATACACACACACACACTGGAATACTACTCAGCCATAAAAAGAATGAAATGATGCCATTCACAGCAACGTGGATGGATCTAGAGATTATCATACTAAGTAAAATAAGTCAGGAGAAAGACAAATACCATTATCACTTACATCTGGAATCTAAAACATGACACAAATGAACTTATCTATAAAACAGCTTCACAGACATAGAGAATAGATTTGTAGTTGTCAAGGTGGTGTAAGGGTGGGATGGATTGGGATTTGGGGATTAGCAGATGCAAAATATTATATATAGAATGGATAAACAACAAGGTCCTGGGACTTCCTTAGCAGTCTAATGGTTAAGACTCCATGCTTCTACTGCAGGGGATATGTGTTCAATCCCTGGCTGGGGAACTAAGATCCCATACGCTGCGTGGCCTGGCCAGAAAAAACCAAAACCAAACGAGACAACAAGGTCCTACTGTATAGCACAGGAAACTATATTCAATATCCTGTGATAAATCATAATGAAAAAAATGTGTGTGTGTATATATACACACATATATATGTATAACTGAATCACTGCTATACATCAGAAATTAACACAAAACTGTAAATAAACTATACTTCTGTGAAATAAATTTTTTAAAATGTCCATTTCCTACTCACTGTAGCAGGGGGTTTTATACTTTTAAAAGTGAAAGTGAAAACTGCTCAGTCATGTCTGAATCTTTGCGACCCCATGGATTATACAGTCCATGGAATTCTCCAGGCCAGAATACTGAGTGGGTAGCCATTCCCTTCTCCAGGGGGTCTTCCCAACCCAGGAATCAAACCCAGGTCTCCTGCACTACAGGCAGATTCTTTACCACCTGAGCCACAGGGGAAGCCCAAGAATACTGGAGAGGGTAGCCTATCCCTTCTCCAGCGGATCTTCCCAACCCAGGAATCAAACTGGAGTCTCCTGCATTGCAGGTGGATTCTTTACCAACTTAGCTATCAGGGAAGGCCTTTATACTTGTAAATCCCTACCAATTTCATCAATTTAAAAACACTATCATTTATTTTAATATTCATTAACATGAAAATAGGTATTTCAGCATTGTCTGCAACAGAAAATATTTTAAATAACATGCTTGTGTATCAACTGGGAAATGGCTTGTGGGCGTGCGTGTGTGTGCGCGCGCTGTCATGTCTGACTCTTTGTGACCCCATGGACTACAGCCTGTCAGGTTCCTCTGTCCATGGGATTTCCCAGGCAGGAATACTGGAGTGGGTTGCCATTTCTTCCCCCAGGGGATCTTTCTGACCCAGGGCTCAGACCTGCATCTCCTACACTGGAGTGGATTCTTCACTGTTGCATCCCCTGGGAGTAGTTTAATAGACTTTTTGATGCTACTTACCATTGTGCAGTTGTACAAAGAATGAGATAGATTTAAACAGACTGTCTTGGGAAGGTGACCCCAACAAATTATTGAGGTGAAAAACTGTAAAATAATGATAAAGCTGTATATGTGCAATTTGTATTTCTGTACCAATAATGCAAAATATGGAAGGATAAACCCTATATTATTGTTAGTTATTCAAGAGAAGATTTTTTTGAGGGATGGGCTGTGTAGGAGGGTCTTATTTTACTTTAGATTTCTCTGTTTAATTATTATTAAACTCCAAATGCCAAGAATCTCAATGAATTTGGGGAAACAGGTAAAATGAGACTTTTCTGGAATGTTTGGTGATGGTACATGGCAATTTATTAAACTATTCATAAAGTTATCCCTAAGAAAAGTAAATGGAAAAATATTTTCAGGAAAAACACTGTTCCCACTCAGAATTTATGTACGGTTTTAGAAATGGCAGATACTAGTTCACCACACTGACTCTTCCTTTAGAGACAGTCTGTCTCTAAAGGCCACATCTATTGGTTGACTTAGGAGACCACAGTGACCCACCACCAATACTCCTACTGCTATAGAGCCCCCTTCCATGTGAATATGCATAACGACAACAAGTGAAGGTAGCCCTTTTTAAACACTGATCGGTTACTTGTATTATTATTTTTTTGTTAAGTGGTTGTTCATACTACATCCTTCATTCATTACTCTACCAGGACCCTCTCTCCTTTAAATTACCTGGTGACATTCTATCAATTGGGAACATTAGCCTTTCTTATGGAGTTTGCTGTATTTTCTCAGATACACTTAAAATTTAGTTTCAATGGTTTTTGATATGAGCTTTAAATTAATCAGTGGTAAAATCAGTCTTTCTCTTTTCCTATCTGCTTTATCTAACCTATTTAATATAGGTTTCCTTATAGCCCTTTCATGATTTTATTTTCTACATTTGAGTCTTTAATTCAACTGAAATGTAATTTGATATAAATCAGAAATCTAACTTTTTTCCAAACAATTATTTTCTACACAGTTCATTCTCCACTGATTTCAAACATCATATATTAAGTATTAATTGTTTTATTGGTCATGTTTCTATCCTTTCTGTTCTACTCTATTTGGAGAAGGAAATGGAAACCCACTCCAGTATTCTTGCCTGGAGAATCCCATGGATGGAGGAGCTTGGTGGGCTACAGTGCACGGGTTGCAAAGAGTTGGACACGACTGAGCGACTTCTCTTTCACTTTTCCATCCTTTCTGTTCTACTCTATCAATATCTACCCTGTCCCAGATCACAGTGTTAAGTCCTACAATGTGCTTTAATTATTGTTAAGGACAAGTCATCAAGCCCTTCTCCCTATTCCTGCATTGATCCATATTATTTTATTTTGTCTTCTTTATTGGCTAGCATATTCAGAACTTTAAATGATTCTGATAATAAACATTCTTATCTCAGTTTATGATTACAGCAGGCAGTCTAATTTAAGTCTTTCACCATTAATGTATGTTGTTGTTCAGTTACTAAGTCATGTCCAACTCTCTGCAAACCCATGGACTATATCACCCAAGGTTTCCCTGTCCTTCAGTATCTGCCAGAGTTTGCTCAAACTGATGTCCATTGAGTCGATGATGCCATCCAACCATCTCATCCTGTGTCACTCCCTCCTTCTCCTGCCCTCCATCTTTCCCAGCATGAGTCTTTTCCAATTTGTCAGTTCTTCGCATCAGGTGGCCAAAGTATTGGAGCTTTAGCTTCAACCCTTCCAATGAATAGTCAGGGTGGATTTCCTTTAGGATTGACTGGTTTGATCACCTTGCTGTTCAAGAGGCTCTGAAAAGTCTTCTCTAGCACCACAGTTCAAAAGCATCAATTCTTCAGCACTCAGCCTTCTTTATGGTCCAACTCTCACATCCATACATGAGCACTGGAAAACCATAGATTTGACTATACAGACCTCTATCAGCAAAGTGATGTCTCTGCTTTTTAATCCACCATCTAAGTTTGTTATAGCTTTTCTTCCAAGAAGCAAGCATCTTTTAATTTTATGGCAGCAGTCATCATCCACAGTAATATTGGAGTTCAAGAAAATAAAATCTGTCACTGCTTCCACTTTTCCCCCATCTATTTGCCATGAAGTGATGGCATCAGATGCCATGATCTTAATTTTTTTAATGTCGAGTTTTAAGTCTGCTTTTTCACTCTCATCAAGAGGCTCTTTAGTTTCTCTTCATTTTCTGCCAGTAGAGTGGTATCATCTGCATATCTGAGGTTGCTGATATTTCTGGTTCTCTGGAAATCTTGATTACAGCTTGTGAGTCATCCAGCCCAGCATTTTGAATGATGTACTCTGCATATAAGTTAAATAAGCAGAGCGACAATTTACAGGCTTGATGTATTTCCCAATTTTGAACCAATCCATTGTTCCATGTCCAGTTTTAAATGTTGCTTCTTGACCTCCATACAGGTTTCTCAGGAAGCAAGTAAGGTGTATGGGGCATTTAAAAATCATATTTATCACTGCTAACAGTCTGCAGTTGAAACATAGGTTCAATTTTTAAAAATCATCACCATGTTTTTTAAATAAAAAACATAGTGGATTTTCATAAAATTAAAATTTCTAATATTTAATCATCCTTGAGTTCCTGAAATGATAAATACACTGCCCTTTTACTGTATTATCTGTAGCAGCGTTTTCCCAAACCATGTTCCAAGGAACATTCTTTTCAGATGTTTATAGATATAGCACTTAAAAAATTAAGTATGTGCAGAGCTGTATAGTAAGGCCCTTTTAAGACACTGTATCAAGCCTTTTAAGACACTGAGTTTTAGAGGCTACTACCTGAACAGATTTCCTTAGGGTTTTATACAACCCTAGGAAGGAAAAACTTGGTCCAGGATCTCCCTTCTGCATTAGCTCTGTCACAATTTGCCATTAAGATAAAACTGTTAAGTTTCCCTTCTTTTTCAAAGCTCCAGTACAGATTAAACAGTAGAGGAATTCTCTCTTCCTTGGAGATGTAATATACTCAATGCCTAACCAGTAGAGCACATCCTTTAGGAATGAAAGTCCTTCCACAACATCCTTGACTTTTCTTCCCATGGTCAAGGGTGTGGTCACACCTCCCCCGCCTCCCCTAACTTATTCACAATGCTCTTACTGAATATCCCTGCTCTGGAACAGATAGTGAGCCAAGTACTAGCAGTGCCGTGGTGATTAATATAGAGCTGAGGTCCTGCCCTCACAGAGCTAACATCCAAGCACAAAAGAAGAGCTCTGGAAAATAAAAAACAGGACAGAAAAAAAAAAAAAAAAACCCTCAAGAGAAGGAGTCACAGATAAAGCTGAGGAAAAGTCCTAGGAACAGAGGGAAAAAACAAAGAGATGAAAAACAGATGAGGAAAGTAAGAGGACAACTTTGGGAGGACCAACATCCTAGAAGTTCCAGAAAAAGAGAGATAAGCAGGGATGGAAGTGGGGGGGCACCTGTGAAATAATTCAAGATTATTTCCCATGAACACCCAAGATTGCAAAGTAAAACAGCCCGGAGTGCCAAGCCTGAGATGTAAACAGACCACCAAAGAGTAGCAGGCAAGGTTTCAGACATCGTGATGACAGGAAGACCTAAAAGATTCTAGAATCCAGCAAGAACTGGGGACAGAAGAGAAAGTCTTGAAGAGATAATGATTAAGCATTTTATAGGACTGACAATGCACAGTAAGGGAGAAAAAAATAAACCGGAGACCAGCTTCGAAGTGATGGCTGAGTGCTGTGGCAATGATGACCAAGGATAGAATCAGGACTTTTTTCTGGAGGTAGGAGAGAGTGATGGGTTGTGCATGGTGAATGAGGAAGTGAAGAAAAAAGGATCACTGCAGGGCTCTGGCTTAGGCACCTGTGCTACCACTGCACCTGCGGCTGTGCTACTGCAAGGATGACCTCAGAAGGAAATGGTTTAAGGGGAAGGAGGGAGTCAGAAGCTGGAGTTTTCTTCCTTTACTTTAACGTCTGAGGTGTCTTGTGTAACAGCAAATGGACAGAAGTCAGGGGTTCGATCTGAAAGTCTTGAGTTTAGAGGTCCACGTTACAGGTTCATGTGGAGCCCACCAGCAAAATGCATGTCTGCTGATGCCATGAACTCGATGAGATACCCCAGAGGAAGAGAATGGAGATAGAAGGAGGCCCAGGACCAAGTTCTAAGGAGCCCCAACATCCAGAGGTCTGGGGGAGAAGGGGTCAGTTTTGATTATTTACCAAAAAAGCAGCTGGAAAACCACCTATTATATATATATATATATACACATATATATAATATATATACATACATATATAATACATATATATATAATACATATATATATATATAAAAACCTAGATCTAACTCATCCTCCCTAGAGCTAAGTCTTATCACTGCTTTGTGTGTGCATTCCCTTCTTACCTTAATTAGCCCTGCCCGAAGTCTGTCTATATGTTTGCCATTTTCCAAAAAACAAGCTTTGGCACGCATCACTTCTATTTGTTTCCTATTTTTTATTTTGTTGTTCAGTTGCTCAGTTGTGTCTGACTCTTTGCATCTCCATGGAATGCAGCATGCCATGCCTCCCTATCCCTCATCATCTCCCAGAGTTTGCTCAAACTCACGTCCACTGAGTCGATGATGCCATCCAACCAGCTCATCCTCTGTCGTCCCCTTCTCCTCCTGCCTTCAATCTTTCCCAGCATCAGGGCCTTTTCCAATGAGCCAGCTCTTCTTATCAGGTGACCAAAGTGTTGGACCTTCAGCTTCAGCGTCATTCTTCCAAATGATATTCAGGGTTGACTTCCTTTAGGATCTCCTACAGTCCAAGGGGCTCTCAAGCGTCTTCTCCAGCACCATAGTTCAAAAGCATCAGTTCTTCAGCATTCAGCCTTTTTTTTATGTCTAGCTCCCACATGTGTTCATGACTACTGGAAAAACCATAGTTTTGATTATACAGACCTTTGTAGGCAAAGTAACATCTCTGCTTTTTAAAAAGCAGGGTGATTTTAAATAAGCCTCGACGTACTGCTTTCCCAATTTTGAACCAGTCCATTTTTCCATGTCCAGTTCTAACTGTTGCTTCTTGATCTGCAAACAGGTTTTGCAGGAGGCAAGTAGCCGGTAAGGAGGTCTGGTATTTCCGTCTCTTTAAGAATTTTCCACAGTTTGTTGTGATCTACACGGTCAAGGACTTTAACATAGTCAATGAAGCAGGTATTTTCCGGAATTCTCTAACTTTTCCTATGACCCAGTGGATGCTGGCAATTTGATCTCTGGTTCCTCTGCCTTTTCTAAATCCAGCTTGTACATCTGGAAGCTCTCAGTTCACATACCATTAAAGACTAGGTTGAAGGATCTTAAGCATTACTTTGCTAGCATATTTTTTTATCTCTACCAATGTTTTCCCCTGCTTTAACTGTGCTCATTTTTCATCCTGTTTTTCTCATTTCTGAAGATAAGCTCTTCATTTTTATTTGACTCTTCTTGAGAACTGACTGTTCAATAAGTGTGAAACTAGTCCTGTTATCATCATTTTCTAAATTGTTGTCAATTGTAAAGTTTGGAGTTCTTTTCTGAGTTATTTATAATGGTATTCTCTTGCTTCTAAGTGGTTTGGGGGTTTTGTTATTGGTACCTAAAGTTTACAGCAAGACAGTAAACACAATTTCTCCTTTTTGGAACCTACTGCATTTCACTGAGTGAACATTCTCACGTGCCTTCAACACACCCATCCTGATATGGAAATATTGACAACCTTTGCTGCAATGAGAAAACTAAGAACAAAACTGGATATTTTCTTATACTTTAATTTATAATGATATATGGATTACAATTATGTAAGGATTCACTTTATTTGTGAACCACATTCTAACACAGAGAGTCAGAATTAAGTGTTACGGATTAAGTTCAAGTCAGACTATTTGGGTTTTGAAAAGCATCCTGGCTAACTGTGTGACCCTGAAAAACTAACACTGTACCTTTGTCCCTGGATTTCTTTACTTGTTAAATAGGGATAACACTGGTACCTACCTTAATTTATAATATATACAACCAGAGTTATGTAAAGCATGATATGTAGGCTCAATAAGTACTGTTTTTCATTGAATAATTACAGACGTTTTCACAAAACAAAAAAATTAGAAATCCTCTTGTGTTACTTAATTTTTCAAGAAATCTGACTGCTAAAATTCTAGAGTCTTAGAATCATTTCCTATGAGGTGGTCAACTCTTACATATGCTCTACAGAGATATGCAGAGACTGTGGGTTCTATCTGTGGTACGCAGAAAGCTGTGGCTCTTAACAATCAATCTTATAAAGTTCTGAATGTCTTTACTGACATTACAGAAAAAAGGGATAAGTGACATATTTAATTCACTTCAAGTACTGTGCGAAAGGACTGGCACCGACCAGCAGGACTTTGGCAGAAATGACAGCTTTGTGACAGGTATGCAGAGCTGTCTGACCTGAAAGCCACATCACCCTTGATGCCAACACTGCAGGTCACAGCTCTGTCTCCTGCCAGTCTGGAAGTATTTTTGAGTCTCATTTAAAGGATTCAGCTTCTTGGTATTTCAATTTCCATGTATGAGACTCCAAAAGTCAAGAGTTAATGGCACCACCATCTTACTCCTTTCTCAAAGTTTAAAACCTTACAACCCTCCCAATCTTTAGGATACCTCGACTGCATGGCACTTTAATAATTCCCTGGCATGAAACAAACTATCAGACTAATCTTACATATCTCCTAATGTCTGTATACATGTTCAAAACATTCAAAGAAGCTGTCCCTCAGTGCTGGGAAGGAAGGAGAAGCTGTCCCTCAGTGCTGGGAAGGAAGATTTTTTCTGCCCACTCCTAAGTGGTCTTGGAACACTTACAGCATGGCGATGCCCCAGTGCTTCCCTGCTCTCTCTCCTGCTGCCTGGAAACCAGAGAGGCCAATGAGGGCTACCGTGGGTGTGATGGTCAGGGGCCCGATGTATTTCAGCAGAGCCCCAGGCAGGCCTAGGAGGCCGATGACCACTTCTATCAATGAGGACATGATGATGGCTCCCTGGATCTGGAGCAAGAGAGGACACAGACGTAAGAGCAAGCTGCTTATAAATCACACACTCTAAATGTCACCTGCAACCACAACTGATAATTCTGTAAGGTATCAAGCTATTATAAAATAGGCATGACATAGCTGAGAAATTCCTGGGAAACCCTAAAGATACCAGTGGGTATGACTGGGACCTACCAAACCTAAGTATGACCCAACTGATGTAAGAGTATTACCAAAATGGGCACTGGACACAAAATCAGTTTGCCTATTCCACTGACCGAGACAGATGTAACTAACTGTCTTATCATTCCCATTTAAGACACGACATTCAAAACAAGCCTCAAAGGTACAATGCAGTACAAAGATTCTTGACTTTAAGAAGTAAGCTCCTGTAAGACATTTAAAAGGTAGTGTTACTGACAAAAATTCTAAAGGTGTATTTCTTTTGTACAGAATGGTCATATCTGTGTTAATTCTGAACTAATGGTGAATGGTTTTACACATTCTGGAAGATCTGGATAAAATGTCAGTCATTCTTTGTATCTAAGGACTCCCATACCCTATTCTATTCAAATGCACTGAAGCAGACAAATGGCTTTAATTCCTTCAACCAACACAGACAAACGCTGAGGCAAGAATAAATAGTTTTGCAACCTATCAACTCTGTGGCTCCCTCCAAAGGGAGTCTTGTCCCTCAGCTGGTTACGCTGGAGAGTGTAAGCAGACAGATCTGTGGTGGCATAGGAGAGGAGGAAGAGAAAGAAGGACAGAAAAGAGGGCAAGAAACAATACTGTCTGGTGTCACAAAGCATTTCTACATGCTTTATTTTATAGCAATGTCATCTAAATTGAATTTCACAGCACAAATGAACATATCAGTAGCTGGAAAAAAAAAAAAGAGCTTAGTGTAAGCAACTGCAATATACTGGGCATGACCAACACTGAAAATAAGAAGAAACACAAAGAAGCCGTAAGTAGACAATGCTCATCATTTACCTCGCGTATTCGGGGATACCAGATGTGTTCTGTGTGTAACAGCTCTGTTGTTCCATTGGCAATCGAAACATCTTGAAAACAAAAACAAAGACAAAATTTTTCTTGGAGTGACACTGATGTTTGACGGGACATATTCATTTTACTCTTGTAAAGAAGAATTTCCTCCCTGTTCTAAGTATATCTGCATAAATACCCAACCCTAAAATTCAAGTTACAACAGTACAGCATATCATACTGAAAGGTGGATTCCCTATCACTAATATAGCCAAATTTATTCACCAACAAGAGCTCCTGGTTTCTCAGAAGCTGACTGAACTGATGATACACACTGCTAGTTCCAGTCTCATACAAAGACCAACCTTTGCAAGCAGCTCATTGAAATGACCAACAGCAAGGTTGCCTGACTGAGGTTTTAAAAACCTAGATAAAACTGAGGCCCTTTTTCTGTTCCTAAATCAAATCTGTGGTCACAAAGTAACTCCTAGGAGCAAGGAAGGAAATAAGGGCTAGAAAATTCTGCTCCTAGAACCTAAAAATTTAACAGTATTTTGAGAGTACAATAGGTCTGTCTGCTTTCCTCAAATCCCCTATCTGATCTCTTCCTGACCTTAAGGGTTATTTAAGGATCTTTGCAATCACTATGAGAAGGACAGCAGGTGGAATGAAAGTTATTTGCAGAAAACCAAAGCAGCCAGATCCTTAAAAAGCAAAGATGTTTCAGAGAAAGGATGCTGATGCAGCAAAGAGAGTGACTACTGGTGGTTCATAAAATCCACTGAAAGAAAGAGGCAGAAAAACAGCACAAATATTTTTCTATTCTGTTTCCATATTTATCAATTTCATTAGCACAGAGGAATGAGGTCCTTTCCTGGTCCGTCCTTGCTCTAGGGGTAGGGATGAATGAGTGGATACAGAGAGAGACAGAAAAACGATCCACAGATTGGAGTATTCTAAGCTGTTTTGTTGGTTGTGTGTTCTGTGCCTGATTCCAGAAAGGATTTATCACTGCTGGGGGCAGCACATCCAGGCCTCCCTTCTATCACCTGCATTAAAGGACCCCAATGACATATGTGGAAATAACTGCAATTACCTGTGGTGTTACATTTCCATTTATCTAAAGACAGGATGGCTCGAGCAGGGGCCAGAAATGCAAAAGCACTGGCCTGAAACAGGGGTAACCTAAAAGAAACGAGACCAAAACCATGATCACGGCATCAGGAACTACCGAGGTAGTTCACTATTTGACAGCTTAACAGTCTTTTCCACAGACAAACAGCACATGAGTAAATGCAGGCACACCTGGAAAAAAAGCCCCAGTCTGCAAAGATATCCTCGGCCATGCAGCCAGGGATGCTGGCTTCTCCGTTCTCCCCTCCTAATGCTCTCTCCCCAGGGAGCCCCAGGGTAGGTTCTAGGGGAGCTCTGTAGTCAGGGCCAGCACCCCAACACCAGCCCCTGACATTACCACCTTTCCCCTTGGTGGGGGGAACGCAGGCATTTGGGTGTCTCTGTCCTGCTGAGCTTGCGAGCTCCTTATTAAACACCAATGTACCTCCTCTATTTTACCATCCTCCTCCCTTTCAAATTCTTATTGGTTATCATGGGAGAAAACCTATCTCCCCCTGTCGTTCCATTTTGTAAGTCAAAAACTGCCATGAATCACTGGGGATAAGCATTAAGATTACGTTAGTTGTCTATCTATTGAGAAAAAGGAAAACTGTAAGTTACAAACCAACAGTAGATAAAATATTCTGTTTAATCATAAAAAATACTCAAAAAAAGCGCTTGTACCCTTATTTCTAAAGGACCCAGAAAACTTGTAGATTCTTTTAAATATCCTGCCTACATTGTCAAACTAAATGCAGAGATCCTCAGATACCATCATTCAATTACGTTCTAGATAATTCATATTGATTTTATGAACACTGGTGCTACTCAAATTCAAAAGATTTTGTTCTTTATTATTAGAGTATAATAGAGTATTTTCCACTGGAGTTGTATTAAAGTGGTTCTAATGGGCTAACACAGGAACTCAATCATTATCTTTAACATTATTTTGAGGATAAAATATGAAACTAGCCCTTTGGTTTGCAGGGTTTGGAACTTTCAGATATCTAGATCATTCTTAAAATACTCCTAAGCAGCCTTGAATCAGTGTCCTGGCCAGTAGGATAGGAACCCAGCCAGGCTCTCCTCTGAGCTGACAGTTCGTCCTCGCCCTGAGTGACATAGTAACTGGATTGAGAAACAGTGCCTCTGGCTGAAGGACATAGAACCGCTTTACAAATACAGAGCTGGTACACACTATTCTGAGGTAGCTGAGGCTCTTCCCCCATTCAATCACCTAAACTTCAGATCCCTGGGATCTCCAAGCAGACGGGACTGTCTGCTCTTTTATTCTGTACTGATGACTGGAAATGAAACAAATTAAACTGTGCTTTTCTTTACACGAGGAGTTGGAAAACCACCTGTTTTTACGAGTAAAGTTTCACTGGGACACAGCCGCTACCCTTACTCATTCAGGAGCTGTCTGCGCCTACTTTTATGCTTCAATGGGTAGAGCTGAATAGTTACAACAGGGAACACAAAGCCTAAAATATTCACTGGTTAACACACTACAGAAAAAATAAAATTGCTAACCTTGACTACAGGGAAAGTATATCTTAAATATGTGAAGATACCCCAAAAATGTAGAATTTATTTTTTAGTAGACATTTTATAAGTTAACAAATAGTGTTAACTAGATGTCATTAAGCTGAGCGACTTCACTTTCACTTTTCACTTTCATGCATTGGAGAAGGAAATGGCAACCCACTCCAGTGTTCTTGCCTGGAGAATCCCAGGGACGGGGGAGCCTGGTGGGCTGCCGTCTATGGGGTCGCTCAGAGTTGGACACGACTGAAGTGACTCAGCAGCAGTAGCAGATGTCATTAAGAAAATCTGAGCAGATTTTGTAGCCCCAGGAGAGAAAAAGAACCTAACAAGCCCCACACAAGTTCTTACTTTGTTCAAAACTCTGCTGGAAGTGCCTCATTTCTTCTTGAGCATCCAGGTGACCTGAATCCATTTCCCAGTCTAGCCTCTCACCCATCATGTCACACACTTGCACTCCAGGCAAGTAGTCTATGTTCTTACCTCCGAGCCTTTGCTTATCTCTTCAGTTATCAATTCATTTCTAAAGCTCCATTTCTATTCAATATTTAAAGGACACAGAAAATACCATCTCCTCCAGGAACTATTCTTGGCTCTACTAAGGATCTATAATGCACTCCCCTACTTAGGACATTCTGGCCATGATTTCTACAAGTTACTCCCCAAGTTGCCGGGGAACTGCTTCATGATTCCCTGGGGTGGGGTGGGGGGCGGCGCTGGTTAAAAATGAACATTTCTTCATCTCACTCAGTCCAAGTTAATCAGAGTCTCAGGTGGAGTCTCTGAATCTGCATTTTGAATAATTACTTCTGGGTGAGGCTGATGCACTAGGCAACAAAGACAACCTATGCCAGATGAAGGGATTTATCATTTTGGTCTCTTGATAAACACTTCCTGGGTGTCTGCTTGACACAGGCACACCCCTGGGCCCTTTAGGGGTTTCTGTTGTGTGAAAGAGATTATCTATCATGGATATACATGAAGGGCAGTGAGGGAGACGGTGCAAGATGCCACGGGAGTCTATTATCTTATTAAAGGACAAGAAGTACTTCGGCCCATAAGCAAGAGGTTAATAATCCAGGCAGAGGAGAGCAGATGCAAATGAGAGCCACAAAGCAGACCCAGAAATCCTTAAAGAATTGCAGATACTTTACTGTGGGTGGGAACTGGTATGGTGAAGGTCAGAGGGGATCAAAGAGCAAATGCCTTGCAATCTTCTTGTAAACAAGAGGAAAACTAGTGAAGAACCTTGCTCTGAAAGGATCACTTCTGGGAGGAAAACGCAAAAGTTGACCTTAACTCCAAAACTATTCTCAAGGCATTCCAAGAGGCTGTGACATAGCTCTGGTTAGCGGTCCTTGTTTCACTGACTCCACCCATCCTGTGGTGGCCGTTCAGATGACCAGCCTGCTCATGTCAGGTTTCGGCCTCTACAGCTCCCTTCACAGCACTGAAGCCTCTGTGTTGAAGAGCTCCCTACTGCTAACCTGCTCATCTCCCCAAGGGGGTGGTATCGCCCTGACAGTAGGAACTGAGCCTGCTTACCCATCACTGGACCCCCAGACTAACTTTCGCTTAGTAATTAATGAATTAAAGGTGTTATTGACAAATGTCTTTCGAGAGGAATTTTATTAGACTAGAAATAAGAGGTTATGTCTTTCTGCCATGTTGATTTTAACTGCAAATTTGGGGGAGAAATTTGTTAAGATTAAAGGCACTGGGTAGAGAGAGTAGAGTGTTGAATGTGCATGGATTTTCAAGATAAAATCAGGTAACTCTCCCATGCCCCAGAGGCTGGCAGTCCTCCACGGTGCCATCAAGGAAAAGGTATCAAAAAGTTTAAAAGGAAACAGTCCCACAAGCAGCGCCAAGAAGGGATGAAATGCATCTGCCTAGAACTAAACCATTTAATGAAAATGAATAAAGCAAACACATAATTCAACAGCCCAGAGAATATACTCTGTGCCTGGCTTCCTCCATCTACCAAGAAAGTAATCAAGTTGGTAACAAAAACTTTCATCACCAAGTAAACATTTACTTGAATCTAAACTGCAGCACAACTGCAAGTTTGGCCTTAAGAAAAGCAAAATACAATGTCTCAGAGAACATTCTTTTCTTAATTGGAAATATTTCCGTACTGTTTACTACACCTACATGTATGTATGTATCTGCTGGACTGCTGAAAAGGAGCTTGTGGGCTTGCAGTCCTCTACCCAAACACTTCAGCAGGCATCTCTTAAGAATAAATAAATCCTCCCACATCATTGCCCCCTGCCCTGTAATCACACCCAAGAAAGGGGACATGAATTTTAATAACAAGGCCTAATAGTTAGGCCATACTTAAATTCCCCAAATTCTTTTAAGATTTTTTTTTAATGTGGACCATTTTTTAAGTCTTTACTGAATTTGTTGCAATACTGCTTCTGTTTTACATTTTTTGGATTTTTTTGGCCAAAGGCATGTGGGACCTTTGATCCAGTCAGGGATCAAACTTGCACCCCTTGCATCAGAAGGTGAAATCTGTCACTAGACCATCACAGAAGTCCTTAATTGTTTATAAAAGTGCTTATATCCAATCACAGTTTCTACACTGCAGCTGGTTATCGTGCATCATATTTAGAGTCAGGCTAAACATTTTTGGCAAAGACTGTTCAGGTGTCATATCTTCTCTGGTAGCTCAGCTGGTAAAGAATCGCCTGCAATGCAGGAGAGCCCGGTTCAATTCCTGGGTGGTGAAGATCACCTGGAGAAGGGATAGACTCCCAGTTTGATTCCTGGGTGGGGAAGATCCACTAGAGAAATGGATAGGCTACCCACTCCAGTATTCTTGGACTTCCTTGGTGGCTCAGCTGGTAAAGAATCTGCCTGCAATGCGCAAGACCTCGGTTTGATCCCTGGGTTGGGAAGACCCCCTGGAGAAGTATTGCAGCCTGGAGAATTCCATGGACTGTATAGTCCATGGGGTTACAAAGAGTCGGACATGACTGAGCGACCTTCACTTTCAAATACTTTTGGCAAAGACTGCTCAGGTGTCATACCTTTCTTATAGCATCACATCAGGAGGCCTGTCAGGCTGTCCCAGGAGGTAAGAAAACTTGGTCAGGGTAGTGACTACCGGAACTCTCCATTTTAAAAGTACCTCTTCCTTTTGTAATGAATAAATTATCTATAAGGTGATTCTTAAATTGTACAAATATTATATTCTCACTAGCTTATTAACATTCTTACAGTGTGGCTTAAAAAGTATAATTTTAATTTTATCATTCCATTGATATTAATTAGTGTCCTTTTGGTTTTTGTTTGATTGTTTTTAAATGCTTTTATTTATTTGGCTGTGCCAGGTCTTAGGTACAGCATGTGGGATCTAGTTCCCTGACCAGGGATTGGACCCAGACCCCCTGCATTAGGAGCTCGGAGCTTTAGCCACTGGACCACCAGGGAGGTCCCTTAGTGTCCTTTTGTAAAGAGCTTTTCTTTTTGTCCAAAAAGAAAATAACATCATAAACACATGGACTCATTTTTTATTCAGTTTAATAACACACTTCCATGACTATTCCTTTTAATATAAACTGTCCCAAATTTGCCCAAAGCACCACAGTTCCAGAATTATACCAATGTCACTACTAACAAGACTACTAAGTTTAAGGCTGAAGCTGAAACTCCAATACTTTGGCCACCTGATGCGAAGAGCTGATTCATTTGAAAAGACCTTGATGCTGGAAAAGATTGAAGGCAGGAGGAGAAGGGGACGACAGAGGATGAGATGGCTGGATGGCATCACCGACTAATGAACATGAGTTTGGGTAGACTCTGGGAGTTGGTGATGGACAGGGAGGCCTGGCGTGCTGCGGTTCATGGGGTCGCAAAGAGTCAGACAGGACTGAGCAACTGAACCAAAGTGAAAGTTTAAGGTTTCTCTTTTTTTTTTCCTTTAGAATATATTTCATTCAGAGTGTGCAAAGTACTATGTTCTAAAGTCTATGAATTAATTCTTTTCCCATGTGACCAGCAATTTGTCATAGGTTCACTTGTTTCTATTTGTATTCAATTTTAGAATTTGTCTTTCTTCATCTTTTTAGAGTTTATGTTTTGAACATGTTGAATATTTTATAGTTTTAAAATAAAACCATAAAATATATGGTCACTCCCATTCCTATCACCTCCACCCTCCAAATCTCACTTATTATTAACCATTTTTATTAATTTCTAACTTATCCTTATTTCTTCAAACATACACACTGTTTTACAACTTGCTTTTTCCAATATATCCTTACAACTTACTCTGTACCAGTTCAAGAAGATCTTCTTTATTCTTTCTCAGAGCTGCATTCACTGTGATGTATGATAGTCTCCTACATATGGACATTTAAGTTGTGTTAACTATTTTGTCATTACAAATTACACAGCAATAAAAAAAACTTTCTGCATTTATTTTGCATTTGTGGGAGCATATCTGCAGGGTAAATGTCTAGAAGTAGGACTGTTAGATTGAATGGTAAACGCATATGTGCACTCAATACTGTTAATGCCCTTCCTCATAGGCACTGAACTATTTTCATTCCTGACAGCAGCACGTAACAGTGGCTGTTCTCCTACAGTTTTTTCATCAGAGGGGCTTGTTAAAATTATTTTTGTTAATCTGACAAGACAAATTGTGTCTTAGGGTAGATTTAGTTTCTGAAAAAGTGAAAGTGTCAGTTAGTCATGTCCAGCTCTTTGAAACCCCATGGACTGTATGTAGCCCACCAGACTCCTCTGTTCATGGAATTCTCCAGGGAAGAATATTCGAGTGGGTAGCCATTCCCTTCTCCAAGGAATCTTCCCAACCCAGGGATCGAACTTAGGTCTCCTGTATTGCAGGCTGATTCTATACTGTCTGAGCCACACACTCCTGAGAGCAATGTATAACAATGCCCATTCTCTCAGTTTTGCCATCAGAGTGGCTTGTCAAAATTATTTTTTGTCAATTGACAAAGGAGACAAATGGTGTCTCAGAGTAGATTTAGTTCGTATGTTTATTATAAAGTCAATTTGATCCTTTCCTATGATGAAGGGCCATCATATAGCTTTTTTGAGAATTGTCTATTTGTGTCTTTTGCTTTTTCTATATATATATTTTTAACTTTGTTAAGAGTTCTTTGTATTAGACACATTAGTTCAATGTATTAGACACATTGTTGTTTAGTTGCTAAATTGTGTCCAACTCTTTTGTGACCCCATGGACTGTAGCCTGCCAGCCTCCTCTGTCCATGGGATTTACCAGGCAAGAATACTGGATTGGGTTGCCATTTCTTTCTCCACGGGGATCTTCTTGACCCAGGGATTGAACCTGGGTCTCCTGCATTGGCAGGCAGATTCTTTGCCACTGAGCCATCTGGGAAGCCCCAATTAGAGATATTAGAACTTACCTGTATTACAAATATTTCCCCCAGTTTGCCATTTTAAAATATTTTTTACAATGCAAAGCTTAAAATTTTTAAACAGTTAATGGCATTACATTTTCATTCTTTTATTGATTCTTGAGTTTGAGTCCTATTTTAAAACTCTTTCCCTACTCAAGTTATAAAGGAATTCACCCTGGTTTTATTCTAATAGTTATATGGTTTCACATTTCTTGCATTTGGATTTCTAATCCATTTTGAGTTGATTCAAAGAAAACTCTTAACTAAAGGCAAGTCTAACGTTTATCTTCATGTCCATGATATTCTGGTCTTATATGTAAATATCAAAAGTATGTGAATTAGCTCAGCTAACACTTTCAGTTAGACACACTCCTGGGGGACCTCAACAGAAACCAGTCAACTGGCTATTCTCCCAGCAGGAGGCTTTGTCCAGACAGAGCACAGGAATTTAGGGGGCCTGGCTGGGTCCAATTTTGATAGACTCTTTTTCAAGCATGATAGTATTAACTATTTTAAGTCAAAAGCTTATTACATAACTATCTAGTCAGTCACAGAGAAGCATGAGGGAATTCTTTGATGTGGACAATGCTGTGGTGGTAATTAAGTGACTGTACACATGAATAAAAATTCATCTATGCACAGGAAAAAAGGCAAATTTTACTCTATGTCAATTACCTTCAATAGATTGACTTAAAAAATTTTTTTTGTCTATACAGTGTCTTTCTTGGAGGAGAAATGGGGTGGATGATTCCTTAAAATACTAGTTATGTCAAATAGTTACAAAAAACACAAAATTAAAAAAGAAAAAGAAAAGAGCTTCACTCTGGGTATTTGACGAGAAGCTCTATCTGTGGCTCAGCTGCTCCTGGTGCAGCTTTTGTCAGGCAGTCCACCTGCCTGAAAAGGAAGGATAAATGGGAGAGTCAGTGGGCCATGAGGAAGAGGACGTGCATTTTAGAACACGTGGAAACATAAGGGGTAAGTGAGATGTGACAGTCAAAGAAAAAAAGATTATGGGGAATCTTTATTTATTTATTTTTAATTTTTATTTTTACTTTATATGGGGAATCTTTAACCCCACATATAAGAGGACTTAGTCTCCTAGTCATCTGAAGCATCAGAAATATTAGCAGAGAAACAACATGCTAACTGAAGGGGGAGCCCACTCAGAAAAGCTAGAGTTGAAGGAGTTCACCAGTGGTTGTGTGGCCAAGGAGCACACTCAACCCCTGCCGTGTCATCAAGCACTAGCTGCTCCATTGGAGTTCCAGACTTGGTGCCCCAAGGCAGGTGCACCCTTATCTGCCTCACCTGCACACCCTTCTGAGGGGCCACTAAAATAATAAGCACCAACAGGCAAGAGTGGACAGGTGCCAGATATTATCTTATTTGATGCTTACTAACAACTTTAATACTACTACCATTTTAGAGAGGAGAGAGGGGACTTTGAGACCAGTCAACTAGCCAAAGCCACACAGCTGAGGACTTCCCTGGTGATCCAGGGGTTAAGAATCCACCTTCCAATGCAGAGCATGTGGGTTTGAATCCTGGTTGGGTAACTAAGATCCCACATGCCACAGAGCAACTAAGCCCGCTTGCTGTAACTACAGAAGCGCACCCGCCACAACAAAATATCCTGTGTTCCGAAATGAAGAGCCTGTATGCCGCAACAAAGCCCCAAGGCAGTGAAACAAATAAATGTTTTTAAAAAGCTAGACAGCTGGTAAACAGTGGAATGGGAGTGATGTCACCTCTGAAGCCAAAGCCCCACTACATAGCTGGTGAGGGGAGCCACGCAAAGCTCCCCTCTTTCTCCAAGGTAGTGACCTCCAGTTTTTCACTGATGCCCATGTTTTTAATATACCACCTAAAATTTTTTGAGTTAAATAGTATATATGTATATATATATATATATATATATATTTTTTTTTTTTTACACATGGAGGCAGGAAAAACCTACAACTTGCTATTAAGAACCTACTTAACATGATACACTCACTATCATCTATACAGTAATGCTGGCAAAAATGTTCATTTGGAATCAACCGTGCCTTTGGCCCCATCTCCCAGTTTAGAATTGTGGAACAAATCAAATACCACCCCCAGGAACACAATTAGACATATTCAGACCATGGGATGTTCAACAAGACAACTGCCCTGGACTCTTTAAAAAGAGGACCATGTATTTTGATTTTTAAATTCTACCTATAAGTAGAAACATATAATATTTGTCTTCCTCTATCTGACTTATTTACTTAGTATAACATGCTCTAGGTTCATGCATGTTGTCACAAATAGTAAGGTTTCATTCTTTTTTATAGATGAGTAGTATTCCATTGTGTGTATATATATATAAACCACATCTTCATCCATTCATCTATCAATGAACACATAAAAATCAAAATAAATGAACAAACATAACAAAACAAAAATAGATTCATAGATACAGAAAAAACTGGTGATCATTAGAGGTAGAGGGTGGAGGGGATGAGTAAAGATGTGAAGGAGTTAAAGAAGTATAAACTTCCAGTTACAGAATAAATGTCACCTAGGATGCACTATACAGCAGGAGTCAATAAATAAAATAATCACAATTTTATAGTCAATAAAAACTGTAATAGTTTTGTATGGTGACAAATGGTAACTAGACTTATTGTGGCAATCATTTTTTAATGTATAGAAATATCAACTCTGAACTGACACAGTGTTATAGGTCAAACAGACTTCAATTTAAAACAAAAAGGTTGACATCTTCCACTATGATAGTGTATTTCTTTATTTCTTTTTATAGTTCTATTAGTTCTTGATTTCTATATCTTGAGCATTGTTGTTATGTTTATGTATGGTTAGAATTATTACGTATCTTCCTGCCAAATAAAACCTTTAATCATTACGTTAAAAAAAGTGGATCATGTGGAAGAAAAATGTATCAGACCACAGAAACACAACAAATGCACCATACAAACTTAACTGGATCCTGGTTCAGAGAGGTGGCCAGGATAGCCATAACAGATATTTTAGGGACAACTAGGGTAATTAGACATAGATTGAGTATTAGATGATATGACTCAAATTTATCAGGTGCGGTAAATAGTTACACGAGAGACCCTCATCTCTAGGAGAGTATTTAGGAGTGAGCCATCACCATGCTGCCTTCAACTCTCAATTAATTCAAAAAGTTGCATATATACCCCAGCAGAAATACATATACAGAGAAAGAATGTGAGGGAAATCCCAGTCTCCCATACCCCAATCTAAGCACTGCATCTCTCCATTCTTCTAAATATTAACAACAGTTAAGAGTTCAAAGCCTCTGACTTGAGATCTTGAAGTATCCTGGAGCCACCCCCTAGTTAGTGAGCACACAATATGTACCAGCATTGGAACCCAAGGAGGTGAAAAACAGGGGACCTCAGGACAGACAACTCTGTTAGAGGTCAGGCTGCTGTGCTAGCTACTGTCTCAGCCAAAACCCTACCTTTTCTCAGCCAAAGGAAAGTTCTGTGACTCTCCAGCAGGCCTGTTATAGCCAGGAGAGGTTCTCAAGGAGAGGGCCTCTCAGCCTGCAATATTGTCTTTTTCTGGAAAGCTGACAGAAAGGACTCCAAGAGGAACCTAGAACAAAAGACTGGATGTGGTCCCCAAACACAGCACCTGCACACCTTAGGGAAGGTCAGAAATGGTCAGCATGATGTGCAAAGGGCAGAGTCCATCCCAGAGGGCTCTCCTTCATCCCCAGCTATGCACTAACACCTGCAGTCAAGGGCAGGGACTCTGGGAAGCTCAGAGCTGCTAGCCAGGCTTGGTCTCTGATGGAAAAGACAATGGCAGCCAAAGTGATGCAATGACTGAGTCCTCCCCAAAGCCAGGGAGGCATGGCTGCTGCGGGCTGGTTAACACCTGGGTTGGGAGACTCTGACTCTTGCCCCCACTCATAGGATTTTAAAGGCTTTGCACTAATTCCTACAAAGACCTCAAGGGGGAAGGCGGATTGAAATCAACCAGAATGAGAACTGCTGAAACCTTACTCAAGGGCACTGAGCAATAAAGACCTTGTTAAAAGCCAAGTGCAGGGGACCAAAGTCAAAGGAAAGAAGGAAGAAGGAAAAGGCTGGATGGAAGGAAGGGGATGAAAGAAGCAGCTGTAACAGAAACATCCCATCCCCAACAGGCAGAGGCTCTGGGAAGCACTGAAGCCATAGAAGTCACACAACTGGGGCTGAGACACATGATCTCCATTCCAAAACAAGTCATGATCTCTGGAGGAAAGGAAACCATGTTCATGCCAGGGGAGACGTTCAGGGAAGGAAGGAGGGTCTGCAGCACGTGCTGCATCAGACACATTTTCTGTGGCCTTAGCCAGCCCAGCTCATGGAAAACAGACCTCCAAAGGAGTATTTTTGACATAGTATCATAGAGCTGGCACTGCAAGCTCATGGTTCAGGTTTGTAAAGGCACACCTCTGTTTCACTCTCACTTTTTCCGTATCACTGTTGGTTATTTTTATGCAATGAAACAACTTTCCAGAAACAGCAGGCCACTCTTCAGCACACCCATGTGAAATGTGGAGCAAGGATGACCTGGCCAGAGCCCAGAGAATGGAAATGGTTACACTTCCTTCCCCTGCTCTAGACCTGCAATTATGGTTTTGGCTTCCTCACAATAAAGGCCATCACTAGTCTCTAGGTCCCATATACCCATGACATTCAGTGCAGGGGGGTTCTGGGTACTACACGGGAGTCAGGCAAACACACAAAACAGACAGAACTCAGACACACACGGCAAACCACTCAGTTAGAAAAGTCTGAAAATCTGCCCTAGAAATGACAATAGCTGAACATGAAAACCTTTTTCTTCTGCAGCTCTCCACCTAAGGAAATGAGTGTGAACTGCTAACACCAACAAACATGCAGAGGCCACCTGCAATCCTTAAGGCTGTGATACTGGGAATAAATTCCACTCTTGGCCACGTCAGCCTTTCTTTTGCGCTGTCCCACCCTTGTATTTCCAACGCCCCAACTGCTTTATCTGTTTGTTTGATTCTCTTGTGATCAGAAAGTAAATGCACAAGTCTGTAAACATGACAATTTAAAATCGACGATGAGGGTCTATGTCAGTAAGCAGCAGAATTAGGTTTTCTATATTATTCATACTCTTGTCACTTTTCAAATGTATTTTAGAAAGAAGCATATAATATAATAATCTACAAACACACAATGACGGCAAATGTCATCCACAGGACACCTTAGGAAGAGCCTCCTATTATTTTTACAAAAGCAAACTGGGAGCTGGAGAGGTCTTCTGTCCAGAGTTATAACACTGCATAGGTCTCTCTAACTCCTCGTATGCACTCATTTTACTCCCCCATGTGCGAACAGCAAAGAAACCATCATTTGCCATGTGGCAAGAGCTAGCGCTTTATTGGGAACTGTAGATTCTGACTGTCCATGGGATTACAGTTTTATCATTACAATGGTCAACAACTTGATTTTAACCAACACTGGCAGTGCTGCTGCTCTGACTCTGCTGAATAGACATCCCTGGAATAGACTCAGGGATGCTTAACCCTGACCCGTTCTGAGTACAAGTACTGGGTGTCTGAGTACCAGGGGTGGGTCCCCACTCTACTGAGGTCTGAGTGTCAACCTTGGTCTGCTGAAAATACTAGGGGAGTGTGGTATGTGGCCATTCTTGAGATCTCTGCTCTTCTTTTACAAAAGCCACAGGAGACCTGGGGGCAAGAATCTGAGAGGTGATTCAGCTGGAAGGGGTAGCCCTGCCTCTTCAGGCACAGTGAAACAAGGGGAAGTTGGGAAAAGAGGAGTTAAGAGTTTTAACAGAAAAGGGTGAAGGACAGGGAGATGCAGGGGCGGGGGGGAGATGAGATACTGCAAACAAACAGGGGACATGGGATACAGCAAACAAACAACCTCAGAGGTGGTGACCAATTAAGTAGGGAGGGAAATGCCTCTCATACACCTCATCATCTGGGCTTGCCTTCACACAGCAGGCCCTCAAATATATGCTGGACAAAACTTAAAAGAATGTATCAACAACAGCTTGTGGCTTTGAGGAGTTGGAAACCAAGCTACTAAGTGCCTTCTCACTTTTTCCCTACTAGATGGGAACTTCGAGGCAAGGATCCCAGGCAAGAAAAAGGTGCTGCTGTGTTAGCACAAAGAGGGAAGTAGAGTCAGGTGTAGCCTTCCTGATATGAGACCAGGGCAGAGCTGTACCTGGTACCTGCCATACCACAGTAAACACGTCTTTCATTTCCTCTTCAAGTCAACCAACAATTCTCAACTAGAGACACTGCCTAAATTTATAGATGATTTGTGCTACAAGTTCTCTGATGAGCTAGCTGTTTAGAAAACAAGTATTTCCCCAGAGAACCAGTTCCCCATGTACAAGGTAAGGCCCTTGAGTCAGCCAATAAAAACTTTCTAAACCACCCTGGCTTTGAAACACAAAATCTTGAATGCTATAACAAAAGAATGAAAGATACTGTCAGCCAAGTTTAACTACCTGAGCACTAAAAAATTTAATCAAGTCCTCTCTGGAGTGTCCAAATACATCTCCTTCCCCTAACAGGTCAGTAACACGCTGCCTCTCCCTCAGGGGTCCCCTAAGATGACCCTCCTGTCTGAGGTAAGGGATCTGCTCAGCATGGTGGCTTCAGGCAGTCCTGCAGGAGCTGGGGATTTGAGAACCCCAGGAGCTGGCCAGCCCTTTCAGCCTTCCTTCCGTCATCAGACCTGCTATGGAGCTGTCATAGTCCTTATGAGGACATTGCTTAAGCTGCCAACCAGAATGCCCTAACACTGTCCTTCCCATATTCTCCTGTCCCCTGTAAGTGAAGGTTGTTCTGAGGATTCTGACTCACTGAATATAGTCCATGATTACCAGGCTGCCTTCATTGCCCTCTGAGTTTGCTCCCACTTCCCTAGCAGGGCCTCTGTGTTTGCTCCCACTTCCCTAGCAGGGAGAGACATAACTTATACATTTACTCTGCTGTCCTTGCCCTGAGGTTAGTCCTGTGGCCACAGGCTCCACCCCTTGGGCAACATCCTAGGGTAAAGGAAAAGGCTGAATGTGAAGAGGGTGGAAGAAGGGGACGGGAGGGGACAAAGCAAGACTGCAGGAGAAGGTAAAAGAAGACAGTTCTTTTCCTTCCTATGCCAGCTCCATATCCATGTAAGCTGGGGCCTGGGGATGCAAAGTGCACTTTGCACTTTGAGGAAACACAATTCAGCAAGAAAAGACACAAACAAAAAAGGACAAAGTGGAATAAGAGTCACACTAGAAGAACATACACAAGACGCATGTGTGGGAATTCAGAGAGAACAACGGAGGCACTGGGAAGTCAAGGGTGCTTCAGAGAGAAGAGGAACAAGCCAAGACTGGAAGGCTGCATGGGAGCACAAGCACAGGGAAGACAGCACAGTGGGCTTGAGGAGGAGCTCATTTCTTGGGGAGTGCACGGAAGGAGACTGCAGGGCGCAGGGACATACCTGGAAGGGCGGTGGGACAGAGAACAAGGAGACGCCCACAGGGTGGGCACATCCCAGTTTTTAAACAGGGAGTAGGGCTGTAGCCTCCTAGCACCCAGGAAGATGCAAACATTGAAAAAATGACACCAGGGTGGCACACAGAGCGGGGCAGAGAGTAGCCTTGGAGGCAGGGAAACCAACTGGAAACCTAGCAGAACACAGTCCAGGTCTGAACTTCAGGAATTGGGGGAAGTGACAGAGTACTAGAGGGAACACTTGCCCTGCCAGCTGGTGGGATGGAAGGAGCTGAGTTCCAGCCTGCACAACTGGTCAGGAAGTGGTGCCACCCACCTAGAGAAGAAACACAACAGAGCTGGGGAGAGGCAAGGCAAATGCCAGTAGGCCACGCTTCCCCATACTCCAGTCAGTCCTTCCAAACAGCCCTAGGTGAATGTGCACAACGCCTCACGGGCACGTCAGCATTCCCAATTTAGTGCCCCAATCTCACCTGCATCCAAAAGTAGTCTGCAGCAAAGTCGTGATTCCCACGCAGAAGAAAATGGTCCCAATGAGCTGGCTGGTGGCCCACTGGTCATATCCCACACACATGGCGTCGGCCAGCAGAAAGGGCACTGCAATGGTGCCGCTAAAACATGTCAGATAATGCTGCGGGGACAGTGAGACAGAGGGGAGAAGTTAATCTTTTTTTGTATTTTGTCTGATTTTACCCTAACTTTGCCCACTCCCCTATTGTTTTTAAAAAGTAGCACACATGAACTTGTTTTTTTAGGTACACACTCATCATATGCAAAATTGTTTTTTTCTCCCTAGCATTTCTCCTACTACATTTTCTTGTCTTCTAACTGACCGGTATTATTACTTATTACGTGAAGCAATCTGGGCCAGCACAAAGGAAACGCAATACAAATACCAGTAATGTTTTATATATAGAATTTTTACTGAGAATTTTTGTTTTTTTAACTGCTTTTCAGCACCAATTGCTAAAACCATAGATCTTTCCCCTCTAACCTGTTAACATGAATTGTGTGGCACTGAACCATTCTTGAAACAAACCCTAGTCAGTCATGTTAGATTTTGATTTGCCAATATTTTATGTAGAATTTTACAATTATGTTTTGAGATAATTCATCCTTTTTTAAAACTTCTTTTAGGTCTGGGGATTAGAGTTACAAGCTTCACTGCACAAGGGATTTTCCATCTTTTCCTGTGATCTGGCATTATTTAACAGTAATCAGGGAAGCACTAAGCTCAATCACCTCTGATACGTAGATGACACCACCCTTATGGCAGAAAGTGAAGAGGAGCTAAAAAGCCTCTTGATGAAAGAGGACAGTGAAAAAGTTGGCTTAAAGCTCAACATTCAGAAAAAAAGATCATGGCATCCGGTCCCATCACTTCATGGGAAACAGACAGGGAAACAGTGTCAGACTTTATTTTGGGGGGCTCCAAAATCACTGCAGATGGTGATTGCAGCCATGAAATTAAAAGATGCTTACTCCTTGGAAGGAAAGTTGTGACCAACCTAGATAGCATATTCAAAAGCAGAGACATTATTTTGCCAACAAAGGTCTGTCTAGTCAAGGCTATGATTTTTCCAGTGGTCATGAATGGATGTGAGAGTTGGACTGTGAAGAAGGCTGAGTGCTGAAGAATTGATGCTTTTGAACTGTGGTGTTGGAGAAGACTCTTGAGAGTCCCTTGGACTGCCAGGAGATCCAACCAGTCCATTCTGAAGGAGATCAGCCCTGAGATTTCCTTGGAGGGAATGATGCTGAAGCTGAAACTCCAATACTTTGGCCACCTCATGTGAAGAGTTGACTCACTGGAAAAGACTCTGATGCTGGGAGGGATTGGGGGCAGGAGGAGAAGGGCACGACAGTGGATGAGATGGCTGGATGGCATCACTGACTCAATGGACATGAGTCTGAGTGAACTCCGGGAGTTGGTGATGGACAGGGAGGCCTGGCGTGCTGTGATTCATGGGGTCGCAAAGAGTGGGACACGACTGAGCGACTGAACTGAACTGAGGCTCACACAGCAGCTGTGGGAATCATCCAGAAAGAGCCGATCCCACTCCTCCTTTAGGACCCCTCCCCCATTCCCTACAGCCGGGCAGGACATTTCAGCTCTCACTGCTCACATCCCTTCCTCCCAGAGGCCTGCCTGTTCAGTTCTTACTTCTGTTCTGCAAATTTCCTCTTTTCTTCCTAACAGTTCCCCATCCCTGCTCATTCTGCAAATTTCCTCTTTTCTTCCTTACAGTTCCCCATCTCTGCTCATTTTTGCCAAAATACGCTGCTTGCAGCCCAAAATGATCAACTGTGTAACACTAACAGGTGTTTCGTGAAGGGGACAGAACATTCCCATCAGGACTTCCCAGAGCTGCTCACAAGATTGCACTGTCAAGAAGGGAATGATGTATACAGGGTGTCCCAATCTTATCTGAAAGGGAAGACTACTACTAGACACATCTATAAACACTTCAAAAAATGAGCTTCCTGAACCTCATTTGAGACATTCAGCCCTAGGGAAATTATGTGCCCAACCAGTCAGGTCCTTTGGTTACGACTTCTTTATTAGAATGCCTTTCTGTCCAGGTTGGCAACTGTTTTAATACCTAAGATTGGGGAAGGGCCTGGAAATTGAACCAAAGTATCAGCTGTCAGCAGGTACAGTCCACCTCCAAGTGAATAAACTTGTCTGGGTAATGAGACTCATTTCCTTAGCATGAACTGATCATTCAAACTTGAGAAAGTAAGAATGCAAAGCAAGACCTCAAAACCAAGGCATACACAGACCAGAACTATGTGTCTGGGCAAGGAGCATTCCATATCATCCCCTTTCTCCTAAAGCCCCACTTTGATCATAAGTGGGAAAAGGGAGTGGTGGCTGGGGGGAGAGGGGGGAGCAGATATCAAAGATGCAGAAGTCCTGCACCAGCTTGGGTCACCTCTCGCCCCATCCCTCCTACCCATTCTTTGGCAGCCTCCTTGCTCTGCTCCCACTGGAAATTGCAAGCAGACATTACCAAGGGAAGCCTGCCTTCCTTTAAAAATAAGACTGAAGCCTCCACATTTATGTCCTGACCAACACAGCACTTCTTCTTTTTTTTTTTTAAATTTCCTTTTTTACTGAAGGATAATTGCTTGAAAGAATTCTGTTGTTTTCTGTCAAATCCCAACATGAAACAACCATAAGTATACATGTATCCCCTCCCTTTCGAACCTCCCTCCCATCTCCTGCCCCATCCCACCCCTCTAGATTTATACAGAGCCCCCATTTGAGTTTCCTGAGCCATACAGCAAATTCCCATTGGCTATCTATTTTACATACGGTAATGTAAGTTTCGACGTTACTCTTTCCATACATCTCACCCTCTCCTTCCCTCTCCCCATGTCCGTAAGTCTATTCTGTCTATTTCTTCATTGCTGCCCTGTAAATAAATTCTTCAGTACCATTCTTCTAGATTCCATATATATGTGTTAGAATACGATGTTTATCTTTCTCTTTCTGACTCACTTCACTCTATATAATAGGTTCTAGGTTCATCCACCTCCTCAGAACTGACTCAAATGCATTACTTTTTACGGCAACACAGCACTTCTTAATGTCACCCATATTTCATGGCAGTTGACAGTGACTATGGATTGGTTAACTAGGAATGAGAGACGAACACTAATCCTTCTTATTTCTATTCCTCTACATTCTCTTCCCTCTTCTCCCCCTTTCCATACATCTATGAACTTTTCCCCTTCCTTCCATGTCATTTCTCTTGCTTATTTCCTGAATATTTTCTTTTTTTCCTACCATGGTTAACGTACTCCTCCTGTTTTCTTCCTTTCACTGTTTTGGAATTCATATTAACAATTACCATTCATCATCCTTAAAAGAGTAATTTAAAGCTGTCAATAAGTAAAAAATAAAAATTGAATTTTAAATAATCTAGACAGACAATTTAAGCATCTGCTGGTGGTTACATTCCAAAGGAATCATCTTACCTGCAACCCCAGAAATATGCACAGGTACCAGGGTGGAACATCTTCTATGGTGTAAATCATATCTGATCTCTGGGGGTCTAGACTGCCAGTGCTATCCAAGGTCTCAGCAAGGGAGCTCTGTGAGCAAGGGAGAAAAGAAGTTGTTTAATAACAGCAAGGTCTAAAAATATATATAAATAAATAAAAGCAAGGTCTAAGGTTAACAGCACAGGCTGTTACTGAAAAACAATTTTATAAAGCATGTTAGAATGTCATTCAAAATGAGTCACATACACATCTGTCATACAGCGGTGGGTACTGTTACTCAGGAGTTTCAGGATTCAAATGGGCTCAGTATCCACATCTGCCATCAACCTGGCTATCCCCAAGAGTTCATGCCCACCAGCTATGCTCCAGAGGCTGTACTCCCCAAACAGTGGGGTACCTCTCCAGCATGCAGATAGAGATGACTCCCAAGGAGTGATGAGCACCACAAAAGTAATACCACGACATGAGTGAGGCCATCCTTGGGTGGTAACCTGAATTAAGAAATACTATAAAATGCTAACTACTTTCAATAGCACTAATCTGCCCCTCCTATCCCAACCCATCCCTGCAAGGAAAAAAATTTTTGTACCTAAACACTCTCTTTTATTTATTTGTAAATTTTACTTTTGGCTGTGCTGGGTCTTTGTTGCTATATGTGGGCTTTCTCTAGTTACAGCAAGTGGTGGCTACTCTCGAGTTGCATTGCACAGGCTTCTCATTGCAGTGGCTTCTCTTTTCACAGAGCACGGGGTCTAGAGCATGTGGGTTTCAGTAACTGCAGTGCATGGGCTCAGCAGTTGCAGCACATGGGCTTAGCTGCTCCACGGCATGTGGGATCTTCCTGGACCAGGGATCAAACCCATGTCCTCTTCACTGGCTGGCAGATTCTTAACCACTGGGCCACTAAGGAAGTCCCAGGAAACACCCTTCTTTTAAAACACTTCTGCTCAGACACAAATGTTTGTGAAAAGAGCAAAGGTATACAGATTCTATGATTCAAAGAAACCAACACAATTCTGCAAAACAATTATCCTTTAATTAAAAAATAAATTTTTAAAAAAGAAAAAAAATTTAAAGATGCTAAAAAAAAAGACTAGAAATGTATTTATAGTTGAGGATAACCCCACCAACCTCCATTACTGAAGATTTTTTAAGATGTTGTATTGTATGCTTTATAAACCAGAATCTTTACAGAGACCACAGGTTATACTCCAGACATGGCTGATCAGCTTCAGTGTCACTTCTGAACTCATCCAGTATCTGAGCCAAACTGAAAACTCGGGGGATTCCCCTATATACCCTTAACGTTACCCTGTTTCTAAAACCATACAAATAATTTATCGGAATCCAAGATGTGCTTTTTTTTTTTAAGTTTTTTAATAATAAAGCGCCTAAGAGGAAACAAAATTACAAGATGTGCCACAAAAAAGATAAAGATCAACCTTGGTCACATCTGGCTCAATCTATTCCACTTTCCAATGGATCTGATCCACAAAAAGATTCTGAGAAAGATGCTGACTCCTTGTTTATCACTCCATTTTTCATACACTGGAATTTGAACACACACTGGCCAAATACTCTTGAACAAAGAGTGTTGTATTAGTAACACAATTCACCATCACTTTCGAAAGCCTGAAGTGAAGTGAAGTTGCTCAGTCGTGTCCAACTCTTTGCGACCCCATGGACTGTAGCCTAACAGGCTTCTCTGTCCGTGGGATTTCCCAGGCAAGAATACTGGAGTGGGTCGCCATTTCCTTCTCCAGATCTTCCCGACCCAGGGATTGGACCCGGGTCTCCCGCATTGTAGGCAGACACTTTACCGTCTAAGTCACCAGGGAAGTCCTAAAGGTAAATATCAAAAGTAAACGGACATTTGATCTAATCCAAATGTGAATTGAGTATGACCTTTCTGAAAGAATTTTTGTTCCACTCAAACAATGGATATTGGCAGGTCTGCATTATTAAATGGGTTTAAACATATCATATGTGTCTTTCAAAACTTGTTCATAGGGGTGGCAGAGAAGGTACACATGGTGAGGAACTTGATACGCAGTTGTGTGTGTGCTTAGCTGCTCAGTCATGTCCGACTCTGACCCCATGGACTATAGCCCGCCAGGATCCTCTGTCCGTGGGGATTCGCCAGGCAAGAATACTGGAGTGGGTTGCCATTACCTTCTCCAGAGGATCTGCCCAACCCACGGCTTGAACCTGGGTCTCTTGCATTGCAGGCAGATTCTTTACTACTGAGCTACCAGGGAAGCCATGATATGCAGTGATGCGCAGTAAAGGATTAACTCAGCAGGTCTGGGCTGTCCAAACCCTGCACCTTTGAAAGAAAAGTTTGGTCCTTACCTGACACCTGGAAGATACTTTAATGTTTTTGGAATATCCTTCCTCTTAAGAGTGTATTTGTTTACCTGAATCCTTGAGCCGCCCTTCACAGATTATTCTAACAGTGCAATTGACGATGGGGGCCTTGGGCCACATGGTATCAATTTGACTCCAGAGGGTCTGGCAACACTTCTTGAGTGTCCTCACACATTGCTTTGGGGGAAGCTAAGCACTGCCCACATGACTCATTAGGAAGAGGACAACTGAAAGTTTGCTCAGTGTCTCCTATACCCTGCCCTACATGGTTTTTTAAATTGATTTTAATCTGAACGCTTTTTCTCAAATAAGCTATAACCAGAAGCTTTTCTGAATTCTATGAGTCGGTCTTGTTCAGTCACTAAGTCATGTCCAGCTCTTTTCGACCCCATGGACTTCAATATCTCCCTGAGTTTGCTCAAATTAATGTCCACTGAGTCAGTGTGAGTCATCCAAGCCAATCACTGAACCTGATTTGGGACTCCTAAACCAGTCTTGGACTTCCCTGATGGCTCAGACGGTAAAGCGTCTGTCTACAATGCAGGAGACCCGGGTTCGGGCCCTGGGTTGGGAAGATCCCCTGGAGAAGGAAATGGCAATCCCCTCCAGTTCTACTGCCTAAAAAATCCCATGGACAGAGGAGCCTGGTAGGCCTCAGTCTATGGGGTCGCAAAGAGTCGGACACGACTGAGCGACTTCACTTCACTTCACTTCAAATCAGTCTTGGATATCTCTGAACGAAGCTGACCATTTGCTGATACGATGTAACAATGGACACTGGACTCACTACACAAAGGACAACTCAACACTATCATAGGGCCTACAGGTGGGAGTGTTACTGCTCACCAAGTAACAAAAAGAAATGTCTGAAAACAGGACAGTAACACTACACTTACTAGATTAGTATAATCTGTTACAATAATACTTTAAGCATTATTACTCTAAAGATTCCCAAATGGCTAGTTTTACCTACAAAACACAAGAACAGAACTGAAAAGACTGAATCTGTCCTCTTTATAATCTGGAAGGCTAAGATTAAGATGTGTACACAAACATATATATATATACTGTATACACATGATTTTTCTTAGTAATGAGGGTGGTTCTACAACTCAGTAATGGAACTAATGTAAATGTCCACTGATGATATCAAGAAAAGGCAGGAAATTGTGTGGTCAAGGGGATCAGTGAACCCTGTCAGACAAATGCTACACTGCTCCTCCCAGAGACAGAAGGAGAATGGTCACTGAGGACCATGGTACCACATTCTGTTATCACAGCATGAACAATATGAGCCATTTTAAAACTGCAAAAACAAAAACCTCCAACAGAGAAGTTTCTTTGAAAGATGATTACATTAAGTCAGACAGAGTAGGAGAAATATTGGATGACATCCCTTCTATATGGAATCTAAAAAGAAATGAAAGAAATGAACTCACTAACAAAACAGAAAAGAGACTCAAGACTTATGGTGAGGGTGAGGGGGTGAGGATCGGGGCAAGATGGAAGGAGAGAAAGTTAGGGAGCTTGGGGTGGACATAAACAAACCCTATATTTAAAGTGGATAACCAATAAGGGCCTACTGTATTGCACACGGAACTCTGCTCAGTGTTATATGGCGGCCTGAATGGGAGGGGAGTTTGGGGGAGAATGGACACATGTATATGTATGGCTGAGTCCCTTCACTATTCACCCTATCGTTAACATTGTTAACTGACTATATCCCATTATTTTTGGAATATGTAGAGCATCTATATGAGCTGTGACCCATCTGGGAGAGGGAAAGGTATAAAGAAGTGAGCTGGCTGACCAACAAGAAGCTGAAAAATGTTCTATGCTTGAAGACAGAATAGGGATGGGAAAAAAATGGGATTTAACTCTGCAAACCAATCAGACACCCTGTTGCCTGCTAACTGCTATTCTCCCCCTTCAAGACACAAAAATGTATTATTTGAAGAATACAAATCAGAAATACCTCAGACTGAGGAATACTATGTGTGGTTTTAACCCACAAGCATGAACAGTGAGATCCTTATCTGTTTCCAGAATACCAGAAGCTATAGGAAGAGACTAGAGGACTCCTTTCCAGATGATTTGATCAGCCTCAGAGATAAAACACTACCATCTACAGACCCTACAGTAACAAGATAGCTTTCCCTATTCAGTGGAAAGGCTGAACAGAACATTTTACCCACACACAATGATTCTACAATCATATTTTTTATTGCCTCACATTCCTCCGAAAATAAGAGCCAAATAGAGGAAGCAGGTCCATGTAGTAGAAAGAAAACACATTGGCAGGGGAGAAACCTGTCTCTTCACAAAAGTATTTTGAACCTGGGAGGAAAGAAATGTCATTTTCAAATCTCTAATCAGTAAATTTAAAAAAAAAAAAAGAGTAAAACAGACCTTAGGAACTAAAAACAGGATAGGAAAAAAAATTCAACAAAAGGGTTGAGAGTCCCAAATAACAAAAAGACAAATGTAGATTAAGAACAATTTTTATGGAAGAAAACAGAACACAGGAATCAAAGAAATAAGAAAATTTCTAAGAACTAAAGGATATGCTTGCAAATTAGAAAAATACACCAAGTTCTCAATAAATTAATTAAAAAAAATTCAGCTGTCTTTGAAAACTCAACAAAAGAATCTAATATGTCAAGAAATTTAAGGACAAAGGGGAAATAAAATATGAGTTTTAAGAATTTGGACAGAAGGGGAAAAAAAAGAAAAATCAAAATGGTAGGAGCACAAGAGGGAAGACCACATGAAAAAAGTATAAGAGAAAAAAAGATTAGAGAGAAGTGATAGAGAGGGCAGATAAAGTAGGTCCAAAACAGACACAAATGGAGCCCCCAAGTAAGCAAACCAAAAGAAGAAACTAGAACAAAAAATAAAGATATAATTCAAGACAACATTGCTGAAGTAACAGGAGACTTGAAGCTAAACACTGAAAGTGCCAGGAAAAGCTGACACAGAAGGTCAGCTTCAAAACTTATGATTATTATTACATGATAAGTCAGTAAAGTTACTGAATATAAAAGATAAATAATCCACAGAAAAGGCAAAAAGATCAAGATATTGATTTACAAGGGGGAAAAAAAGACCAGCCTGAGTTCTTCAAAGCCATATTCAATACCAGAAAATGAGAAAAGAGCAAACAATAAGGTATGACTCAATTATTTCCTTAATTTTGTATTACATAATTTTTGAAAACTATAGTGTTAGAAGGAACTTGAAACGCCTGCTCTGTATCTACCCCCAGCTCCAGCTTCAAAATTTATTATCCCTAGATTCTTATTTAATCTATTCCCCATCTCATTCTAACTTTATTGGTGTAAAGGGATGGATTATTTTAAACCAAATCCTCAAAATACATACATTTGCTCAGAAACACATATATGTCTCTTCAGCAGATAAAGACCCTAAAAAGAATGGAAATACCATTACATACTAATCAAATTAACAATTTCTTCATATCAGCGAATACCCAATGCTTATTACAATTTTTTCATCCTATGTCAAAATTTTGTTACAGCTGATTTATTTGAGTCAGGATCTAAACAATGTCCTAAAGATTTTACATCCAGCCAAACTTTCCTTCAAGCCTAAATGCTATAGATAAATTCTCATCCAAAATTATTCCCATGATCCAGTTCTTCAGTGTTATTTCTATAATGTCAGTGAACATATCAAATCACATAGGAATCGTATGAAAATGCAAATTCTGATTCAGCAGGTTTTGGTTGGGAGAGAGACTCTACATTTCTAACAAGCTTGTAGGTAATGATGTCAACAAAGCTGATGCATGGACTACACTTTAATATCAAGAGCCTGGAGGATGAACTTCAGTCAACCAAGAAATTACTGGTGAGAATCAGCAGAAGGTTTGACTCAAATTAGCTGTAGGAATAAAACTAAAAGTAGGAAGTAGGTAGCCAGAATGTATAAAAGTCATGTGCACCAAAAAGATACAGACATTACCATTAACAAAATGTGAGAGGGAAATAGAAAAAGGCAAGCAGTAAATTGTAATCTAATATAGTTGGAAGATAAAGCATGATACTTAAAGCTGACAAATCAATTATAATAGAAAGTGTAAGTAGTATTTCTGATCAAAATCAGATAGTAGAAGAAAGAAAAGGGAAAGAAGAAAACTCACCAATTTTGTTACTGTTCATGGTAGATAAATGAAAATTATTCAGTTTTATTTTAAAATTAAAATTAATGAGATCTATTATCAATAATAGTTTTATCAATGTGAATATTCTAATGTCCTTGTTTTTAGAAATACACATTGAAATATTTAGGGAAAAAGGAGTATTATGTCTGTAACTTACTTTCAAACAGTTCAGAAATAATAGGTGTATATAGAGCAAATGATTTTTTAAATCATGAGATTATCTATTCAAAATATTAAAATTAATTTTTTAAAATAGAAAAATTCCACATACACTTAGTAGCCTAGTGAGGTATATACATGATGTAGGTGGGGTAGTGACTAGTAGCTCACTGTCTATAGTACAACACTCTCAGATATGTGTGCTCATGAGTGGAAAAGCATGTGGAATAAACACATCAGACTGCCAGTTGTCAACTATGCTCGGTAGACCAAGAATGGAGGCAGCACATTTTAAACATTTTAATACAATTTGGGGCTGTTTATATTAAGCAAGTATGCTCAAGAACAAATGGTACTAAAAGGTAAAGAGAGTCTGGAAGCGAGGGGGAGGAGCCTCCACAATGGCACCCACTGTCACCGGCTTCACAAGGTAGAAGGCACTCCCCAGCATGCACCGCAGCCACCTCCACCTCTCCAGGAGACTGTCCCAGACCAGCAGTAAATTCCCACTCATTTCACATATGAGCACCAAAATCGCAACTAGCTATTAACAACCATCGACAGAAGACACTGGAACCCACTAAAAAAGATACCCAGCATCCAAGGACAAAGGAGAAGCCAAAACGAAATGGTACGAGGGAAAAATTATGATAAAATCAAATCCTATACCTGCCAGGTCAGCGACTCAAAAATTGGAGAACAATTATACCAAAGAAGCTCCCCACTGTTGCGAAGGTTCTAGGCCCCACATCAGGCTCCCCAGCCTGGGGATCTGGCCAAGGGACTAGGAATCTCCAGGGAATCTGACTTTGAAGGCCAGTGGGATTTGATTACAGAGCTCCCACAGGACTGCGGAAACAAGAGATTCTTGGAGGGCACAAACAAAATCTTGTGCACACCAGGTCCCAAAGGAACGGAGGAGTGACTCCACAGAAGACTGAGTCAGACCTACCTGTGGGTGTTTGAGGGTCTCCTGTAGAGGCATGGGCTGGCAGTGGCCTGCTATGGAGACATGGACACTCTACGCCCTCTTGGAGGTCTCCCATAGTCCTATTACAGAAACCTATAGATTCCAGGACTGGGTCACCTCAGGCCAAACAACTAACTGGGAGGGGAGCATAGCCCCACCATCAGCAGACAATTGTATTCAAGTTTTACTGAGCACAGCCCTGCCCACCAGACCAAGACCCAGTTTCCCCCACAGTCTGTCCCTCCCATCAGGAAGCTTATCAGTTCAGTTCAGTTCAGTTGCTCAGCCGTGTCCGACTCTTTGCAACCCCATGAATCGCTGCACGCCAGGCCTCCGTGTCCATCACCAACTCCTGGAGTTCACTCAGATTCACGTCCATCGAGTCAGTGATGCCATCCAGCCATCTCATCCTCCGTTGTCCCCTTCTCCTCCTGCCCTCAATCCCTCCCAGCATCAGAGTCTTTTCCAATGAGTCAACTCTTCGCATGAGGTGGCCAAAGTACTGGAGTTTCAGCTTCAGCATCATTCCTTCCAAAGAAATCCCAGGGCTGATCTCCTTCAGAATGGACTGGTTATACAAGCCTCTTATTCTCATCCACCAGAAGGCAGACAGAAGAAATAAGAACTACAATCCCATCAGCCTCTAGAACTAATACCACAATCACAGAAAACTACCCCAGATGAAATAGGATTATGTACCAGATGAAGAAACAAGATAAATACCCAGAAACACAACTAAAATAAATGGAGATAGGCACCCCCCAGAAAAAGAATTTAGAATAACGACAGTGACGATGATTCAGGATCTCTGAAAAGGACTGGAGGCGAAGATTGAGGTGATGCAAGAAAAGCTTACCAAGGACCTAGAAGAACTAAAGAACAAGCAAACAGAGGTAAGCAATACACTAGACAGAATCAAGCACAGAATAACTGAAGCAGAAGAATGGGTAAGTGACCTGGAAAACAGAATGGTAGAAATCAATGCTGCAAAATGGAATATAGGAAAAAGAATGAAAAGAAATGAAGACAGCCTAACAGACCTCTGGGACAACATTAAACACACCAATATTCACATTATATGGGCCCCAGAAGGAGAAAAGAGAGAGAAAGGACCCAAGAAAATATCTGAAGTGCTAACAGGTGAAAGCATCCCCCACATGGGAAAGGAAATAGTCAGTCATGTCCAGGAAGCACAGAGTCCCAGGCAGGATAAACCCAAGGAGGAACAAACCAAAACACAGGGTAATCAAACTGACAAAAATTAAAGATAAATCATTAAAAGAAACAAGGGAAAAAAGACAAATAACATACAAGGGAAAACCTATAAGGTTATCAGCCAATTTCTCAACAGAAACTCTACAAGCCAGAAGGGAATGGCAAATATACTTCAAATGATAGAGAGGAAGAACCTACAACCAAGAATACCCTACCCAACTAGACTCTTTCAGATTTGATACTGAAATCAAAAGCTTTCCAGACAAGCAAAATTAAGAGAATTCAGCACCACTAAATCAGTTTTATAACAAATGCTAAAGGAACTTCTCTAGTCAGGAAACACGAGAGAAGGAACTGATCTATAAAAAATAAATCCCAAACAACAAAATAGGAGTAGGATCATACATATCAATAATTACCTTAAATGTAAATGAATTAAATGCACCAACCAAAACATAAACTGGCTGAGTGGACACAAAAACAAGACCCAAATACATACTGTCTATAAGAGACCCACTTCATACCTAGGGACACTTACAGACTGAAAATAAGGGGATGGGAGAAGGTATTTCATGCAAATAGAAATCATAAGAAAGCTGGAGTAGCAATACTCATATCAGACAAAATAAACTTTAAAACAAAGACTGTTTTAAGAGACAAAGAAGGACACTACATAATGATCAAGAGCTCAATCCAAGAAGAAGATATAGCAATTATAAATATATACGCACCCAACACAGAAGCACCTCAGTATGTAAGACAAATACAAACAAAAAGGGAGAAATCGACAGTAACAAAATTAATAGTGGAAGACTTTCATATCCCACTTCCAACGATGGACCGATCATTTGGGCAGAAAATCAGTAAGGAAATGCAGGCCTTTGTTGTTGTTGTTCAGTCACTCAGTCATGTCTGACTCTTTCAACCCCACGGACTGCAGCACATCAGACTTCCTTGTCCTTCACTATCTCCGGAGCTTGCACAAACTCACATCCACTGAGTCAATGAGGCCATACAACCATCTCATCCTCTGTCATCCCCTTCTTCTCCTGCCTTCAATCTTCCCCAGCATCAGGATTTTTTCTTATCAGTCAGCTCTTCGCATCAGGTGGCCAAAGCACTGGAGCTTCAGCTTCAGCATCAGTCCTTCCAATGAATATTCAGGACTGATTTCCTTTATGACTGACTGGTTTGATCTCCTTGCAGTCCAAGGGACTCTCAAGAGTATTGTCCAACACCACAGTTCAAAAACATCAACTTTTGGGGCTCAGCTTTCTTATTGATCCAGCTCTCACATCCATACATGACTGCTGGAAAAACCATAGCCTTGACTATACGGATCTTTGGTGGCAAAGTGATGTCTCTGCTTTCTAATATGCTGTCTAGCTCTGTAATGGCTTTCCTTCCAAGGAGCAAGCGTCTTTTCATTTCATGGCTGCAGTCACCATCAGCAGTGATTTTGGAGCCCAAGAAAATAAAATCTGTCACTGTTTCCATTGTTTCCCTATGTATTTGCCATGAAGTGATGGGACCAGATGCCACGATCTTCACTTTTTCAATGTTGAGTTTTAAGCCAGCTTTTTCACTCTCCTCTTTCATTTTCATTAAGAGGCCCTTTAGCTCCTCTTCACTTTCTGCCGTAAGGGTGGTGTCACCTGCATATCTGAGGTAATTGATATTTCTCCCTGCAATCTTGATTCCGGCTTGTGCTTCATCCAGCCCAGCATTTCACATGATGCACGCTGCATAGAAGTTAAATAAGTAAGGTGACAATACATGGCCTTGATATACTCCTTTCCCAATTTTGAACCAGTCCATTGTTCCATGTCTGGTTCTAACTGTTGCTTCCTGACCTGCATACAGGTTTCTCAGGAGACAGGTAAAGTGGTCTGGTATTCCCATCTCTTTAAGAATTTTTCACAGGTTGTTGTGATCCACACAGTCGAAGGCTTTAGTGTAGTCAATGAAGAAGAAGAAGATGTTCTGCTAGAATTCTCTTGCTTTTTCTATGACCCAACAGATGTTGGCAATTTGATCTCTGGTTCCTCTGCCTTTTCTAAAACCAGCTTGAACATCTTGAAGTTCTCGGTTCACATACTGTTTAAGTCAAGCTTGGAGAATTTTCAGCATTACTTTGCTAGCCTGTGAAATGAGTGAATTGTGTGGTAGCTTGAACATTCTTTGGCATTGCCCTTCATTGAGACTGGAATGAAAACTGACCTTTTCCAATCCTGTGGCTACTGCTGAGTTTTCCAAATTTGCTGACATATTGCATACAACACTTTCACAGCATCATCTTTTAGGATTTGAAATAGCTCAGCTGGAACTCCATCACCTCCACTAGCTTTCTTTATAGTGATGCTTCCTAAGGCCCACTTGACTTCGTACTCCAGGATGTCTGGCTCTAGGTGAGTGATCACACCATTGTGATTATCTGGGTCATTACGATTTTTTTTCCTATAGTTCTTCTGTGTATTCTTGCCACCTAGGATATTTTAGATGACTTAGACTTGATTGTTATTTATAAAGAATCTCATCCAAAAGCAGCAGACTTCACATTTTTCTCAAGTGCATACAGAACGTTCTCCAGGATGACCACATGCTGGGCCACAAAGCAAGCCTTGGCAAATGTAAAGAAATCGAAATCATATCAAGCTGCTTTTCTGATCACAGTGCTATGAGATGAGAAATAAACTACAAGGGAAAAACCTCTAGGAAACACAAACACATGGCAGCTAAACAATATGCTACTAAACAACCACTGGTTCACTGAAGAAATCAAAAGAAATTAAAAAAAAATACCTAGAGACAAACGAAAATGAAAGCACAACACCTCAAAACCTCCTGGATGCAGCAAAAGTAATTACAATATAATCTTACTTCAAGAAATAAGAAAAATCTCAGATAAACCACCTAACCTTACACCTAAAACAACTAGATAAAGAAAAACAAACAAAACTTAGAGTTAGCAGAAGGAAGGAAATCATAAAAGTCAGAGCAGAAATAAATGAAATAGAAACAAAGAAAACAATCACAAGGATCAATGAAACTAAAAGCTGGTTCTTTGAAAAGATAACAAGATTGATAAACCTTTAGCCAGATTCATCAAAAAAAAAAAAAAAACAAATGGAGAGAACTCAAATCAGTAAAATTAGAAATGAAAAGAGACTACTATGAACAACTGTATGCCAATAAAATGGACAACCTGGAAGAAATAGACAAATTATTGGAAAGGTACAGTTCCCCTAGACTGAAACAGGAAGAAACAGAAAATATGAACAGACCAGTCACAAGCACTGAAATTGAAACCATGATTAAAAACCTCCCAAAAAACATAAATCCAGGACCCAACAGCTTCACAAGCTAATTTTATCAAACATTTAAGAGAACAGTTAAAACATCTATCCTTCTGAAACTGTTCCAGAAAGCCACAGAGGAAGGAATACTTTCCAACTCATTTAAAAGCAGACAAAGATATGACAAAAAAAAAGAAAACTAGAGACCAGTATCACTGATGAACATAGATGCAAAACAAATACTAGCAATCCATATCCAACAACACATTAAAAAGATCATACACCATGATCAAGTGGGATTCATCCCAGGGATGCAAAGATTTTCAACACCTGTAAATCAATTAAATTGAATAAAAAACATATAATCATCTAAATAGATGCAGAAAAGGCTTTAGACAAAATCCAGTGCCCATTTATGATAAAAACTCTCCAGAAAGTGGGCATAGAGGGTACATACCTCAACATAATAAAGGTCATATATGACAAACCTACAGCTAACATCATACTTAATGGTGAAAAGCTGAAAGCATTCCCTCTAAGATCAGGAACAGACAAGGATGTCCACTCTCACCACTTTTAATCAATATAGTTTTGCAAGTCCTAGCTACAGCAATCAGAAAAGAAAAAGAAGTAAAGGGAATCCAAATTGGAAAATAAAACGTTAAACTGTCACTGTTTACAGATGATATATTATACACAGAAGACCCTAAAGATGCTACCAGAAAATTACTAGAACTCATCAACAACAGACTGGTTCCAAATAGGAAAAGGAGTACATCAAGGCTGTATTTGTCACCCTGCTTATTTAACTTATCTGCAGAGTACATCATGAGAAATGCTGGACTGAAAGAAACACAAGCTGGACTCAAGATTGCCGGGAGAATTATCAATAACCTCAGATATGCAGATGACACCATCCTTATGACAGAAAGTGAAGAGGAGCTAAAAAGCCTCTTGATGAAAGTGAAAGAGGAGAGTGAAAAAGTTGGCTTAAAGCTCAACATTCAGAAAACAAAGATCACGGCATCTGGTCCCATCACTTCATGGGAAATAGATGGGGAAACAGTAGAAACAGTGTCAGACTTTATTTCTTTGGGCTCCAAAATCACTGCAGATGGTGACTGCAGCCATGAAATTAAAAGACGCTTACTCCTTGGAAGAAAAGTTATGACCAACCTAGATAGCATATTCAAAAGCAGAGACATTACTTTGCCGACTAAGGTCTATCTAGTCAAGGCTATGGTTTTTCCTGTGGTCATGTATGGATGTGAGAGTTGGACTGTGAAGAAGGCCGAGCGCCGAAGAATTGATGTGTTTGAACTGTGGTGTTGGAGAAGACTCTTGAGAGTCCCTTGGACTGCAAGGAGATCCAACCAGTCCATTCTGAAGGAGATCAACCCTGGGATTTCTTTGGAAGGACTGACGCTAAAGCTGAAGCTCCAGTACTCTGGACACCTCATGCGAAGAGTTGATTCACTGGAAAAGACTCTGATGCTGGGAGAGACTAGGGGCAGGAGGAGAAGGGGACGACCGAGGATGAGATGGCTGGATGGCATCACGGACTCGATGGACGTGAGTCTGAGTGAACTCCAGGAGATGGTGATGGACAGGGAGGCCTGGCGTGCTACCATTCATGGGGTCGCAAAGAGTCAGACACGACTGAGCGACTGAACTGAACTGATCAATGAATTTGGGTAAATTTGCAGGTTACAAAATCAATACACAAAAGTCTGTTGCACTTCTATATACTGACAATGAAAGATTAGAAAGAGAATTACAAGAAGCAATTCAATTTACTGTTACATCAAAAAGAATAAAATACCAAAGAATTAACCTACCTAAGGGACAAAAGACCTGTACTCCCGAAACTGTAAGACACGGATGAAAGAAATCAGATGACAAACAGATGGAAAGATATACCATGTTCATGGATTGAAAGAACTAATATATTATATAGTATTGTCAAAATAACTATACTACCCAACAATCTATAGATTCAATGCAATCCCTATGAAATTACCAATGGCATTTTTCACAGTACTAGAACAAAAAATTTCAAGATTTGTATGGAGATACAAAAGAGCATGAATAGCTAAAGCAATCTTGAAAAAGAAAAACAGAGCTGGAGGAATCAGGCTCCCTGACTTTAGACTATATTAGAAAGCCACAATCAACCAGACAGTATGGTACTGGCACAAAAATAGGAATATAGATCAATAGAACAGGATAAAAAAAACAGAAATAAGCCCCTGAACCTATAGTCAATTAATCTATGACAAAAGAAGCAAGGCTACACAATGTGGGAATGACAGTCTCTTCAATAAATGATGCTAGTAAAAATGGAAAACCACATGTAAAAAGTATTAGATCATTCTTTGACCCCATACACAAAAATAAGCTTAAAGTAGATTAAGATCTAAATGTTAGGCTGGACACTATAAACTCTTGGAGGAAAACATAGGCAGAACACACTCTGACATAAATCACAGCAATGTCTTTTTTAACTCACCTCCCAGAATAATGGAAACAAAAACAAAAATAAACAAACTGGACCTACTTAAACTCAAAAGCTTTTACACAGTAAAGGAAACAATAAAACAAAAAGACAACCCACAGATTGGGAGAAAATATTTGCAAATAATGGGACTGATAAGGGATTAATTTCCAAAATTTTCAAACAGCTTATGATATTTAATGGCAACCCACTTCAGTATTCTTGCCTGGAAAATCCTACGGATGGAATAGCCTGGTAGGCTACAGTCCATGGGGTTGCAAAGAGTCAGACACAACTGAGCTACTTCACTTACTTTCTTTCTTTATGACATTTAATGGCATCAAAACAAACAACCCACTCAAAAATGGGCAGAAGACCTGGACAGACATTTCTCTAAGGATGACATACAGATGGCCAACAGGCACATGAGAAGATGTTCAAAACTGCCAGTTATTAGAGAATGCAAATCAAAACTACAATAAGATATCACCTCACACCAGCCAGAATGGCTATCATCAAAAAGTCTACAAACAACAAATGCTGGAGAGTGTGTGGAGAGAAGGGAATCCTTCTGTGCTGTTGGTGGGAATGTAAAATACAGCCACTACAGAGAACAGTATGGAGGTTCCTTAAAAAACTGAAACTATGAGCTACCATATGACCCTGCAGTTCCACTTCTGGGCATATAACCAGAGAAAAACACAGCCTGAAAAGACACATGCACGCCACTGTTCAGTACAGCACTGTTTACAATGGTCAAGACATGGAAGCAACCTAAATGTCAATTGACAGATGAGTGGATAAAGAAGATGCGGTACGTATATACAATGGACTATTACTCGGCCATTAAAAAGAATGAAATGAGGCCATTTCCAGCAACATGGATGCACCTAGAGAGTGTATACTGAGTGAAGTAGGTCACACAGAGAAGAAGAAATATCATATGACACCCCTTATGTATAGAATCTAAAATGATACAGATGAACTTACTCACAAAACAGAAGGAGACCCAGACTTAGCAAACAAACTCATGGTTGCCAGGGGGAAGGGATAGTTAAGGACTTTGGGAAGGTCATGTACACACTGCTATATCTAAAACAGATAACCAACAAAAACTTACTGTACAGCACATGGAACTCTGCTCAATCTTATGTGCCAGCCTGGACAGAAGGGGGATTTGGGGGAGAATGGATATATGTATACATATGGCTGAGTTCCTTCACTGTTCACCTGAAACTATCACAACATTGTTAATTGGCTATATCCCAATACAAATGTTTTTGGTGTTAAAGAGATAGAGAGAGAATCTGCATGGTTCATAAACCAAAAAATGTTAAAACTTTAAAAAGAAACACCCTCATTATGAAGTTCAAGTCCCTCAGCCTCCCAAATTGAAGAATCCTAATGATACTGAAGTCCATACTAAGAAAGTACTGGACATGAGTTCCAACATCATCCTATGGACTTAAGCTTGATGATCTGGGGCACTAACCTCCTGGTCTTTTCAGCAAAAAAATCCCTTTGAGCAAATTCCAAAATGAGTCTCTTGTAGCTAATATCAGATTAGCCAGAATTTACTACAAGAAATTCAAGAGTTTTAATGGACACCAGAAAAGCAAAGTTTTTAATAAAATAAGTAAGTACATTAAAATGAATAGCTAAGAAACCCTATGGATATGGAGAACACATAGGACAGAATCTCTTGCTTTCAGTTCTTTTCTTTCCTTGAATGGTTCATTCTTATTTCATAGTCAAGTGTTCGGAGAGCCTTTCAATGCCATCTGAAAAGCAAGATCCCAAAGAGTAAAATCCTCTGGTGTCAAGTTTTCTTTACACAAATTCAAGACAACAAAAGACCTAATATTTCATTTTCTTCACCTTTAAAACAAGGATAGTGATGGTACCTTTCTAACAGGGTTGCTAAGAGGACTAAATGTGACAGGCTGCTGAAGCTAAAGGTCTGGACCTTTGGCATTATTCAACATACAATAATTCTTACTATCCTTGCCATTTCATAGGAAAAGAAAAAGGACCAGTAAAATAGGAAGATATTCTATTTCACTAGTGTTCAAGGAAATACACACCTATTAAAGTTCAGATGATGAAAAAAATGTTCACCCGAACAATAAATGTCTAGCATAAATGTGCTAACATTATCATACTAGACATTTTTCCTGCCAGCAGAGCAGTAAAAGGTACACCTACAGATATTTTACACCCTGAAAAACTAATACTCTATCAATCATTTCAAAAGAGAGCCATCAATTCCTGGATAATGAACATCCGAAATCATGACAGCCTACAGCCTGGAAATTCTGGTGACTCTCTGATTAAGGATCAAATATCTGAGGTTTGGATGGAGTTCAACAAGTCTGTAAAAGACAGAAGCACTTTGCTACAAGATGTGTCTCTTGGATGTTGAAACTCAAGCCAGATAAGGAGTAAGCCCTGCCCAGATCCTGCCCTATGCAAAAAGTCTCTGCTGCAGACCAAAGCCTCAACAATGGCTGCTCCCATCTCTGTGCTCTGAGGAGCAACTTGGAAATCAGTACTATAGAAATTTCAACATCTAGGCATGAATCTATACTTCAGATTCACATAACTTATAATAGCTTGGCCAAATAACAGCAGTACTGGTCAAGATAGCCAAAAATGAAATTTCCATCTCCCAAACTAGAAAAGAAAGAAAAAGAGAGAAAGAGAAAAAGAAATCACAGATACAAAAATTTGATTATTTAAGAATTTCAACATAATTTATTTTGTTCTTTACCATTTTTGTGATTATACTGTATACTTAATACGCTAGTACCCGAGCTAGGAATTATATTTGTATATATCAACTTCCCAGGGGTCTGTTATTAGAATATATAGTATATACTGTCTATAGTACAACACAGTAGTTCTAGAATATAACACATCATTATATAAGTTGATGATAAAAAATAAAATCTGTCTTAAAAATCTGTCAAATGAAACTCAAATGAAATTGAGAAGTCTAAGGGCTGCAAAGCAGTCTGGAAATTCCATGTCGTTATACTTTTCATATATATCATATATAGCAGATACAAAGAGAAAAAGAAATTAAGGCATGTGGACCCTCTCTGGGCAGCTTTCTCCAGGCCCTTGTGAATATGGTCATACATTCTATGTATGACCATACAGACTGACCTGCCAAGCAGATGGGATGAGGGATCACCCACTTCAGTGTGTGATTCTCAAATATCTTTGTTCAAGGCATTTTCACAGTCTACATAACTTACCTACTGGTGTCTTTTATTTACTGTACACAGTATGTACTGTGTGCTGCAGTCCACGGGGTCGCAAAGAGTCGGACACAACTGAGCGACTGAACTGAACAGTATGTACCAGGCACAATGCTAATAACTTTATATATATTATTTCAATACCCACAACTTTAAGGCAGATGCTGATATTTTTATACCCATTTTAGAGGTGAGGAAACTAATGCCCAGAGAGCTTAAGTAATTCCCTCAGGATCGGAGTCATATTAGTACCCAGACCTCAAACTCCTAACCACTTCACTGTGGGATCCTGGCTGAGGTTTAAAAATATCTAGTTAAAGACCTCTACATGGTTCTCACTTAAATATTGCCATTAAAACAATAAAAATTTCTAAGTACTATTCCTTATCACTCCTTCTATTTTCATTATAAAGAACACAAACATATACACACTCAGAAAGGAAGAGACAAAAACTCCAGATGGATACCCACTTCCTTATACAGGATCTTCCTTGCATAGTGGTGGGTGAATGGATGGGGCTGACAAAAGAGGTACCTTTTCTGCGATGCCGTTTTCTGTTGTATATATTGCCATGAGCTCAGTATCTTCATTGTCCTGTTCACCACTGGACGTGGCCCCTCCATTGATCACCACCTGAAGAGAAACAATTCATTTAGAGGTTTGTTTCACCCTATACCACCCTGTTGTATAAAAATGTTTTCCCTCAAAGAAAATAACTGCATGAATTTCCCCTATCAGACTAGCCAAGTTTTAAGTTTCCTTAAATGAAACTCCTGACAAGCACATATGCACCAGTGACCACACATGTGCTTTTGATGGGGAAACATGTCATGTGTCCTATAGAATGAGGATGCATGAATGGGATTCAGCTAAAGGACACCAGAAATGGAACACTGTAAGGAACTATAAGGGGCAGGACCCCCAGCAGCCTCTAGGGACAAGGGAGGCTTGGCTGTGAGGACAATGCTACGATTTCTGAGTGGGTGAGAAGCATCCTGAGCTGCCTTGGTTAAAGCCCTTTCCCAACGCCAGATTAACAACTTCTATGTCCCTACAGGGAAGAAATGTGTGGCAGTTGGAACAATTCATGCACTGCTGTTACCCTAATTTATTAATTTATATTTCTCACAGCAATAAACTGGTCCACTGGTGTGTCCACTTCTTTGTGGCACTGAGGGGATGTGGATGGGTAGTGGCTGTCTATGACAACAAAATTCAGTTTCTAGACCCTCAAGATAAGGACTAGAAGGTATCCTGAGATTCAAAGAAAACTTGGGCACCTGGCAGGTCATGACCTCCTTCATGCCTACCCTTGGTGAGGTGTGACTTAGGTCCTGGCTGACTGCAGCAAATACCTGAAAATATTTTTAGTCTTTAGCTTAGTGATTCCATTTTTAAAAATTTATCTTGAAAAAAATAATATTGAAAATGACTTTATGTGTGAATAACAATACAACCACATTTTTTAATTACTGAGGAAAAAAAGAAAAACTACATTAAAAGTTTAAATTCTAGTGCTATAAAACACACTAAGGAGAAGTAAAAGATGAGTGATGGTGTAAGAGAAAACAGGGCAACATGTAACAAATGACTGGTACTAGTAATTCAAAAAGAATACCTACAAATAACCCAAAGGATAGGAATCTATCCATAGGAAAAAAAATTAAAATATCCAATGAAACAAACAAAAACCCGTTCAACCTTAGTTAAAGCTACAAAAGTGACAAAATATAATTCCATTTTTTTAACATAAATTAGGAGGAAATTTTAAAAGAGGAATCTGGTGTTGACCAGGGTGTAGAGAGATTATGTTCCTGGTAGAATGATCTTTCTGGAGAGTAACTTACCACTGGGATTTGAAATAGGCATTTTCTTGGAGCCAGCAATTTTACTTACAGAAACTGATCCTCCAGAAATATGTATGCAATATATATGTTCACAGTTGATGACTACAGCATTACTTAAAATGCTGAATACTCAGAAAACCAAAAATGTTTATCAAAAAGTCATTGTAAAATCATCGGGTATCTATTTCAAGAATAGCATTCAGCCATTAAAAAATTTTTTCTGGCTATGCTGCACGGCTTGCAGGATCTTAGTTCCCCAACCAGGGCTTGAATCTGGCCAAGAGCAGTGAAAGTGACAAGTCCAAGGCACTGGACAGCTAAGGAATTCTCAACATTCAGCCTTTTAAAGAATAAAGTGGACTTTCCTGGTGGTCCAGTGGTTAGGAATCTGCCTGTCAGTGCAGGGGACATGGGTTTGATCCCTGGTCTGAGAAGATCCCATGTGCTGCAGGGCAACTAAGCCTGTTGTGCTGCAACTACTGAGCCTGTGCACCCTAGAGCACTGCCACAGGAAAGCCGCTGCAATGAGAACCTGCGCACCGCAACTAGAGAACAGCCCCTACTCGACACAGAAGAGAAAGCCCACACAGTAACCAAGACCCAGCACAGTCAAAAATAAATAAATGGTAAAACAAAATAAAAAATAAAAGCATAAAACTGATGTACTGACAAGGAAACAAGCCCAAGAAATACTGTTGGTTTTTTTTTTAAAGTCACAAGTATAAGCCTACAATTATCCGGATTATGCTAAAAAAAAAAAAATACAATTTTAATACCCTCTCTATCTGTCCAAAATATGTGGGAAAGGATCCAGAAAAGTCAAAATCACTAATAGGCTGCCCTCAGGGCAAGGAGTAATGATAGGCACTTCTCATTCCCAACCCTTCTGGACTGGGATCCAGAAGGATCTGGATCCTTTTTCCCTTTGGCTGTGCTGGGTCTTTGCTGTAGCATGCAGGCTTCCTCTAGCTGTGGTGTACAGGCTTCTCACTGCAGTGGCTTCTCTGGTTGCAGAGCATGGGTTCCAGGGAGCATGGGCTCAGTGGTTGCAGTGCAGCAGGCTTAACTGCCCCAAGGCAGGTGAGATCTTCCCAGACTAGGGATCAAACCCGTCTCCTGCACTGGCAAACAGACTCCCAACCACTGGACCATCAGGGAAGTCCCAGACCTTCTATAATCAGTACACATGCAGGTGTTGTTTGTACATTGCTTTTTAAAAGGGCTAATATAAAAGGCATACACCAGTATACCAAAGTAGTAACAGTGATTGCCTTTAATCAATGGAGCCATTTTAACCCTCTTTTTCTCTTTACATATTTTGGTAATTTTCCACAATGGAGACAATTTATTTTTATAACAGGGAAGAATTTAAAAAGACTAAAGAGCTGAGCAGCATGGTTTGGCTAAGGCAGTCCAGAGAGATTTCAATCCACCTGTTTCTGCAGTTGAGGAAATAAGGCCACAGAAAATTTTCATTTCTTTTTTGAGGTCATACAGATTATATAACCCAAGTATAAGGCTAGTTTCAAAGTATTCCAAAAAAATCTCAATTCACTTGTATATAATTCTTACAGGATAAAATAGTCTTAATTCAAATAAAGAATTTCTTTTAAAACTATCTTTGAGTTATGTTATGGCTTTTTACACAAGACAACTGGGTTTGTGACATTTCTTTGCCTACACAACTATCTGCCAGCAGGATACATCTCCCAGCCAATCCACAACATGAAACTCTCACTACCGAAAGAACCACGCTCCAACCATGCTCCAAACTCTGTATTTTTCAGTGAATCAGCTCTTCGCATCAGGTGACCAAAGTATCAGAGCTTCAGTTTTAGCATCAGTCCTTTCAATAAATATTCAGGTTGATTTCCTTTAGGATTGACTGGTTTGATCTCCTTGCTGTCCAAGGGAAAAATCTTTCAAGCTAGGTTGCAGCAGTACATAAACCAAGAACTTCCAGATGTATAAGTTAGATTTAGAAAAGGCAGCAGAACCAGGGATCAAATTGCCAAAATCTGCTGGATCACAGAAAAAGCAAGGGAATTCCAAAAAACATCTACTTGTGCTTTATTGACTATGCCAAAGCCTTTAACTGTGTGGATCACAACAAACTCTGGAAAATTCTTAAACAGATGGGAATACCAGACCACCTTACCTGTCTCCTGAGAAACATGTACAGGACAAGAAGCAACACGCAGAACCAGACATGCAACAATGAACTGGTTCAAAATTGCAAAAAGGAGTACGCCAATGCTGCATATGGTCACCCTGCTTATTTAATTTACATGCAGAGTACATCATGCAAAATGCCTGGCTGCATGACTTATAAGCTGGAATCGGGATTGCCGGGAAAAATATCAATAACCCCAGATATGCAGATGATACCACTTTAATGGCAGAAAGTGAAGGGGAACTAAGAGCCTCTTGATGAAGGTCAGAGAGGAGAGTGAAAAAGCTGACTTAAAATTCAACATTCAAAAAAACTAAGATTATGGTATCTGGTCCTTCACTTCATGGCAAATAGAAGGGGGAAAAAATGGAAACAGTGACAGACTTTATTTTCTTAGGCTCTAAAATCATTGTAGATGGTGACTGCAGCCATGAAAAAGATGCTTGCTCCTTGGAAGAAAAACTATGACAAAGCTAGACAGTGGATTAAAAAGCAGAAACATCACTTTGCCAACATAAGTCTGTATAGTCAAAGCTACAGTTTTTCCAGTAGTCATGTACGAATGTGAGAATTGGACCATAAAGATGGATGAGTGCCGAAGAACTGATGCTTTCAAACTGTGGTACTGGAGAAGAGAGTCCCTGGAACAGCACAGAGATCAAACCAATCAATCCTAAAGGAAATCAATCCTGACTATTCACTGGAAGGACTGATGCTGAAGCTCCAATACTCTGGTCACCTGATGGGAAGAGCCAACTCATTGGAAAAAACCCTGATGCTGGGAAAGATTAAAGGCAAAAGGAGAAGGGGGCAACAGAGGATCAGATGGTTGGATGGTATCACTGACTCAATGCACATGAGTTTGATGAAACTCCAGAAGATAGTCAAGGACAGGGAAGCCTGGCACACTGCAGTTCAAGAGGTTGCAAGGAGTTGGACACAACTTAGTGACTGAACAACTAAAATTAACACATGACTTTTTGCTGTAATTAAAGTGACCAGATATCAACCAAACCAGGACTCTTGTGAGCATAAAGGGGAGATGTATCAACAAGTATGGCTTGTCTTCTAGCAGCCTGCTTCTGCACTAAACTCACGACTCCCTCTGCCTTGCACCATCTCAGTACTTGGCCGATTCATCTCCCAGATGCTCAGGGGGAAACCTGAAGCCATGCTTGGTTCCTCTCTCTTGTTCCTACTCTCTTCCAGTTCATCAGCATCCAGGTCAGCTCTCCTCCAATGCCCGACCACTTGTCACCACACCTACACTGCTGGCACCCTAGCTGGAGTCAGCCCACCTGCTCTGTGGGAATTACCTCCCGACTGATCTTCTGCTTGCTTCTTCAGCTGGCTTCCCACTCAGCAGTCAGAAGGAGTGCTTAAAATTAGGCAGAGCACATCACACCTCTGCTCAAAGCCCACTAACAGCTTTTTATCTAACTCGAAAGCCAAAATCCTCACCAGGGCCATGAGGCCTACACAGTCTACTGACATCACCCTACCCTCTGTCCAGCCACACCTCCTCCTCAGGGCTCCTCAGGTACACCAGGCACCTCTTGCCTCAGTGTCTCTGCACTTGCAGCTCACACACTGCCATGATGGTCTTCCATTTTCTAGTGCCACCTCTCCTGGCCACTTGAAAGTTTAACATATCAGCCTGAGCAGTTTCTATCCTTCTTCCTGGTTTTATTTTTTCCTTGGTACTTAGACATACATCTACATATGTGATCTATTTTTAGTGTACATTACCTGTCTCCCCTGCCAGAATGAAAGCTCTGTGAGGTCAGTGGGGATTGCTGTTTAATTCATTGCTGTTCCCTAGGGTTTCGAACCTGAGGGAAATAACTGAGAGCATTTTTTAAAGGATAAATTAATCAATAGTCTGCAGGTCCTGAATGACCACAATGTGACTTCACATTCTATCCCTTGCTATCTCCCTTCCTTGATTGATTTTCTTCACAGAACTTGTCACCAGCCACCACATGATGCTTCTGCTTATTTATCATCTGTCTTCTCTCACCACCTGGAGATCAATTTCACAGGGGTAGTAATCTGTGTTCCCAGAGCCTCACATGAAGCATCTGGGAAGGAAAGAATTCCTTTCCTTTCTGCTCTCCCAGATCAAGTCACAATCAGTCCCACCTGAACTGTTTTAAACCCTAACTCTCCTTATCTCCAGACCTCCTTGTGCCCACAGCAGGAACTCTCTACCCTAAAACCTGAGTGTAACTGATTCTGCTACAACTGTTCACGAGCACCCCTACTGCCCAACCCAACTCTACTGTATTGTTTACAATGAACCTGTGCCCAGAGGAGGACATGGTTGCACTGTTCCCTCAGCCAGAAGATCCTCGTTCTCCCTCCTCTGGACCTGCTACACCCAGACATTTCTCAGGACTCTGATGTCGTCTCCGCTGGGGTTGGGCAGGGGTTCCTCATGGGCACGCCCACAGCACCCTTACTGAATTCAAACCCTAACACTTATGTTTGTTTGCTGGCTTGCTGTATCTCCTGCTGTATTAGAAAAATCCAGTTTGGTCTACCTACTCTGTCGTTCCAGTGTCTCCTTTATTGCTCACACAGAATACTTCCCCTCTAACACTCCAGCCACCAAATGGGAGAGGATTTTTCTCCACAGCAAGCAAGATTTCTCTGTGAAATCGGCCAGAGGTTCTGCAATTAACTCAACTCTGACAGTCCACCTAGAGAGTGCTAAAGGGCTCAGCCCCACATGACTGCTCCCCCTGCTACTTTTGACGTCAATCCCAAGTAGTAATCCAAGTCTTTCCCACAACTTCTGCCCAATTTATCTACAAATTGGAGGTTCCCACAACCCCCTCTCCTCAGGTCTGATTAATTTGCTAAAGGTCACAGAACTCAGGGAAACACTTCATGTCTGCCAGTTTATTAAAGGATATAATAAAGGATACAGGAAAACAGCCAGATAAAGAGATATACATACTTTTTTTTTCTAATATCTCACACGTCAACTGGGCTGTAAGTAGCTTGTTACAAGGTTTGCGTGGTACCTACCAAGTTAGGGATCATGGGTTCTTAACATTATATGGCTCCACAGAAAATATACCAAGGAAATCTGAAATAACAGATTTGTATGAACACTGATGAATATTTTTCCTATTCTTTGATAAAACTGAACCTAATAAAGCTACTCTTCAGTCCATCCCCTTAATATCTCCAAACTGAATGATCTATTCTTGGCACCTGAGAGAGGAGACTCAAATATTCTCATAGAGCCTGTTAGAAGGAGAAAAAAAACAAAAACTTAAGGCTCAGTGGAAACATTAGACTGTATCACCACTCTATGCCAACAGTTAAGTTCCAACTATTTACTTAGTTTTCCTTGGATGTGCTTCCAGGTTCAGAAGATATAGGAGCTACCAACACAGGGGAACTGCAGAGTAAGCCTCTTCCTGGCGGTACTTCCTGGCCAGTGCCCTTAGGGTATGGCAGTTCTTTAAGGCTTCTTTTCTGTTTTCTTGTTCTGATTTCATGCTGGTCTGCATTCATTCCTTACACATTTCCTCAGTTGAGTTCAGTTCAGTCTCTCAGTCATGTCCGTCTCTTTGTGATTCCATGAACCGCAGCACTCCAGGCCTCCCTATCGATCACCAACTCCCGGAGTCCACCCAAACCCATTTCCATTGAGTCAGTAATGGTATCCAACCATCTCATCCTCTGTCATCCCCTTCTCCTCCTGCCCTCAATCTTTCCCAGCATCAGGGTCTTTTCCAAAGAGTCAGCTCTTCGCATCAGGTGGCCAAAGTATTGGAGTTTCAGCTTTAGGATCAGTCCTGCCAATGAACACCCAGGACTGATTTCCTTTAGGATGGACTGGTTGAATCTCCTTGCAGTCCAAGGGACTCTCAAGAGTCTTCTCCAATACCACAGTTCAAAAGCATCAATTCTTTGGCGCTCAGCCTTCTTCACAGTCCAACTCTCACATCCATACATGACCACTAAAAACCATAGCCTTCACTAGATGGATCTTTGTTGGCAAAGTAATATCTCTGCTTTTTAATTTGCTGTCTAGGTTGGTCATAACTTTCCTTCCAAGGAGCAATCGTCTTTTAATTTCATGGCTGCAGTCACCATCTGCAGTGATTTTGGAGCCCCCGAAAATAAAGTCTCTCACTATTTCCATTGTTTCCCCATCTATTTCCCATGAAGTGATGGGACCAGATGCCATGATCTTCGTTTTCTGAATGTTGAGCTTTAAGCCAACTTTTTCACTCTCCTCTTTCACTTTCATCAAGAGGCCTTTTAGTCCTTCTTCACTATCCCATAAGGATGGTGTCATCTGCATATCTAAGTTATTGATATTTCTCCCAGCAATCTTGATTCCAGCTTGTGCTTCTTCCAGCCTAGCGTTTCTCATGATGTACTCTGCATAGAAGTTAAAAGAAGCAGGGTGACAATATACAGCCTTGACATACTCCTTTTCCTATTTGGAACCAGTCTGTTGTTCCATGTCCTGTTCTAACTGTTGCTTCCTGACCTGCATACAGGTTTCTCAAGAGGCAGGTCAGGTGATCTGGTATTTCCAACTCTTTCAGAATTTTCCAGTTTCTTGTGATCCACACAGTCAAAGGCTTTGGCATAGTCAAGAAAGCAGAAATAGATGTTTTTCTGGAACTCTCTTGCTTTTTCCATGATCCAGCGGATGCTGGCAATTTGATCTCTTGTTCCTCTGCCTTTTCTAAAACCAGCCTGAACATCTGGAAGTTCACGGTTCACGTATTGCTGAAGCCTGGCTTAGAGAATTTTGAGCATTACTTTACTAGCGTGTGAGATGAGTGCAATTTTGCGGTAGTTTGAGCATTCTTTGGCATTGCCTTCCTTTGAGATTGGAATGAAAACTGACCTTTTCCAGTCCTGTGGCCACTACTGAGTTTTTCAAATTTACTGGCATATTGAGTGCAGCACCCTGCCTCTAAAAGCACACAAACTTGCCTAACAAGATTCCCCTGGGATATAGAGAAGCTCTTTTACTATCTTTCTCCTATTTAATACCAACTCTGAACATAGCAGAGATATTACTTTGCCAACGAAGGTCCATCTAGTGAAGGCTATGGTTTTTCCAGTGGTCATGTATGGATGTGAGAGCTGGATTGTGAAGAAAGCTGAGTGCTGAAGAACTGATGCTTATGAACTGTGGTGTTGGAGAAGACTCTTGAGCGTCCCTTGGACTGCAAGGAGATTTAACCAGTCCACCCTAAAGGAGACCAGTCCTGGGTATTCATTGGCAGGACTGATCCTAAAGCTGAAACTCTAATACTTTGGCCACCTGATGTGAAGAGTTGACTCACTGGAAAAGCCCCTGATGCTGGGAGGGATTGGGGCCAGGAGGAGAAGGGGACAACAGAGGATGAGATGGCTGGATGGCATCACTGACTCAATGGACATGAGTTTGAGTGAACTCTGGGAGTTGGTGATGGACAGGCCTGGCGTGCTGTGATTCATGGGGTCTCCAAGAGTCGGACACAACTGAGCGACTGAACTGAACATATGACCTAATGTCTATAAACCTTGGGGCTTTGCATGTCTCTTGATCTTTATGTGATTTATTCATTATTCTTCCTCTATGTATGGCTTATTCTCTCTCTCATTATTGTCATGAGTCTTTAACATTAAAATGAAATAAATTTTCACTTATTTCCTTCCATAGGAATTGTTTTTGAAAAAATCAGCACTTACAGCATTTGAGGAAACAATTATCTAACATAAGATGCCCCGAGATCTTTTACACCTATACCCCCAGCAACTCACTCCTAAGACCATCACCAAACCTGGTTCTGAGTAACAGCCAGCTTTGTTCCCACTGTCCCACCTCCCTGCACTCCAGCACACTGGCCTCTAGATGTCTTAGCCAGCCTGAGGCCCAACTTCTAACTCCAAAGCAAACAGGGAAATAAGAGCCTGAATTTTAGAGTCTAGGAAGGGCTAGATCAGCTAGCAAATTAAAAAAAAAAAAAAGCTGACTAGTCCATCTGAGAGACTGGACTTATATTTTATCTAATTTTAATTAATTTGCATTTAAATAGCCAGATACGGCTAGCAGCTACTATGCTAGCAGCACAAGAGCTAGAGAATCTGGAGGTGGCACAGATCTAGAGAAAAAAACAAATACAGAGCTGCCCTATTGGTTACTTTTCAATGTTTACATTTTGGAAAGCCAGGATAAGGTAAGGCCCTGAGAGGCAGTGATGTCCTTGTCTCAGTGCTCTAAGCCGCCCACAGGTAGGCATCTCCAACAGTGAGATTCTCAACTCTCCTTTCTTCCTATGCCAGCTCTCTTTGGATCCAGCCACCAGCCACCTTAGCCCCATGTCTTTAAAAGAATTGTTTATTATTATTACACTCCTGCTTCTCTGTGCTTCAAGTTCCACAGCCCCAGCGTCTCCAAGAATTTCATCAGCATCTCAAATCCACAGTTTCTCAAATGTAATCCATTATCTTCTATCTTCCCCCATCCTCCAAACCTATGATTTTCCCTGTACTTCTTTTCTGCAAAGGTACCATCACGCAACCACGTTCCTTTTATATAAATCTAAATGTCACCCTTAACTTTCTCCTCTCTCTCAGCTCTCAAAATCTCCTCAGCATCTCTTCTATCAGCCTCATCTCCATTCCTGCTGCATTTACCCACACTTGAGACTTTGGTATCTCCGAAGCCTCCCTGACCCTCCCTGTCCTAACCTGTACTCCCCTCAACCAGCTTTCCCCAAAAGAGTCCAGGGCTCTTCCAGTCGGCTCCAACTGTATGCTCCAGGAATTCCTACTGCAATGCTCACTCTACTGTGCTAGAACTATCCACTCACTGCTCCTGCTCACCCACTACTTGAAGCCAAAAGTAAACTGGAAGGTTTTATGCATAGATATGGGCCACCTCTAATACAGAATGTGTTCAATAAATACTTGCTAAATGAGAACTGCAACAGATATCTGTTATGGACTGAATGTTTCATCCCCCCAAAATTCATTATGTTGAAGCCTTAACTCCCAACATGATTAGAAGGTAGGGCCTTTGAAAGGTAACTCGATTTAGATAAGGTCTTAAGGGTAGAACCCCCATAACAGGCTTAGTATTCCTTTAAGAAGAGACACCAGAGCTGCTTCTCTCAGGCTTGTCAGGATCCTGTGAGAAGGCAGCTGTCTGCAAGCCAAGAAAAGTCCCCATCAAGAATCAAATCTGCTGGTACCTTGATCTTGTTCTTCCATGACTCCAATAAAACTGTAAGAAAGAAAGGTCTGTGGAAGTGTTAGTCACTCAGTTGTATCTGACTCTTTTAAGACCCCATGGACTGTAGCCTGCCAGGCTCCTCTCTGTCCATGGAATTCTTCAGGTAAGAATACTGGAGTGGGTAGCCATTTCCTTATCCAGAAGATCTTCCCAACCCAGGGATCGAACCCAGGCTTCCTGCATTGCAGGAGGATTCTTTACTGTCTGAGCCACCAGGAAAACCCTTAAGTCACCCAGTCTACGGTAAATTGTTACAGCAGCCAGAATTGACTCAAATGACACTTCTCTAATTGTGCCCAACTCCAGGGTGTTCTAAAGCACAACCTTTTAGGTTACTCCCCTGGTCAAAACTCTTGGAGAGCTTTTTACTGATAGACTACAAACTTCTAAACTTTTTAGCCAATCAATCATTCAGGAACTACCCGGAATCTCAGCTTCTAGCCTACTGTTCTAACACCATCCTCCACACCTTTACTCTTCCACCCCTGACTTGCCTCAGATTGCTCCCCTCCCCTGCACTATCCTGACATGTTCTGACCCTGCCTCCTTTCACTTCAGGGTCCATTTCAGCTGCCACTGCATCCAGAGACCAACATAGCCAAGGGTCCTCTCCCCACCTCAACACCTCCTGCCTCTACCCATACCTGTCTTTTTCTAATGCAATCACATTTTCCATGAGAGAATATAGTCAGAAGGAAAAGAAAATCACCTATATTTGAAACTGGCTTAGAGATTCTCTTAGGAGGACTAACCCTCTAATCCAAAACACCATTTCTCAAACCCACCGAGGGGCCACATTATAGGGAGAAGAAAACAAAACCACAACCAGAACCACAAAGTCAGTCAGATGCTAACACTGACAAGTAGCTGTAAGAAACAAAACTGAGTATTATTTTTCACCACTGCTCCCACTGGAGCATCAACTAGAGCAGTTAAATCACCACCACTCCCAACTCTTTATTTTGAAGACTATCCCCAGGAACATCAGTGAAACTCAGATGATCAATGCATGTGCAGCCCTTGTCTTGCTCACCTGGCTGTGAACTCCTTGGGGACAAGAGCCTGTGTGATCCAACTGATAAACTTAACACATCACGTTAGCTAGATGCTTTGGGCAAAGTCCTACATTTCACCTTTCCGCAGAACCACTACGAAAGTTCTAAAGCCACTTTCAATTCTAAGACTATCAGATTCTATGAAATTAGTGTGCAGACCCTGTGGTCCTTGAATGAGGAAGGAGATGGATGCATGTCCTAAGAGCAGAGAGGCAGTGACCAAAATAATCCTACCAACTGGGTATCAAAAAGGGACCAGCTCTAACCTAACCCCCTACCTCCGCCCTATCAACAAGAAGTCATTCAAAATGAGATTCAAAATCCCACTAGGATGCTCCACTGGCTAAGACTCCACATACTCAATGCAAGAGCCAGGCTTGATCCCCCTAGTCAGGCAACTAGAGCCCACGTGATACAACTAACGGTTTGCATGCTACAAAGGAAACTGAAGATCCCCCATGCACAACAGGGACCAGCACAGCCAAATAAATAAAAATAATAAATATTTTCAAACTGCCTTTTACCTTATTTTTTAAGTTTTCTTAGCGTAAGTAATTTAACTAGTGATTAAATAAGGGCGGCATACTGTTCCTATTTTTATTACAAAATATTTTCTGACAAAAACTTTCTACAACCTCAAATTCCAACACATGAATTATTTCTTCATGAACATTTTTGGATAAGCTTTTCATCTGTTTTCCTTCTTTTATTTCATCTTCTATTTTCTTATAAGCTCTGAGGGAGCCCATGTTAACACACTTCTTGGCATCCCTGTTCTAAGTCATCCTGGTAGCTCACGTGCTGATCTTTACAGCTTCTCTCCTTGATATGTCACATTCCTCCCAGTAGCTCAATCCCACTGATTTCAGTTCTATTACTCCTCTTTTTCTTCTCCCTTTTTAATGCTTAACTTTTATAGCCAAAGAATAAAGTAAAAATTCCATAACATCTCTAAATGAAACTGCTCAAGTGTTAAATTAACTTTATATTCACATTATTTTTATGTCTAACTACATAGTATATCCATATTCCCAGCTCCCATATACTTGTTGTACTCCTGGTGAACATGAATCTGGAAATTAAGGCTTTGAGGAATACTCCTTCCCAACTGCACGCCTAAAAAAACAATGGCATTTGGAAAACCTCCAAACAGGCAAGGCTAGAAACTGACAAGTCTTTTAGAATACAAGAAACATAAAACAATGAATGGGCGGACATTGGGACCCAAGAAGCTCTGGGCCCAGAAGACCTTAGTCAGGCAACTTCCATGGGGAAACAGGGGCTCAGGGGTCCCCGCATAGGGGGAGGGCCAGAACCAGGCAGTACACAAGGGCCAGCAGGTCTCCTCACTCCTTGGTCTGCACCACCGGGGGAAGACAGGAAGACCTCCCACTGTAAGACCAGGTTCTGGACTGGATCCAGGAAAGAAAAGGCAAAACTATAGAGAGAGAAGCAGGGAGTTGCAGGGAGAGAGAAGAAAATATCAAAAGTAACGAGAGGATTTCACACCAGATGAAAGTATAATAGAACAATGAGAAAAATAGTACATTAAGGTCATTTGTACATTTTAAAATTCACAAACATTTAAAAACACATACATATAAGAAATTAAGAACCAAAAACAGGCAGATATAAACTGAATAGTAACTTTAGAAAAAAGAAATACAATCATGGCAATGAAAGTTCAACGTAAACACACAACTGCACACAAAGAATTAATAAACTGGAAAATAACACTGGGGAATCCAGCCAGAAGGAAGCACTAGAGAAAGACTTACAAACCATAAGAAAGCAGTTAAAGAAAAATGGAGCTAGAACGGGAGGCTGTACTGTACAGTTAACAGAAATCCATTCAAGAGTTCAGAGCAAAATACAGTTATTTTCAGAAGTGCAAACACACACAGACAGTGACCATTCACAGACCCTTGGTATGGTTTAAAAGACAAGTGAACAAAGAGAAGAGGGACACAAAAAACAACAGTGAATATGAAAACTGATAACATATATGGGTGAATTTAACCGCTAATTGTGTACTATCACAATCTGAATGCTAAAATAAGCCTAAATCCCTAAACCATAATGACAAAGCAGACCCAACTGAACTAAAGTTTTTGTCTCTCAAGTAGAGTAGGGCAGGGTAAATGGTCTGCTGAGCAAATGGTGCAGGAGAGACAAGTCAAAACCCAGGCATGAACTTTCCTTTTCATTTTTCAAAGATGCTCCAGTTGAAATCTGAAAACCTGATTTCTCTCTTCCTCTAGATAAGCCTTCAGTATAACAGAAATTTCTACTTTGAAGAAAGAAAACAAGTAACACCACTTACAAAATCAGTGAAATATCTCCCTGATTTCACAGAGTAAAAATAAAAATATTACTGTAGATTTGGTCAACCAACGTACTCAAAGATGCTGTGTTCGTATTTTTCTTACTGGGTATTTGCAACAAGGCAAATTCCAGGACACTGTTTTAAAGAATCCTAGAATGGTATTCTTGACATTACCATTTCTAATATTAAGGGGGAAAAAACCTGAGGCAAGATCCCTCTAAAGAGGTTTTTCTTTTTTAAACTAACACTATAGGTATCTTTACACACATCAAATCATAATCCTATATCTGAAAAAAAAATTAGCACTGAATATAATGAATGTGTGTCATCAACCTTATCTGACTTATCTGATATCACTTATCCAGGCAAAATATCTCTATCTTGGATGCTATTACCATAATACAAGTCACGGACATTTGGGTTCCAAACAATGAATGCATTCATTCATCCTCCCACCTTGAAATACAAGTCTGAAGTTGGGTCACAGATTATTTCATAAAAACACATTTTGGGAGATAAAATTAAGCCTTCAACATCCTCTAGTACACAGTAAACACTGGGCCAGTTTTACAGTGTGCACAGCAACGCATGCTTCCTTCCTGGAGTTAATCCTATCAGGTGAGTCCAGGCAGTGAGTGAGTGAAGTCGCTCAGTCGAGTCCGACTCTTTGCGACCCCATGGACTCTAGACTACCAGGCTTCTCTGTCCATGGGATTCTCCAGGCAAGAATACTGGAGTGGGTTGCCATTTCCTTCTCCAGGGGATCTTCTCAACCCAGGGATCAAACCCAGGTCTCCCGCATTACAGGCAGACGCTTTACCCTCTGAGCCACCAGGAAAGCCCTGACTCTGGGCAGAAAGCAAGCCAACCATTGTCAGACAACAGGGTTCCCAAAGACTATCTTGTGTGAAAAGCATTTGCTCTTCAATCGCCTTAACTTTCACTGAGAACAGAAGTATTAATGTTAATCCTATTCAATGCAGAAACTACTTTACAGTGACTTAAGAAGAAAGGAAGACAGGGAATGCTGTTACCGGAAGAGTAAAGAAAGACGGGTGCTTCGCTTCATCTTCATATTTGCCTTCAGCTGAACTTCCAGCCTCCATGGATTTGGATGTAGTGTTCTTACCAATACCCATCATTAAGAGAAAAAGAGTAGCTTGGGGACTGCAGTGGTTGGAAGTTCAGAGACAGCTCTTCCAGTGCCGATTCTCAGGCAGAGATGAGCCCCACAAGTGCCATTTCTTAGCACCTAGAAAAAAAGAAAGCAGCCAAATCATGTCAAGCATACAAACAACACACAAGACACACAGACCTTGTGTTTCCTGCACAGGAAAGTCAGAGTACAATTATATCCAAACATTAAAAACACTCATTACTTTATCACTTTTCAAGTCCTCATCCACCTTCATTTATAGTCATTCAGATTCTGAACCACCCTCTGGAGAGGGGGACCACCAAAATTGACTATCAAAAATATCATAATATTAGGGAGGAAAAAAATAGAAGAGGCATTTCTTTGACATGCATTACAGTATCTATCTTTTAGTCCAGCACTATCCAACAGAACCTTTCTACAACGATGTTAATATCCTACATCTGTCTTGTCCAATACATTCGTCACTAGTCACAGGATACTAAGCACTTAAAATGTGACAAGCCCAAGTCTTCCCTGGGGGCTCAGTGGTAAAGAATGCAGCTGTTAATGCAGGAGACACGGGTGCGATCCCTGGTCGGGAAGATTCCACATGCCGCGAGGCAACTAGAGGCAACTAAGACTGTGTGCCACAATTACTGAGCCTGTGCTAGAGCCTGGGAGCTACAACTGCTGCAGCCTGTGCACCCTAGAGCCTGTGCTCCACAACTAGACAAGGCGCACGACGAGAAGCCCCCACTTGCGGTAACTAGAGAAAAGCCCACAGCAACAAAGATATAGCGCAACCATAAATAAATAAATAAAATTATTTTGAAAATGTAACTAGTGCAGATACAGAAACTGAACCTTTATTTGTATCAAATTTAAGTTTGGCTAGCGGTGATCATACTAGACAGCTCAGCCACAGCCCACTTACTAGGACTGTATGGATCTTAGCTCCCAAACCAGCGACTGAACCTGCACCTTCAGCAGTGAAAGTGTGGAGTCTAAGCCACAGGACCACCAGGGAATTCCCTAAGATAGATAAAAAATACCGCATGCAGGTAGAGGGGAAAAGGGACAGGAGACATCCACTGGCACTCAGGTTAGAACAATGTCAGATCTTAGCATCATATAATTTCCCACAGAGAATGAATAAGCCAGACAAGTTGTCCTGCAAATGAGAAGGCAGGCCTACAAGAAGTTTGGAAAGACAAGTAGAAAACCTTCTGTTCAGGGAATTTTCTTAAGACACCTCAATCAATAAATACTTTAGATAGGCTGGAGAAAAACAGAAATATAAACAATAAGAAAACAAAAAATTGGAGAATTCAACAGTTAAAGGGCAAAAAGGAAAAATAATAGAAATAGCTGCCAGAATGTCAAGTTGCCTCAGTAGGATAGAGCTAGGTACACAAACACAAAAATTTTTGAGGTGGCTCTTTCGGTCTAAATGTTCATCCACATTCTGCATTCTTGTTCACATCTCATCCATCATTCTTTAACGCAGTGGCTCTCAGTGAGGAGTGATTTTTTTTTTCTTCCAGGGGATATCTGGCAATGTCTGAAGATACTTTTGGTCATCACAACTGGGAGATAGCTGCTAGTATCTAATAAATGGAGGCCAGGTGTGCTGCTAAACATTCTGTAGAATGCATAGGACAGATAATACTTTTTTGTTATATTCGATGCAAATATCTTAGTCCAGTGTTTTGCTTGCTCACGAATTCTGTGAATGATCTTTTAGAATTGTTTTTATTTTTATGTAACCAAATCCATCAGTCGCCTACACTGTGATTTGGCCACTGCCATCCATCAGCTTTCCAAGATCTGAACAAAAAGAGTGTGACAACAAGCATACCTAAATATATTAATAAAATCTGCCAGGAGAGACCCTGACAGATTTTTACCATGGCCAAGACCTTATGTTTTCCAGAAGACAGGACAAGCAAAGTGGATGGTGGAAACTGTTGGGTCTTTATAAGACTACCTGCCAGTCACTTCCAGAGGGACCATAACCTCTTTGCTCTACATCCAGCCCCACTGCCATCTGCATGCCAGCAGAGCTTTCAAATCTATACTTACCCAAGTTAGGGGAAATGAAAGAACTTTAATGCAGAATACATTTATTCTACTTGCCGGGGAAGACTGAAGGCAGGAGGAGAAGGAGACGACAGAGGATGAGATGGTTAGATGGCATCACCAACTCGAGGGACATGAGTTTGAGCAAGCTCCATGAGTCGGTGATGGACAGGGAAGCCTGGCGTGCTGCAGTCCATGGGGTCACAGAGTTGAACATGACTGAACAACTGAACTGAACTAAACCCACGTTAACTTTAGCTAAAACGACAGGACTTAAATGCAGAATACGTTTATTTTACTAAGTTAATTTTATCTTCATGTTTGTTTCAGACGTATACGTCCATTGCAGGAGCCAACCCTCCCCATTGGCCCTCATCACCAGAAACAGAGAGGGATAAAATTCCATCTGGACGAGACCACTTTTCATCAAGTACTCTGTACTCCATTTCTCTACCCAATGTTTAACTGACCCTTACAAGCTTCCTGGAGTGTGCAGTCAAGTGGGTTTTAGTAAGCATTACTATAAACAAAGCTAGTGGAGGTTATGCATTTCCAGCTGAGCTATTTAAAATCATTTAAAGATGATGCTGTTGAAGTGCTGTACTCAGTATACCAGCAAATTTGTAAAACTCAGCAGTGGCCACAGGGCTCGAAAAGGTCAGTTTTCATTCCAATCCCAAAGAAGCACAAGGCCAAAGAATGTTATAACTACTGCATGATTGTACTTACCTCACATGCAAGGCAAGGTAATGCTCAAAATCTTCAAGCTAGACTTCAACAGTATGTGAATCAAAAACTTCCAGATGTACAAAAGTAAAGTTAGTCGCTCAGTCATGCCAGACTCTTTGTGACCCCATGGACTGTAGCCCACCAGCGTCCTCTGTCCATGGAATTCTCCAGGCAAGAATTCTGGAGTGGGTTGCCATTTCCTTCTCCAGGGGATCTTCCCAACCCTGGGATCAAAGCCAGGCCACCTGCAGTGCAACAGACCATTTACCAACTGAGCCACCAGGGAAGCCCTAAGTGTAGATGTACACGCTAGATTTACAACAGGTAGAGGAACCAGAGACAAAACCACCAACATCCACTTGATCACAGGAGAAACAAGGGAATCCCAGAAAAACATCCGTTTCTGCTTCACTGACTACACTAAAGCCTTTGACTGTGTGGATCACAAGAAACTCTGCAAAGAGATGGGGATACCAGACAGCCTTACCTGCCTCCTCAGAAACCTGTACACAGGTCAAGAAACAACAGTTAGAACTGGACATAGAACAGTAGGTTGGTTCAAAATTGGGAAAGGAGTACATCAAGGCTGTATATTGTCACCCTGCTTATTTAACATATTCAGAGTATATCATATGAAATGCTGGGCTGGATGAAGCACAAGCTGGAATCATGATTGCAGGGAAAAATATCAATAACCTCAGATATCCAGATGACACCACCCTAACAGCAGAAAGTGAAGAGGAACTAAAGAGCCTCTTGATGAAGGTGAAAGAGGAGAGTGAAAAACTGACTTAAAACTCAACTTACAAAAAATTAAGATCATGGCATCTGGCCCCATCACTTCACAGCAAATAGAGAGGGGAAAAATGCAAACAGTGACAGACTTTATTTTCTTGGGCTCCAAAATCACTGTGGACGGTGTCTGGAGCCATGAAATTTAAAGACACTTGCTCCATGGAAGAGAAGCTATGACAAACCTAGGCCGTGGATTAAAAAGTAGAGACATCACTTTGCTAACAAAGATTCATCTAGTCAGAGCTATGGTTTCTCCAGTAGTCATGTATGGTTGTGACAACTGGACCAATAAGAAGGCTGAGCCCCAAAGAACTGATGCTTTCAAACTGTGGTGTTGGCGAAGACTCTTGAGAATCCTTTGGACAGCAGGGATCAAACTAGTCAATGCTAAAGGCAAACAACCTTGAATATTCATGGGAAGGGCTGAAGCTGAAGCTGTAATCCTTTGGCCATCTGATACTAAGACTTACTGAAAAAGACCTTGAAGCTGGGAAAGACTGAGGGCAGGGGAGAAGGTGGCGACAGAGGATGAGATGCTTGTATGGATCATAAACTCAGTGGACACGAGTTTGAGACAGTGAGATAGTGAAGGACAAGGAAGCCTGGCATGCTGCACTCCATGGGGTTGCAAAGAGTGGGACCCGACTGGGTGATTGAACAACAACACAAGCTATACTGAGGGGACCCATCCACTCCCTTTTGCCTGTCTCTCACAGAACATCAGCCTTTGGAAAGTCCTAAAGACGTAGACCCAAGTGAGCCTAAAAGGTTCTGGGGCCAAAGAAAGTATAGGGCAGGAAGTTTGAGAAAGGTTTTGGGGCAGAGGGCTACAAAGTCCAGGAAGATGGACAAATGGAGGGAAGAAGAAAAGGAAGAAAAGGAGAAGACAGTGACCACTGAAAATGAAAATATATTTCTGAAAGTCCCAAAATGACAAAGCACTCAACAGCCAAGTACTCAAGACTTATGAAGACCGCCTCAAGGCCAGAAACCACGCACTAACCTGAGATGAGAGTCTTTTATGTGTAGAGTTGAACTTTCAAGCGGGGAAATGTCAAGGCCTAAAGGAAATGCAGCAAAAGATTTTAAACAGTGAAGTTTAGGGGCTATGTTAGAATTTGTGGTAAAACAGAAGGCAAAATCTGCCAAAAAACCTGAAATGGGAAAGTGTCCTCCCACAGTGCCTAACTGACTCTTCTTCCTACTCTGTGCAAAACACAGAGAACAAGCAACGCCCATGCTATCTGCATCCTGCATCACTCATTCAATGTACATGAATTTAAGCAAACTCCAGGAGACAGTTAAGGACGGGGAAGCCTGGTGTGCTTCAGTCCATGGGGTCACAAAGAGCCGGATACGACTGAGTGACTGAATAACAAGTGCTATCTTGCCCCTGAGCCCAAGACAAGGGGAAAGACGGGGCTGAGGGATAAAAGGTCTGATTCATCAATAATGAAAATGATAATAATGACAGTAGTTTTCCAGCTATGTGTCCATGTGTGCCAGAGACATCTCTTACCTCTCATTATATAAACAAAAATGACTACTTGATAGGCACACTAACTCTATGAAAGTGGAAACTGAGCTTCAGAGAAATTAATAATAACTTGCCAAAGGACACCCAGTTATAAGCAGTGCAACAACAGAACTCAAACTTTTAAATCAGTATTCCTGTCCTAACAATGTTTATACAAACAAGACATAAGTTTCAAGCTGGCAGAGCTCCTTCTCCAGAGCTTAAGCCTGCCCTCCTCAGACCAAGAACTCCCAAATATGTGCACTTCTACTGCATAAACCATCATCTCAACAGCACAAAAGCCTCCTGTGTTTCATCTTGATGGCTCTACCGCAGCAGGAACGGCCATGCTACAGAAACTACCATACCGTTTGATTGTGTCCTGATTAGCCCAAGAATGACATCCAAATTCCTTAACGAGGTTTCAGGTCCACTGTGAAGCCTACTATGTAACTTGACCCTGCTACGCTGTGGTTTCCATCTTTCAGTTAGTTCCCTGATGGCGTCAGATGTTAGCCTCTGGCCCTTGCACATGCTGTTCCTCCAAACACTTTCATCTCACCCATTTCCCTCAGGGTAACTCCATCAGTCTGGCCTCTGAGCATTGTATTTCATCATAGCATCTGGGAACCATAAAGATGGTTATGACACAGCACGATAATATCTACCTGCTTAGCCAGAGAAGTACAGAACATGAGGCACTATCCCCAGTGCTGAACTTAGCACCTATATTAAACATACCCCAAAATATGTAGAATGGTGCTTAAAAATTAATAATAAAGGTAAATCATATAACAGAAGACCTCGGTTCGATGCCTGGGTCAGGAAGATCCTCTGGAGAAGGGAATGCCTCCCACTCCAGTATTCTTGCCTGGAGAATTCCATGGACAGAGGAGCCTGGTGTGCTACAGTCCATGGGGTCACCAAGTGTCAGACACAACTGAGTGTCTTTCACTTTCATATAATGTAACAATCATTCTTGCTCAATACTTTTATTTAATCTTGGAAAAGGAAATTAACAGCCAATATCAAATTCATCTGTGATACAAGAGATTGTTGTTGCAATTTAATTGCCAAGTCATGCTTGACCCTTTTGCAGACTGTAGCCTTCCAAGCTCCTCTGTCCATGGGATTTTCCAGGCAAGAGTACTGGAGTGGGGTGCCACTGCCTTCTCCAGTACTCTTGCCTGGAAAATCCCATGGACAGAGGAGCCTGGTTGGCTCCAGTCCATGGGGTCGCTAAGAGTCGGACACAACTGAGCGACTTCACTTTCACTTTTCCCTACCGACCCAGGGATCAGTTGCGTCTCCTCCACTGGCAGGCAGATTCTTTCACACTGTGCCACCAAGGAAGCCCAAAACCATGGTATGATCCTACAAAGGAATGCCACTGTAGCCATTAAAAAGATAGCACAGAAATACTGACTGATGTGGGGAAATGTGTGCCCTACGTTATATACAAAAACTGGTATTAAAATAAAAACAGTATTATATTAATAGAAATAAGCTAGTCACAAAAGGACAAATACCACACAATTCCACTTGTATGAGGTATCTGAAACAGTCCATCATAGAAGCAGAGAGTAGACTGGTGGTTGCCAGCAACTGGTGCAGAGGGGAAAGTAGGACGTTGCTTTTCAGCAGATATAAAGTTTATTATGCAACATGAGTAAGTTATAGAGATCTGTTGTAGTTAACAGTAACGTATCGTTCACCTAAAAGTTCATTAAGAGGGTAGATCTCAGTAATGTATAACAATGCCAATTTTCTAAAATGATGCAATGAATGAAAAGGATTAGAAGCAATTTGAAAGATGAAAAGAGCAGTATGTACAGCAATAACTCACTGTGTATGTGTAAGTGTGCCACATGCGCAAACACACCAAAGTGTTAGCTGCATTGTTGATCGGTGGGACAGCAAAGGACTTATTTTCTTCCTCTTATTCCTCTGTATTTCCTCAAGTTATGTACTTAATGCAAGCTATGCTCACTTTCTCCCCCAGGAGCCACATCAGTACCCAGTTCTTCCCTACTGCTGCTGCTGCTGCTGCTAAGTCGCTTCAGTCGTGTCCGACTGTGTGACCCCATAGACGGCAGCCCACCAGGCTCCCCCGTCTCTGGGATTCTCCGGGCAAGAACACTGGAGTGGGTTGCCATTTCCTTCTCCAATGCATGAAAGTGAAAAGTGAAAGTGAAGTTGCTGAGTCATGTCCAACTCTTAGCGAGCCCATGAACTGCAGCCTACCAGGCTCCTCTATCCATGGATTTTCCAGGCGAGAATACTGGAGTGGGGTGCCATTGCCTTCTCTATCTTCCCTGCTATTAAGAATCAAATCCAGAGTAGTGATCATTTCTCCTTACCAAGGGGACACAAAGCAAAGTGATATAGAATACAGTTCTCATGTTTAAAGTTGTAAAGTAGTTTTTGTTGTCAGAAGAGCATGGAGAAAAGCCAAGGATTTGTAAATTATACTTAACAAGTGAAGGAGGAAACTCCCCATAAAAGAGGTATACCATGACTCTATGTCGAAACCACTTAAGAACTTTAAAAATACCTAGAGTCTAGCGAATAGGACTGCCCAGCCTGAGCATCTGGATTTTGTTTAACTCTCCTGCAGCCATAGTTAAAAATCACTACCTTAGAGCAAGTAACTTATCACTACAGACTCAAAAAAATAATAAATCAACCTCAATAAATATAAGGCTGACATGGTGGGAAAATAGCAATTTGGGAGATTCTGCTGTAAATAAAAAGTAAAATAATCAGATCTTCAACAAATCTTTCAGTTCCCTAAAGACTGAGCCACCAGCTCTGTAGCCGTGAGGGTGGGTGTGGGTGTCTAGCCATCAGGGTGTGTGTGTGTGTGTGTGTGTGTGTGTGTGTGTGCATGCTCTTTGTGACCTCGTGGACTATAGCCCCCCAGGCTCTTCTGTCCTTGGAATTTTCCAGGGAAGAATACTGGAGCAGGTTGCCATTTCCTACTCCAGGGGATCTTCCCAGCCCAGGAATCAAACCTGCATCTCTTGCATCTTCAGCATTGGCAGGTCACCAATAATTATGCACAAATGCAGAATAATTTCTTATAATTAAATGTATTTATTTTTAATTGAAGGATAATTGCTCTACAACATTGTGTTGGTTTCTGCCAAATATCAACACAAATCAGCCATAGATATATCTGTGGCCCCTCCCTCCCCATCCCACCCCTCTAGGTTGTTACAGAACCCTGGTTTGAGTTCCCCGAGTCACAGCAAATTCCCATTGGCTATCTATTTTACCTATCATAATGCATAGGTTTCCAAGCAGAATAACAATTTTTAATCTTTGTTTATTTCATGAGCTATTCATCAGCTATTCAGTCAGTGATCATTTCTTATGCACTGAATTTTTTTATCTGACCATTTCTCCCCTGTCAGTGTCAACTCTTTCAACTATGACTTACCATTTTACCCCTGTAAACATTGCATCTTTATATTCAAAAAGCTTTAGCAGATCTGATTGAAAAGCAACTGTCAGTCCAAGACCAGCCTTCCCTTTGGCCCAGGTCTCTTCAGAACTCTTAGTAACACACTACAACTGCCGAAGGTCCAGGCTCTAGACTCCTGCATCCTACTACACATACAAATGCCAACTCTTTCAATAGTACCTTTTCAACCTTGCCACAGAGGTTCCTTCAAATTTCAGCAGCACCAATTGGTTATAATTCATTCAGTTTTCCAGGTCGGGCAGCCTGCAATTCTTGGATGGCCTCGCCACACAATAGCATCAAGCACTTAAACCACACAGAAAACCCCACCTCAAATAGTAATTTCTTAGACTTGAATCTCCTGCCACAGCACAACATAGGTCTGAGAGGGATCCCTATAGCAGGGAAGTCCATGTATAGCCTTTGAGAATGTCTGAATAAGTCTGGCCTTCAGGTTGTTGGCTGGTGTGTGTGTGCTAAGTCTCTTCAGTCGTGTCCGACTCTTTGTGATCCTATAGACTGTAGCCCACCAGGCTCCCTTGTCCACGGGATTCTCCAGGCAAGAAAACTAGAGTGGGTTGCCATGCCCTCCTCCAGGGGATCGTCCCAACCCAGGATTGAACCCGAGTCTCCCACATCTCCTGAACTGGCAGGCAGGTTCTTTACCACTAGTGTCACCTGGGAAGCCCCCTGTTAGGTAGGTAGGGAGTTCTTAAAACAACACACAACAAATGGTGATGAGGTACACACTTACCCCAAAAAGGTGGCATTGAATAAATGCTACACTGAAACCATAACTGCACAGCAAATCCACTGTTTCATCTAGATACAAAACCTACAGTTCTCCAAAATGACACAGAATAAGAAAGAAAAGAATAGAGAGTAAGACTTAGTAGTTCATATCCCTAAAACTCAACTGGGAATCTTATTCAGTATACAGATTTCTTCTATACAAATGCTGGCGGAAAAATATTCAAAGCTATTATTATTATCAGAGCTTCCCTAGTAGCTCAGCTGGTAAGGAATCTGCCTGCAATGCAGGAGACCCTGGTTCAATTCCTGGGTCAGGAAGATCCCCTGGAGAAGGGATAGGCTACCCACTCCAGTATTCTTGGGCTTCCTCTGTAGCTCAGGTGGTAAAGAATCTGCCTGTAAGGTGGGAAACCTGGGTTTTTATTATAACATTCCCAAATTAAAGACACAGAAAAGTCTACCAACAGGCAAACAGATAAGCAAATCATGGTGGGTCCAAACAAAGGGATACTCAGCAATTAGAAGGAAGCTACTGTTGATGTACCTAACAAGAAGGAGAAATGGCAGATACTACTTTGAGTAGAAGAAGCCAGACACAAGATATGTTGCCTGATTCCCTATAGACAAAACTAATGTTTGGTGGCTGAAAGCAGAGAATGGTGGCCTACAGAGCAAAGGTGGGAAGAAGGGACTCCAAAGGCAGAGGAAGGAACCTATGGAGTGACAGAAATGTTCCAGATCTTAGTTATGATTCTGGTGGCTCCATTCATTGGCTTCCTGGTGGTTCAGATGGTAAAGAATCCACCTGCAATGCAGGACACCCGGGTTCGATCCTTGGGTTGGGAAGATACCCAAGAGAAGGGACTGGCTACCCACTCCACTATTCCTGCCTGGAGAATCTCATGAACAGAGGAGTCTGGAAGGCTACAGTCCATGGGATCGAAGAGTCGGACAGAACTGAGTGACTAACACTTCCACTTCTTCCATTTATTGTTTGTTAACTATGGCTCAATAAAATTGATTTTAGAAGAAAAGAAACTTAATTAACTCTCATCCCACCAACATTAAAAAATGTCCCTTCCCCTAAATTCTGATTCCATAGACCTGCATTGAAACCTGGGGCTGACATTTTTAACAAGTGCATAAATGTTCTGATGCTAGTGGTCAGATCAACACCTTTGGACTGGGCAACCTGGGATGGGATCAAGCTATGCTCTCTACGAGCAGAAACATATCTAGACAGGTGTGAGTAAATGACCAAGAAGGAAAACCCTGGAATAAGTAAATTCAAAACCTGAACTTGCCAAGTGGTAGTCTGGTCCTTCCAAAGATAAACAAGAACTCTCAGAGCCAGCCAAGTTCAATGATAAAGCACATTTTAAAAGTCAATCTCTGGCTCTCTGTTTAAATCCCATCATTAGAGGATTATAGTTGAACTATGGCTCTCCATTAAATTCTGTTAAATGCTAACATGTGACCTAAATACTTGTAATTCAAGCCAAAAGAAAGATTACTGGGAAAAATATCCTCAACTTGTACATGATCAAACTCCCTTTAAATATAATGACTTAAATGGTTGCCTAACATTGAGTCTTGCTTTAGGGTTTAACATTCAGTTTAAAATTCTGACCCTGGCTATCATTATTCCATTTAAGCAGTAATGAAATGAACCTGTAAGAAGTGGTTATTATTTGATCTTGTGATTACAGTTAGGCTCACAGGCTGTAACTAGCGGGGGTGGAAATCATTCTACAGTCATTTCCAAAACACTCTTAAGAACTCTTGCTCTTATTTTTCAAACTGCAAGTCACCATCCACTTAACGGGCCAAGAAATCAACTTGATCTCAACCAGAATTTGTAGAACAATGAAATTTAACAGAATAAAGAAAATTCAGAGCACACCTCACAAGATAAAGGTAACCCTTATAAAGGCAAAAACTGTGGGTCAGTCAAAAAGAGTCTAAAAGTCAGTGATGTAAACTAAAGCTCTGCCCAGTGACACAAAAGGCGTATTTCAAGCACTCAGTTTAATACATGTCATTTGCTAAACTTTAACATACTCACAAAAATAATTTGCCCAAGTGATACAAGATGACAACACTGATAACAAAACATAACGTCACCTTGCCTTAACAATAGAGAGTGTCCAGAATCATGGTTCAGAGTGGCCTTTCTTTAAAATCTCTCAGAGCCCTAAATCAAAACACCTCAGTAACTGCATTCAAGACAGTATCTGTTTACATTGCAATAAGTTGTGTAAGCTTCTGGCACTATCTTGGTTTGTCAATTTGTTCTCAAGAAGGAAATTTTTAAAAAGTCAAATAGAACCTGGTTTTCTGAAGGGGAATCAGGGTTGGCTGCCAGGTTTCATCTCAGAAACCACCTGCTAAGAACCTCCGGAGCCCCAGGACCTACGAGGAGCCTATGGTGCAAGCCTACAGGGAACTTGGAAGGGAAAGGCCCTGGGACGAGTGTTGCTCGACTACTTAGTGAGTGATGGTCACCCAGTCATGTCTGACTCTGTGACTCCGTGGACTGCAGCCCGCCAGGCTCCTCTGTCCATGCAATTCTCCAGGCAGGAATACTGGAGTGGGTTGCCATGTCCTTCTCCAGGGGCTTGACTACTTAGGAATCACCTAAAAATGGAGTCAGGGTCCTCAACAGAGGGGACACAAAGCCACTGAATAGACATGGCAAATATCCCTGGCACATCTATGGTGTGAGGTGAGTGAGGAAGACCATTCCCAATTCAAAGCAAATATTTTTGGAGCATAAGATGAAATGATAAAATGATAGATGTTAAAAAGTATTCTCTGAATGCAGAAGACCCCTTTGGTTCCTTCCAGAGACATGGCCTGGGAAGCCTTTGGTACAGAATAACCTCTAGTCCCAGACTAAACTCTAAACCCTAAAGAAGCTTAGATCCAGCCCAAGACAGGCTGTTTCGCTGATGTCAGTCTACATACAGCCTGAGTCATGAAAATTGCTGGTCATGCCATCTGGAGAAGACAATGACTCATCAGTTGCTCCATTAGGGGAAAACTGGAGTCAAGTTTTCAGTAAAAGGACAAAGCAACTGATGTTCTGTTAGTCTGATGGCTCTAAAACACAAAGTCATCATTGATCTCTGTTTTTGACTTAATGTAGGTGTCAGATGCTGTGGCTAGTATCATCCAATAGAAATCTTTTCCCCAAACTTTATTTAAAATTATAAGACCTTAAGATCCATCATCCTCACTGTGCCTCTCCTGACCCAAGTGGGTACTACCCACCCGAACCATGCTGACATGCAGAGTTCCCAGGTCTTAGCTCAACAAGCCTCCTCCTATAGGAAGTATTTCTGGGTTAGTTGTCCCTCCACATTCCTGTTTCCATAGTACAGTTTTTTGGTCCGGCTCCCCAACCAGGCAGGGACTGGACAGGGACACGGTGTTCATCACATAAAAGGGATTCAAATATATGGAGAAAACCTGAGCATTTTTCCAAGCACCAGTTAGCCATACAATCAAAACAAAACCTATTCCCTGCTCTCCAGGTTTGTGCAAGGAAAACATATGGCTGGGATAAGACAGAAGGTGAGGGCGAGGTAACAGAGGAGAAAGTATAGCCTGTGGGCCAGGATTAAACTATAAACAGATATTTGAGAAAACTCAAGCAGAATCAAGATGCATTTTATTGCATTTACTTCTGTGTGATTTAACACGTCACTTTTTGTACAAATTATATTTTTTATTGAAACACTATTTTTAATGTATTAATATTATTTTTAATGTACAGGGGCACTGAACAGTTAATTTTACATGCAGTTTTAATGACAAAATTGCAAAACTGCATAATTTCGCTTAACTTTATTCAAATTCTAGGAGGGGTTGTTATTATCCCCTCAGTTTAAAAAACTGAGGCACAGAGAAGTTGACATACCCTTGGACAAAAGCCAAGGGGAAGCAGCAGACACACAGATCACTGAGAGCACGGACACTGCTCCTGTTCCCCCATGGACTGACTGACAGAGCAAGGCTCGAAAGATGAACTGCCAGTAAAGGCCTGAGATGTTAGGTCTGATGGTCATTTTCGTGGAAGCTGAGCAAAGTCCCAGTTATCATCAGGGAATAAAAAGACACTCCTACACCTCCAAGTAACCTCTGTTATTTGATGTTCCCCCACCCCACCTTTCCAGTACAACAGCAACCCTGAGTGCTCAAGTAATCTCCAGGGGATGGCCCTGCCCTGCTAACTCTGTGCCCCCTCAGCTCCTGCTTCATCCTCCCTTTCCAGGACAGCTGATGACTTATTTGTCACCTCCAGCTACTGTTGCCACTGCTGCCCCCACTGCAGAAGAGAAGGCACCGTTCACGTGCTGGGAACAGCATCCTGATGCCTCAAGCTCAAACTGATTTACCAGCTCTCTCCTTGAATTACTCTTCAGACTAATCCATCCCTTTTTGGAATGCTCTCACCTTTCTTCTGCCCCAACTGCGAAAACAAAATTTCTTTCTTGCACCTGCAGAGAGAGGTCAAGCTCCACCTTTCCCTAATTTCCTGACTACCCATTATATCTGCTCTGTTTTGCTGGACTTTGGCCCACTTACTTCTCTCAACTACCTGCTCTCTTCCTATAATCTGGAAGAAATTCCATTTGCAAATCTCTTCTACAATAATTTTTTTCTCCTCACTCACCCCTGCTGCCCCCTATTCCAGTTTATTAAGAGTTCTGTCTCCTCACAGACTCTCCCAAGATGAGACAAGGGGCGCTCTGCAATTTCACCTACCTTGATGGACTACCTGATGGCTGAATAGTGGAATGTGCTTAGTCCCTCAGTTGTGTCCGACTCTTTGCGACCCCATGGACTGTATAGCCTGCCAGGCTACTCTGTCCATGGGGATTCTCCAGGCAAGAATATTGGAGTGGGTTGTCATGCCCTCCTCCAGACGATCTTTTCAACCCAGGTCTCCCGCACTCCCAGCAGATCCTTTATCATCTGAGCTACCAGGGAAGCTACACCAGGGTTTAACTACACTGCTCTGCAATACCTGGGGCTGGGACACTAATTTTTCTCCAGACTCACACCAAGTACACAGCAAGTGAAACAGCCTTCCCTTGACTTTCATTAAATGGGAGCCTTTTTCCTGACCTTTAATAAACATTCCATACCTTTCTTTTTTTTCCTTCAGAGGGGCATGTTCCTCCTAACCTATTTGAAAAAGAAGAAAAAGAAAGAAAAGAAAACGACATCCAGTTGATACAGAGACTGCAATTACTTAGAATCCTATGGCACAGATATATGGCTTTTGTTGGCGTCTGAACCTGACATTTTTACAGCCCCACAACCTTAAAAGAATTAAAAAATGGATGTATTCAGCTATAAAAGAGGCTCTAGCTCTCCGTGAGGTTTGTTTAATCTATGTTCCTCGCTGTCTGTGAACTTACTTTTCCTCAAACCCCTAAAATTCTGTATAAAAGAGCAGACAAGGCCTTGAAAGTCCCCGGACTGGACCTCACTCAGAGAATAGGGTAAATGAATACCTGAAAAACACTCAATCTAATTTTTTTGGGGCCAAGATACTTGGCACGCAAGAACTTACTTTCCTGACAGATCTAAGAATGGAATCTATGCCTCTTGCATTGGGAACTCAAGAATCTCAGCCACTGGACCACCAGGGAATTTCCTGAATTTAATTGCTGCAGATCAGATTTTTTATTGGCACTCTCACATATTTAATGAAGAGCACTGTCTTCCAAGAGTTGCATAAATGTTAATGTTATTAATATTCAAATAATGTCTGACAGCACCAAAAAAGACTTTGGAGATTTTCTAGTAACCCAGCTGGGGAAACTCAAGCTATAGGTGCCTTACCCACCTACGGAGCCATGTATTAGCCTTAAAAAAAAAAAAAAAAAAGTCCCCTCCCGCCCCAAACCAGCACACAGCCATAGACGGGCACACACAGTCACAGATGCATAGGCATGGAAACAGACACCCACGAACTCAGATGCACAGACAGACACATAGACGCAGATGCTAATTCCCCACAGTACAGCGTATGTACCAAGAAATGGTCTTACCTGAAGAATGAAATCTTACTGTAGTATCTCCCAAAAATACTTTGTATTCACTGCCCCCACCCACCAATTCTGTGCTGGGCTCTGCTCAAGGATGGGATCATTCGGATGCTCAGCATGAGACGCTTCAGGTGCTGAAGGAACTTCGGTTTTTATAACCCACAGAGGCTCACCAAAATTGTATAACCACCCCACCTAGCCAGAAATGCTTCTACTTTGTATTACACAACAGCCACCACCTGGTTACAAACTGTTACTGCATGCCTCCAGTATGGTCTGTTTACCATCAATCTGTAGCAGGTTTCTATGTGGCAGGCTGGATACCATTGTGAAAACCAAGCAACTGCTGGGATTACATTTCTCAAACTTACACAAATAAGGAAAATTAAAACCTATCTTTCCAATCCCTTCCACTCAGATGAACAAGTCCACCCACACTGCTTTATGCTCAGTGAAAAGGGAGATTAATTTTACTCCTTTTTTGGGGGGGGTCATTTTTCATTTCCCCAATCAGGGGCCCACAGACAACTGTTTCCAAAACTCAAAGACTTTCAGAGATTAAAAATATATCTGAAGGTATGATTTCTTCATTAAATGACAGGCAGAGCCAACAATAACTGTTACATTGAAAGCTAACTTCTGGGGCCCAGCTGGATGTGGCACCTGTTATATGCACTCCCAGCTGCAGAGGCCCCACCAGACAGTGGAAGTGCTCATGAAGACACAGAAAGGGGCAGATATACACTGAAAGGGAAGAAGCTGCACCTGCAATCAGACTTTGTCCTTTCCAGTCCTGACCTATGAAAGGACTGCCAAAACCTGGGCAATGGGTACCTCATCTCTGCTGTGAGAGGACAAATACTAGCCTTCATCTTGCCAACACCACTGTACTTCCCAAATTCAAACGGAACACCAAGAAACTCAGATGAGAAACAGCCAGACAGAAGATGCATCTTGGAAGACGAGATCCCTGAGATAAAAGCAGAAGAAGGAGCAGGACAACTTCTGGAGTGAAAAGCAGCATTAAGTGTTACTTATTCATGAGTAATCTTAAGGAAATCAGCAATGAACATAAGAGGAAGATGCCAGTGGACTAGGGGAGAAGCTATAGCAGAAGCCAGAGGGATGGCTGGAAGCCAAGTACTTCAACTGTTCAGGGGCAAGAGATCACAACTACAAGTGCCCAAAACACAGGTGACATGTGACACATTCAACCCACCAGGCAACATGCCCAGGTAGTCCCTTGCTCCAAGGTGAGCTCCAAGGGTCTAGCCTATGGAAAAAATACTCAAGTCTCAGTATCCTGAATACAAGAACTATAATCAGGATGTTCTGTGAAGAAAAGCTTCAGAAAGGTTCCAATGGAGGAACCAAAAGAAAATTTCAATTTGGAAAAAAGGAGCAAAGAAAGAAAAAAGACAGTTGAATATAAACACAGGAAACAGGATCAAACAATTACATAAAGAAAATGGTCTAAGACCAAGAAACAACAAGCTGGGGTGGGGAAGAATTATGAGGAAACAAAAAGCACAGAATTAGTTTAGAAGCAACAAAGAGAAGTGAAACTGCATAAAACAGCAGAAAAATGAAAGGTAAAGGACAAGCCTGAGAAACTCCTAGATGTGGAAAAAGCCAGAAAAGCAATAACAGTTCAGAGATGAGTACCATGGAGGGGGAAAAAGCAAAGAGCAAAGTCAAGACATGAATAATCCAGTGCTTCTTAAATGGACTTAAAAACAAAAAACAAAGAAGCCAGTCATGCTGTAGGATTCCATTTATATGAAATGTCCAGAACAGACAAATCTATAGAAACAGGAAGATTAGCGGTTGCCTGGGGCTGGGGTAGAAATAGGGGACAGGATGAGAGTGATTTAATGGGTTTGGGATTTATTTATAGGATGAAGAAAATTTCTAAACTTGATTGTCGTGATGGTTGCCCAAGGCTGATTCACCAGAAGCCACTGAACTGTACATTTTAAATGGGAGAACTTTACGGTTTCTGATTTATACCTCAATAAAAATTTTTTTTCTAAAGAACAATGAAGAGGACTTCCCTGGCAGTCCAGTGGTTAAGAATCTGCCTTCTAATACATGAGATGCAAGTTTGATCCCTGGTCAGGGAACTAAAATCCCACAGGCCATGGGGCAACTAAACCTTGGCATCACAATGAAAAGATCCTGCATGCTGCCCCCAGGCTCCAGAGCCCTTGTGTCACAACTAGAGAAGCCCCAAATGCCGCAAAGAAGACCCACATGCCACAACAAAGTTCCCTAGTGCTGCAACTAAGATCTGACGCAGCCAAATAAACAATGAAACAAAGATACAAAAGATACAGGAAAAAATCACAACTAATTCTGAGATTAAGAAAAATCTGAGTACAGAGATGGGCACACCAAGCTTCCCAGGTGGCTCAGTGGTAAAGAAACTGCCTGCCAACGCAGGACGAAAGAGATGTGTGTTCTCAATCCCCAGGTCGGGAAGATCCCCTGGAATAGGAAATGGCAACCCACTCCAGTATCCTTGACTGGAAAATTCCACGGACAGAGGAATCTGACGAGTCACAGAGTCAGACATGACTGAGTACATACATACACGGGCACACTAGAGTCACTAAAAAGTCAAGAGAAGAAATTAAACTTCAACATATCCTGGCAAAATAATTTAGCTATGGGATGAAACAGACACACTCGGAGTTGGAGAAAATGTTTGGTTTACTTAAATGGTAGCAATAATTAAGATTAGCCCCAGGATTTTCCAAGGCAGTAATAAACACCAGAAGTTGAAAGAAAATACAGATCTGTAAAAGCTGCAGAAAAAGGTTTCCCAAAGAATTTTATAATCAAACAAGTTGTCCTTTGTGTGTTAAAGCCAAAAACTTCAGAAATGCATGAAATAGAAAATCAAAGCCTGGGGCTATATTCTAGCCAGATAAGAAGCAAAATTCAGAGAGGTCTCTAGTAAACAAGACTACTAACAATGTATGGTAGCCAAAACCATCAAAATTAGAACATAAACCCAGGATATCAAATTATTCTCTAAGCATATACTGAAAGTGAAAGTATTAGTCACTCAGTCATATCTAACTCTGCAACCCTATGCACCACAGGTCTCCAGAATCCTCTGTCCATGGAATTCTCCAGGCAAGAATACTGGAGTGGGTAGCCCTTCCCTTCTCCAGGGGATCTTCCAACCTAGAGATCGAACCCAGGTCTCCAGCACTGCAAGCAGATTCTTTACCATCTGAGCCACTACATGAGTTAAAAATGTAATTAAAAACAAAGCAGAGTGAACAAGAGTACGTTATTAAAGACTAAACACAGAAAAATGATGAAGCCCTTCCAAACAGACAGGAATGGGAAAAATATCATTAGATTTCAGCTATGACAACTGAAGAAAGTTGTTTTCCATTTATTTTTTAATTTAAAAGAAACGATTATTAGAATTTGAAGACTAAAACTACACCTGTAAATCAAATTCATTTCATTAAAAATATTCCCTGTTTTCTCAAAAAATAAACGCCTAAGATAGACCTTAAAAATGAAACAAGGGGAATTCCCTGGCTATCCCATGGTTAAAAAATGAAACAAAAATAGACCCTGTGCTCTTTTTTAAAAGTTCAGGATTTATAAGGGCTCAAACTGAAGGGACTTCAAAGAAATTGTGCATCAATTTGGAAATCAGTGGCGTGGCTGCCCTGTCACATTCTAGGTCCCTTGATTAATGGCTCTGAGGGCAAAGGCTATAAGAGGTGGCAGAAGGACTTTCTCGGACGTTCAGTGGGTATAACTCCAAGCTTCCACAGGACACTTGGGTTCAAACCCTGGTTTACTTAAACAGTAGCAATAACTGAGATTAGCCCCTGGATCTTCTGATAAATGTCAGAAGTTGAAAGAAAACAGAGATCTGTAAAGAGCTGGAGAAGAGAGTTTCCCAAAGAATTTTATAATCAGTGGGAACTAAGAACATGTGGTCCTGGAGAAGTCTCTTGAGAGTCTCTTGGAAAGGAAGGAGATCAAACCAGTTGATCTTAAAAGGAAACCAACCCTGAATACTCTTTGGAAGGACTGATGCTGAAGCTGAAGCTCCAAAACTTTGGCCACCTGAAGCAACCAGTTGACTCACTGGAAAAGACCCTGATGCTGGGAAAGGTCGAAGGCAGGAGAAGAGGGCAACAGAGAATGAGATGGTTGGATGGCATCACCGATTCAATGGACATGAACTTGGGCAAACTCTGGGAGATGGTGAGGGACAGGGAAGCCTGGCGTGCTGTAGTCCATGTGGTCCAAAGAGTCAGACACCAACTTGGCAACTGAACAACAACAATAATTGTTATTTTTAAATGTCAGACACAATGGAATTCATGCCAGAAAGTATTAAAGGGGAGAAAAAGGATCATTTTACATTGCTAAATTATAAAATTAACAATAGAAGTATATTAATTTTTATGTTATGAACATTATTTCATTGAAATAAGGTCCATAATATTTATCAATACAGAAGAATGACTAACATTTTATAAACATACCTATTGGTCTCCAAGAAGATAGGAGGCAAGAGGGTCGAGGGGAAACGAGCACAGACTTGATCTCCATGTTAATTCTATTGTCCATCAATTAGAGAATCTGACCAATATAATGAATAAGGCTAATATAGTAAGTATCCAACTTTGCACACCACAGGAAGTAGAGCTTTATTTTCAAAGCTAAGAAGCATTAGTGAAAACTGACCACCATGACAGATGAAAATTTCAACCTCCACAAAAAGAACGCTTCTCATTGTTTGATCATAATGTTAAAAACAGATTTAAAAGAATTATCAACCAAGAAAACTTAAGAACTTCAAAATTTTCTGCCTTTCTCCCAAATATGTTAGTTCAAAGGTGAAACTAAGATTGTTAAAAAATATCCTTACAATTAAAAAAAGAATAAGCAACAAAATACTCTAAAGAAAGTTAAAAATAAAGAGAGGAAGAGAAAATAGCTAGGAAATAAGCAACAGAGTTGATAAGTTTGATAAACACATCCAAGAGGGCTCTTAAACAAGCCTTTTGGCACTTCCCAGATGGCGCAGTGATAAAGGATCTGCCTGCCAATGCAGGAGACACAAGAGACACAAGTTTGATCCCTGAATCTGGAAGATTTCCAGGAGTAAGAAATGGCAACCCACTCCAATATTCTTGCCTGGAAAACTCCATGGAAAGAGAGGCCTGGTGGGCTCAGCCCACAGGATTGCAAAGAGTCGGACATGGCTGAGCATGCACGCACAAGGCCAAGGCAGATAGAGACCCTCCATTCAAAAACACACTGGGCTCAGATGCATATGCTACAGAGACCCCAGTCCTGGTGCATCATCCCTCTGCAACTGGGAAACCCAAGGCATTTCCCAGGCAAATGCCTTCCAGTATAAGGAAGTTTCTTTCTATGCTACTCTGTGCCAAAGCACTGGTAAAGGATGACAAGCCTGTCAATCATTTTAGAATCTAAGCATAAGCCTGACTCCACATTTGACAAAGCACAAGAGAAGGAAAAAAGCTAGTATTACATTTCATATCAACAGGCAAAAGGGAGAAAACCATTAAGATCCAAAAAGAAAATCAGAAACCAAAAAGGTATTTAATAAAGCTCAAAATCAATTTTCAAATGAAATCTGTCATGCATTCCAATATAGAAGAAAAATGTTTTCTTCTTGATTTTGATTCCTCAAAAAGAATCCTTATCTCATGCCAAAACCAACGAGATACTTTCTCTGAAAAATCCAGCAAGGTCATATTAAAGCCAAAAACAGAAGGGAGTGTGATGTCTCCATTAGAAAAGACTGTTCTGGAAGTTCTAATTCAGTATGAAAGGATTTTAAAGTTCAAACAGCAGAAAAGAAGGGGACTTCCACGTTAAGTCCACTAGTTAAGACTTCACTGCCAATGCAGAGGGTGCTGGTTCAATCCCTGGTTGGGAAGCTAAGATTCCACGTGCCTCACTGGCAAAAAAACCAAACGAACAAACAAAAAAACCCCGAACATAAAACAGAAGCAATGTTGCAACAAATTCAACAGAGACTTTTAAAATGGTCCACATCAAAAAAAATCTTTAAAAATAAAAATAAAAAAAGGAAGACAAAAGAATTATTCACAGATCTGTCTACAGAGAAAATGAGTTACAGGGGTGAGGGGGAGCACTGGAACCTGATGCTTCAAAAAAGCAGCCATTTACAAATGAACAAAGGGAAACCTCACCCGATGGACTGGCGTCACCTCAAAGGATAACGCTCTCTTAAAGTACTGCATACACACACATGCAAGCAGGCTAAGAAAGCAAAAGATGACACCAAGTTCTTTACAGTGGTTATCTCTGTAAAGTGTGATTATAATTGTTTTTACTTTGTGGAAAAAGTTTTAATTTAAGCTTTAGTTTTGTCCCTCCCAATGCATTAGAAGGCAAAATTAGTAGTAGCTCAATACTTAGCACCTATATATGGTTAGTAAATCTAGGACCAAAATTAGGCAAAACAACCAAAAGGCTTTAAACATGGCCAAATACTGGAAGAAAAAAAAAAGTGTAATTCTTCAGAAATAATTATGTATTTGAAAATATCTAATTTGATTAAAGTAATCGCTGATTTATATTTTTCCTTTAAGGACAAATGTAAATTCTTTTTTTAAACCTTACGCATTTGGTAATTATCTATTTCTGCCTTTCCAGATAAATGTTACATATTGACATTTCAGCGTCCCTGTTTTTGTAAAACTGAGTAAAACAACAAAGAAGGTTTATAATTATCAACTGGACAAAACTACTGTGATCCTGGTAATAAGATTAACTGAGGCAGAGGGGGCAGTAAGTACGTAAGTGTTTGTACTCAGTCATGTTCAGACTCTTTGCAACCCTTTGGACTGCAGCCCGCCAGGCTCCTCTGTTCATGAGATTTTTCAGGCAAGGATACTGAAGTGGGTTGCCATTTCCGAGAATTCTCCAGGGCATCTTCCTAACCCAGGGATCAAACCTGTGTCTCCTGCAACTCCTGCACTGCAGGCAGATTCTTTATCCTGAGCCATCCAGGGAGAGGGGGAGGGAATTCCGTAAACACTAAAAGGAAATACATTAACAGCACCCTCCAGTGTTGCAAGCGCTTCCCTGGTGGCTCAGATGGTAAAAAGTCTGCCTGCAGGGCAGGAGACGGGGGTTTGATCCCTGTGTCAGAAGATCCCCTGGAGAAGGAAATGGCTATCCACTCCAGAATTCTTGCCTGGAGAATCCCATGGACAGAGGAGCCTGGCAGGCTACAGTCTATGGGGCTGCAAAGAGTCGGACACGACTAAGCAACTTCATTTTCTAGTGTTATAAGACAAACTAAAAAATATGAAAATTATTTTATTAATATTCTAGAAAACTTCACATAAAAAGTAGACAAAACTAAACTACATTTTAACTTCATATCCAATTTATTTCTGACTATGTATTGTTTTGATTCACATGGCAACTTCTTTACTTCATTAGAAGTGTCAAGAGACTACCAGGTGTTTGTGAGTCTGCTGCCATTCAATTAATAATTAAACTAATAAAAAGCCTTGATTTTAAGTTGAACACACAACCAACTAAATTCAGGCAACACTTCCCAGCCTCCCTTGCAGCTAGAGGTGGCCATGTGATTATGTTTGGCTAATGGGATGGGAGTTGAAATAAACATGTGCTCCTTTCCCTTTTCCCACTGACTGAAGCAAACATCCTGAGCCATGTGAATGAATCAGTACTCTAGAAATGGTGAAACTATAAGAAAAAAAGGAGTCAGATTATGTGAAAAGCTATTTCATATTTGTGTATATTCAAACAGCCAAAACTATACCCCATCTCCAAAAAACAACAAAACATGCGTAAAAGAAAATCTGATAAGACAACATATTTAGAGTAAGCCCAGCTACTAAATTTTCAGTAGGAAATAAACCAGTACATATTTCAAACCTGACTGAATGCTACTCTCCAGAGATGGATCACAATAAAGAATACACATTTGCATGAGGTGAATAAATTCACTGTTTCCCTTGACTACCAAAGGCTTCACTGGCAGACACTTAAACGCTGGCCTTTCATACATAATCTCAGAGCACAACTCGGAAGAATTCAGCAATAAAGGTAAAAATAAACTTTTTCCACTCTGAAAGTAAATCCATAGTGAAGACCACATCCTTCAAACTGAAGATTCACATCACGGTGTGTTGTCGTCAGAACGTTGGCATGGAATACAAGGGGTGGGAAGACAGAACTCACTGAGCATCCAGAAGCCCATGCCATACAACATGCACAATTGTTCAGACCATGAATGATGGTGTAAGTGGAGGAAAACCATTATCCCGTGGGCCTCAGCTGTCTTCCTCTGTAAAATAAGGATGTTGGTCTAAATCTGTGGTTTCTGCACTTTTTCTGTTAGTAATGAAATAAGCATCCTCAAATTCAAAGCTAGGAGGGGGAGTGGTTTACATAAGTAGGTAGATGATGTTATTAAAATGAGGACTTGATACTCTTTACTGTAAAGTTTTAGTGCACACTTTCCAGAATACCAAAAAAAATGTCCACCAGTATATCAAAGATTCCATAACTATACGAACTTTGCTGAGAGCAGCAAGAAAAGTACATTTACAAGCTTTCTAGCAGCAGCAGCCTGCAAATGTTATGCTGCACTACACCATCATTATTTAGTTACCCTAACACAATGTTGATTTTGAATTAAGGGGGGACTTCCTCGGCAGTACAGTTATTAACACTCTGCCTTCCAATGTGGAGGCATGGGTTCAATCCTTGGTCAGGGAATTGAGATCCCACATGCCTGCTCAGTACGGGCAAGTAAATAAATAAGTAGAACAAAGAACCATTTAAAAATTTTATTTTAAAAAATGGGGGGGAGGCAGTGGGGAGAACATGCAAGACCAAGGAAAGCAAAAATATCAACTACTTTAATCTAAAAATATAATCCGTTTTTAAATTTAATTCTTTGGGTTAAAAAAACATGACATTCCTATTACAATGGCTAAAACAAAAAGAAACTGCTAACACCAAATGCTAATAAGGACACAGAGTAACTGGAACTCTCATACAATTCTGATGGGTTTGTTAAAATGGCACAGTCTCTAAAATCCAGCAATATACTCCTGGGTATCTTATTAGCAATATACTCCAGAGAAATGACAACTTATGCTCAAACAAAGTCTGTAACATAAATGTTTATAGTGGTTTATAATAGCCCACACCGGGAAACAACATTCACCTTTGACTAGTGAATGAATAAAACCATGGCACATGCCAATTAAAATGCGATATCATTTCACACCTATCAGATAATGCAGGAATAAAAGAGTTTAATAATAACAAGTGTTAGCGATGCTGCTGATAAACAGGAATTTTCCCACCATTGCCAGAAATGTATATTAGTTGAAATACTTAGGAGAATAATTTGGTAACATCTAGCAGGTTGAACTGGAGAAGGCAATGGCACCCCACTCCAGTACTCTTGCCTGGAAAATCCCATGGGCGGAGGAGCCTGGTGGGCTGCAGTCTAGGGGTTGCTAAGACTTGGACATGACTGAGCAACTTCACTTTCACTCACTGGAGAAGGAAATGGCAACCCACTCCAGTGTTCTTGCCTGGAGAATCCCAGGGACGGAGGAGCCTGGTGGGCTGCCGTCCATGGGGTTGCACAGAGTCGGACACGACTGAAGCGACTTAGCAGCAGCAGCAACAGCAGTAGGTTGAAGATGTGTGTGCCCTATGATCCAGCAATGACACTTCTCCCCCATTTTACCAGTATGCAACCAACACATCAATAGGACAATATAAAAATAAGTGCTGGTGTGTTTAAACAGCAGAATAAAACAGAGCAGTTAAAACAAGTGAACTCTAACTACTTGGATCAACATGGCTTGAAAACACACTTGAATGAGTGAGTAGGCTGCAGAAAATGTATCACACGAAATCTTTTATTATGATTATAGGTTTTTAATCAGTCAATATTATATGTGGGCTTATGGATATAGAAACATGTGATATAAAAGTAAAAATGTGGACTGCAAAGTTACCTATAGGAGAGAAAGAGGGAGAGAGATTAGGATATAAAAAGGGTATTTAAAATGTCTTATATTCTTATTAAAAAAAAACCCTAAAGCAAAGATAACATTTATTTATTAGATTGAGGTATGTGACATATGAGGGTTCATTCTTTCAATTTCTTTCTATTTGAAATGTCCCAATTAAAAACTAATTTTTAACAAATAATCTCTAGAAGTATACACAAAACACAGACAAAAAAGCTGGGATCAGACAGGAGTCTTTCCCTGTCTGTCTTCATGTACTTTCTGAATTTTGTTCCATGTATATCCACTATTTTTAATTACAAATAAATTTGATGTACTCTTCACCTCCAAGGGGGAAAAAGAAAACTAAAGTATTTTCATTTTGGATAAAGAAATGCCACGAATGGAGATTCTAGCCCAGACTTGCCATGAATGAGCTCTGTCATCTTGGGAGGTGATTTAATCCACCCTTCTCCAAGTGCTGTGCCACTTCTAAAATCCTACTTTCTGTGAAAACACCTCTCCATAAATGGGAGATCAGAAGTTCTAAGTATACCAGCAAGGAGCAATAAGCAGTTTTCCTGCAACCCTGGGTGGAAAACTTTTAGAATCTGTTATAACAGGTCCACAAAGACCATCTGCAGTGATTGCCTCATGTCCTCTGTGGAAAACCGTGGGTAGAGATGTACACAGATATTCACTGTTACTCAACACTCAATGAGGCAGGAAGTTGAGGGAGCACTTATCTGATGACTTATTTTCTTATTGAACTAAAAAGTGGAGGTCACGGTGAAAAGTAAGAAGGCCAAGGATGAAATCTGGGAAAGGGATGAGTAAAATGACTGACAAAGGAAAAAAAAGTCAAGGATCTGAGTCCAAAACTTAGAAATATGTAAAGAAAGTCATCATGCTAGCCAATTTCTCTCTAGCAGAGTGCAACTAACAACAAAAAAAAGACAGAAAAGTTACATAAGTAGGACTGCACCACGGACAAAAGCTGGCAAGTTATACAGCCAGTTCAGAGAATGAGAAAACCAAGGTGTTGTTGAGATGAGAGTCACATGACTCCCTGGAGTCCACAGCAGGTAAGACAGATTGGGAAGCCTAGAGGAAGCCAGAGAGCACCCAAGTACCCAACGATCAAGGACCACTGGAGGAGAAGGAATGAGCACGAAGGACAGGATGTTTGTAGAAGGGAGATTCTCCAAACTCAAGGTTCCAAAGTATCATCTGGGAGATAACAAGGCCCAAGAAAGCTTAAGTGAACTGGATGTAAAACTCCCTGGAAAAGATAGTGTGAAGGAACACAAGGTTGGAAGACTGGATGAGCCAACAACTTAGAGATGATGCACAGTGCAAAGAAACAGAGCAAGGCAGGAGCCAACATCCAAGGCCACATAATGGCCAAGAAGTTTATAGATGATGGCAAAAAAGTAAAGGGAGAATGGTATCAATGACTGGTATGAACTTCAGACAGACAAGCATTATGGCTAGAGAATACAGCCAGCTATTCTCACTACCTGGAACACTGCATCTAGAGAATTCCTACTCATACTTCAGATCTCTGTTTAAATGATCAATTTCTCAGCAATTCCTCTGCAGTATCCTCAAAAGCCAAATTAAACTGTTCATCTCCCTTCACTGTTCCCTTCAAGGCAATGACACAACTCATACCAATTCTTTACACAAATTGATGCTATTCCTGAGTTCATACAGCAAGGAATCCACATTTTCCTGAATCTATTTGGTTCCTAAGTTTGGACTAGCAAAATAAAAGATTTCAGAAAGGGAAGGGTATACCCAAGAATCTATCCAGAACTGCCAGGTCAGGAAGGCAGGTTCTCTAACAAACTGGTTTTAGGACACCTTAGCCATACACACTCAAAAGTAGTTCACTTGGTAAGAATTTCTAACATATTAAGATTCCTTTTTTATTTTAATGTGATTCTCACTATACTGCTGATGGGAATATAATTCTGTGCAATTTTTCTTATGATAATATGAGAAACCCAAAAGTGTATAAATAAAATTTACTCAACAAACCATATAACTACTAAATATTTTTTTTCTTTTTTAAGATACTTATTAATTTATTTGGCTGCATTGGGTCTTAGTTGCAGTGTGCAGGCTCTCTAGTTGCATGCTTGCCACAACTAGAGAAACCCCACATGTAGCAAGAAATAGTGAAATAAATAAATTTTTTTTAATAATTTTTTTTCTACTTCTCAGGCTAGGGAATATATGGATTAACATCTAGAAATACTGCCTATAAACTGATCTAATTTTGGTGGCTCAGTAACATTTTTGGACAATGGGAAAACTCTACCCTTGACAGGAAAAAAATGAGAAAGGGGAAGCTGATAGAAACATCCTAAACTGTGAGTACATTTACTCAGTCCTTCAGTGGAAGTGGCCTCCATTATGAAATACTCAAAAATCCAAAAGCTTAGAACCTGACAACTCAGTAGTAGATAAAGTAATGTGGTCTTGAGCTGTGCCACCCAATGCCACCAGCCCCATGTGACTATTGAGACCTGAGACCTGGTCAGCCCAACTGAGAATAATAATGAAGTGATAATGATAATTACTAATAATAATCAATTTTATAACATTTTATAAAATATGTTACTAAAATAAATTTTACCTGTTTTTAACTTTATTCACCATAGCTACCAGAAAATTATGTATGTGACTTCCATTATAATTGTATCAGACAGCACCAGTCTAACAAAGTGGGTATTACTAATAATAAAATATGACCAAGGTTAAAAAAAGCAGGTATCATGCAAAAAAGTAAATGCTATTACATAGTACATAACCAGTACATAGTACATAACCAGTATGTAATCAGATTCATTCAAAGAGTATGTTCTGACACCTTTCTATAAATACACATGTACACAACATGGGAGTCTTAATCCAAATATCAAAGCAAATCCTATATCATGTCCTATATAATCAACTTTGCAGCCTGCACTGTGATAGATGGGAACAAGTCCTTCACCTCATTTCTCACTCAGCACTGAGAGGGGGAAGGGGAAGACCAAAGCTGAAATCCATGTGGTAACAAGCACAAGCTGAAAGGCCAAAAGAGGAGTCAGGAGCTCTTCTTAAGAGGCTCAGAACCAGAATAAATCTAAATAAAAACACAGGGTCCATCCAAGGGTAAACTCTACTCAAACCTAGAGGGGTTTTTTTTTTTTTGCGGGAGCTGTGCTGGGTCTTCCCTGCTCGAGCCTGGCTTTTCTCTAGTGGTGGTGAGCGGGGCTCCTCTCTAGTTGCAGGGCTCGAGTTTCTCATTGTGGTGGCTTCTCCTGTTGCAGAGAAGGGGCTCTAGGATGCACAGGCTTTAGCGGCCATGATGCATGGGCTCAGCAGTTGTCCTCAGGCTCTAGAGCACAGGCTCAACAGTTGTGGTGCAGGGGCTTAGCTGTTCCTCGGCTTGTGGGATCTGGAATCGAACCCGCGTCTCTGGCACTGGCAGGCAGATTTTTTTTTTTTTTACCACTGAGCCACCAAGGAGACCCCAAAGGGGCTTTATAATTAATAAATTGTAGGTTCAGGTTCTACTTGGCTAACCTAAAACAAAATACTTGTATTTAAAAGGAATTAACATCGGAGGGAATGGGACAAATTTACGGTCAATACCAAACAAGAAGTCAGCAAACAACTTAAGCAATTTATATGTCTTAATCCAACACTAACATGTTGATTTTAAAATATATCCAACTGAAAAGACCACAGCTGTTCTAATATGCTTGGAATGTCTTTCGTATAACCATTACATAACTCTTTCATCTTCCTTCTTTCCCTTTCTCATGCAAGCTCTGGAATCATCATCAGTGTTTATATAGTTTTTTGAAACTACTCAACTTCTCTCATAAATATTTAATTCTCTTGTTGCCACTGACTGAACTATTAATATAAACAACACAGCATTTCTATATGACGTTTTTAGTCATGAGATAATAGGACACTGATGTCAACAGCATGAAGAGTTTGTAAACCAAAAATACCAGAACTACCAGACACAGTGAGGTCTCTCAGAAATCAGCCTCCAATAAAACAGAAATTTCCCTTCCCTGCTCAGTTTTTCATTCGGTATATTTATCCGAGACCCTCCAGATCTGTGGTAGTCAAATCAATTCCTAAAATGCACATAAATCAGCATCCAGTCTGCAGGCTCCAGGGACCGGGCAGAGCTGTTGTTCTCAGCCATGAACACCCAGGCAGCGAACTGTCACCTGTATGCTCTTGATAACAATAATGAAAAGTACTATTAAGCCTTTGCTTTTTCTTAGCTTAGTGAGAGCTCCATATTTTAGCATCTGTACTGATAATCTCAAAAAGAATGGAATAAACCAACTGTTCAGCTAGCTTCCTGAACCACAACTATCTTAGCACTGAGATGGAAATTAAGAGTACACGTGAAGCAACATACCACCCAACTGGACAGACTGGGACAACTACTGAATTAAAAAAACACAGCATAATTATCGAACAGTGCATGAAAGCTCAGAAAAGTAGCAACTCAACAGGGCTTGAAACTGTTAGAAATGACTTTTGGAAAGTGGAACTTGGCACCAGCCTTGAAGGATGGAGAGGCTTGAACAGGAGGTCATCATGGAGTCCAAAGGTAGGCATGAAAACAGGTTAAAGAGGGCACACAGTGGGCGATGGAGGAAGACGACCCCTCACATGGTCACTGGAGTCTCTGAAGTCCATGTGACTGCAATACAGCTTTATGACACATGAGCTTCTGGGTGTGTGAGGAGAGTAGGAAGAGCCCACCGCTGGATAACCAAGATAGGCGATCAAGAAGCTACTGCGTTAATCCAAGTATACGGATCCTGGAAAGTGGGATGACAGAAGCAACAAGGATAAAAAGGGATGGCTAGAGGGAGCAGTTCCAAAAATAACACTAACACTTGGTGTCAAAGATGACCTCTGGGAAAACAAGACTGTCTCTGCTTCACAAATATGTAAGGAACAGATTTGACTGGCAAGTAGTGAATGAAGTTTAAACATGGTGAATTTGAGCTGGTGGTGGCATGTACATTTGACAAGGGGCCACCAAAGACCACCAGAAATTGAGAGAAGCTCTCTGAAAGGCTTCCCTCGTAGCTCAGTCAGTAAAGAATCTGCCTGCAGTGCAGGAGACCTGGGTTCGATTCCTCGGTCAGGAAGATCCCCTGGAGAAGGAAATGGCAATCCACTCCAGCATCCTCGCCTGGAAAACCCCATGGACAGAGGAGCCTGGTGGCCTGCAGTCCTTGGGGTGGCAGAGTCCAGCACGACTGAGCAACTAACACTTCACTTCACTTCTGTGAAAGAACATAGCAGAGAAAGATCTGTCAACTGAAATATGAAAACAGTAACTGAAACTCTGGGAGTTAGGAGACCATTTATTTTGCAGATATCCACAGGCAGAACTGCCTTTCCCTCACCTCCCTCTTCATTAGTAATCATCACTTTAAGAACGCAAAACATACAATTTAATGATGATGTCTTATGTGAAAAAAACTACATACAGAAAATGAAAAGAATGAAAGAAATACACAAAAATATTCACAGTGCTGTTGTTAAAAAGAGGATTGAGGATATTTTCTTCTTCCTAATTTCTGTTATTTCCCAAGTTTTATTTAATTTTTAAATAGACTTCTATTAGAAAACTGGGTGGTTAGTCACCCAGAGCCAGACCTTCTGGAGTGCAAAGCCAAGTGGGCCTTAAGAAGCACTGCTATTAGCAAAGATAGTGGATGTGATGAAATTCCAGCAGAACTATTCAAATCCCTAAAGAATGATGCCATAAGGTTTTGCATTCATTGTGTCAGCAAATCTGGAAGACCCAGCAGTGGCCACAGGACTGGAAAAGGTCAATCCTCATCCCAGTTCCCAAGAAGGGCAGTACTAAAGAACGTGATAACCATCGGACGACTGCACTCATCTCCCATGCTAATAAGGTCATGCTTAAAATCCTGCATGATAGGCTTCAGCATTAGGCGAACCAAGGACTTCCAGATGCCCAGACTAGGTTTAGAAAAGGAAGAGGACCTAGAGATCAAACTGCCAACATTTGCTGGATTACAGAGAAAGCTAGGGAATTTCAGAAAAACGTCTATCTCTATTTCATCGACTACGCTAAAGCTTTTGACTGCGTGGATCATGACAAACTATGGAAAGCTCTTAGAGAGACGGAAAACCAGACCACCTTACTTGTCTCCTGAGAAACTCGTATGTGAGTCAAGAAGCAACAGTTAGAACCCTGTATGGAACAACGGCGTGGTTCAAGATTGAGAAAGGAGTACAGAAGGGCAGTCTGCTGTCACCCTGTTCGTTTAACCTATACACTAAGCACATCATGAGAATCGCTGGGCTGAGTTACAGGCTGGAATCAAGACAGGTGGGAGAAACATCAACAACCTCTAATGTGGATGATACCACTCTGATGGCAGAAAGTGAACCGGAACGAAAGAGCCTCTAGATAAGGGTGAGGGAGGAGTGTGAAAGAGCCAGCTTAAGACTAAATAATAAAAAAAAACAGGACCATGGCATCCGGCCCCATGCTCCATGGCAAAGAGAAAGGGAAACGATGGAAGTAGTGACAGATTTCCTCTTCTTGAGCTCCAAAATCACTGCAGATGGTGACTGCAGCCATGAAATCAGAAGACGATTGCTTCTTGGCAAGAAAGCTATCACAAATCTAGACAGTGTGTTGAAAAGCAGAGGTATTACTCGCTGACAAACATCCGTATAGTCAAGGCTATGGTCTTTCCAGTGGTTACATATGGCTGTGAGAGCTGGATTATAAAGAAGGCAGAACGCCAAAGAATTGATGCCTTCCAACTGGTGGTGCTGGAGACGACTCCTGAAAGTTCCTTGGACAGCAAGGAAATCAAACCAGTCAATCTTAAGGCAGATCAACCCTGAATATTCACTGGAAGGACTGATGCTGAAGCGCCAGTATTACAGTCATCTGATGCGAACAGATGACTCATTAGAAAAGTCCCTAATGCTGGGAAAGATTGAGGGTGTCAGAGGATGACATGGCTGGACAGCATCACCGATGCGATGAACGTGAACTTGGGCAAACTCCGGGAGATGGTGAGGGGTAGGGAGGCCTGGCGTGCTGCCGCCCATGGGGTTGCAAGGAGTCAGACACAACTGGGCGAATGAACAACAAAAACATTTTAGAAAATTAAAGATGCTTTAAAAAGGAATGATTTCCTCTAAGTATTTTTTAAATTTTATTTTCCTCTGGCTGTGCTGGGTCTTTTGTTGCTTCAAGCAGGCTTTCTGTAGCTGCGGTGGGTGAGGGCTACTCTCCAGTTGCAGGGCTCAGGCTTCTCGTAGTGGTGGCTTCTCTTGTTGCAGAGCACAGGCTCTAAGGCGCACAGGCTTTGGCAGCTGTGTGCACAGGCTCAGTAGTTGCCGCTCACAGGCGCTACAGAGCGGGCTCAGCAGTTGCCGCTCACAGGCGCTACAGAGCCGGCTCAGCAGTTGCCGCTCACAGGCGCTACAGAGCAGGCTCAGCAGTTGCAGCTCACAGGCACTACAGAGCAGGCTCAGTAGCTGTGATGCATGGGCTTAACTGCCCCACACCATGTGGAATCCTCCCTGATCAGGGACTGAACCTGTGTCCTGTGCACTGGCAGGAGGGTTCTTTATCACAGGGCCACCAGGGAAGTCTCCCTCTGAGCATTTTTGAAAGTTCTTGTAAGTTTTCACCTAGTGAATTAATTTTACTGTATATAAACTAAAATTAAACAAAAATATCATTGATATAATATTTTACATTCACCATGCTGAATAAATTTAGTTGTAACAAGGCAAAGCAGGAGTATAAATTCCTGCAGTGTCTCAATTCTCAGTGTGCCAATCTATCAAAACTAACTGGAAAATCTTATCACTGTGCCCAACAATTTTACTCCCAGAAATTTAAATTTCTCCTCAAAGTACATACAAGAAAAGTCTCTTCAAAGTACATACAAGAAATTTCACTTCAGTGTTATTTATAACAGTAAAAAATTTTAAATGACCAAAATGGCCATCAAGCTTAGGGTTGAGGGAAATGGTAGGAGGAAAGAAGAGAAAAAAATGTTTCTTAGTAAGGTATTTGTGCATAGTCTCACTACTTACGTTGGTGAGTACCTAAATCAAAGCAAGGCGATAGGTCTTCAATTTTTTTACCCCCAGGCTTCACATCTGTGACGCTGACCAAGAACTCCGACAGCAATAGACGTTTAAATGTTTGTGGATTAAAAAAAAGTCAAAAGCCCACGTAAATGAAAATGAAAATATTTACCTCCTACCTTGTAATTAGCGTAAGTGGCAAGACTGTGCCTGTTTGTTTTCTAGTTTAATCTACTTATGCGGAATTTGGCCTCAAAGAAGTCCATTACCTTATCATTAGCAGCAACCTAATCATTATTCCCAGGACTGCATTTAGATCTTTGCTGACCTGTACAAAGAGCAAAGTCAAGCACAAAGGGACCATCAGCACAACTCTGTCACAAAATGTAGAACAAGAAAGACTGTGTTTTGGATGCACCTCAATGCAGGCATGTCCATGTGCTTTCCATTACAAGCTGCCGAGCTATATTTCCCTGTGCTGCCAAAGTCCAAGCTCAAAGCAGCATGTGGAGTCCCGGTTATGAAGTCAAGACCTAGCTAGAGAAAAACAAATGGTAAATCAAACTAAAAAGTAATAATCAACCTGGCAGGAGGCACTAGGCATGAATGCAGTCTACTTTTCACCGGGCTATGCTCAATCCTAGAACTCGCTCTCTTACTTCTTTCCTCCAAAGGGAAATATCCAAGGCCCTAAACCATCGCTGGGCAGGATTACAAACTGTACCTTCAGTCCCTCAAAAAGTAACTCCCCGTTTGCACAAAATATTTTGGAAGACAGTATTTTAGAGCACCAGGAGAAAGCAATTTTGTACCCAATGGGCTTTCTTGATAACTCCATATGCCTTAACATAACGCCTCGATTTTTTAAAACTTGTTAAAGATTTTAGTTCTCACTATGTGCCAGGCACTGTACTATACATCATGTGTAATATTTCATCTTCAAACAACCCTTGATAACTGGGCCCACACTTTACGAATAAGAAAACCCAGAAGGGGTGAGGCCTCCTGGTCAAGGTCCTGGAGACGTGACAGTACACAGAATAGAGCCCCAAGAGGACTGAGACAGCAGAACCTTCACCTTTCATTACGACTCTACACTGCCTTCAAGGCTACCCCTAGAATAAACTGAGGGTAATATATTTTGAGAGGAAAACCGAAGACTTAATTACTCAAAAATCACTTTCTTAAAGTTTATTAAATAAACTTCTTAATGTTTATTAAATGAACATCTTAATGTTTATTAAATGAACCCATTTCATGTACTCTTGTATCTATGCATGAATTTCACAATAAAAACCCAGGCGGCATCTCTGGAACAGCCAGTGCAATTAGGAGCCTGGCTCTCCATTATAAAGAGAAATGCATGAGACAACTACAGTTCAGCCAGATACCAACAAGTTCTTCACTGGGAAATATTTAGGCTGTGAATCTTTCAACATCACTGATTATTCTAGGCCAACTTAGCATCACCACTCACAGATGACTCTAGGTAAATAAGTACATAAATGCCAACAGAGCCGTACCAGTGCAGCCTTCAAGAAGCCTCCAGTGATCCTGTATATTTAACTTCAGAAACTAAACATTGATCTTTTGCTGTTTGGAACTAAAGACACTACTCATTTTAAATGATATAGAATATGAATAGAGAAACTATGGTTTTCTCCATCTAAAACATACTTTGTATAGAAGGGGAAAAAAAAGCATAAGTTACTTCCCAAAATTAAATCTTCATAAACATAAATCTACTTTAAGCTACGTTTATTAAAAATTTAGAGTCAGAAGGGAGGCAACAATCAATGAAGATTAGCCAAGAAGAAGAATACTGGAAAGAACATGAAAAAAAGTAACAAGAAAGGCTTTAAAAGAACATCTTATTTTTAGTGAAATAAATTATACATTTTGTATATTGAAAAATGCAAGTTGTATAATATGCATAGCATCACTTGACTTTTATTATAATTACACAGACTATATTTGTGGATACAGGAATGAGCTGGAAAGGATAAACATCAAACTGCCTTGAGTGTAGGGGGTATAAGAATCTATATGACTTTCAAATTTTACTTTACCCAATTCTGATTATTTAGAATTAGTTAGAATTCTCATTATTTAGAGTTAGAATTAGTTATTTTCCAACATGCATATGCTTGTTTTATAAATATAAGATATATAAGAATCTATATGACTTTCAAAATTTACATTATCCAATTCTGATTATTTAGAATTAGTTAGAATTCTGATTAGAGTGAGAATTAGTTATTCTCCAACATGCATATGCTTCTTTTATAAATCCTTTAAAAAGTTAGAAAAAAATTGTATAAAAAAAGGTTCCATGATAGCAAAGCTGCAATTTAACAAAATATCATTTAGACATATCATAGAAAAATTCTGAAGGTGAAAGAACTATGACTCTGAATACTTATTTTTGGAAAATATTTTGTAAAGCTGATTGCAACTGAACAACTATCAGAAAACAAAACATAGAACTGGGTCAGAGGTTCTAATATTGGGGAAATACAAACATTTTAAAGAAAAGAACCTGGAGAAAGAAATTAAGCAGGAGAAGCCACTCAACAAAAACAAGACTGAGTTATCAAGTGAGCATCCACAGTGCCACTCGAACACCCCTCCCTTCGTACTCTGAAAACCTGTCCTTTGCACACAAGGCTACACAGCTGACATCACAGCCTAGGCCCAAGTACTACATGCAGTGATTTCCAACTCTGATTTTCTAGAGAAAAAAAATCATCCAAAAAAAAAAAAAATAGGAGGGACGTCCCTTGTGGCCCACTGGCTAAGACTCCACACTTCCAATTCAAGGGACTGAGGTTCAATCCCTGAGCAAGGAACTAGATCCCACAAGCAGCAACTAAGAATCTGCATACCACAACTCAAACATCCTGCATGCACGAGCAAGACTGAAGACCCTGTGTGCCATAACTAAGATCCGGTGCCGTCAAATAAATAAAAACATCTTTTTTAGTGTAGTGAGAATAATACAGAACTGTCATTTTTGCATTCACCGTTTCTTTAAAAAGGAACATTAACACTTCAAAAGCAGGACAAATCTAACCCCAGAGCTAATGCCATTCACAGGCCAGAAACTCTAAGAAGCAAAATTATTACATCAATTCAGGAGATGTCAATAGGCTGTCCAAACACCTATTCTGATGTTTATTATTATTACTGGCTGCACCATGCAGCATGCAGAACGTCCCAGGCCCATGCCCCCTGCACTGTAAGTGTGGTATCTCAACCACTGGACCGCCAGAGAAGTCCCATCTACTTTGGACTCAAAAAACAAAAACAAAACCTCTCCAATTAAAATTAAAATGATACTTGCTGAATATGGCAAAGAATATCTTCTAAAAACAAGGGCAAACACAAAATACACTTTTCATGCTTTTACATTTGTATTTTTTAAAGGATTTACGAAAGCACTTGTATGTACCTGAAAATCTAGATTAATGAGCACATTTTTAGTAAAACTATTTTTTGAGATCCTGAATAAGTAATAACTACAGAAAAATAGAAAAGCAAAAGAATTATCCTCAAGAAAGTGTCAGACTCAGACAAATTCACAGGCCAGTTATTTCCTAAACTTCCTGGAAAGAAATGGGAAATTGGTAACCTTCCCAATTTCTTCTGGAAAAACTGTCAAGCTAACAAAGCACAAAAGAAAACTGTATGTTAACCTCACTTGCCACTCCTAGATTTTTTTTAACTTTTGCAAATTTGACATGCAAAAAATGACACCTGGTTTTAATCTTGATTTCTTTGATCCATGTGTATATACTTGAACAGTAAATGAACAGTAAATGTTCTCCTATGAACAGTAAATGCCTTTTTTTTTTAAAGAAATTTCTAGATTTTTAAAATTAATTAATTTTATTTTTGGCTGCTCTGGATCTTTGTTGCTGCATGCGGGCATCTGCAATTGCAGTGCACAGGCTTCTCACTGCATGGCTTCTCCTATGGTGGAGCATGGGCTCTGGGCATTTGGGTTTCAGTAGCTGCAGCCTCTGGATCCTTAGGGCAGGCAGGCTTTAGTAGCCTAAAGTATATGGGCTTCCCTGGTGGCTCATACAGTAACAAGTCTGCCTGCAATGTGGAAGACTCAGGTTCGACCCCTGAGTCGGGAAGATCCCCCGGATGAGGGCATAACAACCCACGCCAGTATTTGCCAGGAGAATCCCATGGACAGAGGAGCCTGGAGGGCTATGGTCCACAGGGTGGCAGAGTCAGAGATGACTGAAGTGACTTAGAACACGTGCATGCAAGGCTATTACCAAAGTACGACACAAAAGTCTCAGATTTTACTTTTTAATAGTACTGGAGCAAAAGTAAGGAATTAAGGCACAAAAGCTCCATCAACCAGAAAGAGACATCATATGTGCCCTATGCACTAAAGTGAAAGTGAAGTCACTTGGTCGCGTCCGACTCTTTGCGACCCTGTGGACTGTAGCCTACCAGGCTTCTCCATCCATGGGATTCTCCAGGCAAGAATACTGGAGTGGGTCACCATTTCCTTCTCCAGAGGATCTTCCCAACCCAGGGATCGAAGCCAGGTCTCTTGGAGGCATACGCTTTAATCTCTGAGCCACCAGGGAAGCCTATGCTCTAAGACGAGCACTAAGCACCAAAAGTACCCAGGTTTAAAACTTGAGTGGAGAGCTTACCAATGACACCCAGTCTCCCATTCTGGCTGCTTAGAGTAAGGGCACCCAACTTCCAGACCATCACAGTTTAAGTTCCCATTTATTGGAACCAAGATGTTGACAACTTTTAAAGTTCAAATTTTACTTTTTAATTCAGGTGATTAACCCAAGCATATTTTAAAAGAGAAGCAAATTTGAAATCTGAAAAAATTTTAAACAAAATCACGTTCTGATAGATTATTCATCCATAAGAAAAATATTTCCTTGGAAAAATGAGATTTTTATTTTGAAAACTAAATTCCAAGAAAAACGATCCACAAATCAAAAGCTTATGTCTTAAGTACATCATAAAACTATAAGAAAAAATGGGCAGGCAAGATTATTAAAGTGTTAATATCTAGGATATAAAAAGAACTGCTATAAATCACCAGGAAAAAGATGAACACAGGATTAGAAAAACTAGTGAAAGAAATAAGTTAGTCAAACAAAAAAAACGCATTAAAAAGTATTCAAATTCACTAGTTATCAAAACAAAAGAAACATGGTTCTTCTTGGTTAAAAAAAAATTTTTTAGGTTTAAATAATAAGATTGAAAAAAATTCAAAAATAAATAAATAAATAATAAGATTGATTCCCTAACCTGGATGCAGAAATATCTGGCATATATGTTACATATGTATCAAAGCCTTAAAAATGCAAACGATATCCCTTCTTCTAAAAATGTAGCCTGAAGAAAAAAATCAGAAAAAAGCATATAGATTTCCATACAAGGCTATTCACCACTGTATTCTGTTCACTACAGTGGGGAAAGAAATAGCTCATAAACCAAATACCCAACAGTAGAAAGATCTGTCTAATAAAACATGATTCATTCAGCACAAATGAGCTGTTAAAAAACATGGAACTATTTAATGATTTAGTTATAAGCCTAAGACACATTGCTAAGCTTAAAAATGGGATTTAAAAGGCCCCTGTCTGTATGGGAATTCCCTGGCAGTCCAGTGGTTGGGACTCAGTGCTTTCACTGCAGCGGCCCAGATTCAATCCTGGAAGGGGGAACTAAGATCCCATGAGCTGTGTGGCAAGGACAAAAATAAAAGGCCCCATGAGGTCTGTTTTGAAACACATACAAATAAACATATATGCATATGTGAAAGACAGTATACTTTCAAACAAATCAGAAAAAAAGAGGGATCATCAATGAGTAAACTAAGCTTTTTTGTGTGTAAGTTTTCACCACAATTCCCAAATTCCTTAACATCTCTAAGATGGGACACTGGTCCCACTTTCAGATCTTTTTTCCAGGAATTCTTATCTTAATCCTGACCAATGCCTTCATATACTTCAGTAGCAATTCTAACCAACAGCTTCCATGTTCCCCATATCATAGTTAATTACTGTCAATTTCCTGCATATTCTTCTCAAATCAGCCCATTTCCTATAGCAAAAAGAAAAAGAACACAAAAATTCCTGAGAAATAACAGACACTCTCCAGGGAGTGTGCACTATCTTCGCTCTCTGTACAGACCAGGTACAACTATACACACCTAGGAGGAAGTCTAAAGCAAAACCATTCCTTGAGAGAATGACATCAGTGATAATATTAAGAGGAAATGCACAGACTTCTCTAATTTGAATACAATCTTCACCAAAGTGACTGAAAGCTTCACACATGAGGCTCTCACTACTACAAAAACTTTTATAGCAATGGTTCTCAACTCTAGATGCAAACTGTAATCACCTGGGAGATTTTTTTTTTTTTTTAACCCCTACACTTATATGCTATATACACTCTGATCAACTGCACCCTAGCTGATTCCAATTTGCTGTTAAGGAAATTAAGGCTGTTAATTTGCCGTTAAGGCTGCTGACTTGAAGCATTTTTTCCAAACATCATACCAGAGTGAGTAGAGAAATCAATTCAGTAGACTGGGGCCAGCAATTTTTTTTAAGTAAAAAATCAATCAAAAAAAAAAAAAAAAAGAATGGGACTTCCCTGGTGGGCCAGTGGTTAAGAATACAATGCAGGGGACTCAGTTTCCATCCCTGTCGGGGAACTGGGATCCCACATGCCCCTGAGCAACCAAGACCGCACACTGCAACTACTGAGCCTGTGAGACACAATAAGCTAGTCCCATGCACCGCAAGGAAAGGTCCTGCATGATTCAACCAAGATCCCATGTACTGCAACCAAGACTCTACTCAGTCAAATAAATAAATATTAAAAAAAAAGAATGGAATGAAAATATCAGAAAATATCAGAATGTATTACTGTTAGCACAGATACATATTTCCTCATGAAATTTTTTGTTTATAATATGTAATTCTTGACAATACTACCCAGATTGACCTAAGATTGAATATAATCACTATCAAAAATCTCAGCTGTTTTTTGGAAAAAATTGACAAATTGATCCTAAAATTCACATGGAAATGTAAAGGACATAGAATAGTCAAAACAATTCTGAAAAAGAACAAAACTGGAGCACTCATGCTTTCCAATTTCAAAACTTAATAAAAAGTTGTGATAATTAAGACAACATAGTCCTGGTATAAACTGTTAGTCACTCAGTCATGTCCGATTCTTTTGTGACCCTATGGACTATAACCCACCAGGTTCCTCTATCCAAGGAATTTTCCAGGCAAGAATACTGGAGTGGGTAGCCACTCCCTTCTCCCAGGGGATCTTCCTGACCTGCACTGCATATAGATAGACATACAAATCAACAGAATAAAATTGAGAATTCAGAAATAAATCTTAACATTTGTCAGGTAAATCTGGACAAGGATGCCAGGACAATTCAATGGGGGGGAAAGAATAGCCTTTTTAAAAAATGCTGCTGGAAATCCATAAACAAAGACTTGAAGTTGGAGCCCCCCTACCTCATGCCATATACAAAAAATGATCAAATACCCAAATCTATGTGATAAGACTATAAAACTCTTAGAATAAAACAAAGGGGTAAATCCTCTTAGAAATTACAACAAAAGTACAAGCAACAAAAAAGATAAATAGTACTTTACATTTTTAATTAAAACTTCAGAAAGTTTAGCTTAATTTAAAACTTGGAAAGTTTCAAAGGACATCAGCAAAGAAATAAAGACAACACATAAAATGGAAAAAGTTATTTGTAAAATTATGTATCAGGTAAGGGACATGTCACATATATTAAGAAGATTTATAACTCAACAATAAAAAGACAATCCAACTTATAAAAAATGAGCAAAAGACTTAAGGCATTTCTCCAAAGACCACATAAAACTGGTGAACAAGCACATGAAAAACTGCCCCACTTCATTAGGAAAATGTAAATAAAAACCACAGTGAGACACCACTTCACACCTACTGGGATGGGTATACTCAAAGACAGACAATAACACATGTGGAGAATTAGAACCGTCGAAAATTGCTGATGCCTCCACTTTGAAAAAATCTGGCAGTTCTTCAAAATGTTAAACAAAGAATTACCATATGATCCAGTAATTCCACTCCCCAATATTTACCAAAGAAAAATTAAAAACATGATCACACCAATGTTCAGAGCACCATTCTTAACAGTAGCTAAAATCTAGAAACAACCCAGTGACCATCAACTCATTAGTAGATAAAATGTGGCACTGATTCTTGCAACAATGCAGACGTCTTAAAAACACTACGCTAAGTAAAAAGCCAATCACAAAAGACCACGTGTTGTACGATTCCATTTATATGAAATACCCAGATAAGGCAAATTCACAGAAACAGTGCAGGTTAGTGTTGCCAAGGCCTGCTGGGGAGGGGAAAAAGGGGGATGACTGTTAATAGGTATGTGGTTTCTCAAATTAAGACAGTGGTGATGGTTACACAACTCTAAAAACAACTGAAACATACCTTTCAAAGTGAAGATTTTATGGTCTGTGAATCCTATCTCAATAAAGCTTTTCTTTTAAGGTTATTTTGTCAAGAGCCCCTTCCCTGTCATTCCCACAGAACCTCATGTGGTTCCTTTACCGTAAGACAGAAAGGTTATTTATTCATATTAACCCAAAGGCCTTACTTCAGAGTCTTGTATTTCACAACCAAATCAAAAAATTACTTTGGATGTCACAACTAATTTTTTCAGTAGAAAAAGTAAATATCAGAATATACATCAAATAATATTTTTGTGAAACTTGTTTTTGAGATATACACAGAGACATATATATGTCGGTGAAAAGTGAGTCAGTCAAAACAAAGTCTGGAAAATATATTTTAGGAGTTGACGGACACCTACTCAAGGAACAAAACAATAAGTACAAGATCTCAGAGTTGAAAAAAAAATGCAAGAAAGCTGAAAGCACTTTGGAGCATTACCCTAGGCACTGAACTAAACACTAGAAGTGAACTGGACTCTTATGTCTGTTTTTACTAGTCACGTGAATAAAAGATTCCCTACCCTGTTAACTTCCCAGGACTTCTGAGAGGGTTCAGAGGAGCCTCCTGCTCCCAAGAAGTTCAGGATCACTGCTGGAAATACAGGACCCCAACTTACACTGGGTGTCAAAAAGCATGTACAAATAGGAGAACTTCAACAGAAAAGGAAAAATCGATACTGCTAGTATATTCAGTTTATCTCCACAGGTAAGAAAAAAGAAAGAAAGAAAGAAAACAAGAACCCACAAAACTACTCTGAGGGAAGGAACATTTTCTAAGACTGAGGGTCAGAATCCCTGATACAAAAACTATGAACAGCACAGAACAGCTGAACCTGAAGCAAAGGTATAAATTGTGTAGTTCCTTCCAGCTAAAAATCTGAGCTCATCCTTAAAACAGCACAAAAAATGAATTTGTAGAATTACAAAAACAGGGACAGATTCTACCAAAAATTTGTTTTGCGGTATACAAAAATCCCAGGGTTAATCTCAAGATAAGAAATTTTTTGTTCATTCAAACACTAAGTATGATATTTTAATTAAGTGAAAAAGACACTGAAAATAGGACCCTTTAAAATCATTAAAGATTACATACATTAATACACACCAGTAAATACTGAAAATAAAAAGGACCACTATCACATTTAGACCTGTTCTGTAAGTACTCTGCAGTTTATATTAGGAAAAAGAAGTATTTAAGAAGAAAAAAAACCAAGACCTTTTGCAGCTAGTATGACTGTTGACCCAAGAAACTCAAGAGAATCAACTGAAAAGTAAAACTTAACAGATTGTGGTCAGGTAGTGTGCCAGACACAGTGCTATTTCATTTCCCTTATGGACACACAAATGACTCCCCTTGCATCTAGGATATGGACTATGGGAGAAAATATTACTAATTCCAAGCTCGGCCCATAAGAAAACTTTTCCATGCACAAAATCTGACAAAATCTCGCAAAATCAGAGGCCAGATTTTGAAGTTAATTGTGATGTAAGATGGAAGGAGCCTAAATTCCCAACTCACCTGTTAGGGGAGAATCAGCTAGAAAAATGTGAGCAAGAAATAAGTTTTTGTTTTGTTAGTGCTAGACTTTGGCTAGCATTAATTAAGCTGAATAATAGGTGGTCAGGTATAAAATATATGGACTGCATATACACTTTCTTTACACTTGCTTTATAAAATTAGGAAATAGGGTACATGGAAGGGAGGAGGAAGAAAATCATCTCACTCTAAATAGCAAACATTTTAAAATAAAGAGCAATAAATAAGTGATCTGTAGACCATACATTAGTGAGAACTTTAAAAATGAGAGCTATTAAATCTAAATGAATCATTTGTTGATAGAACAATTCAATATTATAGGATGAAGTCTCCCCAAATTAACATATATTTAATCAAACAGCCCATTAAAAGTTATTTTGAAACCCTAATTTTGTTCCTTTTTATGGATGAGTACTATTCTATTATATATATTATATATACCACATCTTCTTTATCCATTCATTTCTCAATGGACATTTAGGCTGCTTCCATGTCTTGGCCATTGTGAATAGTGTGGCTATGAACATAGGGTGCCTGTATATTTTTGAATTATAGTTTTGTCAAGATATACGCCCAGGAGTGGTACTGCTGGATCATACAGTAATTCTATTTTCAGTGTTCTGAGGAATCTCCATACTGTCTTCCATAGTGGCTGTACCAACTTACATTCCCACCAACAGTGCAGAAGAGTTCCCTTTCTCCACACCCTCTCCAGCATTTGTTTAAAAAATGCAAATCTTAACAGCATATTTCTCAAACAGAGGGAAACCAGAATCAAATATAACTTGTCTAACAGCATCAACTTTACTCAAAGATTAAAGAGGAAAAGTGTTTAATGTTAAGCCAAGTACTGATGTTTCTGGAATAGAATATAAAATTCACATTAATTTTAGATAAAAAGATTTAAAAGTGTCAGAGTTTTCATACTCCCAGCACTTCAAAATATGCAAATATTCCCCTATACCACACTTTTGTAGAGTAATTTGTGAAGCGGTGTCTTAATATAGAAAGAGCTCTTGACAATAAAATGTGAACTCAAACTTTTCAGTAAATATTAATTATTACTATGAAGCAGGAATAAGCAAACTTTCTACAAAGAGCCGGATAGCAAATATTTTAGGCTTGCTGGTCATACAGTGTCCTGAATGGTCACAACTATGTTTAAATAAAACTTGTTTTACAAAAACAGATGCTGGTGGTTCCCCAATCAGCAACATTCTCATCATTTGGGAACTGGTTAGAAATTCAGATTACCAGGCCTCACCCCAGAACTTCTGAATGAAAAACTCTTTAGTTTAAGATCTACCATGTCAGACAAAAAAAGAGGCTGTACCCTCAACCAGGTGATGTGCCTTCTGGAGACAGCAAAGGATTTAAGCCAGCACTGCAGAGGGGACAAGAGTCTCCAAATTGGATACTGAAATAACCACAGAATAAACAGCATTTCAAGTAGTGCTTTTCATCAGAAGCAGGAGAAGACCACCCACAGTTATTATACCAACAACTTTGTAATGAAGTCTTGGTCCAGAATGGCAAAGTTCATGCAAGTTTAACACGGGCATGTATGTCGTTACTTGAACAAAGGGTTAGAGGGAAGCCACCTCAAAGGAAGACTATAAAAGGAAGGTGAATATGTTGGGGTTGAGGGCTTGTGGGAGGTTCCTCCAGGAACAAATGAGGGAACAGAAGGAATAAAGGACTCCAAGTTCGGGTGCAGACCAGACTTGGGTCAAATTCTGACTCAGCTACCATGATCTTGGGCAAGGAGTGAACCACCACCAACTTAAGCATTCTCAGAAGTAAACTAAGAATAATACCTGCTGTTAGTGAATACAAGAAGTGCCAGGCTAAGCACCTGGTGACCAACTGATACTAGTTTCTCTGCTCTCTTCTATGCCAACAGGAGCTAAGAAACACAGACCTTCAAGAAAGACTTCTATCACTAAGGGACCCAAGCTTTATTGGAGCATTAAGAGCAGAATTCAAGACCCAAGAGTTAACTTAGAAAAGTTAACCAAGCTCCAGTTTCTTCATTGATAAGATGCAGACTAGAACCACGTTGGCTGCCAGCTGTTGGAATCAACAATAACGACCTCAAGTGCTCAATCCATAGCCAGTGCCCATCAGCACTGTCTGGTCTTTCCTGGGTCCCCTCTATTGCTTAGACAGGTTCCTGGAGAGAAGAACAATTTTTAAACTTCTTTTGAGTTCAACTTAGAAGATGGGAAGATTCAACTCTGTAAGATTCACATGCACATAAATGAGAACGGTAGCCACCCAAATAGGTAGGCCTACACCAGGCGCTCACCGAGACACCACAGGGCAACTGACACAACGAGACTGAGGATCAGCCGCTTTCAGAAAAGCCTGTGGAAAGAGCCCATTACTAAAGAAGGCTTTCTGGACCACAGAACAGAAAAAGCCGTGGTTTATAATCCAATGCAACCTTGACCTCCTCATACGAAAAGAAGAAAGTGAAAAACTCATCAATGCTACAGAAAAACGATGATGAAGGAAGACCCAGAGTCAAGACCATAGCCAACAGAAAGAGGCTGTGAGCTGCACTCTCAAGTTGCTGAAAAGTTCATGGGCAGTGAGACTAATTGGTTGAAATCTTAAGTATGATCCTCCATAAGATTATGCACTGCCCACTACTGTACCCATTACACTTCAATACTTAGATATTTCTATATATAGTATAACATACTATATATATATTGCATGATATACAAATCATGTCTATGAGACATCCTAATGGAGGGAACAGGCCATTTTTGATGAATCCAGATTTTTGCTTTTTGTGCTACCTTTAGATTCTAAGCCTGGCAAAGAAAAATAAGAAGTAATGCAAGAGACAGTTCTGGAAAAAAAAAAAAAAGTAGATGGAATTTTCCTTTATGAGAAATTTTCAAGGAAGGTTTTAGAGGCCACCCAGACCTGAGGTCAGGGGTTTGCCTGTCTGAGGTCAGAGGACAGAATTAAGACAAAGGACAATGAGAAGTTCCCAAGAAGATTTACATTTCCATGCAAGAAGAACTGTTACAAGAAAGAACAAAATCTGACTCCATATTGGACCTGTTTCTGCTACTTTAACCTTTGCTTCCAGTTGCTTTTGTTCACTAAAAGGTTACTGTCCATACATAATGGTCTGCCAAGGGGAACCCTGTCCCTCTGCTTGAATCTTCGTTCAGAACCCCGTCTACCTGCGGATGGCTACAGGGAAGAAGAAATTAACATATCTGGCCTCCCCCATAAGGCTGGCCATTCCAGGAGATATTTGCAAGATTAATGGCCTTTTTACTTTACTTCCTCACCTCCCACCCCTCTATAAAAGAACCTAGCATCCAGACTCCAATAAGATGGCTATTTTGAGACATTAGTATGCCATCTTCTCAGTCTGAAAGCTTTCCAAACGAAGTCCTTATTCCTTCCTTCAACACCTGGTTTCTGATTTATTGGCCTGTCCTACTGCAAGCAGGCTTCCCTGGTAGCTCAGAGGTAAAGAATCCACCTGCCGATGGAGGAGAATAGGGTTTAACCCCTACATCAGGAAGATGCTCTGGAGAAGGAAAAGGCCTCTCCAATATTCTTGCCTGGGAAGTCCCATGGACAGAGGAGCCTAGTAGGCTCGCAAAAGAGTCAGACATGACTTAGCAACTAAAACAACCACCACCTGTGGCAAGCAGAGTAAGCTTCAACTCAGTAACTGAATCCCCCACCAAACACTCACCCCTCCCCCTCTACTACTGCATCTGGTCACACCAGGTTGGCATGGCAACTTAACATGCCATGGAATGTGTGGTTCCTGAGGCAGCCACTTTCCTTCTAGGTGCTTGGGCCAGAACTCTGCTCTTGCCCTCAACTCCCTCTCTCATTCCCCACATATGATCCATCAGCAATCTCCTCATTCCAACCTCACAATATGACTACTTCTCACCACCCACCCCCTCTACTCAATCACCATCTTCAGCCCTGTACTAGCTAGCTCCCCTGCAGACCTACCCTGCTCACCCAGACTTGAGTCTATTCTCAGACATCAACAATCAGCATGTCTCTATCCCCTCTCTGTTCACAACTCTCCAACGGCTCCCACCACCAACCCCGCTTTCAAAGTAAAATCTACAGGCCTTCCTCCTAGGTGCCTGTGGCCTACCGTCACTCAACTCCCATAGTCTTTCTGACCTCAAAATCATTATCTCTTCCTCCTGCCTCAGGGCCTTTGAATCTGCAGTTTTCTCCACTGGGAATGCTCTTACCCCAGACATCCACATGACTCGCTTCCTACCATCTCCACTCAAAGGTGACTCAGCTTCCTGTTCTACCTTTCCTAAAATTTCAGCTCCCACCCAACACTTACTACCCGAAATCCTGCCAGATTCTTCTTCAGAGCACAAAGTCTCATTGTCTGCCTCCACACTAGTGTGTGAACTATGTGTGTGGAGGAAATCTCCACACAGCATCTGGAGCACCAAAAGCATTACCTGGCACACCGTCTGCAGTTAATACATGCACTAAATGTGGGGAGGACTGTGAAAAGCCTAAGCTGCAAGCAGATCTCAAATCTTGGAGGGCCAACAATCTAGAACTGGTTACAAAACAACAGGCCAGAAACAGCAAAGTCAAGGAGAAAATAAAGAGAGTGCCATAAGGAGCACAAAAGACCAGTAAACCCCATGGTGGTAGCTCATAGCCTAATCTGAAGCAGGAATTCTCCCCCAGCAAAAGAATGAAAGAAAGTCCAGAGTCAGGCCCTCTGAGGGAAGAATAACTTTTAGAAAAGCAGGGAGTGAAAATGAATAAATAAGGTTACCTAGCATCGGGAACAGGCTAGTGTGTTGGGAGTTCTTTAGGCAAGACCTGGAAACAGGTCAGGGAAGGATTGCAAAATGTTTAAATTAAAATAACCTAAGAGTATTAAATAAAAATAAATCAGCTTTTTAAAAGCTTCCATTTACAAGTACAAGCTCTATATAACTGCAAATTATGACTGCTTACTTCTAATTCCCTTAATCATAATGGGAAAATTCCTTAAAGCCATCAGTAATATAAGAAACGAGTCCCCAAACGGATCCCAGGTTTTTCTATGGAGACACTGAAGAGGGTGGCAATAATCAACTCAGAATTTCTAATATACCAGGTTTCAGTCAATAATGTTTAGATTAACAGCATCAGTCACCAAATTAGCTGAGGTACACCTAACTCATTCCTGCAATGCTATGAGCCTTTGCTACACAAAAGAGATAGGCAGTGTGGTCTGAAACCTAGCCAATATTCTAGACAGGTACTTTCATAAGCATTTTTGAAATATCCGAACAGACATTAACATTCAACTTAATTAGAACTTCCCTGATGGTCCATTGGCTAAGACTCCAAGCTCCCAATGCAGGGGGCAGTGGGGCTAGGGTTCCACCCTGGGGCAGAAAACTATGTCCCTGTGCAGAACCTAAGTCCCAGAAGAGCCAAATAAAGAAATAATTTTTTAAAAACAAAGATTAAAAAAAAACTCAACTTAAGTGACTTGCCACAGTCAGAAAATACAACTGCACACGACCATTTGAGGCATGGGGGTGGAGAACTAATACAACAAGGTATTAAAATACCAAGTTTCTTAAAAAAAAAAAAATTTACTCCCTACTCCAAGCAAAGAAGTGAAATGCCCTGGGATTCAAAGAAAGAATCTGGTCACCATTTCAGCAAAGGAAATAGTCTAGAAAGCAGATAGCTCATGTTCAGGCTGTCAGGTAAAACAAGCAGTCAGCTGGACACACCTACTGACCCCCTTTTAACTAAAACGTGTGCCATGAGGGCTTACTCTGTGCACACTCACTGCTGGGCTTTCAAAAGACAAGTGCCCAGAAAGCTATTAAATTCAGGATGAGTGCAAAGAATTCAGAATTCTGAGCTGAAAGACTCTTTTTATAAATCTCATAAGACTCACCTTCAGGGGCTAAATGCGCAAAGTCATATGTAAAGGTGAAAAGGCAGGTACAGACAACTGGAAGAGCGATGTCTCAGTACAACAGCATCCAAATGCAAAACATATAAAAATTAAAATGTTCCAACCACCACTGCCTCTAGCCTCTGGCTTCAAAGAGGAAGAAACTGGGTAAGGAAGGTCACACGGCAATTAATGACAGCTCATAATGACTGTCTCAGGACTCCCAGCCATGTCCTCACCCTGTCCAGCCTTCTCTGAACATAGGCGTCCAAATATTAGAAGGGTTAGCATCTTCCATCTCCTCTGTTACAGCACTGCAAGACTAAAAGTAGCAGCGACTCCTAATGCCTCAGATCCAGAAATCCCATACGGGTGACTTGCTTCCACCTGCAGCTGCCCTCATTTACCCTCTGCACTGACAATCAAGAATTTAAAGTCATGCTTAAAACCCCCAGCCTGCAGGCCGAATTCCTGTCAGCTACCCATCAAAGGGACATCTAGAGTCAAAAGGAGAAAATTCTGCGCCCATAAACTAGTCACACTCGAAAATGTCAATTTCTTTTTCCAAGAAGGTGGCAACAGGGGGACCCCAACCCCCGCGAGTCTTGTCAGAGAGGAAGGCCCTGGGGACCGGGCAGGAGCTGCTAAAATTACTTGGCGCAGCCACTGTAGGAGAGAAAGAAAGCAAAAATATAAAGGGCAACCCCCCCCCCCCCATCCTCTGCCGTCCCTCTTGATGGCCCTGCATTCCTGGGGGCACAGAGATGCCCGGGCGCACCGCCTGCGGAGGGCCGACCGGAGAGCGATCGCAGGCTGCGCGGGCCGAGGGCCGGGGAGGAGGCGGCAAGGACTGGGTCCCGGGGAGACCCCACTAGCCTGCCCGCCGCGCGGCCTGAGGGCCCGAGCGCCCCGCGGCTCCGGCCACGAGCAGGGGCGAGCGCTCAGGGGCTCGGCGGGGGCTGGGGGTCGCCAGGCATCCCTGGGTCCCGCAGCCAGGATGACCTGCCGGTGCGGGGACCCGGCAGACGGGCCAGGGTGTGGGGGCGCAGGCCGCGCCGCGGGGCCGCTGACAGCGCGCGGGGGCCGTGCCTGGTTGGCCTCGTGGGCGCCGCAGGCCCCTCGCTGCCGGGCCTGGCAGCTGCGGCCCGCGGCCAGGTAGGGGGCGCGGCGGCCGGGCTCTCACCTGGCTGCAGCTCGCCGGGCTCCCGTCCTGCCGGCTGCGCCTCCGCTGCGCCTCAGCTCCGCAGTACCAGCCGTTGCCTCTGGCTCCCGCGACTGCCGCCTGCAAAATGGCGCCGCGGAGGGGCGGGCCGGGGGCGGGGAGCCGTGGAGCCGCCCGCCCCCGCGCGGACCTGGACCCACCTCTCTCTCCGCGCCCGACCCCCGCCCTCTTGTCTCCCCCGAGGGAGGGGCTCCCCGCCCGTCCGCGAAGCTAAGGCAGCCGTCAGGCCCCCCATGTGCCCTCCCCTCGTCGTCCTCTCTGCCCCGCCACTCTCCATTTATTTCCCACCGCCCCTCGCGTGGGAAGCGCGCCCCTTCTCGTGCCTTCCAGTCTCACCGCTCTTGCGGACCCACTTGGACTGTAGAGCGCTTGCCTGAAGAGTGTCGTCCTCCTCGTATCCCCTCTTTAACCAGCCTGACACCGAGCGAGCTCTGTCGTCTCTCAGTGAAGGTAATAAAGCAATCTGCGGCGCCTTGGGCTCAGTGGATTGGATGTCTTAAGGCACTTTCACTGTTTCTCCAGTTAGGCTGTCAGGGTTTTTGTTTTGTTTTGTTTTTAACTTACTGGGGAAGAGGTCCTCATTATATTGTGCAGACCGAGGCTTCTCAAACTCCCCTGAGGGTCGTATTTAGTTGCAGATTCTGATTCAGTGCGTTGGGATGCAGCCCCAGAGTCTACATTTCTAAAAAAAAAAAAACCCAGGAGATGTCACTGGATAAGGGTGGCTTAGCGGAAAGGCCGCAAATAAATCCGTAGCCGTCCGTCTTTAGCGCACCGCAGCCTCACCTTGACCATCTCAAGATGGCTGGGTCCCACCCCTAGGGCTTCTCAGACCAGAGGTGTGGCTTGAGGCTCCAGGTTTTGCGTTTCTGACAAGCTACTGGTGATGATCATGCTGTTCTCTGGGGTTCACACTTCGCGAGCCACTGCTGAAGACTATCTGAACTCAAGCCCAAACAAACAAAAACCTAATAATTAATACTCTCATAGCACCTTCCATCTTGAAGTTTGTCTAGTTGTTGTTACAACTGAGTAATAACTGACTAGTGCCCCCAAACAACTCTAGAGAGCTAAAGAACAGTGGACGGTGTCTGACCTTACATTAGGAGAAGATTTTATCATCGAATTTCTGCCTGTTTTACACAGTTTGGGGGCCTCGGTGTTATGGATATCACAAATGTCAATGATGGAGAGTAGTGACCAGCAACTGTGGGAATTTCATAAAATAGATGTGGTCTGCGCCTTTGAGAATCAATATGTCATCCTATTTACTTCTCTAATAACTTGTGTTTTTAAAATAAAAGAGTTGGCTTGTAAAATTCAGTACACCCTGGAAGGCCAGGTGTTTTGATCCACACTGAAGATGGAGAAAATAAGAGACAAAAATTCTGTGACCAGTACCTGAAGAAAAGTTCACACTGCCTGTCCGTTTTAACATCTACACCATCCTCCTATACCAGAGAGAGCCTTTTCCAGCCAACCTGTTTTGGGGGACTGTGGAATGTGGACAGGAGGTACTACTGTTTTGTTCAGCCAGGGATGAGAGATCTCTAATAGAAGGGGAGCTAACTATTGCATCATCAGTATCTTCCTCTCCTTCCCTAGACATTTACAGGCTTTTTCTATTGTGAAAAACTTCCGCTATCCTGGCCTCTCCCACCCTCCTACCTTTCTTCCTTCCCTGTCCTTCTCACTCCTCAGGTCCTGTCACTCTTTGCTTTCTCTAATGACAAAGTTACCAGTGTCCTTCTAGTTGCCAAATCCAACTGCCTGTGTACGGACCTTTTCTTCCTTGATGCCTCTGTAACAATCCATTGATTTCTCCCTCCTCCTCAAAACTCTTTTCTAGCAGTAATACCACTGGGTCTTATATATCATTCTACATTCATTCCCTCTCAGTGAATTATTCATGCTCACCTCTAGAAATGTTAGTTTTCCTTAATATCTCCTTTCTCTCCATCTTTTCCCCTGCCCTGTCCTCTGAAAGTCAGCCATCTCCTTATGATTCCCAAATCTCTCTCCAGACCAGACAGACGTCTTCCTGAACTTCAAGGCACACATTTCTAATTGTCTTCCAGATAACCTCTCCTGGATACTATCTAGGAATTTTAAATATGGCATCGCCACAAAATTTTTATTGATGAAATTCAAAATATAGTAATCATTAATATAATATTTTTGTAATGCAGGGCACTAATGAGAATAGAATTGGCAGTGGAGGGGGAGATTTTGCTTAATTGGGATCCAATTAATTAGTTGGAGTCCTATCATTAAATTGATTGCAAATGTTCATCTGTAAAATCATTCTTAGCTGAAACCAGAACAGCCCATGCATTGTAGTTTGCTGAGCCCTGAGAAAGTACTTGGAGAAGAGGGCAGAAGCTTCTTCCCTACATCTCTTGGTGTCAGGGGAACTGACGCTTACTAAATCAGTCCCATACTGAGACATACCTAGGCATGGCACAGCATGGGAGGACCCAAGACCTACCTGAAACGGTATCTTTTTTTTTTTTTTTTTGCATATTCAGTGATGTACATTGCACCATTTTTTAAAATGAAAGAAAGAATAAAAGGGAAAGAAAGACCCAATGTCCATTAACTGGGGAGTGGCTGAATAAACTGTGGTATAGCATTGTATGGAGTATCATGTAGCCCTCTCCCCAGTCCCACCCCCTTACTTTCCTTTTTTTTAATTGAGATATAATTCACATACTATAATATTCACCTTTTTAAAGTATATAATTCAGTAGTTTTAATTTGTTCACAAAGCTGTACAACCATCACCACTATCTAATTTTAGAACATTTCCATCATCCCCAAAATGAAACATCATACCTATTAGCAGTCATTCACCCTTCCTTGCCTCCCACCAGCCCCTGGCAACCACTAATCTACACTTTATGTATTTGCCTAATCTGGATATTTAATATAAATAGAATGATATGACATGTTATCTTTTGTGACTGGCATCTTTCACTTAACAGAATGTTTTCAGGATTAAAATATATTGTAGCATGTCAGTATTTCATTCCTTTTTTTATTGTGGTAGAATATACACAACATAAAATTTACCATTTTAGTCATTTTTAAATGTACAATTCAGTAGCATTAAGTGCACTTATGCTATTTTGTAACCATCACCACTATCCATCTCCAGAACTTTTTTATCATCCCGTACTGAAATTGTGTACCCATTAAACAATACCTTCCCATGCCCCTAGGTAACTACTATTCTATTTACTGTCTCTGAATTTTCCTGTTCTAAGTACATCATCTAAGAGGACTCATACAATATTTGTCCTTTTGTATCTGACTTCTTTCACTTAGCCTAAGTGAACAATAATCCCGGTTGTAGCACATATCAGAATTCCATTCTTTTTAAAAAAAATACTTATTTATTTGGCTGGACTGGGTTAAAGTTCAGCAACCAAACTCTTACTTGCAGCATGCGGAATCTAGTTCCCTAACTAGGCATCAGACCCAGGCCTTCTGCATTGGGAGCACAGAATCTTAGCCCCTGGACCACTAGGGAAGTTCTCATTCTTTTTTAAGGTCAGAATATATTCTATGTATAGATATACCATAGATGACATCTTCACCACCAGGCTGACACCAAGAGAGACAGCTATGGGTAGCAGTGTCCTCAAGGTACAAGCCGGGACTGGAAGTACCGGTAAGAAATCTGCCAGAGAAGTCAATGTACAAAGGTTAGAAGCTGAGGTTTCTTCAGCAGGAGGGCTGGGCTTGGCAGAGATGTCCAGGTGGTGAGTGAGCAAGAAAAAGCTGGCCTGAGGCTTGGAGAGACTTGTGCTTTGTATTTGATCACTGTAGAAAATGACTCAGTCCCTCTCTAAAAGCTGGGACCTCTATTCCCCAAAAAGGGACAAAAATTTAGACATCATCGTATCGTTTTCCAGCTATCAGATTGGCAAAGATTAATAACAAGGTTGGTTATGGCAAAGGGAATCTGTGGGAGGAAGTCTAAATTGGTCTACCCTTTCCGGAATAGAATTTAGTATTATCTGTCTTTTTTGTTTTTTTATCTGTCTGTTTAAATGCACATATATCTTAAAATATCTGTTTAAATGTATGTGCTCTTAACCCAGAAGACAAGTTCTGGGAATGACACAAACATACACTGGTGGGCACAAGGATTTATGGACACGGATGCTCAAGAAGACACGTCCTCTTCCCCTTCAACCTCCTCCATGTCCCCCTTTGCTCAACAGCCCCTCTTGGCCTCAGGCCGCTCCCATTCCCAACCCCAGTAACATCAAATTCCCTATCTGTTCATACCCACTACTACTTGTTTCCTACTTCCAAAAGATCTTTTCCCCATGAGCTGTGCATTCCCTCGGCCCTGCTTCTGTTTATCCACAATCCCACCTACCCTTGGGAGGCCCTTCCGCCAGCCTCTGGCCTAAAGAGCCCTCTGAGACCTCCCTTCCTCAGGTGTTCTCCTTCGCTGCATTTCAGTATTGCCCCCTCCTTTCTAAAAACCCACTTCCTCCCCAGCTGGTGCACCTCTCTCCCCCTTCTCAGCTCAGCTTCTGGAGAGAGCCACTTCCAGTCCCTGTCTCCTCATTCTGACATCTCTCCTCTCATCACCCTCTGGAATCAGGTTCTATCCCTATTTTCCTCTGAAACCACCCAAGTAAATTACCCATTTCCTCCAAACTGCACAATCCAGGAGATCTTTTCTACATACATCTTACTAGAACTTTCTGGAGATATTTGGCATAGCTGGTGCTACGTTCCCCCAGGAAAAGCTCTTGTTCCTTGGCTTTGTGGCTGCATTTCAGACTTGTTCTTATACATCTCTGATCATCTTTTTTTTTCCTGCTTCTTCTCAGACTCATTTTCCTCCTGCCTGCTTCAAACACTGGGGTTAGAGATAGAGTGTGGTTGTGTCTGTTTTCCCCTCAGAAGCCCTTCAGGGGCTTTGCTGTTCCTTCTGCTTGGACTCTTTCCTCTGGATCATTCTTGTTCATCCTTTAAGTCTCATCTTGGCCTCTTGTAGAAACCTTTCTTGAGCCCCTCAGCTGGTATACGTGTACCCTGGAGTAATTCCTAGTATTTAGAATGGAATTATATTGAAATGATTTGTTTTTCTGTCTCACTCCACTGCCTCACTAACTGTCAGCTCCTCTAGGACAGAGATCTTAATCTATGTAACCCTGCACATGGCTAAAATAGTGCCTGGACAACAGTGGGTGCTCAGCAAGCACATAGTGATCTCAGCTGCTGGACTGAACCAATGGGGCCTGATCACTGATGGAGGGGAAGGTGTGAAGAGAGAGGCATACTCAGGATTAACTCCTAGGTTCCTGGAGAATTGGAAGCTAAGAGAGAAACAAAAATTAGAGGCAAAACACAAAAAGCCTCAAATGTTAGGTAATAAGAAATTATAGAATTTTATTCTGTAAAGGAGTCATTTGAACCTAGACCCTCAGAGAGACATTTAGTCTTTGGGGGAAAAAATGGAAAAAGAATAAAAATCCATCAGTAATTATCTAAAGTAGAAAAAAAGCAAAACTAATTCTAGCATTGGAATTTAGGATGCTGTCACCCTGTGGGGGGATAGTGATTAAGGAGAAGCCCATGGGGTCTTCTGAAGAGCTGGTCATGTTCTTTGCTTTGATGTGGGTGCTAGGCATGCAAGCGTATTCACTTTGTGAGATTTCATTAAGCTACACACTTGTGACATGTGCATTTGGTGGCGCTAGTGGTAAAGAACCCGCCTGCCAGTGCCGGAGACTTAAGAGATGCTGGTTCGATCCCTACTTGGGGAAGATCTCCTAGAGAAAGAAAGGCAACCCACTCCAGTATGCTTACCTGGGGAATCCCATGGACAGAGCAGCCTGGCAGGCTACAGTCCATAGGGTCGCAAAGAGTCAGACACAACTGAAGCAACTTAGCACACACACAGCATACTATGAAACATCTTTAGTAAGTAAATGCAACACCTAGGCTTAGAAAAAAGTCCATTTATTGGATTTATATCCAATAAATCAGGTATTCCCCATTTTAAATAACATGGTCCATCTCCAGAAGAAAGTGGCAATGAAGCCCCAATCTAGAATGGGTTCTGGGGCAGAAGTTCAGGCCAAGGAAAATGAACTGATCCAAGTTGTGGTTTCCAGGAATGGATACTTTAGGAAACAGTGATGTGCATATATATACTACAGGATGTGAAGGTTTAATTTTGAATATATACTTTAGTCTTCAGATAATTGTGACATGAAATTCTTGTAGCCTTAGAGAAAAGGCACAGGGTACCTGCCCCATCTCTGCCTTGCTGGATGACCTTGGGGAAACCATTTAACCAGGCTACGTGTAGGTGTCCCATTATGCAAACTTAAGATAATTCTGTCTACTCTATCTACCACCTAGTGAGTATATGGATTAATTATATAATTACTGTGAATGTATTTTCTACAAATGTTTTTCATAGCCCTTTACAAATAAAAATTACATAGTAGTATAAGAGGCCTAATCTAGCTGTAAAACTGAGCCCACAGTTGGTTTTGAGCCATAAAAATGAGCCATACCACACACTCATTCTTTCCCTAGACTATGTTTACATTCTATCTATAATGAATTTCATTCTCTTTGTTTTTGATAAGACCTCCAGTTATATAAGGTCACTTGGAATTTAGGTCTTTTGTGCCCAGATTGTTGACTGCTCCACTTACTCATCTAAGTTAGTATAACCATGTCATTGGTCACATGTTACCTGCCAGGCACTGGGCATCATTGACAAAGCTCACTTCACCTGCCGCAGTGAGCCTACATACTGGTAAGTATGGGAGGTCAGGAGAGAAGTAATTGTATACCCAGTGTCTAGCTGGGCTCCTGGTACCCAGTGGACTTGTGTTCTAAGTCATGAAATGGTAACCAGTAAGTAAGTAAAATTTGTGTCTGTGATAAATGCTAAAAAGGGACAATAAAAGGGGCTGACTATAATCCAGGTTGGGGCGCCATCTTCGGTAAAGTGGTAAAGAAGGCCTAAAGGGACATTATTGCTGTGACTCAAAGTCAATTATACTCAGTTGGGAAAGACGATTCCAGAAAGAGGAATAGCAAGTATAAATGTCCTGAGGCAGGAAAAAGCATGTCATGTTTGATAAATTGAAAAGCAACTGATGTGATTGGGACACAGAAGGTAGGACAGAGAATGTGATGAAATGAGATTGGGGAAGAGGTCAAGAGAGGCCCAGATGGAACAGGGTTTCTAAGTATGATAAGAAGTCATTAGAGGGTATGAGCAGGGAAATAATATGATCTCGTTTCTGTTTTAAGATGATCACTCTGTTGCTCTGTGGTTTGGGATGCATTAAAAGTAAAACAAACAGAACAGGGAGGAATTATAGTAGCTCAGATGGAAGAAGGTGGCTTGACCTGAAGTGAGAGCAGTAGAAATGAACATAAGGAGGCAAATTCAAAATATCCTTGGAAGATAAAATGACGGGGATTGCTACCAGGCTGTATATGGAGTGCAAAGGAAAGGGAGGTATCAAGGAAGGCTTTTGGGTTTGGAGCTTAGGCAGTCAGAAAGGTGAGGAACTACTTCATAGACAGGATGAATGGAGGAGCTTTGGAAAAGTCTTCTATCTGTGACATCTCAAGAGGGAACAAAGGATAGCTACATCCAGATTCACTCTTATGGGCTCAGGGAGGATGGTTAGGCTGGAGTTACACACCTGGGAGTCATCAGCTCTGTGTAATATTTAAAACCAATGAATCCAATAGGATCATGTAGGAGAGTATACAGATGGAGAGGAGTGAAGTCCCAGAGATGAGCCCAAAGAGTCTTCACCAGCACAGGAGACTGTGTAATACCCAATGTTGGTGAAGACATGAGGAAATTAAAACCCTCCCACACTCGACAGAAGTTAAATCAGTACAACCTTTCTGGAAACCTTGACAAAGTATATTTTAAATCTTAAAAAAATGCTTACACTTTAATCTTACAAGTCTATAGAAGTTTCAGTTCAGTTCAGTTCAGTCGCTCAGTCGTGTCCGACTCTTTGCTACCCCGTAAACCACAGCATGCCAGCCCTCATGTCCATCACCAACTCCTGGACTTTACCAAAACTCATGTCCATTGAGTCAGTGATGCCATCCAACCATCTCATCCTCTGTCATCCCCTTCTCCTGCCTTTAATCTTTCCCAGCATCAAGGTCTTTTCCAATGAGTCAGCTCTTCGCATCAGGTGGCCAAAGTATTGGGAGTTTCAACTTCAACATCAGTCCTTCCAATGAACACCCAGGACTGATCTCCTTTAGGATGGACTAGTTGGATCTCTTTGCAGTCCAAGGGACTCTCAAGAGTCTTCTCCAACACCACAGTTCAAAAGCATCAATTCTTTGGCACTCAGCTTTCTTTATAGTCCAACTCTCACATCTATACCTGACTACTGGGAAAACCATAGGCTTGATTAGACAGACCTTTGTTGGCAAAGTAATGTTTCTGTTTTTTAATATGCTGTCTGGGTTGGTCATAACTTTCCTTCCAAGGAATAAGTGTCTTTTAATTTCATGGCTGCAGTCACCATCTGCAGTGATTTTGGAGCCTCCAAAAATAAAGTCAGCCACTGTTTTGCCATCTATTTGCCATGAAGTGATAGGACCGGATGCCATGATCTTAGTTTTCTGAATGTTGAGCTTTAGGCCAACTTTTTCACTCTCCACTTTCACTTTCATCAAGAGGCTCTTTAAGTTCCTTTCTGCTTTCTGCCATAAGGGTGGTGTCATCTGCATATCTGAGGTTATTGATATTTCTCCTGGCAATCTTGATTCCACCTTGTGCTTTTTCCCAGCCCAGCATTTCTCATGATGTACTCTGCATAGAAGTTAAATAAGCAGGGTGACAACATACAGCCTTGAAGTACTCCTTTTCCTATTTGGAACCAGTCTGTTGTTCCATGTCTAGTTCTAACTGTTGCTTCCTGACCTGCATACAGATTTCTGAAGAGGCAGGTTAGGTGGTGTGGCATTCCCATCTCTTTCAGAATTTTCCACAGTTTATTGTGATCCACACAGTCAAAGGCTTTTGGCATAGTCAATAAAGGAGAAATAGATGTTTTTCTGGAACTCTCTTGCTTTTTCTATGACACAACAGATGTTGCCAATTTGATTTCTGGTTCCTCTGCCCTTTCTAAAACCAGCTTGAACATCTGAAAGGTCACGGTTCACGTATTGCTGAAGCCTGGCTTGGAGAATTTTGAGCATTACTTTACTAGCATGTGAGATGAATGCAGTTGTGCGGTAGTTTGAGCATTCTTTGACATTGCCTTTCTTTGGCATTGGAATGAAAACTGACACTTTCTAGTCCTGTGGCCACTGCTGAGTTTTCCAAATTTGCTGACATATTGAGTGCAGCACTTTCAAGCATCATCTTTTAGGATTTGAAATAGCTTGACTGGAATTCCATCACCTCCACTAGTTTTGTTGGTAGTGATGCTTCCTAAGGCCCACTTGACTTCACATTCCAGGATGTCTGGCTCTAGTTGAGTGATCACACCATCATGATTATCTAGGTCATGAAGATCTGTGATCATACCATCATGATTATCTGGGTCATGAAGATCTTTTTTGTACAGTTCTTCTGTGTATTCTTGCCACCTCTTCTTAATATCTTCTGCTTCTGTTAGGTCCCTACCATTTCTGTCCTTTATTGAGCCCATCTTTGCATGAAATGCTCCCTTGGTATCTCTAATTTTCTTGACGAGATCTCTAGTCTCTCCCATTCCATTGTTTCCCTCTACATCTTTGCATTCCAGGCATAGGAACCTGGAATGTAGGTCCATGAATCAAGGAAAATTGGAAGTGGTCAAACAGGAGATGGCAAGAGTGAACGTCGACATTCTAGGAATCAGCAAACCAAAATGGACTAGAATGGGTGAATTTAACTCAGATGATCATTATATCTACTACTGTGGGCAAGAATCCCACAGAAGAAATGGAGTAGTCATCATAGTCAACAAAAGATTCCGAAATGCAGTACTTGGATGCAATCTGAAAAACGACAAAGTGATCTCTCTTCGTTTCCAAGGCAAACCATTCAATATCACAGTAATCCAAGTCTATGCCCCTACCAGTAATGCTGAAGAAGCTGAAGCTGAACAGTTCTATGAAGACCTACAAGACCTTTTAGAACTAACACCCAAAAAAGATGTCCTTTTCATTATAGGGCACTGGAATGCAAAAGTAGGAAGTCAAGAAACACCTGGAGTAACAGGCAAATTGGGCCTTGGAATGCGGAATGAAGCAGGGCAAAGACTAATAGAGTTTTGCCAAGAAAACGCACTGGTCATAGCAAACATCCTCTCCCAACAACACAAGAGAAGACTCTACACATGGACATCACCAGATGGTCAACACCGAAATCAGATTCATTATATTCTTTGCAGCCAAAGATGGATAAGCTGTATACAGTCAGCAAAAACAAGACTGGGAGCTGACTGTGGCTCAGATCATGAACTCCTTATTGCCAAATTCAGACTTAAATTGAAGAAAGTGGGGAAAACCACTAGACCATTCAGCTATGACCTATTGAAGTTTATCCTATGGAAATAATTATGAATGTATGCAAAGGTTTATGGACATGGATGTCTATTGTAGTATAATTTGTAATAATAAAAAATGGAAAATCTAAACATCTCATAAGAGAGATTTTTAAGTTTTTTCTTTTTCTTTTTGGCCTGAGCTGCACAGCATGCGGGATCTTAGTTCTCTGTCCAAGGATCAAACCCAAGGCCCCTGCAGTGGAGTGGTGGAGTCCTAACCACTGGGCCACCGTGGAATTCCCAAGAGGAATTACTAAATACATTTCAACACACGTGTTATGCAACTATTTTGTTTGATGATGTAGAAAAATATCAAATGATTGGAAACAGTGTTCATGAAACATAAAAGCAGTTTGAAGTGCATATAAATTAAATTACCTTTGGCTGGAAATAACAAAGAATGCTGAATAAGTTTATGCATAAGGAATAAAGAATGTAAGGGCATAAGGAAAATGTATTTTCTCTTCTAACAAAAGCCCAGAGGTAAGGGTGGATTTAGGGTTGATTAATAGTTTCATAATGTCTTTGAGAACCCAAATTCTTTCCAGGATGTGGGGCAGGGTGTGAAAAAGGTTAGGAAACAGTGACTTAGACCAGTGGTTCTCAAAGGGTAATAGTTAAACCACCAGTTTCAATTGGGAATTAAAAAAAAAAACAAAAAAACAAATCCTTGGGTTCCATCCCAGACTTTCTAACTCATAAACTCTGGAGGTAGGGCCCAGTAATCTATGTTTTAACAAACTCTCCAGGTAATTATAATGTTTGAAAATCATTGACTTAGACTATTCAGGATTTACTGTTGAATTGGGAATACCTGAAAAATGTGACTGTGGCATATGACTAGGGAGAGGTTGATGGATAGTCATGGTTAATACTGGGATTGGTTTTCTAGCATATTTTCCTGGACAAAGAAGGCTAGAAGCTAAAACTCCCACCCATCAGAACTTCCACCCCCTCAAAATGCTCCTGTGAACCTGTTAAAGAAAGCTGAGAGGCAGGACTCAGAAAAGACTGACGTGCTGGTGTGAATATGGCACGTGCATGTGTGCTCAGTTGCTCAGACGTGTCCAAGTCTGCAGTCCTGTAGACTGTAGCCCACCAGGCTCCTCTGTCCACGGGATTCTCCAGGCAAGAATACTGGAGTGGGTTGCCATTTCTTCCTCCAGGGGTTTTTCCTAACCCAGGCACCAAAACCTGCCTCTCCTGCATCTCCTGCATTGGCAGGCAGATTCTTTATCACTGAGCCACTTGGGAATGGTGCACAGGGGTTTGGATTCTGGAGGTGGCAGCAGTTTCCTCATCTGCAATATCCTGACTGTGGCATGGGCATTAGGGTCATTGGCATCCCAGTTCTCAGCGCGGTTTGAGGAGTCATTCTGTGACTCCTTTTTTTTTTATTGTGGAATAAAAGAATCATCTTAACCATTTTTTAAGTTCAGCCATGTTGAGTATATTTACATTGTTGTACAACAAATCACTAGGACCTTTTCCTCTTGCAAAACTGAAAGTACCCATTAAACATGAATTTCTCCCATCCCCTACCCCTTGGCAACCAACTTTTGACCTTGTTGCTATGCTTTTTACTACTTTAGAAACTTCATGTTAGTGATCTCATATAGTATTTGTCCTTTTGAAGCTGGCTTATTTCACTTAACATAATGACGTCAAGGTTCATTGCTGTTATAGCATGTGACAGGTTTTCCTCCTTTTTTAGGCTGTGTGATATTCCATTGTATGTATGTGTGGTGGTGTGCTAGTTGTTCAGTCGTGTCTGACTCTTTTCAATTCCATGGACTGTAGCCTACCAGGCTCCTCTAACCATGTGATTTCCCAGGCAAGAATACTGCAGTGGGTTACCATTTCCTTCTCCAGGAGATCTTCCTGACCTAGGGATCAAAGCCCGGTCTCCTATATTGCAGGAAGATTCTTTCTCTCTGAGTCATAAACACAAACAAACAGTATATATCACATTATCTTGTTTGTTTGTGTTTTTTTGACCATGCCATGTGGTATGTGGGATCTTAGCTCCCTCACCAGGAATTGAACTCATGCCTCTTGCATTGGAAGCACCAAGTCTTAACCACTGGACCACTAGGTAAATCTCATTTTCTTGATCCATTTCTCTGTCAATGACATTAAGATTATTTCCATCTCTTGGCTATTTTAAGTAGTACTGCAATAAACATGAGTATGTAAACATCTCTTTAAGATCCTGCCTTGAATTCTTTTGAACATATACACCCACAAGTGGTATTGCTGGATCATATGGTAATTCTATTTTTAATTTTTCTGAAGAACTTCCATACTATAATGGATTCACCATTCTGACTTTTTCTTAAAGGGCCAAGTGGTAAACATTTTAAGCTTTGTGGATTATATATGGTCTCTGTCACAACTACTTAACTCTGCATTGTAGTGTGAAAGCAACTATAGACAATATGTAAACAAAAGAGTGTTACTATGTTTTAATAAAACTCTATTTATAAAAATTGGCAGTAAGTCTGCTGGCCATAGTTTACCTACCTCTAACATAGATCATGTTTGTTCAGCCCTGCCAATGATTCTGTGAACAACATACTTTCTGCTAGAGAAGATTATGTTGTCTGCTGCTAAGAATCCCCAAAAATAAAACATTAATGAGTTGGTGCTCTGTTAACAATAAAGAAAAAGGAAATGGCAGTTGAGTGAGCAACCAGTATAATTTCCTATGAAAGATAGTGTGTACAGTTAAAAGAGAGAGAGAAATACAAAATGAAAGAAGTGGAAGGGGATCATGATAACCGACCTCCCAAATGGCCCCCAATGATCCTTTCCTTCTATTATTCAAACACTTGTGAATGGTTTTTGGGTAGGTGAATGGTTTACAGGGTAGTGCCCTCCCATAATGAACAAAGCTGACCTGTGTAATCAAAGAAGGTTGGAGAAAGAACAATGTGTGACTTATAAGGCTGTGAAAACCTTGTGTCTTTTATCTTGTTTTCTCTTGGATCCCTTGCTATAGGGGAAGCTAGCAGCCATTCCATGAGGATACTCAAGCAGCTCTTGGGAGAGGTTCATGTGACAAGAAACTGAGGCCCCCTGCCAAAGGCCCTGTGAGCATATCATCTTGGAAGAGGATTTTTCAGTCCCAGTTAGACCTTCAGCTGACTGCAGACCCAGCTAATGTCTTAAAACTGCAACCTCCCAAGACCCTAAGCCTGAACCCCAGCTAGGCTGTTCCTGAATTCCTGACCACAGAAGTTATATAATAAATGTTTAGTTTTGTTTTAGGCCTCTACATCTGGGGATAATTTATTGTACAACAATAGGTAACTAACAGGAATACAATAAGATATCAGTTATCGTATAATTATCCTTGGGTTGGTCGGATTACAAGTGACTCAATTTCTTTGTTGTACTTGAAGTTCTGAAGTTTCTGCAATAAACATATACTAGAATCTTCGTATTACCTTTCTGTCTCTAGTCGATTCTTCCCACCTGCTTTTCCACAGTACTCAGGTTAGTCTCCTGTACTATGCCATGAGTCTCTTGGCTGGCCAAGAAACCATGATGTCTCACCTAATCGTCAAATTCTTTCTTCTCTAGGTGATCCACAAGGCTAATACTATATAGTTCATTCATAGAGGTCAAGTGCTACAAAACTAAAGACAGAAACCAGGAGAAATTCCTGAGACCCTTGTAATAGCCAGTGTCTTCTATCAGATTTCCCAGAAGCAGACTTCAGATAAAGGTTTGTTTGCAGGTGATTTATGAAGGAAAGGCTGCCAGGAGAAATTGCTAAAACAGTGGGGAAAGCAGAATGAGGAAAGCAGAAGCTAAGAGAGAAGTAATTTTAGGTAAGGTCTCAGCCTCCTCCTGATCCATAGGGGAGTTCTGGAGAAGAAGCTAATTCTCAATAAGGGAGCTGGGTGCTCATACCCAGTACTTGTCAGTCAAGACATAAGCTCCTGTCCTCTCTGTGCTTTTAGGCAGAACAATTCCAGTAGCCCAGTACAGATGTAGGATAGTCCTCTAAATAGATGTAGGCCATTGGAAGCAAAAGCACAGAGAAGCCAGGTGAGTGACGAACGGCTGTTGTCAGTGGAACCCAGGGTGGGTTGAGCATTTGGGTGGAGCACTGAGAACATATACTAAGCACCCCTTATAGGCATTTGAGATGTTTCTTGTGTGGAGGATGGAGCACTGGTCAAAGAGATGGATGCAGAGAAGACTACTTAGAAGGTGATGAAAGTCTACATGAGAAGTGATTAATTAATGCTATGGCAAAAGGGATAGATATGAAGAGTCAGAGTGGAAAAACTCAATTAGCTGAGCTTGAAAGAGTTACTTAACCTATCTGGTCATCACCTGTGAAATGGGTCAGTTTTAATAATAGTGAAAAAATAAAATTAGTGGCAATAATGTTTGTTAAGCACTTTACTACAATCAAGATACTGATTGTTCCAAATACTTCACAATTGTTATTCTTAGTGTAACCCTCACAACCACCCCATGAAGTACACAGTTCTTGTCCCCGTATGACAAAGATACTGAGGCTCAGAGAGATTAAGGGCCCATGACTAGCACCTTTCTCAAAATATTGTTGAAACAATAAAATAACAGCCATAAACAATAATTATCATCATTATTTTTATTATTATTGCTGATATTAGGAGTGACAAGATTTAAAAGAAGATTTGGAGAGAAAGGCTAAAGATGAAAATCATCTAAGAGTCCAATTTGGTGGATGGATAGATGTTGACTTCACAGATGACATGGCATTATTGGGAACATGGGCGTGTAAGTGGAGGGTAGAGAGGCTGGAGACCAGAGGGTGAAAAGGACTTTGTGTCTGACTCTTGTTAAGGTTTGTATGTTTGTGGGATGCCAGACTAGGAATGCCTGATGATATTTAGAAACACGAGTCAGGAGCTTGGGAGACAGCTTAGGGCTGGAGATAAAGACTTGGCCATCATCTCCATAAATCTACCCAGAGGATATTAGGGGGCCACAGAGCAGCAGGGATACCTCATCCTGGAGAGACAGAAGAAGGGAGAGTCAGCCAAGACCTGACGGTCTTGTGGGCCTCAAAATTTTCTGATTTTTGTTTCTGTTAAAAGGAAACTATTATCCATTAAAAAATTTTTTTTGGTCACACCCTCCAGCATATGGGATCTTAGTTCCCCAGTTCCCCAATCAGGGATCAAACCCATACCCTCTGCATTAGAAGACCATATCACTGGGCCCCCAGGGAAGTCCTCCCCTGAGTTTCAATATCTCCCATCAGCCCTCATTTCCATCATCACCAATCAGTTTCCAATTTCACTGACATTTTTTCTCATTCTCACCAACCTTGGAGTTCCCCATCATTTGCCACCCCTCAGCTTCCTCCAGGCTGTTTGTCAAAATCACCCATTTCTTCCTTGATTCAACAAAGGTGATATCAATAATAGCTCTAGCTTGATAATAGCTACTATTTACTGATGCCATAAATATCTGTCGAAGACTTACTGTGGGTAGGGTACTGCACTAAGGCCCAAGTTATTGCAGCACACAGGGTAGACATGGTCTTCGATCTTTTGGAGTATACAATTAAGATGGAATCAAGGACAAGTCAACAGATACAAGGGGACCACTCCAGATCGTGACTTATGATTCAAATAGAGCAAGATGAGAGTGAGTAAAGATGGGTCCATGTTGATACAGCATCCAGGACAGTCTCTCTGAAGAGGCTTCTTGGCCCTGGGACCAAAAAGAGGATTTGTTCAGTCGCTAAGTTGTGTCTGACTCTGTGACTCCATGGACTGCAGCATGCCAGGCTTCCCTGTCCTTCATTATCTCCCAGAGTTTGCTCAAACTCATGTCCATTGAGTCAGTGATGCCATCCAACCATCTCATCCTCTGTCGCCCCCTTCTCCTCTTGCCCTCAATATTTCTCAGCATCAGGGTCTTTTCCAGTGAGTTGGCTTTTTGAATCAGGTGGCCAAAGTATTGGAGCTTCAGCCTCAAATCCTTCATTCATTGGAAGGACTGATGAATCTTGAAATGGATGGTGCTTATATGGATGTATATAAGGGTAGATAGTCGTTCAGATGTCAACTTAAGATCTTCACATTTTCTCCATGTAAATTATACCACAGGTAAAAATATTAAAGGTTGTTCCTTGACTTTGGCTGGCAGGCAACTTATTCTTATTTGGTTAAACACCCCAGCACCCTCTATCCTGCCCCCTTCACCTTGTGCTGTACCTTTCCTTGTAGTAATACTAAAAGAAGATGGGTATTCTGCCTTTTGAGCAGAGGTAGTCCTTCCAATGGATATTCAGTCCTTCTAATGAGGAAAATTCTGAAAGAGATGGGAATACCAGACCACCTGACCTGTCTCTTGAGAAATCTGTATGCAGCTCAGGAAGCAGCAGTTAGAACTGGACATGGAACAACAGTCTGGTTCCAAATAGGAAAAGGAGTACGTCAAGGCTGTATATTGTCACCCTGCTTATTTAACTTCTATGCAGAGTACATCATGAGAAACGCTGGACTGGGAGAAACACAAGCTGGAATCAAGATTGCCGGGAGAAATATCAATAACCTCAGGTATGCAGATGACACCACCCTTATGGCAGAAAGTGAAGAGGAACTAAAAAGCCTCTTGATGAAAGTGAAAGTGGAGAGTGAAAAAGTTGGCCTAAAGCTCAACATTCAGAAAACGAAGATCGTGGCATCTAGTCCCACCACTTCATGGGAAATAGACGGGAAACAGTGGAAACAGTGTCAGACTTTACTTTTTGGGGCTCCAAAATCACTGCAGATGGTGACTGCAGCCATGAAATTAAAAGACGCTTACTCCTTGGAAGGAAAGTTATGACCAACCTAGATAGCATATTCAAAAGCAGAGACATTACTTTGCCAACTAAAGTCCGTCTAGTCAAGGCTATGGTTTCTCCAGTGGTCATGTATGGATGTTAAGAGTTGGACTGTGAAGAAGGCTGAGCGCTGAAGAATTGATGCTTTTGAACTGTTGTGTTAGAGAAGACTCTTGAGAGTCCCTTGGACTGCAAGGAGATCCAACCAGTCCATTCTGAAGGAGATCAGTTCAGTTCAGTTCAGTTCAGTCGCTCAGTCGTGTCCAACTCTTTGCTACCCCATGAATCGCAGCACTCCAGGCCTCCCTGTCCATCAACAACTCCCGGAGTTCACTGAGACTCATGTCCATCGAGTCCGTGATGCCATCCAGCCATCTCATCCTCTGTCGTCCCCTTCTCCTCCTGCCCCCAATCCCTCCCAGCATCAGAGTCTTTTCCAATGAGTCAACTCTTCGCATGAGGTGGCCAAAGTACTGGAGTTTCAGCTAGAGCATCATTCCCTGCAAAGAAATCCCAGGGTTGATCTCCTTCAGAATGGACTGGGTGGATCTCCTTGCAGTCCAAGGGACTCTCAAGAGTCTTCTCCAATACCACAGTTCAAAAGCATCAATTCTTCAGCGCTCAGCCTTCTTCACAGTCCAACTCTCACATCCATACATGACCACAGGAAAAACCATAGCCTTGACAAGACAGACCTTAGTTGGCAAAGTAATGTCTCTGCTTTTGAATATGCTATCTAGGTTGGTCATAACTTTTCTTCCAAGGAGTAAGCGTCTTTTAATTTCATGGCTGCAGTCACCATCTGCGGTGATTTTGCAGCCCCCAAAAATAAAGTCTGACACTGTTTCCACTGTTTCCCTATCTATTTCCCATGAAGTGATGGGACCAGATGCCATAATCTTCGTTTTCTGAATGTTGAGCTTTAGGCCAACTATTTCACTCTCCTCTTTCACTTTCATCAAGAGGCTTTTAGCTCCTCTTCACTTTCTGCCATAAGGGTGGTGTCATCTGCATATCTGAGGTTATTGATATTTCTCCCGGCAATCTTGATTCCACTTTGTGTTTCCTCCAGTCCAGCATTTCTCATCATGTACTCTGCATAGAAGTTAAATAAGCATGGTGACAATATACAGCCTTAACGTACACCTTTTCCTATTTGGAACCAGTCTGTTGTTCCATGTCCAGTTCTAACTGTTGCTTCCTGACCTGCCTACAGATTTCTCAAGAGGCAGGTTAGGTGGTTTAGTACTCCCATCTCTTTCAGAATTTTCCACAGTTGATTGTGATCCACACAGTCAAAGGCTTTGGCATAGTCAAGAAAGCAGATAATAGGTGTTTTTCTGGAACTGTCTAGCTTTTTCCATGATCCAGCAGATGTTGGCAATTTGATCTCTGGTTCCTCTGCCCTTTCTAAAACCAGCTTGAACATCAGGGAGTTCACGGTTCACATATTGCTGAAGCCTGGCTTGGAGAATTTTGAGCATTACTTTACTAGCATGTGAGATGAGTGCAATTGTGCAGTAGTTTGAGCATTCTTTTGCATTGCCTTTCTTTGGAATTGGAATGACAACAGACCTTTTCCAGTCCTGTGGCCACTGCTGAGTTTTCCAAATTTTGCTGGCATATTGAGTGCAGCACTTTCACAGCATCATCTTTCAGGATTTGAAATAGCTCAACTGGAATTCCATCACCTCCACTAGCTTTGTTCGTAGTGATGCTTTCTAAGGCCCACTTGACTTCACATTCCAGGATGTCTGGCTCTAGATGAGTGATCACATCATCATGATTATCTGGGTCGGAAGATCTTTTTTGTACAGTTCTTCCGTGTATTCTTGCCACCTCTTCTTAATATCTTCTGCTTCTGTTAGGTCCATACCATTTCTGTCCTTTATCGAGCCCATCTTTGCATGAAATGTTCCCTTCGTACCTCTAATTTTCTTGAAGAGATCTCTAGTCTTTCCCATTCTGTTGTTTTCCTCTATTTCTTTGCATTGATCGCTGAAGAAGGCTTTCTTATCTCTTCTTGCTATTCTTTGGAACTCTGCATTCAGATGGTTATATCTTTCCTTTTCTCCTTTGCTTTTTGCCTCTCTCCTTTTCGCAGCTATTTGTAAGGCCTCCCCAGACAGCCATTTTGCTTTTTTGCATTTCTTTTCCATGGGGATGGTCTTGATCCCTGTCTCCTGTACAATGTCACGAACCTCATTCCATAGTTCATCAGGCACTCTATCTATCATATCTAGACCCTTAAATCTATTTCTTTTTTTTTTTTTCCTTAAATCTATTTCTCACTTCCACTGTATAATCATAAGGGATTTGATATAGGTCATACCTGAATGGTCTAGCGGTTTTCCCTACTTTCTTCAATTTAAGTCTGAATTTGGCAATAAGGAGTTCATGATCTGAGCCACAGTCAGCTCCTGGTCTTGTGTTTGTTGACTGTATACAGCTTCTCCATCTCTGGCTGCAAAGAATATAATCAATCTGATTTCGGTGTTGACCATCTGGTGAAGTCCATGTGTAGAGTCTTCTCTTGTGTTGTTGGGAGAGGATGTTTGCTATGACCAGTGCGTTTTCTTGGCAAAACTCTATTAGTCTTTGCCCTGCTTCATTCCGCATTCCAAGGCCCAATTTGCCTGTTACTCCAGGTGTTTCTTGACTTCCTACTTTTGCATTCCAGTGCCCTATAATGAAAAGGACATCTTTTTTGGGTGTTAGTTCTAAAAGGTCTTGTAGGTCTTCATAAAACCGTTCAACTTCAGTTTCTTCAGCGTTACTGGTTGGGGCATAGACTTGGATAACTGTGATATTGAATGGTTTGCCTTGGAGATGAACAGAGATCATTCTGTCTTTTTTTAGATTGCATCCAAGTATTGCATTTTGGACTCTTTTGTTGACCATGATGGCTACTCCATTTCTTCTGAGAGATTCCTGCCCGCAGTAGTAGATATAATGGTCATCTGAGTTAAATTCACCTATTCCGGTCCATTTTAGTTTGCTGATTCCTAGAATGTCGACGTTCACCCTTGCCATCTCTTGTTTGACCACTTGCAATTTGCCTTGATTCCCTGAGATTTCTTTGGAAGGAATGATGCTAAAGCTGAAACTCCAGTACTTTGGCCACCTCATGTAAAGAGTTGACTCATTGGAAAAGACTCTGATGCTGGGAGGGATTGGGGGCAGGAGGAGAAGGGGACGACAGAGGATGAGATGGTTGGATGGGCATCACCGACTCAATGGATGTGAGTCTGAGTGAACTCCGGGAGATGGTGATGGACAGGGAGGCCTGGCATGCTGCGATTCATGGGGTTGCAAAGAGTCAGACACAACTGAGCGACTGAACTGAACTGAATGAATATTCAAGGTTGATTTCCTTTAGGATTGACTGGTTTGATCTCCTTGCAGTCCAAGGGACTCTCAAGAGTCTTCTCCAGCGCCACAATTCAAAAGCATCAATTCTTCGGCACTCGGCCTTCTTTATGGTCCAAATCTCACATCCAGACGTGACTACTGGAAAAACCATTACTTTGACTATACAGACCTTTGTCAGGAAAGGAGAAGGTGGAAACAGTGACAGATTTTATTTTCTTGGGCTCCAAAATCACTGTGGACCGTGACTTCAGCCTGAAATTAAAAGATATTTGCTCCTTGGAAGGAAAGCTATAACAAACCTAGAGAGCGTATTAAAAAGCAGAGATATCACTTTGCCGACAAAACTCTGTATGGTCAAAAAGAGGAGGCAGGTTTGCAAAGACCTCAAAAACAAGCAGAAGTAAGCTTGAGGCCATACAACAAGATTCCTAGCCCAGTGCCAGGTGCTTTACACACAACTTTTTGTTCTAGCAAGTCCCTTCCTTTCTGAGTCAAAACTCCCTTTAAATCTTGACTCATCTCTTTTCCCTCCTGGTAGGGCACTGCTGAGTAGCTGCCCTGAGCCCCAGCCCCCTCCCCAGGTCAGAGCCAGCCCTAATCCTGCTCAAAAGGCAGAATGCTCATCTTCTTTTAGTATTACTACAACTAATGGTACAGCACAGGATGAAGGGGGTAGAACGGGGGGTGCTGCTGGGGTGCTTAACCAAACAAGAAGTTGCCTGCCAGCCAAAGTCAAGGAATAACCTTTAATATTTTTACCTGTGGTATAATTTACATGGAGAAAATGTGACGATCTTAAGTAGACATCTGGATGACTATCCATCCTTATATACACCCACATAACCACCACCCATTTCAAGATTCAGAATGTGTCCATCACTCTAGGAATTCCTCCATGTCATTTCCCAGTTAGTAACCTTCCAAGAGGTAACCATTTTCTGACTTTTTTCATCATCAATTAGTTTTGCCACATAAATGAAATAACAGAGTGTACATATAATTTTTGTGTCTGGCTTCTTTCACTCAGCATAATGTTTTAGAGGTTTACCTGTGTTGTTGTAAGCAGCAATCATTCATTCCTTTTTATTGCTGATAGATGGCCCATACTGTTAATGGATATTTGAAATTATTTACGTAATTTTTTGGATTTTATGACTAAGACTACTATGAACACTCATGTACAAGTGTTTGTTTTTTTGATTGTTTCTACAGATAAATGTTTCCCGTTCACGTGGATAAATACCAAGAGTGGAATTACTGGTTATGGGGTTAGAGAGCAATCAGATTTCTAAAGTGATTGCACCATTTTTACACTCCCACCATCAGTGTATGAGGTTTTTAGTTGCTTCACACACCCTCAATCCTAGATATTGTTAATTTAAAAAAATTTTAACCATCTAGTATGCGTAAAAAGATATCTTGAGGTAATTTTAACTTATATTTTCTTTTTTAAGATATATTTTTATTTATTTATTTAGACCACACCATCAACCATGTGGGATCTTAGTTCCCCAGTCAGGGACTGAACCCATGCCCATGCTTTGAAGTGCAGAGTCTTAACCACTAAACCACCAGGGAAATCCCTAACTTATATTTTCTCAATTACAGTGAAGATTAATATATTGTCATGTGTTTAGTGGTCATTGTAATATGTTCTTTTGTGAAATGTTCAAGAGTTTTGCCCATTTTAAAAAATTATTTGCCTCTTGTTACTAATTTCTGAGTTCTTCCACAATATCAATGAACCTTGTAAACATGCTTAGTGAAAGAAGCAAGTCACAATAGACCGCACTGTATGATTCCATTTATACAAAATGTCCAAAAGAGAAAAATTTGCAAACACAGAAAGTAGGTCAGTGGTTGCCTAAGGCTGGAGGAACTGGAAGGAAATGGAGAATGGCTGCTAATAGGAGTGATGAAAAGGATCAAAACTTGATTGTGATCATGATTGCACACACTCTGTAAAATACACTCAATTTTAATTTGCACATTCAATAAAGCTATTTTTTGAATATAAAAAGGCCAACAGGTAACTTAAAATATGGAAATTTGTGCTATGTGTCTATAGAAAATTAGTAATTGGTTTTATGGTAATAAACAGCATTTCATCATGGTTTAAAAAGAGTTCTTTATATATTCTGGATATTCTGGATACTGAGACGTTCTCAGATACATGTACAAGTACTACAAGAACTGGCCTCAGGCAAAATTGTGAAACTGAAGGTCATGTTATCATTTTTTTTTTCCTTCCAACAAAAGGTCTTACATATTTGCTACCAAGCCAAAGCACTAGTGCAGAAACACTGACACAAAGAGAAAAATCATTTCCCCAAAGGAACACATCCAGTTGTTCAAGTAGTGATGTTCTCAGAGTGATATGAGAAGATGCACATGACCTTGACACAACATATATGTGTTTGCCTCATGTGTGGGGCTCCTTACAGACCCAGCTTGGTTCTGCTCCAATGTCTTCTCTTGGGGTTGTACCTGTTCTATTGCCAGTTTTCATTTTAATTTGTTGGGGGAATAGGAAAATCTTGCTTTGGTTTTTTGCCAGGAATCACTTGACCCTGAAAGTCTTGTGAGATGAAGCAGCAAGGAGCAAATTCAACTGAACACAGGATGGTGGAGAAGAGACGAGAATGCCGCATGAACATTTGTATGTGTCTTCCAGGTGCCAGGTGCTCCTTGCACCATATTTTTTTCCTTCCTTTTGCAGGGAGGCATTATTTCCTCCATTTTCACTCCAAGATTACAGAGCCTGAGAGGTTCAGTAACTGCTCAATGTTGCACAAGTTTTAAGGTGATGAGCTAGAATTTAAAGAAAGCTGTCTGAATAGTGTCCCTTGAAGAAAGCACACTTAAATCGATAACTCACTTCTCTCTCTTCACTTTTTTTTCTCATTCTCTTCATTGTTAACACCCTCATCTCCCACAAACCTCAGCTAGTTTATCCTTCTCCCCAACTTGTCAGTTACTTTCCTCTGGGGAGCCTATTTCACTGCCCCCTTTTCACTGTTCCCTCACCAGCTCACATTAAGGGGCCTTTCCAAATCACTTATCACACCATTTCGTCATCTTTCCTCAAGACTGGCTCAGAGTTTATAGTGAGATTATAGCAATGTCTGTCTTGTTAGGCACTGTGATAGGGATGGCAGAGATGTTTTTGAGTAGGGGAGACTGGCCAAACATCAGGACTGCAAATCATACACATATACATCATGAAAGACAAAAAAAAAAAAAGCAAAGAAACTCCTGCAGATTAAAATATTAAAGAGGCATGACAGCTAAATGTCAACATACAACATGTGAACCTTAATTGGATTTAAGATCTAAAAGAAAAGTATATATAAAGGACTATTATTAGGACAAATAAGGAAATTTTAATATAGACTGATACTAGAGATCAATACCATAACAATTTTTATTTTGAAAACTTCAAACCCTCAGGAAAAGTTGTAAGAAAGATATAATAAATACTCATAAACACCTCACCTAGATTTTCCAATTGTACCTCCTCTCTCTCATTCTCCCTTTTTTCACCTGGCTGAACCATTTGGGAGTTACTGCAGACATCATGACATTTCACCTTCAAACACTTCACCGTAAGTCTCCTATGAACAAAAACATTCTATACAACCACAATATCACTTTCAGGAAATTTAACACTGTCAAGGTTAAAAAGTCAGAAGATTAAACATTGGAATCAGGATTTCATGCTTCCTGTGAAAAACCAGAAGTCCTGTTGATCCCTCTGCTGTGGTATGACCACCACCTTCGGGACTGGATCTGAGGGTCCTTCCCTACTGTGGGTAAGGGGTGGCGTCTCTCTGCCATTCATCAGTCCCACATAGTGGGGCTCATCATTCATTTATTGGACCTTCCTGGTCCCAGCAGTTCACTAAATCTGAAGTTCCTGGTTTGGGTCCTCATTAACAAAGCCTTGAAGTATTTCTAAATCATCTAAAGTCAATGTAGATTCTGATTCAGCAGTTCTGAGTCAGGGCTCAAGATCCTGCCTTTCTTACATGCTTCCAGGTGATGCTGATATTCCTGGCCCACAGACCATTCCTTGAGAACCAAGGTTCTAGTTTCTCCCCTCTCTAATCCATTTTGCACATCATTGTGCATTAATTTTTCTAGAATGCTGTGTTTCATTGTTTTAAAAATCCCAGTGGCTGTTGAATACCCATGGCAGTTGCTCTTTTTGGGGGGTGGTGGTGGTGGTGGTATTTATTTATTTTAATTGGAGGCTAATTAAAATGTTGTGGTGGTTTTTGCCATACATTGACATGAATCAGCTGTGGCAGTTACTCTTTACTATTTTAATTTTTCCTATTGCATTTTGGCTTCCCAAACAATGCTATTGCTCAGGTCCCTGCTGCACAAATGAGACAGAATATGGGTGCTACTGAGGTTGAAGATGCGACCTTGGGAAATACACCCCTGGAGTTTCCACCCACCTGCATTGATCCTCAGATACTTGCGACCTAGCCACAGAAATTTCAAACTGCATGGAACTCAGTTGAAAGTCAGAGACCTTATTCTGGTATTCCAAGGCTTTGGGAGTTACATAACTTGCCCGAGGTCACACAGCTGCAAAGCACTTGATTTCCCGAACCCCTCGTGCGTTCTTTTCCCAAGGCTCCATTCACACCCTTTCCTCCCAACACCCAGGTCAAATTCTCCCACTTGACTGCAGACTTTTGTCACTCTGGTCACACCACATACTTAGTTACTCTAAGGGGACTGCCTCTATTGATCCAGCCTCTTCTTCATCTCTCTTTATCCTTATCACCCCTTCACCCCAAGTTATGTTAAAACAAAGCTTTAAAGTACTAAGAAAAAGTCTGTGTCTTTCACCATTCTACTATTCTCTCCAAAATGGTGCATTTCGGCAAAAGGTGGGAAACCAAGTAACTATGGAATGAAGTTCTACCTCCTTGACTTGGCCTCGGTCTCCATCATATGGCTGTGGCCTTTGTGCCAAATAAGCATCCTGCCTTACTTATCTCTCACCTTCACCTGAAGTCACCTTTAGTGCCTCTGCCTAGCCCATGGGTCCTTGTTTACCCTGTCCCCTACACACTTAGAATGTGGTATTTAATGTTTTCTTTTTAAATTGCAATTAAATATTTAAAATTGTTAATGAATATAACTAGGAGTACCTGAGAAATTCACAGCTCCTCCCCCATGTCTTTTGGAGGCTTATCTCAGAACAGAACAAAAGCATCTCTTTCTTTGTCACCTTTCTATGTTTACCCAACCCTGCAAGGGAGGAGAGATGAGCAGCTCTCCTAAAACTCTGAACTCAGTAATTTTTTTTTTAACATTTTAAAAATTAACTTTTCAATTGAAGGATAGTTGCTTTACAGAATGTTGTTGTTTTCTGTCAAACCTCAACATGAATATGGATACCTATGTATACCTATGGCTGATTCATGTTTAGGTATAGGCTTTTATCTATTATTTTGTGCTCTACAAAGACCTCTTTTCAATTTTCATCTTTGTTTAAACTGGGCAAATTTATTTTCCTTATTTTATCCTATATTTCATCACCTATATTTTAAAACATACGATTCTAGTATTTTTATTTTTATTTTTTGATGGATTTTATATATTTCATTTATTTATTTTTAGATGATTCTCTATTATATTTTTTAATATAAATTTATTTATTTTAATTGGGGGCTAATTACTTTATAATATTGTATTGGTTTGAACTCAGTATTTTAAACTAAACATTTGAAAAATGAGATAAGGTAGACAATTACTAGTAAAAATATCACTTACCAAAAAATTATTCAAGAAATAGAAAGCTTGAATAGATTTATACATTAAAGAAATTGAATCCAAATAAAAAATTCTAGGCACAAAAATACTTCACCAAACCTAGATGTCCTTGTAGGCACCTATATCACCTTCAAAAAACAGAAAAACTCTTGTCTTACCCAAACTCAGAAACAAGATTCACCAATTTGTGTGAGGCTAGTCACTAACCATCCCTTAAAGAGATGGGAATACCAGACCACCTTACCTGCGTCCTGAGAAACCTCTATGCAGGTCAAGAAGCAACAGTTACAACCAGGTATGGAACAACAGGTTGGTTCAAAATTGGAAAAAGTGTACATCAAGGCTGTAAATAGTCACCTTGCTTATTTAACTTCTATGCAGAGTACATCATGCAAAATACTGGGCTGGATGAATCACAGGCTGGAATCAAGATTTCCAGGGAAAATATCAACACCCTCAGATATGCAGATGATACCACTCTAATGGCAGAAAGTAGAGAGAAACTAAAGAGCCTCCTGATGAAGGTAAAAGAGGAGAGTGAAGAAGCTGGCTTAAAACTCAGCATTCAAAAAACAAAGATCTTGGCATCCAATCCCAACACTTCATGGCAAATCGAAGGGGAAAAGTGGAATCAATGACAGATTTTAGTTTCTTGGGCTCTAAAATCACTGCAGACAGTGACTGCAGCCATGATTTTAAAAGACACTTGCTCCTTGGAAGGAAAGCTATGACAAACCTAGATAATATATTATAAAGCGGAGATATCACTTTGCCAAAAAAGGTTTATATAGTGAAAACTATGGTTTTTCCAGTAGTCATGTATGGATGTGAGATAGACCACGAAGAAGGTTGATTGCTGAAGAATTGATGGTTTCAAACTGTGTTGCTGGAGAAGACTTGAGAATCACTTGGACAGCAAGGAAATCAAACCAGTCAATCCTAAAGGAAATCAATCCTGATTTGGAAGGACTAATACTGAAGCTGAAGCTCCAATACTTTGGCCATCAGGTACAAAGAGCCAACTCACTGGAAAAGACCCTGATGCTGGGAAAGATTGAGGGCAAGAAGAGAAGGGGGCAACAGAGGATGAGATGGTTGAGTAGCATCACTGACTCAGTGCACATGAGTTCGAACAAACTCTGGAAGATAGTGAAGGATGGGGAAGCCTGACCCACTGCAGTCCACTGGGTCTCAAAGAGTCAGAGATAACTTAGTGACCAAACAACAACAGGTCACTAATCACTGCTAGTGTATCATTCACAGCAAATCAGAAAGGACAGTGAAAGAAGGAAACTGAGAGTTCAGTTTCACTTTACAGATGTAACAAGTATAAATAGACCACTAGCTAACCAATGGGGCTTCCCAGGTGGCACAAAAGGGAAGAGTCCGCCTGCCAACGCAGAAGATGCAGATTCGACCCCTGGGTCAGGAAGATCCCCTGGAGTAGGAAATGGCAACCCACTCCAATATTCTAGCCTGGAAAAATCCCATGGACAGAGGAGGACCTTGGTGGGCTACAGTCTGTGGGGTCACAAAGAGTTGGACATGACTAAGTGATTGAGCATGTATGCACAGCTAACTAAATGCAGCAACTGTAGAAAACAAATGTTCCCAAGGAGTGTTTATCCCAAGAAGAAAGGATGCCATTTAGCCACTAGAAAATAGCAATATTGATTTACCCAGCTACAGACTGAAAAGCAAAAAATCATCTCAACAGATTTAGAAAAAAGATGCAAATAATAAATTTAACAACCATTTTATGAAAACAGTCTGCAGACCCTCACAATCATCCCATCAGAGGGATGAGGGAACAAGCGGATTTATAGTCCAGTTCCTAAGAGAAAGTCATTGCTTGAGTACTGATGCTGGACCTGTGATTCCCCAGAAAGTCCAGCCTTCTCTTCGCTGGGGCAGAGCAGCCTTCCTAAGTTTTGGGGGGATCAGGGGAGGCCTCAAACCAAAAGAGGCTGATTCTGGTATTTGAATGTGGGCCTAGGCATCCTGAAGCTGTAAGAAGGGGCTGCACTTAGCACACTAGAAACAGAAGAGAATCACGTAATCACTTTAACCTGTCTTTCATTGTTAAGAATGCTACCATAAAGAAAACAAACAGGTGAAAAAACCCAAACCAAAAGAAAAACACCTCATTCTCAGTGGTGAAAAAGTTAAAAGTTTAACCTTTAAAGATACAAATAAGAATAGCCTCTGTCAGCACATTGTTCACAGTAAAGAAAGATCAAAAAAGAAAAAGAAGAAAAGTGAAAGCATTGGAAAGAAAACAAACAAAAAACTCTGTCATTATCTCCAGGTATTATAATTGTCTTTAGGGAAAATCCTGAAGAATTTCACATACATGTAATTGGTATGTGTATCAGTTTCGTTGTCACTTAGTCATTGCGACAACTCTTCGCGACCCCATGGACTGCAGCACACCTGCCCTCCCTGTCCATCACCAACTCCCAGAGTTTACTCAAACTCATGTCCATCGAGTCAGTGATGCTATCAAACCACCTCATCCTCTGTCATCCCCGTCTCCTCCCGCCTTCAATCTTGCCTAGCATCAGGATCTTCTCTAACGAGTTGTCTCTTCACATCAGGTGGCCAAAGTCCTGGAGCTTCAGCTTCAGCATCAGTCCTTCCAATGAATATTCAGAACTGATTTCCTTTAGGATTGACTGGTTGGATCTCCTTGCAGTCCAAGGGACTCTCAAGAGTATTCTCCAACATCACAGTCCAAAAGCATCAATTCTTCTGCGCTCAGCCTTCTTTATGGTCCAATTCGCACATCCATGTATCACTACTGGAAAAACAAAGTAATGTCTCTGCTTTTTAATATGCTGCCTAGGTTGGTCATAGCTTTTCTTCCAAGGAGCAATTTCATGGCTGCATCTCAGTGATTTTGGAACCCAAGAAAATAGTCTGTCACTGTTTCCATTGTTTTCCCATCTATTTGTCATGAAGTGATGGAACTCGATACCATGATCTTAGTTTTCTGAATGTTGAGTTTTAAACCAACTTTTTCACTCTCCTTTTTCACTTTCATCAAGATGCTCTTTAGTTCTTCTTCACTTTCTGCCATAAAGGTGGTGTCATCTGCGTATCTGAGGTTATTGATCTTTCTCCCAGGAATCTTGATTCCAGCTTGTGCTTCATCTAGCCCGGCATTTTGCATGACGTACTCTGCATATAAGTTAAATAAGCAGGATGACAATATACAGTCTTGACGTACTCCTTTCCCAATTTGGAACCAGTCCGTTGTTCCAAGTCCAGTTCTAACCGCTGCTTCTTGAGCCATATACAGGTTTCTTAGGAGGCAGATAAGGTGGTCTGGTATTCCCATCTCTTTTCTACAGTTTGTTGTGAGCCACACAGTCAAAGGCTTTAGCATAGTCAATGAAACAGAAGTAGATGTTTCTCTGGAATTTTCTTGCTTTTTTCTATGATCCAACAGATGTCAGCAATTTGATGGAATACTACTCAGTCATAAAAAAGGGAATGAAATTTTGCCATTTGCAGCAACATGAATGGATTTGGAGGGTATTATACTAAGTGACACAAGTCAGACAGTGAAAGACAAATACTGTATAATAGTACTTATGTGTAGACTCTAAAAAATAAAATAGTGAGTATAACAGAAAAGAAACAGATTTACAGATATAGAGAACAAAGCAGTGATTACCAGTGGGGAAAAGGAAGAAGGTAGGGGCAAGGGAGGATAGAGGATTAAGAGGCACAAAGTACTGTGGGTAAAGTAAATAAGCTATGAGGATACAATACAGGGAACACAACTGCTATTTTATATTAACTCCAAATGGAATTTAACCTTCAAAAATTGTGACTCAGTATATTGTACACTGACACTTACATAATATTGTCATCAATCAATTTTGCTGCCATTAAAAATTAAAGATAACTTAAATAATAAAAAATAAATAAAAATAAAATATGTTTTGGGAATAAAAAACTTTCTTTAATCTATTATCTTCTGTTAGAATTAGGAACAACATTATTTTTCTTAAATAAAATTTATAATATAATCCAAGCTTTTGATCAACATGATTATTACTGAATTATTATATATATTCTTTCAATTTTTTGGCATTGTTGTTTGGTATTACAATCAGCTCTACTATAAATATGAGGACATTTGTTTTGTCCTCTATGTTAGGGGTCCCAAGCCCTGGGCCATGGACCAAAACCAATATAGTCTGTGGCCTGTTAGGAACTGGGCTGCCCAGCAGGAGGTGAGTGGCTGGTGAGTGAGCAAAGCTTCATCTGTATTTACAGCCACTCCCCACTGCTTGCATTACCACCTGAGCTTCACCTTCTGTCGGATCAGTGGTGGCATTGGATTCTCATAGTAGCATGAACCCTACTGTGAACTGTATATGTGAGGGATCTAGGTATGTGATAGCTGGTGCTGGAGCAGCAATATTCTGACCATGAGGGAAAAGACCAAGAGAATCAAGGCTTTAGGTTCTTTACAACACCGGACCAAGACTAGTAACTGCCTATCATTGGCCATGTCATGATGTAAGCAAAATAAATTCCTATTTTATTTAAGCCATTAGTAATTCAAATTTTCTGAAACATGAACTCAAAATCCCTGATGGCTGTGCTAGCATGACTATAATTAGTTTCTTAGAAGGAGAACAGAACAAATGGATTAGACCTAGTAACTGAAACTATATGAGAATAAAATTATCCTGAGATGAGGAAATGTGCAGATAAAAGAGCTTACCATGTCCTGAATAAAATCAACAAAAATATCTGAGAAAATAGATGGGGTCCAGGTAGAAAAGACAAGGATATCAACAAAGAAACAAATATCAGCCTAGTCTTAATAGTAGCATCTACAGGGTGTTATATTTTGGCCAGGATTAGCTTGTGGGCTTGCCAAAACTGTGACTGAGACAAGTGTGCCCTGCAGGAAAGAGCAACAGATAGAAGTGGTAAATAAAATAATGGGCAGGTCACACATACTCTAAAATAGGTTTCAGATTCTGACTTAAAGCCTGCTGGCAGATGCAGCTGTAGAACTGGAATACACTAAACTCGCCACTATAAAGTCTGCCACCAGATGCAGCTAAATTGTCACTTGCCCCTCACTGTTAAGGTTTTAATATGAGTCTGAAAGCAGTTAATTTACTATGGTCTCTGTGCAGTCAAACCTCTCTGCTAATGATAATCTGTATTTCCAGCTACTCCCCAATCCTAACATCACTGCCTCAGCTCCACCTCAGATCATTAAGCATTAAATTCTCATAAGGAGCATGCAACCCATAATTCAACAAGAGAAAAAGAAGAAGCTAGAGGGAAGAAGAGATGGCACCTAAATCAGGAAAACAAAACTGGCCCAGTAATTCCCAGAAGTCTTCAGCTTATATCTCACTGGACAGAAGTATGTCGTAAAAATAAATGTCATCTGGGGGCAAGTTCAGTTCAGTCGCTCAGTTGTGTCTGACTCTTTGCGACCTCATGGACTGCAGCACAGCAGAGTTCCCTGTCCATCACCAGATCCAGGAGCTAGCTCTGTTGAGTCGGTGATGCCCATCCAACCATCTCATCCTCTGTCATTCCCTGCTCCTCCTGCCTTCAATCTTTCCCAGCATTAGGGTCTTTTCCAGTGAGTTGGCTCTTCACATCAGGTGGCCAAAGTATTGGAGCTTTAGCTTCAGCATCAGTCCTTCCAACGAATATTCAGGATTGAGTTCCTTTAGGATTGACTGGTTGTGTCTCCTTTCAGTCCAAGGGACTCTCAAGAGTCTTCGTCCAACATCACAGTTCAAAAGAGTTAATTCTTCGGCACTCAGCTTTCTTTAAGGGAGATGGTAAAATGTATTTAATGTGAACTCCAACAAAACTAGAGGTCCGCTTCTAAAGGTCATTCTCCAAATGGATTTTAATTCTGTTCTTAAATTTTAGTTTTTCTGCAATATTTTCTGATCTCATCCATCTTTCCTCTTCTAACTTATCCTACTATCTTTGGTCTCAGCCATTTCCTTCTGTGTGACTTTTGCTTACTTTTTGAAGAAATGTGAGTTTGTCTACTGAATATGTTAGAGTAGACATCATTTTTTTGGAATGCATGCTCAGCCCATCGCCCACCCCTCTTCTCTAAGGGCTCCCTGGCCTTGGGAGAAGATTTAAATACTATGTGACCAGCATCGTCAGTTCAGCTGACTAAACTAAAGGCAACCAATTGACTCATACTGAAAGATTACCTGACATGGAAATATGAAATTGGAATTTAAAGGCAGTATTTTAATCTGGTTGGAAATTTGAGGAGTGTAAGGTGGCCATCCAGGACTTCCCTGGTGGTACAATTGTTAAGGATCTGATTGCCAGTGCAAGGGACATGGGTTTGATTCCTGATCCAGAAAGATTCCACATGCCACAGAGCAACCAAGCCCGTGGGCCACAGCTACTGAACCCATGCTCTAGAACCCGAGAGGGGCAACTACTGGGCCCAAGTGCTGCAACTACCGAAGCCCATGCACCTAGAGCCTGTGCTCTGCAATAAGAGAAGCCACTGCAACGAGAAGCCCCCACACGCAACTAGAGAAAGCTCGAGCGCAGCCATGAAGATCCAGCACCAGCAAAACAATAAAAATAAAAAGGTGACCATCAAGTGGTATGTTGGTAGATGTTTACTAGCCTTCATGAAAAATAAATGCCTATAATGTATTAATACATAAATTTATTACAAACCCTTCTGACATAAAGATGCGTGGCAAAAAATTTATAGATAATAAAATATACAATATTGTTTATTGCAAATTCCACTTGGCCAATTGATTCTAACAGAAAACTTTCACTGATTTTTGCTGAACTCTTGTATTTGTAGCAAAACTATAGTTGCAATTAAAAATGAGTATGGCTCCAATTAATTGATGCTTTTGAATTGTGGTGCTGAAGACTCTTGAGAGTACCTTGGACTGCCAGAAGATCAAACCAGTCAATCCTAAGGGAAATCAGTCTTGATTCATTGGAAGGACTGATGATGAAGCTGAAGCTCCAATACTTTGACCACCTGATGCGAAGAATTGACTCCTTAGAAAAGACCCTGATGCGGGGAAAAATTCAAGCCAGGAGAAGGGGATGACAGAGGATGAGATGGCTGGATGATATCACTGACTTGATGGACATGAGTTTGAGCAAGCTCCAGGAGTTGGTGATGGACAAGGAAGCCTGTGCTGCAGTCCATGGGGTCAAAAAGAGTCAGACACTACTGAGTGACTGAACTGAACTGATAGCTCCAATATGAATGTTATGAATATGAATTTTCATTTATGTAACCAAGGAGGACAAAAGTAAGACAACGAAAACATATTTTAGAACTTTACAAAAAAAAAAAAAAAAAACCTGCCAGGTACTTTTCTGAATGAGATTAGCACACTTCTTAATGCCATACACAAAGATAAACTCAAAATGGATGCAAGACCAGAAACTATAAAACTCTTAGAGGAAAGCATAGGCAGAACACCCGATGACATAAATCAAAGCAAAATCTTCTATGACCCACCTTCTAGAGTAATGGAAATAAAAGCAAAAATGCATGAGACAGGTGCTCAGGTGCACTGAGATGACCCAAAGGGATGGGATGGGGAGGGAGGTGGGAGGCGGGTTCAGGATGGGGAACACATGTACACCTGTGGCAGATTCATATCAATGTATGGCAAAACCACTACAGTAGTATAAAGTAATTAGTCTCCAATTAAAATAAATAAGTTTACATTTTAATAAAATAAATTTTTTTAAATTAAAAAAATAAAAAGTATTTCAGAGTGAAGTAGTTCAATGTTTGTTTACAAATTTTTGATGTAAAATATATGTACAACAAACTGCACAAGATTAAGTGTTCATTTGCTGAATTTTTGCAAATGGATTGTATATTTATATAAATTCAACCCCATTAAAATAGACATTGCCATCAATCCTGAAAAATGAGTAAATAAAAGTTTTGTGACTTTCAAAAAAATAAATAAAAAATAAAAGCAAAAATAAACAAGTGGGATCTAATTAAATGTAAAAGCCTTTGTGCAGCAAAGGAAACTACAAACAAGGTGAAAAAGACAACCCTCAGAATGCGAGAAATAATGGCAAATGAAACAACTTGCAAAGAATTAATTTCCATAATATACAAGCTGTTCAACTTCAGAAAAACAAACAACCCAATCCAAAAGTAGGATAAAGACCTAAACAGATTTCTCCAAAGAAGACATAAAGATGACTAACTAACACATGAAAAGATGCTCAACATCACTCATTATTAGAAACGCAAATCAAAACTGCAATGAGATGTCACCTCACACCAGTCAGAATGGCCATCATCAAAAAGTCTACAAATAATAAATGCAGGAAAGGATGTGGAGAAAAGGGAACCCTCTTGTATTGCTGGTGTGAATGTAAATTGATATAGCCACTGTGGAAGACAGTATGGAGATTCCTTAAAAAACTAGGAGTAAAACCATCATATGACCCAGCAATTCCATTACTAGGCATATACCCTGAGGAAACCAAAACTGAAAAAGACACATGTACCCCAGTGTTCACTGCAGCAATATTTACAATAGCTAGAAGATGGAAGCAACCTAGGTGTCCATCGACAGATGAATGGATATGGAAGCTGTGGTGCATGAATACGATGGAATACTACTCAGCCATAAAAAGGAATGCATTTGAGTCAGTTCTAATGAGGTGGATGAACCTAGAGCCTATTATACAGAGTGAAGTAAGTCAGAAAGAGAAATATAAATATCGTACACTGATGCATATGTATGGAATCTAGAAAGATGGTATTGATGAATTTGTTTTCAGGGCTGCAATGGAGAAACAGACATAGAAAAACAGACCTAAGGACCCTGGGGGAGGGGAGGAAGGAGAGGGTGAGATGTATGGAGAGAGTAACATGGAAATTTATAATACCATATGTAAAATAGATAGCCAATGGGAATTTGCTGTATGACTCAGGAAACTCAAACAGGGGCTCTGTGACAATCTAGAAGGGTGAGATGGGGAGGGAGATGGGAGGGAGGTTGGGGAGGGAGGGGACATAGGTGTACCTATGGCTGATTCTTGTTGATGTATGACAGAAAACCACAAAATTCTGTAAAGCACATATCCTTCAATTAAAAATATAAAGTGGCAAAAAAAACACAAAAAACTTCTTTGCTAAAAAAGGCAATGGTTTTTGAACACTGGAAAAATATTTCCTTAAATTTTTGTGCTATTCTCAGTGCAAGGTTACATATACACAATATGTTAATTGTATACTATTTTTGCAGTTCATAACATACTATTTTGGAACTTTCATGGTGGTTCAGTGGCTAAGAATCCGAGCTCCCTATGCAGGAGGCCCAGGTTTGATCCCTGGAAAGGGAATTAGATATGCAGATGACACCACCCTTATGGCAGAAAGTGAAGAGGAGCTAAAAAGCCTCTTGATGAAAGTGAAAGAGGAGAGTGAAAAAGTTGGCTTAAAGCTCAACATTCAGAAAACGAAGATCATGGCATCCGGTCCCATCACTTCATGGGAAATAGGTGGGGAAACAGGGGAAACAGTAGAAACAGTGTCGGACTTCATTTTTTGGGGCTCCAAAATTACTGCAGATGGTGACTGCAGCCATGAAATTAAAAGACACTTACTCCTTGGAAGAGAAGTTATGACCAACCTAGATAGTATATTCAAAAGCAGAGACATTACTTTGCCGACTAAGGTCCATCTAGTCAAGGCAATGGTTTTTCCAGTGGTCATGTATGGATGTGAGAGTTGGACTGTGAAGAAGGCTGAGCGCCGAAGAATTGATGCTTTTGAGCTGTGGTGTTGGAGAAGACTCTTGAGAGTCCCTTGGACTGCAAGGAGATCCAACGAGTTCATTCTGAAGGAGATCAGCCCTGGGATTTCTTTGGAAGGAATGATGCTGACGCTGAAGCTCCAGTACTTTGGCCACCTCATGCGAAGATTTGACTCATTGGAAAAGATTCTGATGCTGAGAGGGATTTGGGTAAGGAGGAGAAGGGGACAACCGAGGATGAGATGGCTGGATGGCATCACGGACTTGATGGACGTGAGTCTGAGTGAACTCCGGGAGTTGGTGATGGACAGGGAGGCCTGGCGTGCTGCTAAGAGTCGGACACGACTGAGCGACTGAACTGCACTGAAGGGAACTAGATCCCCCATGAGCAACTAAAAGTTCACATGCTACAACAAAGATTCCCCCTCGCTTCAACCAAAAGATGCCACGTGCCGCAGGGAAGATAGAGGATCCTGAGTGCCACAGTGAAACCTGGAACAGCCAAATAATTTTTTAAAAAATACTCTTGTAAGCTTAATTTTTGAATGGGTAATCCTTTCACATGGTCTTCTCTGCATTATTAGCATTTTATCATTAATTTCTTAAGTTTTGACAGTCAACAAGACAATGAATCAATTATATTTTTTGCCAATTTCTGTGGTGTAAAAATTCCTATCATAGCTGATTTCAGCCTATAGACATGAAGGTAACCAAATGCAGAGTTGGAAAGAGATGCACAATGCTATACCATTATATTGTATTTTCAACATACAAATAAAACAGATACAAATAGCCTCCAGAGCATAGGCAATAGAAAATGTAGTAAAATACATAATTAAGAGTTGATGACTTTCAAGTATTTATTACTTTTATATTTAATAAAATATGTCTATCTTTAATTTATATAACATTTTTTAATAAGCGTGTTTAAGCAGTAGCCTACAAAATTCCTGAAAATAGCAATTAGCTTTCAAGAATCTATAAAGATGCTAACTGTAACATACCACTGCACCTGCAAGGCCCAAGAAGCAGAGAAAGCCAATCTGCAGGGACAGAGAAAAAGAAGTAGGAGGGGGAGGAGGCAGGGGAGGAAGGGAGAGAGGACAAAGTGAAAGAGAAGGAGAAGAAGGCTATAATGCAAAGAAAGGCCAAGATGAAAGACGGACTATAGCCTGGATTCCTGACTTGTCTGTCTTTCTGGTTCCAATTCCTTTCTGCAGCCTAGTGCATTTCTGCATTATAAAAACTTACCTTATATCCTTATAATAAATATTTCCTTAAAATTTTTTTTTCACTTTGCTACTTAATAGTAACAATTTGCTGAACCTGATATTAAACCAAATTAATATTAATAAATTATAAATATTAATTAACTAAATTAATATTTGGTGTTCATGAGCTCAATTGTATATCAGTTTTTATTATAATGCAATGACAAATATTATACATTTATATCAATATTAATGATCTAGCTACCCAAAGTATAAATGTTCCTAAATGTATTTGACCCAAAACACTATACAGTATATGAAGTGCTTGTTTATAACAGCAAAGCTTACTGTTCATATGTCTTATTGATATTAATTTTTGAATTCAGCATTTGAATAACTTTTTCTTTTATTCTTTTTAACTTCAGCTAAAGTACAGAGGTGCATGGTGCCTTTTCATAAAACTGTTAGGAATAAAACTTTAGTCCAGCTTAAAACTGTTTAATACCCATCACTCAGCTTGCTCCTAATACCATCCTTCATCACTTAGCTTTCTTTGCTTACTGGAGACAGTCCATATTCCTTTGCAAGGCCTTCAAGGCCCTTCCTAGACTGGCTCTACCTCAACCTTCCCCCAGACTCATCACAGGGTGTTAACTCATGTTGCCTGCCCTCTCTACCTAGAATGAATGCTTATTTCATGCCCTTGCATTCTATTTCACCTGGGAAGATATTGCTTTCCCCCAAAGCCTCACCATCTGTGTGCTCCATTCTTGCCTGAGGCCCCCAACCTCATTATCACAGAATGCTAGGAATCGCTCTTTCACTACCCACTTACTAGTTGTATATGAGGCTGCCTTTCCAGCTCAAATGTGGGCTCTTGGAGGAAAAGCAGTTTGTTTTGTCCTTGAAACCCCAGAATCTCATGCAGGACCTGCCACATAGCAATTGCTCACTAAATTTCTCATGAATTGAACTGAACATGTTTTAGGGGCAGAAAGAACCTGACTTCCCCCCTGGGAACAGCTGGGAGAATTTTTTTTTTGGTAAGGCTGGTAAGCAGGGCTTGTCCCTAACTTACCTTTCTATCTTTCTGCTGCACTATTCCCTTCAAAATCTTCATCTTTTATGATATTGATTAATGTCATGAGCTCAAGGACTTGTATACTAGTTACTATTGCTGTGTGAAAAATATTCTAAATTTAATGGCATCTCCCATGGTTTCTGCCATATAGAGATTTGGGAGTTGCTTCATCGGGTGTTTCTGGCTCAGGATCTCTTCTGAGGTCACAGTCAGCCAGGACTGCAGTGACCTGGAAGGTTAGCCAAGGCTCTCTCATGGTTGGCAAGCTGGTTTCTCTCCATATGGGTTTCTCTGTGAAATCGCTGAATGGCCTCATGACATGGAGGCTGGCTTCTCCCAGAGAAAGCAAAGTAAGAGACCCAGGCAGAAGCAGTATTGCCTGTTCTTATCTGGCCTTGGAAGACATCCACCATTACCATTACTTCTGCATATTCTATTGATCACACAGGCCAGGCTTGCTTCAGGTTGGGAGGAGATTACACAAGGGCATGAATACCATGAGGTGATTATCATGAAGACACTCTTCAAGGCTCATGACTACAACTAGACTGAGAGATACGATGTATCTTTTTATATAACTACAGGATAAGAGAAACAAAAGAACACAACCAAATGATTAGTAGACCTTATGTGTTGCCTTCCAAAGGTCGTTCCTATAATCCTGAGGGCTGGAAATAATTGTATTCATGCCCAGAAGGAGGAGAGAATTTCAGACTCAGGAACAGCATTGTGTGTGTGTGTGTGTTAGCCACTCAGTCATGTCCAACTCTATGGGACCCCATGGATAGTAACCCACCAGGTTTCTCTGTCCATGGGATTCTCCAGGCATGAATACTTGAGTGGATTTCCATGCCCTCCTCCAGAGGATCTTTCCAAACCAGGGATCAAAACCTAGGTCTCCTGCATTGCAGGCAGACTCTTTACCATCTGAGTCACAAAGGAAGCTTAATCAATAATATTATCATTTACTAAACAATATTTCAATATACTCATGGATCTCAAAGATAGAAGTCCATAGTCTTACATAGTATCCTCTCATGTGAGCCAAATCCCAACATTTCCTGATAATAAGCTATCTGAATTTGAGATACCCTTGTGAACATAATCAAGGAATTGTGTGGATCTTTTATTAATGGAGAAGGAAATGGCAACCCACTCCAGTACTCTTCCTAGAAAATTCCATGGACTGAGGAGCCTGGTGTCCATGGGGTCGCAAAGAGTCAGAAACGACTGAGCGACTTCACTTTCACTTTCCTTATTAATGGAGGCTTACTTTCATACTCTTTAAATGGAAGCCTGTACAGTCCATGCCTGTTTAATGTATTAATCAGTGATTTGAAATGAAAAATGGAAGAAATGTTCATCAAATTGTAAATGACTCAAAGGTTGAAGGAACAGTTAGTACATCAGATAATAACACGAGCGTGCTAAGTCACTTCAGTCGTGTCTGACTCTTTTTAACCCTATGGACTGCAGCCTGCCAGGCTGCTCTGTCCTTGGGGATTCTCCAGGCAAGAATACTGGAGTGGATTGCTATGCCCTCCTCCAGGGGATCTTCTCTACCCAGGATCCAACCTGAGCCTCTTATGTCTCCTGCATTGGCAGGTGGGTTCTTTACTACTAGTGCCAACTGGGAAGCCCAAGGCTCCCCTCGACCCCTGGCCCAGCTCTGAAAACACAGGGTTTTAGGGCAGTTCCCATGGGCTAGGCCTATATTCAGATCCACTAAGTCTTCTAAGTCTTCAACTCACATGTTCCTTGCATTAGAAAGCATGCATAAGGCTTAGTGGTAAGGAGTCTGTCTGCCAATGCAGGAGACACAGATTCACGCCCTGATCTGGGAAGATGCCACACGCCACGAAGCAGCTAAGCCAGTGTGCCACAACTACCGAGCGTGTGCTCTAGAGCCTGGGAGCCACAACTAATGAGCCCACACGCCCCAACTACTGAAGTCCACGCATCCTGGGGCCTGTGCTCTGCAACAAGAGAAGCCGCTGTGAGGAGAAGCCTGTGCGTGGCAGCTAGACAGTAGCCCTTACTCGCCACAACTAGAGAAAAGCCTCTGCAGCAACAAAGACCTGGTACAGCCAGACATTAATAAATTAAATAGATACATAAAATTATTTAAAAAGGAAAGCATGCATGGCTCAGTCACTGTTGGTAAATGTTCCCTCTTCCCTGTTTCTGATAGTCCTTTCTGAAATGTAGACCCTTCTCCAGGTCCTGCATCTTCTCTCCAGGGCCAGACTAGGAGGGTCTTTAGGGATATGGAGAAAGAGATGCAGAGGAACTAAGTAAGAAAAATCCTTTCATCACTGAGTAGGCCTCATCAGCATCCTTTTTCCCTCTTTTAACCTTCATTCTCTTCCTCCCCACAGGGAACCATACTATCCCTCATCTAAAAGTCCACCTAAGTGGAAATGTATAAGACAGTCCTTTGCATCATGACCATCCATTTGGATTTTTCTTTAAACTTCAGAGGATCTTATTTCAATCTTTTGAACACCTGAAAAACCACCATGATCACTATATTCATTAATCTTTACCTAGCGGGAATAGGTTAAAAGATATAAGTGTTTGTATAAAGGACAGAAATGATATGGCTCTAACAGAAGCAGAAGACATTAAGAAGAGGTGGCAAGAATACACAGAAGAACTATACAAAAAAGATCATGACCCAGAGAACCACAATTATGTGATCACTCACCTAAAGCCAAACATCCTGGAATGCGAAGTCAAGTGGGCCTTAGGAAGCATCACTATGAACAAAGCTAGTGGAGGTGATGGAATTCCAGTTGAGCTATTGCAAATCCTGAAAGATGATGCTGTGAAAGTGCTGCACTCAATATGCCAACAAATTTGGAAAACTCAGCACTGGCCACAGGACTGGAAAAGGTCAGTTTTCATTCCAATCCCAAAGAAAGGCCAAAGAATGTTCAAACTACCACACAATTGCACTCATTTCACATGCTAGTAAAGTTATACTCAAAATCCTTCAAGCTAGGTTTCATCAATACACGATCTGAGAGCTTCTAGAAGTACAAACTGAGTTTAGAAAAGGCGGAGGAACCAGAGATCAAGTTTCCAATATCTGTTGGATGATCGAAAAAGCAAGAGTTTCAGAAAACATCTACTTCTGCTTTATAGACTACATCAAAGCCTTTGTGTGGATCACAACAAACTGTGGAAAATTCTTATAGAGATTCAAAAATCAAAAAGTCATGGACATTTCAAAATTTCAAAAAGTCATGGAAAATTGAAAAAGTCATGTTTGGTTCTTTGCAAATCCATGGACTGCAGCACACCATGCAGAGATAGGTTCTCCTGTCTCTCACTATTTCTCAAGTTTGCTCAGATTTATGTCCTTTGAGTCGGTGATGCTATCTAACCGTCTTATGCCCTGCTGCCCCCTTCTCCTTTTGCCTTCAATCTTTCCCAGCATCAGGATTTTTACTAATGAGTCAGCTCTTCACATCTGGTGGCCAAAATATTGGAATTTCAGTTTTAGCATCAGTCCTTCCAATAAATATTCAGGACTGATTTCCTTTAGGACTGACTGGTTTGATCTCTTTGTAGTCCAAGGGACTCTCAAGAATCTTCTCCAGCACCACAGTTTGAAAGTTATCAGTTCTTCAGTGCTCAGCCTTCTTTATGGTCTAACTCTCACATCCATACATGACTCCTGGAAAACCCATAGCATTGACAGTATGGACCTTTGTTGGTAAAGTAATGTCTCTGCTTTTTAATATACTATCTAGATTGTCATAGCTTTTCTTCCAAGGAGCAAGTGTCTTTCAATTTTGTGGCTGCAGTCACCATTTGCAGTGATTTTGGAGCCCCCAAAATAAAGTCTGTCACTGATTCAATTGATTCCCCATCTATTTGCCATGAAGTGTTGGGACTGGATGCCATGATTTTCAGTTCAGTTCAGTTCAGTCGCTCAGTTGTGCCCGACTGCTTGCGACCTCATGAATGGCAGCACGCCAGGCCTCCCTGTCCATCACCATCTCTCGGAGTTCACTCAGACTCACTTCCATCGAGTCCGTAATGCCATCCAGCCATCTCATCCTTGTTCGTCTCTTCTCCTCCTGCCCACAATCCCTCCCAGCATCAGAGTCTTTTCCAATGAGTCAACTCTTCGCATGAGGTGGCCAAAGTACTGGAGCTTCAGCTTTAGCATCATTCCTTCCAAAGAAATCTCAGGGCTGATCTCCTTCAGAATGGGCTGGTTGGATCTCCGTGCAGTCCAAGGGATTCTCAAGAGTCTTCTCCAACACCACAGTTCAAAAGCATCAATTCTTCGGTGCTCAGCCTTCTTCACAGTCCAACTCTCACATCCATACATGACCACAGGAAAAACCATTGCCTTGACTAGATGGACCTTAGTTAGCAAAGTAATGTCTCTGCTTTTGAATATACTATCTAGGTTGGTCATAACTTTTCTTCCAAGGAGTAAGTTTCTTTTAATTTCATGGCTGCAGTCACCATCTGCAGTGATTTTGGAGCCCCAAAAAATTAGGTCTGACACTGTTTCTACTGTTTCCCCACCTATTTCCCATGAAGTGATGGGACCGGATGCCATGATCTTCGTTTTCTGAATGTTGAGCTTTAAGCCAACTTTTTCACTCTCCTCTTTCACTTTCATCAAGAGGCTTTTTAGTTCCTCTTCACTCTCTGCCATGAGGGTGGTGTCATCTACATATCTGAGGTTATTGATATTTCTCCCGGCAATCTTGATTCCAGCTTGTGTTCCTTCCAGTCCAGCGTTTCTCATGATGTGCTCTGCATAGAAGTTAAATATGCAGGGTGACGATATAGAGCCTTGACGTACTCCTTTTCCTATTTGGAACCAGTGTGTTGTTCCATGTCCAGTTCTAACTGTTGCTTCCTGACCTGCATACAGATTTCTCAAGAGGCAGGTTAGGTGGTGTGGTATTCCCATCTCTTTCAGAATTTTCCACAGTTGATTGTGATCCACACAGTCAAAGGCTTTGGCATAGTCAAGAAAGCAGAAATAGATGTTTTTCTGGAACTCTCTTGCTTTTTCCATGATCCAGCAGATGTTGGCAATTTGATCTCTAGTTCCTCTGCCTTTTCTAAAACCAGCTTGAACATCAGGGAGTTCACGGTTCACGTATTGCTGAAGCCTGGCTTGGAGAATTTTGAGCATTACTTTACTAGCATGTGAGATGAGTGCAATTGTGCGGTAGTTTGAGCATTCTTTGGCATTGCCTTTCTTTGGAATTGGAATGAAAACTGACCTTTTCCAGTCCTGTGGCCACTGCTGAGTTTTCCAAATTTTGCTGGCATATTGAGTGCAGCACTTTCACAGCATCATCTTTCAGGATTTGAAACAGCTCAACTGGAATGCCATCACCTCCACTAGCTTTGTTCATAGTGATGCTTTCTAAGGCCCACTTGACTTCACTTTCCAAGATGTCTGGCTCTAGATTAGTGATCACTTCATCATGATTATCTGGGTCATGATGATCTTTTTTGTACAGTTCTTCTGTGTATTCTTGCCACCTCTTCTTAATATCTTCTGCTTCTGTTAGGTCCAGACAATTGCTGTCCTTTATCGAGCCTATCTTTGCATGAAATGTACCCTTGGTATCTCTAATTTTCTTGAAGAGATCTCTAGTCTTTCCCATTCTGTTGTTTTCCTCTATTTCTTTGCATTGATCGCTGAAGAAGGCTTTCTTATCTCTTCTTGCTATTCTTTGGAACTCTGCATTCAGATGCTTATATCTTTCCCTTTCTCCTTTGCTTTTTGCCTCTCTTCTTTTCACAGCTATTTGTAAGGCCTCCCCAGACAACCATTTTTCTTTTTTGCATTTCTTTCCCATGGGGATGGTCTTGATCCCTGTCTCCCGTAGAATGTCACGAACCTCATTCCATAGTTCATCAGGCACTCTATCTATCAGATCTAGGCCCTTAAATCTATTTCTCACTTCCACTGTATAATCATAAGGGATTTGATTTAGGTCATACCTGAATGGTCTAGCGGTATTCCCTATTTCCTTCAATTTGAGTCTGAATTTGGTAGTAAGGAGTTCATGATCTGAGCCACAGTCAGCTCCTGATCTTGTTTTTGTTGACTGTATAGAGCTTCTCCATCTTTGGCTGCAAAGAATATAATCAATCTGATTTCGGTGTTGACCATCTGGTGATGTCCATGTGTAGAGTCTTCTCTTGTGTTGTTGGAAGAGGGTGTTTGCTATGACCAGTGCATTTTCTTGGCAAAACTCTATTCGTCTTTGCCCTGCTTCATTCTGCATTCCAAGGCCAAATTTGCCAGGCGCAGAAGGGCCTAGAGGAGCTATCCCACGTTGACAGTCAGGAATGGTGGCGGTAAGGAGATACCCCTCCTCCAAGGTAAGGAGCAGCAGCTGTGCTTTGCTGGAGCAGCCATGAAGAGATACCCCACGCCCAAGGTAAGAGAAACCCAAGTAAGATGGTAGGTGTTGCAAGAGGGCATCAGAGGGCAGACACACTGAAACCATAATCACAGAAAACTAGTCAATCTAATCACACTAGGACCACAGCCTCTTCTAACTCAATGAAACCAAGCCATGCCTGCGGGGCAACCCAAGACCGGCGGGTCATGGTGGAGAGGTCTGACAGAATGTGGTCCACTGGAGAAGGGAATGGCAAGCCACTTCAGTATTCTTGACTTGAGAACCCCATGAACAGTATGAAAAGGCAAAATGATAGGATACCAAAAGAGGAACTCCCCAGGTCATTAGGTGCCCAATATGCTACTAGAGATCAGTGGAGAAATAACTCCAGGAAGAATGAAGGGATAGAGCCAAAGCAAAAACAATACCCAGTTGTGGATGTGACTGGTGATAGAAGCAAGATCCGATGCTGTAAAGAGCAATATTGCATAGGAACCTGGAATGTCATGTCCATGAATCAAGGCAAATTGGAAGTGCTCAAACAAGAGATGGCAAGAGTGAACGTCGACATTCTAGGAATCAGTGAACTAAAATGGACTGGAATGGGTGAATTTAACTCAGATGACCATTATATCTACTACTGCGGGCAAGAATCCCTCAGAAGAAATGGAGTAGCCATCATGGTCAACAAATGAGTCTGAAATGCAGTACTTGGATGCAATCTCAAAAACGACAGAATGATCTCTGTTCGTCTCCAAGGCAAACCATTCAATATCACAGTTATCCAAGTCTATGCCCCAACCAGCAACGCTGAAGAAACTGAAGTTGAACGGTTTTATGAAGACCTACACGACCTTTTAGAAATAACACCCAAAAAGATGCCTTGATCTTAGTTTTCTGAATGTTGAGTTTTAAGTCAGCTTTTGCACTCTCCTCTTTCACCTTCATCAAAAGGCTTTTTAGTTCCGCTTTGCTTTCTGCCATAAGGGTGGTGTCAACTGCATATCTGACGTTATTGATATTTCTCCCAGAAATCTTGATGCCAGCTTATGCTTCATCCAGCATCAGTCCTTCCAATAAATATTCAGTTGATTTCCTTTAGGATTGACAAGTTTGATCTCCTTGCTGGCCGAGGGACTCTCAAGAGTCTTCTCCAGCACCACAATTTGAAAGTGCCCTTTCTTTGGTGCTCAGCCTTCTTTATGGTCCAACTCCTCACATCCATACATGACTATTGATAAAACCACAGCTTTGACTATATGGACCTTTATTGGCAAATTGATGCCTCTGCTTTTTAATATGCTGTCTAGCTTTGTCATAGCTTTCCTTCTGCGGAGCAAGCATCTTTTAATTTCATGGCTGCAGTCATTGTCCGCAGTGATTTTGGAGGCCAAGAAAATAAAATCTGTCCCTGATGCCACTTCTTCTCTTTCTATTTGTCATGAAGTGATGGGACCAGATGCCATGATCTCAGTTTTTTAAATGTTGAGTCTTAAGCCAACTCTTCACTCTCCTCTTTCACCTTCATCAAGAGGCTCTTTAGTTCCTCTTCACTTTCTGCCATTAAAGTGATACCATCTGCATATCTGAGGTTGTTGATATTTCTCCTGACAGTCTTGATTCCTGCAGCTAGGCATTTCACATGATGTACTCTGCATATAAGTTAAATCAACAGGGTAACAACATACAGCCTTGACATACTCCTTTCCCAATTTTGAACCAGTCAGTTGTTCCAAGTTCAATTCTAACTGTTGCTTCTTGAGCCATATACTGGTTTCTCAGGCGACAGGTAAGGTGATCAGTACTCCTATCTCTTTAAGAATTTTACAGTTTATTGTGATCCACACAGTCGCAGACTTTAGTGTAGTCAATGAAGCAGAAGTAGATGTTTTTCTGGACTTCCCTTGCTTCCTCTATGATCCAGTGAATGTTGGCAACTTGGTGTCTGTTTCCTTTGCCTTTTCTAAACCCAGCTTGTACATCTGAAAGTTCTCAGTTCACATACTGCTGAAGCCTAGCTTTAAGGATTTTGAGCACAAATACCTTCAACTTTAATAATACTGTCAGACAGTTCTCCAAAGTGTTTGTAACTGTTTATATTCTCACCAGCAGTGTAAGAAATTTCCATAGCTTTATTAGTTCTTGGTATTGTCAGAATATATTATTATTTTACAGAAATAGGAATGTCATAGAAAGTTCATTCCCCAATCTTGCCCCTTTTAGTGTAATATAACAACGTCATTTTATTTTTAATTATTTAATTGGATATCAACAATTGATAAAAATCCCTATGATAGGGGACTTCCCTGGTGGACCAGTGGTTAAGAATCCACTTTGCAATGCAAGGGACATGAGTTTCATCTGTGGTTGATAACTAAGATACTGTATGCCTGGGAGAAATAAGCCCAGGCAATGCAACTAGAGAATCTATGTTCAGTTCAGTTCGGTCACTCAGTCGTGTCCAACTCTTTGCGACACCATGGACTGCAGCATGCCAGGCCACCTTGTCCATCACCATCTCCCGGAGTTTATGCAAACTCATGTCCATTGAGTCAGTGATGCCATCCAATCATCTCATCCTCTGTCGTCCCCTTCTCCTCCAGCCTTCAATCTTTCCCAGCATCAGGGTCTTTTCCAATGAGTCAGTTCTTTGCATGGGGTGGTCAAAGTATTGGAGTTTCAGCTTCAACATCAGTCCTTCCGATGAATATTCAGGGCTGATTTCCTTTAGGATGGACTGGTTGGATCTCCTTGCTGTCCAAGAGACTCTCAAGAGTCTTGAGAGTCTTTTGAACACTACAGTTCAAAAACATCAATTTTTTGGCGCTCAGCTTTCTTTAGAGTCCAACTCTCACATCATACATGACTATTGGAAAAACCATAGTTTTGACTAGACAGACCTTTGTTGGCAAACTAATCTTTCTGTTTTTTAATATGCTGTCTAGGTTGGTCATAACTTTTCTTCCAAGGAGCAAGCGTATTTTAATTTCATGGCTGAAATCACCATCTGCAGTGATTTTGGAGCCCCCAAAGTAAAGTCTGCACTATTTTCACTGTTTCCCCATCTATTTGCCGTGAAGTGATGGGATCAGATGCCATGATCTTAGTTTTCTGAATGCTGAGTTTTAAGCCAACTTTTTCACTCTCCTCCTTCACTTTCACCAAGAGGCTCTTTAGTTCTTCACTTCTGTATATCTGAGGTTATTGGTATTTCTCCTGGAAATCTTGATTCCAGTTTGTTCTTCATCTAGTCCAGCATTTCTCATGATGTACTCTACATATAAGTTAAAAAAACAGGGTGACAATATATGGCCTTTATGTACTCCTTTCCTGATTTGGGACAAGTCTGTTGTTCCATGTCCAGTTCTAATGTTGCTTTTTGACCTGCATACAGATTTCTCAGGAGGCAGGTCAGGTGGTCTGGTACTCCCATCTCTTTATGAATTTTCCACAGTTTGTGGTAATCCACGCAGTCAAAGGCTTTGGCACAGTCAATAAAGCAGAAGTAGATATTTTCCTGGAACTCTTGCTTTTTCGATGATCCAATGGATGCTGACCATTTGATCTCTGGTTCCCCTGCCTTTTCTAAATCCAGTTTGAAAATCTGGAATTTCATGATTCATGTATTACTGAAGCCTGGCTTGGAGAATTTTGAGCATTAATTTGCTTGTGTGTGAGATGAATGCAATTGTGTGGTAGTTTGAACATTCTTTGGCATTGCCTTTCTTTGGGATTGGAATGAAAACTGACCTTTTCCAGTCCTGTGGCCACTGCTGAGTTTTCCAAATTTGCTGGTGTACTGAGTGCAGCACTTTCACAGCATCATCTTTCAGGATTTGCAATAGCTCAACTGGAATTCCATCATCTCCACTAGCTTTGTTCATAGTGATGCTTCCTAAGGCCCACTTGACTTCACATCCCAGGATGTTATGACTTTTCTTTCTCTACTCTCTTGAATAATGCATCATCTTCAAAACAGAGATAGAGTTATAGGACAAAGATGACATGTATTATCAACTCATTCCTCTGTGCATGGCAAGCATTACTAACTGATCATGGTATTCTTTCTCACTGAGTACAAATGTAGCCTTAGAATCCACCTCAACTCAGTGCTCTTACTACTCAAAATGTAGTCTTGGGGCATGCAGGGTTAGCATCTCCTGGGAGCTTGTTGGAAATGCAGAATACCAGACTCTTGTCCAATCTTCCAGATTCTGCATTTAACAGTATTCCCAGATGATCACCTGCACAAGTAAGTATGAGAAGTGATGGCTTGCTGCTGCTGCTGCTGCTAAGTCGCTTCAGTCGTGTCCGACTCTGTGCGACCCCATAGACGGCAGCCCACCAGGCTCCCCCGTCCCTGGGATTCTCCAGGCAAGAACACTGGAGTGGGTTGCCATTTCCTTCTCCAATGCATAAGGTGAAAAGTGAAAGTGAAGTCGCTCAGTCGTGTTCAACTCCCAGCGACCCCATGGACTGCAGCCTACCAGGCTCCTCTGTCCACGGGATTTTCCAGGCAAGAGTACTGGAGTGGGTTGCCATTGCCTTTTCCATGGCATTGTCTAAAAAATATCAATGAAACGTATGTGTCCTCCCTATTCCAGAAACACACTGTGAGGCTCTGTCCTTGGTCCTGTCCTTCCCAAGTGCTTATCTGTGCACTGCACGAGAACATAGATGGCAAGCTGATCTGATATACCCACAGTAAGAATTCGAGAGGGGTAGCAAAAACACTGGATTTCAGAATCAAGATACAAGCACATTCAGAGTGTGGAGTGAAGGAATGGCTCTAACCATTGGGCTAAATAAAATTTGACCAAGACTAAAGACTTTGTAGGAGCATATTTGAAAATAGTAGTGGCATATAAATGTATGTGTGGACTTCCTGGTGGCTCAGACGGTAAAGTGTCTGTCTACAATGCAGGAGACCCAGGTTCGAGCCCTGGGTTAGGAAGACCCCCTGGAGAAGGAAATGGCAATCCACTCCAGTAGTACTATTGCCTGGAAAATCCCATGGACAGAGGAGCCTGGCAGGCTGCATTCTATGGGGTCACAGAGTCGGACACGACTGAGCGACTTCACTTCACTTCACTTCATAAATATATCTATGCATAATTGAGTCATTTTGCTGTACATTTAAAACTGACACATTGTAAATTAACTGCACTTAAATTTAAAAAAAAAAACGTTAAACAACAATAAAAAAGAAAATAGCAGTGGCATACAGTGTCTGCTGTGAAACATTACCCTTGTTGTCCCACAGAAAGGCTGCATTCCGGATTAGTTTGGGACACACACTCATGCTCTCCTCTTTTATTATGTCAATTAATGCACTAAAAAATATAGAGGCTCTGAAGTGGTCATTTCCTCTTTGTTTAATTCAACAGTGCCCAAACAGAACCCTTTCTGTACATCACCTATTAATATTTACAGGACTGATATTATGGAACACAGTGTGGGAAACACTGGCTTGGTGTTTTAGTTTATGGTCTGGGCCGTGAAAAAGAGTAAGCTGCTTTTGGAACACATTAAGAGAAGTATAGTTTTCAGGGCAAAGAGAGGAGGCACCAGTTTCCTGAAAACTAATGAATGCCATCTTGATTTCCTAGGTTTATTGAGGAGAGATTGAAACATCTCCAGAGATGCACCCCAGGTCAGTAGAGGCAAACCACACAGGTCCTACTGTGGATGTCTAAGAGCAGATTTTCCTCTCCTGGGTCAACAATGACAGTGATGGGGTGGAGAGCAGAAAAGTGGGCAGTTGAAGAGCTTACCATGAAGAAGTTTCCAGGGGAGAACCACACCCCTCTCCCTCCAGATGAACTGCTGGCACATGTTCACTGGGGCATTCTGTGAAAAAGAAATTAAAGTTTCTTTGAAAGGATCAAAGAACATATTTGAGGTGGGTGAGAGTTATAGAAAAGTGAAAATTCACATGGGCCATATTCTCTGGCCACCATGCAACAAAATTACAAAATAAGAAAAATTTATTTCCAAAATTTTTGGAAAAGCTTTCTAAATGATTCTTTTTGTTTGCAAAATGAATTTTTAATAAACTATTCAGAAATAAACAATAATTATAAACCTACATGTCAGCATCTTGGCATGTAGTCAAAGTAGTAGTCAGGAAAATGTATACCCACAGATGCTTTGAGGACAAAACAAGAAAGACAGGCATTAGATGAATTAAGTTTTCAACCTAAGAAGTTAGCAAGTGAATAACAAAATAAATCCAAAGGAAGAATAAGCAGAAATCACTAAAAGTAAAAGCATAAATGAATAAAATGAAAACAAATAAAATCCCCAAAGAAAACTAAAAATTAACTGGAGGAAAAACAATAAAATAGACAAGTTTGAAAAGTATTATTAATATCAAAGCAAAAAGGAGAAAACAAAAATAACATTTAACAATGTTAATAAGAAAAAATTATTGGGACTTCCCCGTTGTTTAGAGGGTTCGATTCCTGGTCAGGGAACAAAGATCCCTCATGATGGATGAGAGAGAATAAACTATAGATATATGAATAGATTTTAAAAATTGGCACAACTTTATAGCCCTTGTTTGAAACTTCTAGGTGCACCCAGTGACCTCCAACTAGTCTTAGTGTGAATCCCAACAAAGGTAGGATCTAGGTATGAGTAGTTTGGAAGTGATTGCAGGAAGAAGTGGGGAAGTGATACATGGAAAGAAGGAAATCTAAAGAGGAGAACCTTGAAGAAGTTGTTCTGATTACCAGGAATCTCACTGGTGAGAAAGCACAGCCCAACACCTGCTCTGCCATACCCCTTTTCCAGGTGCAGTAAGAGCTGTGGCAGGGAACAGGTGGTACTCTTCCACCACACTGGTTATACTCATTCAAGTGGAAGTGAAAAGCGGTCATTATTGAGTGGGAGAAGACTTTAAAATTATTTGCATAGGATTTTGTCCCTCTTGGGCAAATAATCTGGCAAGCTTTGTTTGTTGTTATTGTTGTTGGGACCAAGTATGGCAGAGGAAAAGAAATACACTTCTCAGAAGATGTGTGGAATTTTTGTTGTTGTTGTTCCTTCTTATTGGTTAGGAGCTGACAAAGTCCTGTTTCCAGGTGAATGGCAATGGAGTGGTTGTCAGTTGTTGTTCAATCCCTAAGTCATACCCGACTCTGAGACCCCATGTACTGCAGCATGCCAGGCTCCCCTCTCCTTCATGAGCTCCCAGAGTTTGCTCAGAGTCACATCCTTTGAGTTGGTGAGGCTATTTAACCATCTCATTCATTCCCACTCCTTTCTCCTTTTTCCTCCTTTCCCAGCATCAGAATCTTTTCCAATAAATTGGCTTTTCCCATCAGGTGGCCAAGTATTAGAGCTTCAGCTTCAGCATCAGTCCTTCCAATGAATATTGAGGGTTAATTTTTTAGAAATGACTGGTTTGATCTCCTTGCAGTCCAAAGGACTCTCAAGAGTCTTCTCCAACACCAAATTTGAAAGCATCAATTCTTTGGCCCTCAACCTTCTTTATGGTCCAACTTTCACATCCATCCATGATTACTGGAAAAACCATAGCTTTGACTATGCAGACCCTTGGCAGCAAAGTGATGTCTTTGCTTTTTAATATGTAGTCTAGGTTTGTCATTGTCTCCTTCTAAGGAGCAAGTGTCTTTTAATTTCATGGCTGCAGTCACTGTCTGCAGTGATCTTGGAGGCCAAGAAAATAAAATCTTTCACTATTTCCACTTTTTCCCCTTCTTTTTGCCATGAAGTGTTGGGACCAGATACCATGATCTTAGTTTTTTGAATATTGAGTTTTAGGTCAGCTTTTAAACTCCTTTTTCATCCTCATCAAGAGGCTCTTCAGTTTTTCTTCACTTTCTACCATTAGAGTGGTATCATCTGAACGTCTGAGAGAGACAGTTGTTCAATCATGTCCAACTTTTTGGGACCCCATGGACTGTATCCCACCAGGCTCCTCTGTCCATGGGATTCTCCAGGCAGGAATACTGGCCATTCCTTTCTCCAGGGGATCTTCCCAACCCAGGGATCCACACAATCAGAGGCTTTAGCATAGTCAATGAAGCAGAAGTAGATGTTTTTCTGGAATTCCTTTGCTTTCTCTATGATCCAATGGATGTTGGTAATTTGATTTCTGGTTCCTCTGCCTTTTCTAAACTCAGTTTGTATTTCTAGAAGCTCTCAGTGCATGTATTGATGAAACCTAGCTTGAAGGATTTTGAGTATAACCTTACTAGCATGTGAAATGAGTGCAATTATATGGTACTTGGAACATTCTTTGGCATTGGCCATCTTTGGGATTGGAATGAACACTGAACTTTTCTAGTCCTGTGGCCACTGCTGAGTTTTCCAAATTTGCTTACATATTGAGTGCAGCACTTTAACAGCATTATCTTAGAATTGGCAATAGCTCAACTGGAATTTCATCACCTTCACTAGCTTTGTTTGTAGTAATGCTTCCTAAGGCCCACTTGACTTCACATTCCAGGATGTCTGGCTCTAGGTGACTGACCACACCATCTTGCTTATCCCAGTCATCAAAGCCTTTTTTGTTTAGTTCTTCTACATATTCTTGCCACCTCTTAATATCTTCTGCTTCTGTAAGATCCTTACTATTTCTGTCCTTTATCGTGCCCATGCTTGCATGAAATGTCCCCTTGATATCTCCAGTTTTCTTGAAGAAATCTCTAATCTTTCCCATTCTATTGTTTTCCTTTATTTCTTTCCACTGTTCATTTAAGAAAGCCTTGTTGTCTCTCCTTGCTATTCTCTGGAACTCTGCATTCAAATGGGTATATCTTTCCCTCTCTCATTTTCCTTTCACTTCTCTTCTTTCCCCAGCTATTTGTAAAGCCTCCTCAGACAACCAATTTGCCTTGCATTTCTTTTTCTTGGGGATGATTTTGGTCACCACTTCCTGTACAATGTTGTGAAATTCTGTCCATAGTTCCTCAGGCACTCTGTCTACCAGATCTAATTCCCTGAGTAATAGACTCATCACTTCCACTGTATAATCATAAGGGATTTGATTTATGTTGTACCTGAATGGCCTAGTAGTCTTCTCTACTTTCTTCAATTTAAGTCTGAATTTGGCAGTAAGGAGCTCACGATCTGAGGCACAGTCAGCTCCAAGTCTTGTTTTTGCTGCCCGTATAGAACTTCTCCATCTTTGGCTGCAAAGAATATAATCAATCTGATTTCGATATTGACCATTGATGATGTCCACGCATACAGTCATCTCGTGTTGTTGGAAAAGGGTGTGTGCTATGACCAGTGTGTTCTCTTGACAAAACTCTGTTAGGCTTTGCCCTGTTTCATTCTGTACTCCAAGGTCAAACTTGCCTGTTACTCCAGGTGTCTTCCTACTTTTGCATTCCAATCTTCTATGAAAAGGACATCGTTTTTCTTGGGTGTTAGTTCTAGAAGGTCTTGTAGATCTTCAGTGAAGTAGATCATGAGAGAAGTAGGTCATGTAGTAGGTCAACTTCAGCTTCTTTGGCACTAGTGGTTGCGGCATAGACTTGGATTACTGTGATGTTGAACGGTTTGCTTTGGAAACCAACCAAGGTCATTCTGTCATTTTTGAGATTGCACCCAAATACTGCATTTTGGACTCTTTTGTTGACTATGAAGACTGCTTCATTTCTTCTAAGGAATTCTTGCCCACAATGGTAGATATAATGGACATCTGAATTAAATTTTCCCATTCCCATCCATTTTAGTTCACTGATTCCTAGGATGTCAATGTTCACTCTTGTCATCTCCTGCTTGACCATGTCCAATTTACCTTGGTTCATGGACCTAACATTCTAGAATAGTGTTCTTTACAGCTTCAGACTTTACTTTCACCACCAAACACATCCACAACTGAGCATCATTTCTCCTTTGGCCCAGTCACTTCATTCTTTCTGGAGCTATTAGTAACTGCCCTCCACTCTTCTCCAGGATCATATTGGACACCTTCTGATCTGGGGGGCTCATCTTCTGATGTCACATCTTTTTTGCCTCTTCACTGTTCTTGGGGTTCCAAGTAAAGAATACTAGAGTGGTTTGCCATTTCCTCCTCCATTTTGTGGACCACATTTTCTAAGAACTCTTCACTGTGATCCATCTGTCTTGGGTGGCCCTGCATGGCATGGCTTATAGCTTTACTGAGTTATACAAGCCCTTTGATCATGACAAGGCTGTGATCCACAAAGGGGTGGTTGTCAGGATGTACTCAAAAATCAGATGTTCATATCCTTAGATGCCCTGTAAAACCTGGATGGTAAAACTGGGAGTGGCAATATATTTGACTCCAGCCATTAGGGAATGTCTCGGCTCAGAAAGTATGGATCACTAAACTATGTGTGGCTTAATCCAGGGAAGGAGCAAGTCAAGAACACACGGTTATCTGGACAGATAAAGAAACAGGTGTGGAGATGGGGAGCTGGAGAAAGACTAGGACATGAATATACTTACAAGGATGTATAGATTTATCATTATAGCAATATGTATAGAGGTGAATATAGATACCAATAAGTGCACGTAGAGAGAGAGGTATAAACAGAAAAGTGTAAAGAAGTGTTATACATGAGAGTTCATTTCCCTATGTATGATGATAGTGCAAGTAGGAGTTTTTCCCTTTTGCTCATCAAACACATTGTAGTTTTCCTAAAATGAACTTGTGTATCATTTGTGCAAAAGAAAACCTTTTTTTTTTAAAAAAAGAAAAGACAAGACTAAAGATACAGAAAAAGTGTAAAGCATTTTGTAGGAAATGCTTCAGACTAACAGACACATTCAGTTATCTCACATCTAGTTAGGGTATCGAGGCAAGTAGAGGGCTTCCATCATCAGGAAAAAGAGGAAATCTTTAAAGCTATGTGCATGGTCCCAATTAGTTAATAATATAACTGACTATATTTTATTTCTGTGAAATAGTTACTATCGACAAATGACCATCTTTGATAAATATCCAATTTTAAACCAAGCTGTTCCAGGACAGAGTAGTGCTTCTTTGTGGGTATTTCTGATCCAGAAAGGCTTTTTAACATGCACATTACTTTCAGAACCTGCAGCACATTCTTTTATTAATGATAATATACAAATAGGTCCGTGATAAAATGGATTCATCTCATTGTAAATGATTCTTATCCTCTGAGGAAGGATTTGTTATATGAAGCATCAAAAGTTATTATTAACCAGCGTTTCCTGCTGGTCCAGTGGTTAAGAATCTGCCTTACAATGGAAGGGACACTGGTTTGATCCCTGGTCTGGAAAGAGCCCACAAGCCATGGAACAACTAAACCTGTGCACCACAATTACTAAGCCAGTGCTCTAGAGCCCGTGCTCTGCAGCGAGAGAATCCGGAGCACCACAGCGGAGAGCAGCTCTGCACGTGGCAACTCGAGAAAAGCCCCCATGCAGCAACGAAGACCCACCACAGCCAAAAAATTAAATAAAGTAAAAAATAAATCTAAAAGAAAAAGTTATTACTAACCATGTGGGAGAACTAAGACAGTGAAGCATTGTATTAGTTGCCTGTTTCTGTGTAAAAATCACCATAAACTTACCAGCTTGAAACACACCTCTTTATTATCTTACACTTCTCTATAGTTCAGGTATCTGGGCAGGTTTGGCTTGTTTTTCTGCTCAGGGTCTCACCAGGTTGAAAATTGAGGTGGGAGTAGGCTACATTCTTCTCCGGAGTTTCTACTGTGGTTCTTTCAAACTCCTTCTGATGTGGGCAGAATTCAGTTCCTTGAAGTTTAGAGAACTGAGGGCTCTTTCTTCACTGGCTGATGACTAGGGACTTCTCGCTCAGTTCCTTAATGCCAGTCACATTCCTTTTCATGTGATCCCTGCAGTCTTCAGGAATGACATGTAAAGTCATTCTTATTCTGTGAATCATTTTTTACTTCTGCCTTCCACTTCTTTTTAAAAGGCTCCACATAAGTTGATCAGGACTACCCAGATAACCTCTGTATTTTAAAGTTCCTCTGGACTGGGAACTTTAATTAGTAATTGCAACATCACCTTCCAGCAGTACCTAGGCTAGTGTTTGTTGGATATCCAGGGGATGAGAATCTGAGGTGGAGGGAATCCATCTTTAGAATTCTGCCAGGCATGAAATATTCAGCTTGAGATGAACCAAATGCCCTACTTGAAAAAATAGCTCAAAGTGCTATTTTCAGCACATACAGAAATTATTAAAATAGTGTTAAGTAATATTAAAGTTCTAAATAATTAAAATAATTTTAAGTAATGTGTTTGCTATTAGTTCAGCAGATAAATTTCTTTAAAAAGAAAAAAAAGAACTTAAGAAAGAGCTGAATATGGATAAATGAGTGAGTGTAAGTCACTCAGTTGTATCAAACTCTTTGCTCATGGACTATAGCGTCCGTGGAATCTCCAGGCCAGAATACTGGAGTGGGTAGCCTTTCCCTTCTCCAGGGTATCTTCCCAACCCAGGGATCAAGCCTAGGTTTCCCACATTGCAGATGTATTCTTTACCAGCTGAGCTACAAGGAAACCCATGGATAAACAAAATGTGTTACACACATACAGTGGATATTATTCAGCCTTAAAAAGAAAGGAAATTCTGACACATGCTACAACTGATAAACCTTGAAGACATTATACTAAGTGAAATAAGCCATTCACAAAAGGACAAATGTATGATTCCACTTGCACGAGGTACCTAGGGTAGCCAGATTAAAAGAAACAGAAATTAGAATGGTGGTTGGCAGTGCTGGCGAGAGGGAAAATGAGGAGTTAGTGCACCCACTAAAGGTGCAGAATTTTCTTGCAAAAAGAAAAGAATTCTTGAGATGGATGGTGCTGATGGTTGCACAAGAATGTGAATGTACTTAGTGCTGCTAAGTAAAGTCACTCAGTCATGTCCGACTCTTTGTGACACTATGTGCCAGGCTCTTCCATCCATGGAATTCTCCAGGCAAGAGTACCGGAGTGGGTTGCCATGCCCTCCTCCAGGGGATCTTCTTGACCCAGGGACTGAACCTGTGACTCTTACGTCTACCTGCACTGGTAGGCATGTTCTTTACCACTAGTGCCACCAGGGAAGCCCCCAAATGGTTAAGATGGCAAAGTTTATGTTATGTGAACTTTACGACTGTTTTTTGAAAGAAGAGTTGTATAAAATAAATGATGATGAACAATGAAACGAATAAAACATTGAACTAAGTCTAAGTAATTCTTGTTTATGTTACTATTAAAAACATTACTGATATAAAAATAGTTATTAAAAGAATTAAAAAAATTTTCACTATGAATAATAAAAGTTTAAATGATCTAAATAGAAACTAGGAGGCAAGAGAAGAGGAAAGAAGAAAAATTGTGTTTAAATTACCTTACCAAATGAAAGCAATAGATTCTGTTTCATTGATGACATCTGACTAAAAAATATAAGTTCAGATGTCTTTAAATTTCAAAGGTAATCACATAAAATAAAGATGAGATATATAGCTTCCAAATCATTTGATGGAAAAAAAAATAAATCAAGAGTAGGACAGCAGGATTTGAAGTGCTTAGCTTCAAATCCTAACTCCACCACTTCTAAATAGTAATTCTGAAAGCTGCAGTAACAGAAATTAGTTACAATACAATTTCAATGGGAAACTAACAAGTATTTCATAACTGCAACTCTACAGAAATATGTGTGTATAGTAAAACCAAAGAAAAGGAAATCAGATGTCTTGAAAACTTACCATGACCAAAAATGTGCCAGATAGTTCATGTACATTCTCTTATTTATTTTTCACTACAACCATAGTGAAAGTCATATAGTCGTGTCCGACTCTTTGCGACCCCATGGACTATACAGTCCATGGAATTCTCCAGGCCAGAATACTGGAGTGGGTAGGCTTTCCCTTCTCTAGGGGATCTTTCCAACTCAGGGATCAAACCCAGGTCTCCTGCATTTCAGGTGGATTCTTTACCAGCTGAGCCACAAGGGAAGTCCAAGAATATGGGAGTGGGTAGCCTATTCCTTCTCCAGTGGATCTTCCTGACCCAGGAATCAAACCAGAGTCTCTTGCATTGCAGGCGATTCTTTACCAGCTGAGCTCTCATAACTTTATGTCAACTTTACATCTGATGTCAAGTAATTTCTGTAGCCTTACACAAAGTATTAAGTGGCAGACCCAGAATTTGAGCCCCAAATTAACTGACTCTAGAAAATAAATTCTTGAGATAAGACTGGGATAGAAAGTTAAGAGGGCTGGTAATACTAAGAGTATTTCTAATTTTGATTTTTTTTGCTACTATTAGGTTATCTTATCTTTAAAAACTATGGTTATATTTTCAAACAACCTAGGAATTAATCAACAGCAAGTTTTAGAATTGGTGCACAATAGCATGTGTGCTATGAATACAATTACACACAAAAATATCTTCAAATGAAAAAAACTGGAACCAAACATGAAATAAGTGGGATTGTGTTAAGGGAGAGGGCTGAGGGTGAAAAAAAAATTTTTTTTGGCCACACCACAAGGCTTGTGGAATATTAGTTCCCTGACCAGGGATCGAACTCAGGTCATCGTCAGTGAAAGTTCTGAGTCCTAACCACTGGACAACCAGGGAATTCCCTGAGGGTAATTATTTTTACGTACAATTTTCTTTGTCTCTTTTCACAGCCTTTGTTTTAAAGTCTATTTTATCGGATATGAGTATTGCCACTCCTGCTTTCTTTTGGTCTCTATTTGCGTGGTATATCTTTTCCAGCCCTTCACTTTCAGTCTGTATGTGTCCCTTGTTTTGAGGTGGGTCTCTGTAAGCAGCATATAGAGGGTCTTGTTTTTGTATCCATTCGGCCAGTCTTTGTCTTTTGGTTGGGGCGTTCAACCCATTTACGTTTAAGGTAATTATTGATAAGTATGATCCCGTTGCCATTTACTTTATTGTTTTGGGTTCGGGTTTATACACCCTTTCGTGTTTCCTGTCTAGAGGATATCCTTTAGAATTTGTTGGAGAGCTGGTTTGGTGGTGCTGAATTCTCTCAGCTTTTGCTTGTCTGTAAAGCTTTTGATTTCTCCTTCGTATTTGAATGAGATCCTTGCTGGGTACAGTAATCTGGGCTGTAGGTTATTGTCTTTCATCACTTTGAGTATGTCTTGCCATTCCTCCTGGCCTGAAGAGTTTCTATTGACAGATCAGCTGTTATCCTTATGCGATCTTTGTTAATTTGATTAATATGTGTCTTGGGGTGTTTCGCCTTGGGTTTATCCTATTTGGGACTCTCTGTGTTTCTTGGACTTGGGTGATTATTTCCTTCCCCATTTTAGGAAGTTTTCAACTATTATCTCCTCAAGGATTTTCTCATGATCTTTCTTTCTGTCTTCTGGGACTCCTATAATTCGAATGTTGGAGCGTTTCATATTGTCCTGGAGGTCTCTGAGATTGTCCTCGTTTTTCGTGTTCATTTATTTCTACCATTCTATCTTCTATTTCACTAATCCTATCTTCTGCCTCTGTTATTCTGCTATTTGTTGCCTCCAGAGTGTTTCTGATCTCATTTATTGTGTTATTCATTATATTTTGACTCTTTTTTATTTCTTCTAGGTCCTTGTTAAACCTTTCTTGCATCTTCTCAATCCTTGTCTCTAGGCTATTTATCTGTGTTTCCATTTTGATTTCAAGATTTTGGATCATTTTCACTATCAATATTCGGAATTCCTTCTCCGGTAGATTCCTACTTCTTCCTCTTTTGGTTGATTTGGTGGGCAACTCTCCTGTTCCTTTACCTGCTGAGTATTCCTCTGTCTCTTCATCTTGGTTATATTGCTGCGTTTGGGGTGGCCTTTTTATATTCTGATAATTTGTGGAGTTCTCTTTTTTATGGAGCTTCCTCACTTTGGGTGGGGTTCTATCAGTGGCTTGTCAAGGTTTCCTGGTTAGGGAGGCTTGTGTTGGAGTTCTGGAGTGCAGTGGAGTGACCCGTAATGGGTTATGAGACATCAAAGGTATTGGGATAATTTTGAGCTGCCTGTATATTGAGGCTCAGGAGTGTTCCTGTGTTGCTGGAGAATTTGCGTGGTATGTCTTGTTTTGGAACTTGTTGGTCCTTGGGTGGAGCTTGGTTTCAGTGTAGGTATGAAGGCTTTGATGAGCTCCTATTGCTTAATGTTCCCTGAATTCAAGAGTTCTCTAATGTTTTCAGGCTTTGGGTTTAAGCTTCCTGCTTCTGGTTTTCAGTTTTATTTTCACAGTAGCCTCTAGACTTCTCCATCTATACAGCACCGATGATAAAACATCTAGGTTAAAGATGAAAAGTTTCTCCACCTTGAGGGACACTCAGAGAGGTTCACTGAGTTACAAGGAGAAGAGAAGATGGAGGGGTAGTTAGAGGTAACTGGAATGAGATGTGGTGAGAGCAAGCTAGCCAGTAGTCACTTCCTTATGTGAACTCTATAGTCTGGACCACTCAGAGGTATTTACAGAGTTATACGGGAAGAGGAGAGGGAGGAAGTAGACAGAGGTGACCAGGAGGATAAGAGAGGAATGAGTAGGAGAGACAAATCCTGCCAGTAACCAGTTCCTTAGGTGTTCTCTACCGTCTGGAACACACAGAGATTCACAGAGTTGGATAGAGAAGAGATGGGGAGAAAAGAGACAGAGGCCACCTGGTGGAGAAAAAGGAGAGGCCAGAGGAGGAGAGAGTGGACAAGCCAGTAATCTTGCTCTCAGGTAAACTTGGGTAGTGAAGTTTGGGTTTTTAAATGTACAAAATTGACAACAAAGATTAAAAATCTGATTTTGAAGACAATGGTCTGCTTTTCTGGTTGCCTGATGTCCTCTGCCAGCCTACAGAAGTTGTTTTGCGGAGTTTGCTCGGCGTTGAAATGTTCTTTTGAGGAATTTGTGAGGGAGAACGTGATCTTCCCGTCCTATTCCTCCGCCATCTTTCCCTCCCCAGCCTACGTACAATTTTAAAATGTTGCATTATTTTCAATAACAACAGTTAAAAAGTAAAGGAGAAAAAGGAGAGAGGAAGTTAAACACTGAAATTTAAAATTCTGGCTCACCCAAGTAGGAGGAGCGGTCTGCTTTGATGTGTCTCAAGACCCAGAATTCACTTAGTTTGGCCTCTAAGTTCACTGGAGCAACTTCAGCATGGTGATGGGCAGATGGTGGCCACATTGAGGTTTTCTGAGTCCTTCTGTAGCAAACCAGGTCAAAAAATAAGCACAGCAATGCATTGACTCATTTCTACTCTTGTTCCCTCATTTTAGGGGGCTTGACAAGTAAATATTTGGGCTGCACAAAGTCAACAGACTTTGGCCCTCTGTGGTCTGTATTAGTGAAGTCGCTCAGTCGTGTCCAACTCTTTGTGACCCCATGAACTGTAGCCTACCAGGCTCCTCTGTCCATGGGATTTTCCAGGCAATAGTACTGGAGTCAATTGCCACCTCCTTCTCCAAGATGGTCTGTATTGGGACCATCTATACGCCCAGAATAGCCTTTGGACAACAGAAACTCGTGGACTTTTGTGATACTCTTGAGGGCAACTTAACCTCTCCCAAGGTCCAGGAATCAGGGCGAGGGATATTAATAATCTAGGGATATCCACAGAGACAAAGCTCTGAATGGAGCCGAGGCTAAAAAACAGTGGAAGAACAAGTACCAAGATGGGTCAAACTGCAGACCTGGGGTCCACCTTAATTCCAGAAAATAGAAGCTTATTGTCTGAGGACATTCCTAAACGGCTGCGGCTCTGCCTGCTGAGTTGCACTGCCCTGTCTTCAAAGTCCCTCCTAATCTGCCAAAACTGGGAGATGGAACAGAGAAACGTTTGCGCCTGGTACCACATGAACTTGCATAGTTCCAAAAATGACTTTCATTGGCTTTGTATGTCCTCTTCTCATCCCCAGCTTGTCACACCTACTTGTCGTTGTCCAGTCACGAAGTCATGTCCAGCTCTTTGCAAACCCATGGGCTGCAGTATGCCAGGCCTCCCCATCCCTTACTGTATCCTGGAGTTTGCCCAAGTTCATGTTCATTGAATCGGTAATGCCATCCAAGAAATAATCCTGCTAAAATACAAATTTGAGTGTATTGCTTCCCTCATAAACGAAAACCTTCAAGGACCCCTCAGTGCCTGCCTCCTCAGTGCCTGCTATTTTCCTAGTCTGTCATCATCTGACATTAACCAACTCTGCAGATACGTGAAAGAAAGTGAAAGTGTTAGTCACTCAGTCATGTCCAACTCTTTAAGACCCCATGGACTGTAGCCCTCCAGGCTCCTCTGTCCATGGGATTCTCCAGGCAAGAATGCTGGAGTGGGTTTCCATTCCCTTCTCCAGGGGATCTTCCTGACCCAGGGATTGAACCCAGGTCTTCTGCATTGCAGGTAGATTCTTCATTGGCTGAGCCCCTACAGGTACTTGACTTCGGTCAAATCAACCTAGTCAGCATCCCATTGAGATACTTGCTTGTTCCTCCCTACCTTTGGGACTGTGTGTGCACAGGTCTCTCCACCTCTCCAAAACTGAACCAGCTTGGGGCATATAACAAAGTTTCAGTAGAAATGAACTGAAAAATGACCATGTGTATGGTAGTTATCTTTGTGAATGTAGGAGTTACAATGGAAAAATGCCAATGAGAGAGTTGGAGGAGAAGATGACCCTTTTTGAAGAAAATATTTTCCAAACAGTTTCCTAAAAACACTCCTCCTGGAGATATCAGTACATGTCACTGCAATCTGTGTCCTCCTGGGAGTGTCATAGTGTCCATAAGGGCATGACGGAAGTCATGTGATTAAAGAAAAAAAAACCCTAGCATTTAGCCCAGAATTTCCCAAATGTATTTGATTATGGAACTCTGATTTACTGTCACACCTATTAGAATCCCTTAGAAGAAGCATTTTATAGGATATGACTGAGAAATATTACTTTAAGTTGGTCCTTTTTCACTGGGATTTTTGAATCCCAGTAGTCTTTTCCCTCAGCTTCCCTGGTGGCTTAGAGGTTAAAGCGTCTGCCTCCAATATGGGAGACCCGGGTTCGATCCCTGGGTCAGGAAGATCCCCTGGAGAAGGAAATGGCAATCCACTCCAGTATTCTTGCCTGGAGAATCCCATGGATGGAGAAGCCTAGTAGGTTACAGTCCACGGGGTCGCAAAGAGTCGGACATGACTAAGCGACTTCACCTCACCTTAGTCTTTTCCGTAAATGCCCATGAATATAAACATTTGGAAAGAGTCTTGAGAGACCAGTTGTCTCCCAATATTTCTTCTCCTGTTTTTCCAGAACAACAAATTTTAGTTGGGCACATGGCTTCCAAGAATAAAGTCAAGATGCTATACCACCTTGGACATTTTTGTGAGAGAAAAAACTATTTCTATCTGTTTGTGCTCAGTTGCTCAGTCATGTCCAACTTTTAGCAGCCCCATGAAATTTAGCCTTCCAGGCTTCTTTGTCCATGGAATTTTTCAGTCAAGAATGCTGATGTGGAATGTCATTTCCTACTCCAGGAGATCTTCCTGACCCAGGGACTGAAACTGTGTCTCTTGCATTTTCTGCATTGACAAGTGGATTCCTTACCACCAGGGCAATTGAAAAGCCCATTTCTATCTTCTTCAGGTGGTATTATTTTCTATCTCTGTCACTTGCAGCAAGCCTATATTCTCACAAATGCGGTTACCATTTATTCCTCTGTCTAACCAGAACAGTGTCCCTATCACTTAGGGAATGCTTTCCTACTTTCTAACAATGCAGTTCTTGGGGAGTCTGCAGAGTCCCATTTTCCTGTCCATTGTAAGGGTTGTAGGAATGGACACAGGATCCACTCTGGCCAAACGGAACGCTTTCTGGGATTTTTCTACCTGAAGCTGGCTCCTTACCAGTTATGAGGCTAATCAGAGCATGAACTGAAGATTCCTAAGGATCTCGTTCTGAAATAGGAGGGAAGGGGACAGGGCACAAACTTTAAAAGAATGCCATAGCCACAGGTCATGACATAAATGGTTAAAAACAACTAGGTCCAAGATGGAAGACAAGACTTCCACTAGACTTTGAGCCTCAGCATACACTAATTGTAACACATCAGTATGCTAAATGACACACCCATAGGCACCGTGACAGTTCCAAGGCCAACCATAAAAGGTCAAAAGTGGGTCATAGCCTGATTCTTGGAACTCCCCACCCCTTCCCCTAAATAGCTGAAATACTCCCACTTATTAGCCTGTGCAGTTAGCCACCCCTATAAAAACTGACAACCCTGTACTCTAGTGCCACTCTCACCTTCTGAGGTGGCTTACACTCTGTGGACTGTGTTCCTCTCTAAATAAATCCACTTCTTACCCAACACTTTGTCTCTCACTGAATTCTTTCTGCAGTGAGACATTAAGAACCTGAGTTTCATAGAGTCCTGAGACCACGTGTGTGATCTCAATTAAAAGATCATGAGTTCAAGTCCCAATCCAAGTTGTACAGTTTCAGTTCCAGCCTTCTTATGGAGACTGATGGCCCAAGTAATTGGAGCCAACCAGCATAGTAACTTAGGTCTTATTCCCTGGAAACAGACTTTGAAAAGAGTTATGTGCAACAGATTCCTGAGGAAGGGCTTCTTAGGGGAAATGAGATGGGAGAAGACGGGGAAGAAAACCTGATTTAGGGCAGCACTTCAGGTGCAGTCCAGCCTCACCTGAGCTCTTGAGTTACCTTGCCCTCAGGCAAGAGAACTGGACTTTTCCTTCTCCTATGCTATCACTCATTGATTAAGGGCTGTCCCAGGAAATGCAGGTGACACTAGGGATAAAGAACCTGCCTGCCAATGCAAGAGACATAAGAGACATGGGTTTGATCCTTAAGTCAGGAAGATCCATTGGAGGAGGGCATGGCAACCCACTCCAGTATTCTTGCCTGGAGAATCTCATGGACAGAGGAGCCTGGTTGGCAATAGTCCATAGAGTCACAAAGATTCAGACACAACTGAGATGCCTTAGCATGCAGGGAATGTAGAATCCTAGAGCTTATAGGAGAGCTCTAAGAACTCCAAAACCATCCTCCCATGAAAGTCACAGACCTGAAAAAGAACAGAAACCCCAGGGCTGGGCACACATAACCAGTGAAAGGACTGCCAGAGGATCTGGATGCCACACTGATAGTAACTGCTGCACAGCCAAAGTCACTATCTGGAAAGTTAACTGCTGGAGCGAGCTTGGAGGTCTAGGGTGTTGTCAGGGCACTGCTGGAGGGATAGAGCTGAAGATTCAGACTGAGGCCTTGCACCAGTGACACCACCGGGAGAGCATCTCTGGAGCCCAGGTGAAGAGCAGTTTGCCAAGCCCAAACAAGCTCTGGGATGGGTGAGCCCAAGGCCAATCTAAGGTTTGGGTTGGTGAGTGTTGATGGTGCAAGGTGAGAAAATAGGAAAAGAGCTATCTTGTCCTTCTCACATTTTTTTTTTTTATGTTGTTAAGAAGTAGGAAAATTTGTTTGAAAGATTTATTTGCTTAATTTATTTATTTATAGTTATCTATTTGGCTCAGCTGGGTCTTCGTTGCTGAATGTGGGCTTTCTCTAGCTGCAGTGAGTGGAGGCTACTCTTCATTGTGGTGTATGGACTTCTCATTGATGGGGTTTCTCTTCTTGCCCATGGACAGAGGAGCCTGGCAGGCTACAGCCCACGGGGTTGCAAAGAGTCGGACACAACTGAGCGACTAACACTTTCACTTTTCACTTTTTTCTTCTCTTACTGTGGCTCCTAGGCTCTAAAGCACAGGCACAGTAGTTGTGGCACACAGGCTTATTTGCTTCAAGGCATGTGGAATCTTGTGCAAGCTTCCTGATGGGAGGGACTGGCCATGAGGAAAACTGCGTCTTGTTCTGGTGGGCAAGGCCATGCTCACTAAGTCTTTAATCCAATTTTCTGCTAATGGGTGGGGCTGTGTTCCCTCCCTATAGTTTGACCTGAGGCAATGGTAGGGGCAATGGTGACCTCCTTCAAAGGGACTTACGCCAGCATGCTGGGCCTCTCAGGATTGTTGTAGTCAGTACCCCTGACCCTGTGGTAGGCCGAGTTGACCCACACCTCCACCAGACTCCCAAGCACGCATAGCCAAGTCTGGCTCAGTCTTTTGTGAGGTTACTGCTACTTTCTTCTGGGTCCTGGTGTGCACAAGGTTTTGCTTGTATCCTCCAAGAGTCTCTGTTTCCCCAGTCTTGTAGAACTTCTGTAATTAAATCCTGCTGACCTTCAAAGTTGGACTCTCAGATGTAAGAGCTGGAAAATAAAAAATGGCTGAGCATTGAAGAACTGATGCTTTTGAACTGTGGTGCTGGAAAAGATGCTTGAGAGTCCCTTGGACAGCAAGGAGATCAAACCTGTCAATCCTAAAGGAAGTCAACCCTGAATATTCATTGGAAGGGCTAATGCTGAAGATAAAGCTCCAATACTTTGGCCATCTGATGCAAAGAGGTGACTCACTGGAAAAGACCCTGAGGCTGGGAAAGATTGAAGGCGGGAGGAGAAGGGGGTGACAGAGGATGAGATGGTTGGATGATATTACTGACTCAGTGTATATGAATTTGAGCAAACTCTGGGAGATGGTAAAGGACAGGGGAGCCTAGCATGCTGCAGTTCATGGGGCTGCAAAGAATCACACGCAACTGAGTGACTGAACAACAACGAATGTGGAATCTTACCAGACCTGGGATCAAAACTGTGCCCCTTGCATTGGCAGGTGGGTTCTTAACCGTTAGACCACTAGCGAAGCCCCCCACCCACTTGACTGTCCCTCTTGACACCTGCATTTCACTCTTCTCTGTTCCACAACTACATTCTTCTAGGCCCATGGTGGCTGTTCCCAGTGCCATCCTTGCACCTTGCTCCTTTGTGTGGCACTTTTGGTAACAACTCCTCTCAAGGTAGAATGCTTGACCTCTGCCCTGATGTTGGGCCCCTGAGCCTGCTCATCTGGCAGCAGCTTTCACAGAAGATCATGGTCACATCTGTTCTGCAGTGGTTTCTGTTGAAAGCGCACTTTTGACCAGCTCTGTGCATCTATCTCTGGTCAGTTTCATTGTGAATGGCTACCACTAGAAACCTTCAGAAGAGTGCCCCTGGGTATAGATGCTTCCGTGATTACTTGGAGGGCTGGAAGTACCAGGAATGTCCCCCCTTCTCCATGGCCAGTAGACAAACATTGGTGTGGGAGTACAATAGCCCAGTTCCTTTGCCTGGGTGTGTAATTTACTCTCAGCTCTGGAATGATCAGGCCAGGCCTGACATTCTTGCTAGGCTTCCTCGCCTCCCCTGTCCTGCTTCCCCCGCCTCACCACCTTACAGGTTTCTCCTGGAAACACTTCTTTCATAAACCCTAAATGAAAATTCAGGTACAACCTGATCCACAACTCCAAAGTTCATCGAGGTGCTCGTTTTGTAACTGGAACTCACTGAATACTAAGTAATTGACTGATAAAGTACATAGCAATGATGGCATTCTGATGTTGCCCCAGCAGGCAGTCCCCCTTATCACCTGCACTCAATTTTCTTAATTAAAATCATCACTCTCATATTCTCAGCCAGTCAGTGCATGGAAGGTAGACTCCTACCCAAGCTCCCACATGGATCCTAATTGGTTTAAGACGATCAATAGACTCCATTCCTCTGCCCACAGAGATTAGTTCCATCTTGGGCAGGAAACCAGACTGATCTAATGGGAAGTCATCTTACCATTAGACTGAGGAGTTGTCTGTTTGGATTGCCGGGAAGGAAGAGCCTCCTCACAAGGCCCAGGAAGAAAGGGTTGGCTGGTGCTGCTCCCACCACCCTGGGAAGGGAAACAACATCTAGAGACAGAACTGAAATGCAAGAGAAGCTAGTCCTGGTCCCATCATTTGAGCCCCAGATAGAAGACTATTATTTGCAGGAGCCTCTAAATTCCTTTTTATTAATTTATTAGTTGATTTGAGTTGGATAGTTTTTCTTTTATTTGTACACTTAAGAGTACTAAATGATTCCTTGACTCTTTCTGGAAGTAGTCTGATTTTGAGATTACTTTAAGGAGTTCTTTATGTATTCTGAATGCTTCATTATAAGGATGAATTAAAATGAAACTTTTCCCCTGGGGAGGAGGAATTCATGTTCAGTGGGTATACAGTTTCAATTTTGCAGGATAAAAAGATTTAGAGACTCTTTGTTGTACAACAATGAGGATATACTAAACATTACTGAAATGTACATTTAAATAGTTATTATGGTAAACTTAATTTTGTGTGTTTTTACCAAATAAAACAACATAGAATGTAAGTATATACATATATCTAAGTGCATCAAGCATACCATTCAAATGAGTGCATTTTATGGTAAATTACAACCTAGTAAAATTATTTTTTTTAAAAAGATGCTTTCCCTATAGCAGCAGTCCCTAACCTTTTTCGCACCAGGAACCAATTTCATGGAAGGTGATTTTTTTCCACGGACTGGGGATAAGGGCAGGGGTGGGGGTTGGTTTCAGGATGATTCTCATGAGGAGCACACAATGTATATCCCTGGAATGTGCAGTTCACAGTAGGGTTTGTGCTTTTAAGAGAATCTAATGCTGCTGCTGATCTGACAGGAGGCAGAGCTCAGATGGTGATAGGAAGCAGCTGTAAATACAGATGAAGCTTTGCTTGTTTGCCACTGCTCACCTCCTTCTGTGCAGCCCAATTCCTAACAGGCGTGGGTGGCAGGGACCCTCTGTTCTATAGAGTCCCAACCTCATGATATCCTGTGTCATGAGCAATTTCACAATTACTGTCAAGATTTCCAGCAATGGGCCAAGGACCCAATTTTCTTATTGGACAGGGAATGCTGTGGTGCAATTTTTACGCTATTCAGAGGGGATAACGTGATTCTGTGACTTGAAACAAAATCATTAACTATTGTTGAGCAGGTGGACCAATAATGTGTGGATGCCTGTTAGATATTCTTATTGATATTCTTTAAATTAATTTATTCACTCTTTCAATAGATATTTACTGAGTAATCACTATATGATAGGCACTGTCTTAGGTGTTGAAGATATGATAATGACCAAAACAGACAAAAATATGTGCCCTCATGGATTACATTCTAGTAGGGGAGAAACACATAAATAAGATAAATGTATAAATGTATACCATGATGGATAGTGAAAAGTATTACAGGAGAAACATAAATAAGGAATATGGAGGACAGAGGTTAGCCTAAATGAGAAGGCAACATTGGAGTAAAGATTTCATGAATGAAAGACGAACATCAACCTCACTGCCTTGTGGAAGTATAATCTGAGGCAGCATAGTGAGGAAATTGTGCCAGGAGAAAAGGGAGGATGCAGCCACATCAGTTGTACACAGCCAGGGCCAGCTTCACAGATGTGTAGCCTATGAAATTTTACAGGGACCCACTCTGAGAAGCACCCAATGCATAGTTTATGCTCTGTGGTCACCATCTTGAAATTATATAAATTTTAAAACAAGGGACCCTGCATTTTCATTTTGTGCTTTATTATGTAGCTGGCCCTGCATATAGCACTTTATTTTGGGGGTTCAGCAATGCCTTTGAAGCTGAAACTCCAATAATTTGGCCACCTGATGCAAAGAACTGACTCATTAGAAAAGACCCGGATGCTGGGAAAGATGGAAGGCAGGAGGAGAAGGGGACGACAGAGGATGAGATGGCTGGATGGCATCACTGGCTCAATGGGCATGAGTTTGAGTAAACTCCGGGAGTTGGTGATGGATAGGGAGGCCTGGCGTGCTGAAGTCCATGGGGTCACAAAGAGTCAGACATGACTGAGCGACTGAACTGAACTGAACTGAATTGAATGCCTTCTCCCTAACACTCCCCTCAAAACCACAAGTACTACAAAACATTAATACTCTGGATATCAATGATTTGCATCTATAAAATATTGGTGTGAATTGTTTTTCTTCTAACTGATCTTGGGTGGCCTGCAATAGCTTGGAGCATGGCTTGGATTCCCAACCAGCAATTAAGGCTAGGTTGCAGTGGTGAAAACACCAGATCCTAGCCATTAGACCAGTGGTCAGTGACAAGGGCCCTGGCTCTTTGACTTTGCAGAAAAGAATTTCCACAAAGTCGGAAAGTAGTGAAGCAAGTAAAGTATTTAGTAGGAGAGAAAAGAGTATAGTACGTGTGGACAGACACACAGGCAGAGGGAGAGTGCCTGAGTTGCACCCACATAACATTTAAAATCACTTATATGAGGCATTTCTTCTGGTTTTCTTTGGCCAGTCATTATGATTCACCTGGTTCACTTTCCATATTTGGTATATCTCAGGATCCTTCCTTGTGTGTGCACACATCTCTTAGCTAAGATGGATCCTACTGAAAAGTCAGCTGGGTAGAATACCCCTTGACATGACTCCCCTTTGGCCTCCTAGGAGCCTTTTCTGTGTTTGTACGGTCCGGGAGATCTCCTGACTTTGGGAATGAGAAATATGTGGTCTGTGCAGGATCTAGCCTCCTCCCTTAATTGTCCTGCTATTCTTGTTTTGGAATTTCCATCAATAGAGAATGAATCCCATCAATAGAGAATGAATCTCCATCAATAGAGAATGAATCTCCAGTTGCTTTACTCTGGGGGGACTCATTTGCCTCCTGCCTCATGACAAGTTTGAAGTGTGAGATAGAAACTATATCAGTCAGGGTAGGCTGGGTTATGATGCATAACAGAAACTCTAAATTCTAGTGGCTTTAAACAAAGGTTTATTTCCCTCTCACACTACACATTTACTATGAGTCACTTAGGAGCTCTTCTGTGCATCATCCTTACTCAGGACTCACTAGAGGAAGTGGAAACAAGGGCTACTGTGCACCGGCTCTTACAGCTTATCAGAAGTGACAAGCATGACTCAAACTCACATTTCATTGGCCAATCACAAGTCACATGAGGACACCCAGCCTGAAGGAACAAGGAAGTACAAAGAGGAGTCCAGGAATGGGCACATTTGTTAACCAATTGTTCTAACACCATTTTTAAAACAACTCATCCTTCCTCTCATGATTTTAATTGTGCATTTGTCATATACTAAATTTTTTTATTGATATTTAGGCCTCTTTTTGAATAATCTTTCTGTTCCACTTACTTCTCTTTTCATGTGTGTGCAGAATTATTCTGTTTTAATTTCTGTAGCTTTACAATGTCATACAATATCAAAAAGGATAATAAGTACCCCCTCAAGTTTCTCTCTTGAAATCTTTTTCTGGTTAGTATCATCCCTTTAATTTTTAGATAGATTTAAGAATCACTTTGTCAAGTCCTCCTTACCCCTTCTACATGATTTTGATTACAATGGAATTATATTTGTAGAAAAATGTATAACTCTTTACAATATAAACTTACTAATTTGGACATGACCTTGGGCAAACTCTGAGAGATGGTGAAAGACAGGGAGGCCTGGCGTGCTGTAGTCCATGGGGTTGCGAAGAGTTGGACACAACTTGGCGACTAAACTAATCTCTCAAGTATCTCAGCAAGCTTTTATTATTTTCTTCAAATATATTCAGTGACTTCCTATTAATTTGATTTCTAGGTATTTTGTTTCATAGTTGGTGTGAGTGGAACCCTTATTATGGTTTCTAATCATTAGTCTAGTATAGTAGAAGGGTTCTTGATTTTACTAGTTTGTAATAATCCATCCTACTGAACTATTTTAAAAAAACCTTTTTTTTCTGTAGATTGTCGTTTATTTACAAATTATGATTAGTCTCGTTCTCTTCCTTTTTTAAAAGCCAAATTTTATACTTCTCATTTCTGCATCAAGACTGAAACTTGGAGAGTTAACTGATGCAGTTTTATTTCCACTGTTTTCTGTGACCTAGTTGCTACTTCTTCTACCATTTCTCTCTAGCAGTTAATGTGTTCTGCACTTATGGGCCTAGGGAATGGGATGACACAGCAGAATACATAGGGAAAGGAGGTCAAATTCTTGGAGCTTGCAATTTGAAATGTTTACCAGATTTAGAAGAACAAACGTGGAAGTGATGAAGCCTTTGTAGTGAGTAATCAAGATGGCCTCTGGACCACAGCTGATCCATGAGTTGTTTGTCACTGGTCCATGGTGGTAGAAAACTACAGGCCAATATCACTGATGAACATAGATGCAAAAATCCTCAACAAAATTTTAGCAAACAGAATTCAACAACACATCAAAAAGCTCATACACCATGATCAAGTTGGGTTTATTTGAGGGATAGAAGGATTCTTCAATATACAGAAATCAGTCAATGTGATACACTATATTAACAAATTGAAAGATTAAAACCATATGATCATCTCAATAGATGCAAAAAAAGCCTTTGACAAAATTCAGCACCTATTTATTATTAAAACTCTTCAAAATATGGGCATAGAAGGAACCTACTTCAACATAGTAAAGGCCATATATGATAAGCCTACAGCAAATATTATTCTCAATGGTGAAAAACTGAAAGCATCCCCCCTAAGATCAGGAACAAGACAAGGGTGTCCACTTTCACCACTATTATTCACTATAGTTCTGGAAGTCCTAGCGACAGCAATCAGAGAAGAAAAAGAAATAAAAGGAAAGGAAGAAGTAAAGCTCTCACTGTTTGCAGATGACATGATACTGTACATAGAAAACCCTAAAGATAGTATCAGAAAATTACTAGAGCTAATCAGTGAATTTAGCAAAGTTGTAGGATGCAAATCAATACACAGAAATCACTTGCATTTCAATATACTAACAATAAAAAATCAGAAAGAGCAATTAAGGAACCAATCCTATTCACCACTTCAACAAAAAGAATTAAATATCTAGGAATAAACTTACCTAAGGAGACAAAAGAATTGTACATAGAAAATTATAAGACACTAATGAAAGAAATCAAGGATGACATAAACAGATGGAAAGATAGTCCATGTTCCTGAGTAGGAAGAATCAATATTGTGAAAATGACTATACTACCAAAAGCAATCTACAGATTTAATGCAATCCCTATCAAATTACCAATGGTATTTTTCACAGAACTAGAACAAAAATTTCACAATTCATATGGAAACAAAAAAGACCCTGAATAGCCAAAGCAGTTTTGAGAAAGAAGAATGGAACTGGAGGAATCAAGCTTCCTGACTTCAGATTACACTACAAAGCTACAGTCATCAAGACAGTATGATATTGGCACAAAAACAGAAATTTAGACCAATGGAACAAGATAGAGAGCCCAGAAATAGACCCATGCACCTATGGGTACCTTATTTTTCACAAAGGAGGAAAGAATATACAATGGGCAAAGACAGCATCTTCAATAAACAGTGCTGGGAAACTGGACATCTACATGTAAAAGAATGAAATTAGAACACTTCCTAACACCATACAAAGACAAACTCAAAATGGATTAAAGACCTAAATGTAACACCAGAGACTATAAAACTCTTAGAGGAAAACATAGGCAGAACAAACTCAAAATGGATTAAAGACCTAAATGTAACACCAGAGACTATAAAACTCTTAGAGGAAAACATAGGCAGAAAACATAGGCAGAACATAGGCAGATTTAAATCAAAGCAAGATCCTCTATGACCCACCTCCTAGAGTAATGGAAATAAAAACAAAAATAAACAAGTAGGACCTGATTGAACTTAAAAGCTTTTGCACAGCAAAGGGAAGTATAAGCAAGGTGAAAAGACAACCCTCAGAATGAGAGAAAATAATATCAAATGAAACAACTGACAAAGGATTAATTTCCAAAATATAAAAGCAGCACATACAACTCAATGCCAGAAAAACAAACAACCCAATCAAAAAGTGGGGAAAAGACCTAAACAGACATTTCTCCAAAGAAGACATAGAGAAGGCTAACACACACATGAAAAGATGCTCAACATCTCTCATTAATAGAGCAATGCAAATCAAAACTACAATAAGATATCACCTCACACCAGTCAGAATGGCCCTCATGAAAAAGTCTACAGCCAATAAATGCTGGAAAGGGTATGGAGAAAAGGGAACACTCTTGCTCTGTTGGTGGGCATGTAAATTGATATAGCCACTATGGAAGATGGTATGGAGATTCATTAAAAAACTAGGAATAAAACCACTATATGACCCAACAATCCCACTCCTATACATATATCCTGAGGAAACCAAAATTGAAAGAGACATATGGATCACATTGTTCACTGCAGCACTATTTACAACAGCTGGAACATGGAAGCAACCTAGATATCCATTGACAGATGAATGGATAAAGAAGTGTGGTATATATACACAATGGAATATTACCCAGCCATTAAAAGGAACGCATTTGAGTCAGTTTTGATGAGGTGGATGAACTTAGAACCTATTATACAGAGTGAAGTGAATCAAAAGAGAAAGATAAATATCATATTCTAACACATATATATGGAATCTAGAAAAATGGTACTGAAGAATTTATTTAGAGGGCAGCAATGGAGAAACAGACATAGAGAATAGACTTATGGACATGGGGAGAGGGGAGGAGAGGGTGAAATATATGAAAGAGCAACATGGAAATTTATATTACCATATGTAAAATAGATAGCCAATGGGAATTTGCTGTATGGCTCAAGAAATTCAAACAGGGGCTCTGTACCAACCTAGAGGGATGGGATGGGGAGGGAGATGGGAGGGAGTTTCAAAAGGGAGGGGATATATGTATAGCTATGGCTGATTCATGTTGAAGTTTGACAGAAAACAGCAAAATTCTATAAAGCAATTATCCTCCAATAAAAAGATAAATTAATTAAAAAAAGAAGAAGAAGTAAGAGTTAGAACTGGACACGGAACAACAGACTGGTTCCAAATTGGGAAAGGAGTACGTCAAGGCTGTATATTGTCACCCTGCTTATTTAATTTATATGCAGAGTAAATCATGACAAAAGCTGGGTTGGATGAAGCAGAAGCTGGAATCAAGACTGCAGGGAGAAATATCAATAACCTCAGATATGCAGATGACACCACTGTTATGTCAGAAAGTGAAGAAAAACTAAAGAGCCTCTTGATGAGGTGAAAGAGAAGAGCTCAACATTCAGAAGACTAAGATTATGGCATCTGGTTCCATCACTTCATGGCAAATAGATGGAGAAACAATGGAAACAGTGAGAGACTTTATTTTGGGGGCCTCCAAAATCACTGCAGATGGTGACTTCAGCCATGAAATTAAAAGATGCTTGCTCCTTGGAAGAAAAGTTATGACTAACCTAGAGTACATATTCAAAGGCAGAGACATTACTCTGCCAACAAAGGTCCATCTAGTCAAAGTTATGGTTTTTCCAGTTAGAGTTGGACTATAAAGAAAGCTGAGCACCCAAGAATTGATGTTTTTGAACTGTGGTGTTGAAGACTCTTGAGAGTCCCTTGGACTGCAAGGAACTCCAACCAGTCCATCCTAAAGGAAATCAGTCCTGAACATTCATTGGAAGAACTGATTCTCAAGCTGAAACTCCGATACTTTGGCCACTTGATGCAAAGAGCTGACTCACTGGGAAAGACCCTGATGCTGGGCAAGATTGAAGGCAGGAGGAGAAGGGGACGACAGAGGATGTGATGGTTGGATGACATCACCATGGATATCACGATGGACATGAGTTTGAGTAAGCTCCGGGTGTTGGTGATGGACAGGGGAGCCTGGAGGACTGCAGTCCATGGGGTTGCAAAGAGTTGGACATGATTGAGTGGCTGAACTGAACCTAACTGATATGGAAAATTATGCAAACAAACAAAACAAGATTGTTAATTCCAGGAAAAACTCAAGTTGTTTCTTTTTAAGGCAAAGTCATAAATATCTGTCCTGGTTTATCTGTAAAATAGGGCTTATATATTCTTGGTAATGTCAACATTTAATATTGATCCAATCACAGTGACACAATTTTAAGGAGAAAATGGAGGGCCTGGAAGTATGTATCACAGGGGATGATGAGGGAACAGAGTAAAATCTCCATCTTACACTGGAGAAAATCAATTGACTTGGCCTAATACTGAAACACTGTTAAATGGTAATATAAATATTTCATGCGGTGATATCGAAGTCAGTACAAAAGGTTTCAGCTGAAAGAATTGAAGGTGAGTATTTCTAGGGGAGCAAGGGAAAAGGGCTTCTCTTCCCTCGCAGAAGTCTACTGATTTTCATGACCAGCCTGATGGGACACATGACTTGGTCAGATATATGCACTGGTCATTTTGAGAAAAAGAAAACAAAATTTAAAAAGAAAATTATCAAAGTTCCTCATTCCTTAGCTGGTCACAACCTAGTTCTGTGTCACTCTGGCAACGTAATCCCCAGCTCTTCCAATGCCCATTCTGGGCACCCAGACCATAGTACCCATCATCAGTTTGGGACCATCCTAAATTTCCCTTCCTTGAACCTTGTCTCAGCCAGATGTTCTTCAGAGACTGTTAAGCCTCCTTTCTTCTCCGATCTACTTAGAAGAGCAAAAATTTTCTAAATTACTCATTAGTAGTACTTACTGCATTTAGCCAGTTCAAGTATGGATCTCTTTCTCTCTCAGTAAGCTGAAAAGTTCTGGCGGAAGTGGACATACCTATTTGATGTCTAGACAAATGTTAATAATAGATGTCCCCAAATATTTCATGGATAAACTTAAAATTAAAATTCATGGTGAATTAATAAGCAAATTTAAATCAAAGTCTGGAGATAAACTGAAGGTTCAGTTCAGTTCAGTTGCTCAGTCGTGTCCGACTCTTTGCAACACCATGAATCGCAGCATGCCAGGCCTCCTTGTCTATCACCATCTCCCGGAGTTCACTCAGACTCACATACATCAAGTCAGTGATGCCATCCAGCCATCTCATCCTCGGTCATCCCCTTCTCCTCCTGCCCCCAATTCCTCTCAGCATCAGAGTCTTTTCCAATGAGTCAAGTCTTCGCATGAGGTGGCCAAAGTACTGGAGCTTCAGCTTCAGCATCATTCCTTCCAAAGAAATCCCAGGGCTGATCTGCTTCAGAATGGACTGGTTGGATCTCCTTGCAGTCCAAGGGACTCTCAAGAGTCTTCTCCAACACCACAGTTCAAAAGCATCAATTCTTCAGCACTCAGCCTTCTTCACAGTCCAACTCTCACATCCATACACAGGAAAAACCATAGCCTTGACTAGATGGACCTTAGTCAGCAAAGTAATGACTCTGCTTTTGAATATACTATCTAGGTTGGTCATAACTTTTCTTCCAAGGAGTAAGCATCTTTTAATTTCATGGCTGCAGTCACCATCTGCAGTGATTTTGGAGCCCAGACACTGTTTCTACTGTTTCCCCATCTATTTCCCATGAAGTGATGGGACCAGATGCCTCTTCATTGATGTCTGGCTCTAGATTAGTGATCACATCATCATGATTATCTGGGTCGTGAAGATCTTTTTTGTACAGTTCCTCTGTGTATTCTTGCCACCTCTTCTTAATATCTTCTGCTTCTGTTAGGTCCATACCATTTCTGTCCTTTATCGAGCCCATCTTTGCATGAAATGTTCCCTTGGTATCTCTAATTTTCTTGAAGAGATCTCTAGTCTTTCCCATTCTGTTGTTTTCCTCTATTTCTTTGCATTGATCGCTGAAGAAGGCTTTATCTCTTCTTTCTAGTCTTTGGAATTCTGCATTCAGATGCTTATATCTTTCCTTTTCTCCTTTGCTTTTGCCTCTCTCCTTTTCACAGCTATTTGTAAGGCCTCCCCAGACAGCCATTTTGCTTTTTTGCATTTCTTTTCCATGGGGATGGTCTTGATCCCTGTCTCCTGTACAATGTCACGAACCTCATTCCATAGTTCATCAGGCACTCTATCTATCAGATCTAGGCCCTTAAATCTATTTCTCACTTCCACTGTATAATCATAAGGGATTTGATTTTGGTCATACCTGAATGGTCTAGCGGTATTCCCTATTTCCTTCAATTTGAGTCTGAATTTGGTAATAAGGAGTTCATCATCTGAGCCACAGTCAACTCCTGGTCTTGTTTTTGTTGACTGTATAGAGCTTCTCCATCTTTGGCTGCAAAGAATATAATCAATCTGATTTAGGTGTTGACCATCTGGTGATGTCCATGTGTAGAGTCTTCTCTTGTGTTGTTGGAAGAGGGTGTTTGCTATGACCAGTGCATTTTCTTGGCAAAACTCTTATTAGTCTTTGCCCTGCTTCATTCCGCATTCCAAGGCCCAATTTGCCTGTTACTCCAGGTGTTTCTTGACTTCCTACTTTTGCATTCCAGTCTCCTATAATGAAAAGGACATCTTTTTTGTGTGTTAGTTCTAAAAGGTCTTGTAGGTCTTCATAAAACCATTCAACTTCAGTTTCTTCAGAGTTACTGGTTGGGGCATAGACTTGGATAACTGTGATACTGAATGATTTGCCTTGGAGACGAACAGAGATCATTCTGTCGTTTTTGAGATTGCATCCAAGTACTGCATTTCAGACTTTTTTGTTGACCATGATGGCTATCCCATTTCTTCTGTGGGATTCTTGCCCGCAGTAGTAGATATAATGGTCATCTGAGTTAAATTCACCCATTCCAGTCCATTTTAGTTTGCTGATTCCTATAATGTCGATGCTCACTCTTGCCATCTCTTGTTTGACCACTTCCAATTTGCCTTGATTCATGGACCTGACATTCCAGGTTCCTATGCAATATTGCTCTTTACAGCATCGGATCTTGCTTCTATCACCAGTCACATCCACAACTGGGTATTGTTTTTGCTTTGGCTCCATCCCTTCATTCTTCCTGGAGGTATTTCTCCACTGATCTCCAGTAGCATATTGGGCACCTAATGACCTGGGGAGTTCCTCTTTGGTATCCTATCATTTTGCCTTTTCCTACTGTTCATGGGGTTCTCAAGGCAAGAATACTGAAGTGGCTTGCCATTCCCTTCTCCAGTGGACAACGTTGTGTCAGATCTCTCCACCATGACCCACCCGTCTTGAGTTGCCCTGCAGGCATGGCTTGATTTCATTGAGTTAGACAAGGCTGTGGTCCTAGTGTGATTAGATTGACTAGTTTTCTGTGAGTATGGTTTCAGTGTGTCTGTCCTCTGATGCCCTCTTGCAACACCTACCATCTTACTTGGGTAAGACCAATAAGACTCATGGAAGACTTAATTGTATCAAGATGGACTTGCGTATTCCCTGGAGGTCCAGTGGTTAAGACTCAGTGCTTTCACTTCCATGGCCCAGGTTCAGTCTCTGGTTGGGGAGCTAAGATCCTGTAAGTTGCATGGTGCAGCCAAGAAAAAAAAAGGATAGATTTGTTTTCAAAGCTTGTGGTCTACTTTTCTGGCTAATGTTCAAGTTGTTTTATTAATGACATATTTTGCCTCCAAAGTACTCTTAGGTTTCAAGTTTTGGTGACCTGAGCCTTACTTAGTAAATGTGGTTTCACTCTGCCAACATTGTATGTGACTTTCACAGACCTTGTGCCTGCCTTGTTTTTCTAGATTGCAAAATCTGTATCTCTGTATTTTGAGGAGTTAACTTCCTTATTGCCAATTAATGAGATGAGACTTGAGGAGAGAGGAGACTCCCTGGCTCCTTGTTGGAGGCAGGATGCAAACATCTGGGAGAGCAACACAATGGAATACCACTTTGAGTCAGTATTCAGAATGAGCTTGACCTAGGGCCAGCATCATTCCAGGGCTCTTTTGGTCTCACCGTGGTTTCACTCTCCATTACGTAGGGAAAATACTTGTCATTTTCTGACATCCCTAACAAGCAGAAACTTGGAGCTCTCAGCTAAAATGTTCAGATCATGGTCCAGGGGCAGGAGCAGGGAACTATGTCTAGAGAGATCTAACTAACCACCAGCTCCACAAGGTCATCCCTCCCAGCCAGGATGAGTTATCGTCTCAACTCGGCCAGGCCATAAACCCTCCTAGGCTGATGGTGAGTTTGCTGCTGCCATCTTTTCAGTTGTTTGGGGATAGTGGTCCTGGGTGGTGATCTTAGAGCAAACTCAGTGGACATCAATCTGAGAGAAAACCCTTCTGAAGGATTAGCATCTTGGCCAAGAACTTTTATCTCCCAGACTGGAGCATTTTCTAGTTGGCTCTTTCCAAGTTAGTGACAGCAATGAACGACTGGAGGCATCAGAGACCCATTGAGACAGGGAGGAAAGTCAGCAACTCAGTAAGCTCAGAGTAAATTTCTTAACCACCAGGTTGGTTTCCCCCAGAGATCAACACAAAACATCCTGTCTCTAATTAGATCATAAAGTATATGTTGTCCCTTCTCCTGGCCTTCAGAGCACCAAAGTGTGCTTCCACTCCTGCCATGGACCCTCCCCATCTGTGGGAATTTTCCCGTTTCGATTTCTCACTGCTCACAAAAACGAATCTTCACAAAGCTTTCCTGCACTGTTTCTGTGCCACTTGTGTGAAGCTTTCCCAAGACCCAGGGGGTTACTATTTAGCTAGAGAATAATGGTGGATGGAGGAGGGGCTACCCTTTGGGTACCCTCTATCCCTAACTATTGGCACTACCAGAGGAAGTCCAGTCCTAAAGGCAGGGGATGGACTGAGGCATGGGACACCCCAGATCAGTGCTCTTCAGGTACTGACAAGGCAATGACTCCCAGGAGGTCTTGTTGGAATGCAGGTTCTGATTTAGAAGTCTGAGGCAGGCCCAAGATCCTTCATACCCAACAAGCTCTAGGACACTGCTGATGCTGGTGGTCCACAGAGCACACTTTGAATAACAAGGGGGCAAGACTGAGAAGTGAAAGTGCAGGAAGAAAAGAGGTCCAACAGGGACCATGGGAGGAAGAGGCCACAGGCTCTAGGGAGAGGTGGCTCGATGGCACTCTCCAGCTGCATCACCTCATGTGCACAGCCTTCTTTGCAGGGCCTCTGGCGGTCCGTGTATTGGTTACAGTGGGATGCCATGGTCCTTTCCTTCCCCTTGTGTTCAACCAGAGCAGGACCAGAGCAACTATATGCTGGAGAAGGGTGGGGGCTGGAGACCTCCTCACCCCCTCCCACAGGGAGCTGTCAGGGAAGGGGGCAGGACTGCCACGCTGGCTCTGCCACCTGGCTCTGGGTTCACTCCACCATGAAAGAGTTTTCCCAGGTTCGCCTCAGGGATAAGATAGGCTCTCCCCTCTCCGTTTCATTCCCAGCACTACTCCCTGTAGCCAAAGGAGTGAATGTCTTCACTCTCAAACAGCAGCTTCCACTTACTGGGTGCCAGGCTCTATGTGAAACACCCTCCCACATTGTTTTATTTAATCCTCACAATTACCCGGGGCTTCTCTGGTGGTTCAGTGACAAAGAATCCACCTGCCAATGCAGGAGACATGGGTTTAATCCCTGGGTTGGGAAGATCCCATGGAGTAGGAAATCGCAACCCACTCCAGTATGGGTTTGTTTGGGAAATCCCATGGACAGAAGAGCCTGGCAGGCTACTGTACATGGGGTCACAAAAGAGGTGGACAGGACTGAGCAACTCAACAGCAACACAGTTACCCTATGGGGTAGGAACCCTATAGAGCTGGTTTATCCCTACGGTATAAGGAACTGGTTTATGGGGAACTGGTTTATAGAGCTGGTTTATCCCCACGTGATAAGGAACTGGTTTATGGGGAACTGGTTTATCCCTACGTTATAAGGAAACAGAGTCCAGAAGAAATTTGGGCAATACCTTGTGGCAAATGAGACACAGTCTATACCCATCCCATGCTGGCATTAAACCATAATGCCACTGTGAGGCTAGGAGCCTGTGGGACTGAATCTAGGAAAGAAGCCTTAGGATAGGAATTTAGATGACAGAGCAAAGCAAATAAGGTGAACTGACTTGGTTAATGGCCCTGTGAAGGTCAGCAGAGTCAAAGCTATTCTTGTCCCTTTAACTGCCTCCCTCACTGTACACAGTAATGGAGGCTCCTCTGGGCACAACCTGGAAGAGGGGACTTGGAGGTGGTTGTGAACTGGGCTCACTGGCCTGAGCAGAGGGTGCCAAGCAGACTTGACTCACCAAGTAGTATCAAATCTGTCTACAGAGTAGCCGGCCTCCCTGGCAGCTGAAGAGAGTCATTTAGGAAACTGAATGAAACAATACCAGCCCATCTGTTTGTACCTCAAAACACTGCATCCTGGCGCAGAAATGCGGTGGTTCGTCATTCAATAAACCTAAATGCCCACAAGCACTGTATTAGACTTTGTGGAACTGTAGGATACACTCTTTGCCCTTAATGAAGAAAACTAACAGGTTTGATACAAAAGAAACCAAGCAATGGTGGGGACTGCAGTGAATTGGACAATTCTGCTCAAAGCTGCTTCACTTACTATTTTGCTCCCATTGGTTGCCTCTGGGCAAGAAAAATCTATTTTTTTTTTCCCAAGAAAAGCCCCAAATCAAGTTCAGCTGAACTTTTCCATTTTTAAAACAATTCTGGCCAACCTCTGCTCCTCACTGACCAAGCCTTATCTTTTCCTATAATACTCAGCACCTAAAAATTCTTGGCAGAAAGGAAGAACCAATATGCTTTTGGCACACTGACCAGGTAAAGCTTATCCAGAGAGAATGGGCCTAAAACTGCCATCATATGTATTAATAGAACAGCTGATACAACTGGGGAGGATTTTTAGCCTTGGAAATGACTAATGAGAGGCATAACTGCTGTTGCAAATAAGAAAATCCTTATAAATCTAGGGCACACTTTGCTTAAATGTGAGTCCCAAATATCAACTTTTTATCTACAATCTTTCTCAATTCAGGGTTTTCCTAAATATTAAAGTAAAATAGAAACATGTAATGAAATTGCCTGGCACAACATTTGGCAAAGCGGTCAAGAAACACTGACCATTATTATGGAGGTTTATACATTTTCTATAAAGCACAAGAATATACCGTTACTGTCAGTGCATAGTTACATAAAGTCTGAGTTTGGTTTAATAAAAAGTACTTCTGTAACAATTCCAACTACAGCATGAGATTATGAACCTGAATGTTCACATACAATAGCAAAGACCACTCCTCAGGGCATTGAAGATATGACTACCACTCCAGGAATCTGACTTTTATGGTCTCTGTTCTTAGCACCCTACAACTACATGCACAACTTGGAAAACTATACATATGATGTGCATTAGAAAGAAATGTGGCTCATCTCTGGGATATAGAAAGAACACAAAACTGAGTATGTAGGGAAAAAAATTATAGAACTATAGAATGGGAGTCAGTTTTTTTTGAAAAAACAGATACAGATAGTGCTTAGAACATTTCTAGAAAGGCATACAAGAAACTTACCTAGACAACCTTGGGAATTGGCTGTTTACTCCCCCCACCATTCCATTTTAATTCCCCCCCCCGCCCCTTATTAGCACCATCATTACCCTTAAAAAATGGCCAAATAATTTAGTTTGGCCAAAACCTTCTGGTTCTTGGCTTTGCAAACATTACCAAAGATACTAAGCTTTATATATCTCCTCATATTTTCACTGTCACAGACCCAGAATTTTAGACTACTGTGCTCCCCAGCCTACTCTCCCATTACCAAATGCACCTAACCTTGGTGGCTGCTTCAGGTCACCCTCTCATTGTCTCTCATTTCCTGAGTCTTAAACTAGATTTTTCCCCCCATTTGTGCCCACTGTGAGGGTGTAACAGCTCTTAGATACCACCCCAACACTGACTCCCAAATTTTAACTATAGTTTTGACTCCCTTCCCAAACTCCAAACTGCATATTACAATTACCTACTCAGTATTTCCACCTGGATGTCAAGTAGACATCTAAATTTAATACATCTGAAGCTGAACTCATCTTCCCCAATAACACTTTACCTACAGCCCTTCAAATCTCAGCCAATGGCACTTCTAGCCTTATAATCATCCAAATCCATTCATTCAGTTCAGTCGTGTCCAACTCTCTGCGACCCCATGGACTGTAGCTTGCCAGGCCACCTTGTCCATCACCAACTCCTGGAGCCTACTCAAACTCCATTGCATCAGTTACGCCATCCAACCAACTCATCCTCTGTCATCCCCTTCTCCTCCCACCTTCAATCTTTCCCAGCATCAGGGTCTTTTCCAATGAGTCAACTCTTCGCATCAGGTGGCCAAAGCATTGGAGTTTCAGCTTCAGCATCAGTCCCTCCAATGAATATTCAGGACTGATTTCCTTTAAGATTGACTGGTTGGATCTCCTTGCAGTCCAAGGGATTCTCAAGAGTCTTCTTCCACACCACAGCTCAAAAGCATCCATTCTTCGGCACTCAGCTTTCTTTATAGTTCAACTCTCATATGCATACATGACTACTGGAAAAACTACAGCTCTGATTTCAAAATAAAACAATGACTAGAAAGCAGTATAAGCACAATGCTAGTTAACTAAAACTGAAGGTTTTCCTGGGGATTGGGATCAAAGCCATATAATCATTAAACTGTTTTCTAAAATAGGTTAAAATTAATTTTTAAGTCTAGGATTTAGATTTTGACATTTTAATTTCTTTTGAATACAAGTCACTTTTTGCAGGCTAGGAGGCAGATCAAGCCAGTCCAGTCCTCTAGAGATCCAGGCCAATTCTTAAAATCTTCAGCAGAATGACATTAATACAACGTGCTAACAATAGGATTATAAACTCTAAATAATAACCATTAGTCTACATTTTTTTCCTTAGGAAGCAGCCAAAAGTCTAGTCCATAAAGGTATGATATAAGAACATTTTGATCTACATAGGACAGAATGATCCAAATTATATGCTGGCCAACCTATCAGTGAGCCAGATCAGAGCTGGCCAAGGATTGGTATACAGAGAAAAGTGTTTACATTTTGAAAATTTGCTAATTCCTAGTTGTTGTTAATAAGAAAGCAAGTAAAAAATATTATAGATGCACCACACTGATATTTGATTGTGCCAAGGTCTTCCCCTGGAACACAGAGTTAAAGAGTATGGGGAGAAGACACTTATTTTCAAAATAAATTACTTAGTAATAAGAAATCTGACATATCGCATTCTTCCATTTTCCATAAGAACATTCTGACCATGAGGACTAGTTAAAAGAATGCTCAGCTCTAAAAAGGGTGTGGCAGAACACTTTCCACTATAGAATAACCTCCCACTTTCCCATACAATTAATTGCTATTCTCCCATGATGCATATTCATTCGGAACTTTGTCAGGAGCTTTTTGCCAGGGCCAGAAAATGAAAAATAAGAGAATGCCCGAATGACAGTTACTTGTGAGCTTGGTTAACATCTTTCAGGATGGACCTATAAAATCTGGCCACTGTTTTGTTAAACATCTGCAAACTGCAGAACTCCTTAGCCCTTAGTCATAGTTTCTGCTCAATGTCTTAAAGCTGGGCTCAGTTCCATCTGTGACTCTTTTCTTCAGGGCTGGGGTGGGTGCTAGTCATCAAAGTCTGGAATGTCATCATAGGAGTATCCCCGGTAGCCTTTGGATGCATAGTAGGCGATGCGCAGGTGGTAAAATCCTGGCAGGAACACCAGGATGCCAATGATCAGGACAGGAACGGCCCGGTCTGCCCCCTGGTGGCAGAAGGAAGCAAACATTACTACCACTCAAGTTATTAAATTGTAAAATAAAGTCATGGGTCCAATTCATAAATCAGTTATCATATACTTTTCAGAGCTTTGGGAAGTACACTACCAAGAGAAAAGGTTTACATCTCTTTGTCTCTTTAACAATTGCAGAAAAATTGCAAAGTACTAAAATTATAAAGAAATTATTCATGTTCATCCACAGATATTTTGGCTTTTACTCCTTTAAAGTTTTTAGTTGTGAATATACCAAACTCTGAGCCTTGTTTTTCATCCCTTATTATAACACAATCTCGGTTTTCCTCGTAGCTCAGTTGATAAAGAATCTGACTGCAATGCAGGAGACCTGGGTTTGATTCCTGGGTTGGGAAGATCCACTGGAGAAGGAAATGGCAACCCACTCCAGTATTCTTGCCTGGAGAATCCCATGGATTCTGGCAGGCTACTGCCATGGGGTCACAACAGTTGGACACGACTGAGCGACTAAACCACCACAACACAATCTGTAAAGATCTGCTTTTAACAGATACTGACAGGCTGCTTCATTCAAAACTGAAATAGATTTATTTACCTCATATGGTTATGGTGGAAATTAAATGAGGGGATTGATACATGTGAAGGAAGTAGCCCCAGCCGGCACACAATGACGATAAATGCAAGCTTAAAATCAAAGGGAGAAAACTTCTGAAGGGGATTATTTGAACATCAAAATTGGTGGTCTACAACTTTCACAATTGACATAGTTGGTGCTACTTCTATTATCTTATTTTACATTTTCTACTTTTCTGTTTATTTTTTTTCAGGATTTCGACTGTACATCCCTAAGGAGATATATCCTAAGGATTAAAAGAGTTGCTAAGAAAACTCACAGTGCGTTCAGCCTTCTTTTACTTAGCATTAATACTACTGTTACTTTTAAACTGTTGCTGCTGCTGCTGCTGAGTCGCATCAGTCGTGTCCGACTCTGCGCGACCCCATAGACGGCAGCCCACCAGGGTCCTCTGTCCCTGGGATTCTCCAGGCAAGAATACTGGAGTGGGTTGCCATTTCCTTCTCCAATTACTTTTAAACTATTTAATGTCAAATAAGGCATGAAGAAATTATTTCAATATCATTGGGATAGACACACATACACCTAAAAGCAAAGAAATTAAGTTCAAACTGTAATCTTAAACTTGCCTGGGAAATATCTAATACTACAGCTATTATGACGTATTGGATTGGCCAAAAAGTTCATTTAGGTTTTTTGGTAAGATGTTTTGGAAAAACCCACAAGAACTTTTTGGTCAGGTCAATGTCTATACACTATTTCCCTGTTTTCTAAAGGATACTTATTTCCTAATTCTGTCTCTGAAAAAGCCTAGAAAAAATGAAAACCAATAGTAATGGCATCATTAATGCCCAGTTTGTGAGCTCTAAATCTACTTCCCATAAAGAAACCAGAGCTCCTTAGTGAAATGGCTGTTTAAAAGTTGGGGGACAGGGAATATACAGATGGGCCTGGGATAACATGATGAGCCAGAAAGCAAGAAAACTATTAAAGGCTTTGAGAACCCATGTGTAATAGGAAACACACAGCATCCCTATGAAATATTCTTTCTAAAAGAAAACTAAAGTATATCTAAATTTAAGCAAGTTCCTAAATCTATCAGTACACAAGAAAAAGGGGAATAGAAAAACAAGGTAAATTGTACTAAGACAATACCCCTAGATCTATGTAAAAACAGTTAGAGAGGCATACTGAAGACGCACACTTAATAATAATTTACCAGCAACTGTAAATCTGGTATTTGCTTTAGTATATATAGGAAAAAAAGTTGTGGGTATAGATGAAACAAAAGGTCACTAACTGTTGATGTTCAGCTGTGGATATATACTGGGGGTTCATTATGTTATTTCATCTACTTCTGTTTTGTTTGAAATGTCTGCAATAAGAAGTGAAAAAACCCCAAACCAAACCAAAAACCAAAACAATCTAATAAGTGATTTTCTTAGTTAACACCTTTATCCTTACTTATAAAATAGTCTTTTATAAATTACACAAAGTGAAGTGTTATTTGTGATCTCACCTCCACTCCCAATTTTTACATCATTAATAAAGTTAACTGAAGGCACAGTCCTGAAGTTCAATGTTCAGATTTAGACAGCACTAAGCCAGCCTCTGGTAGCCACATGATACTTTAAAAATAGCTAAAGACAAATTGCTACACAGCTAAAGCAAATTTACATATATCTCAAAAGCCATGTGCAGCCATTTTATTGGGACAGTCTACTATTCCTAATTCCCAAGGATAATGCCCAGTTTTAGCTCTTTGCTGTGTTCCCTATACAAAGCAATGTGACCATCAGCCCCTGGTCTGGTGTGTGTTGAAGATCAGATGTGAACTATGGTCAATATTAGCTTAGATGCTGTGTATAAGCATCTGTATTGGGCTTCCCTGGTGGTTCAGATGGTAGAGAATCTGCCTACAATGAAGGAGACCCCAGTTCAATCTCTGGGTTGGCAAAGTCACCTGGAGAAGAATATCCTCCAGTATTCTTGCCTGGAGAAATCCACAGACAGAACAGCCTGGTGGGCTACGGTCCATGGGTTCACAAAGAGTTGGACATGACTGAGAGGCTAACAGAGAGACTGAGAGACTAACTGCCACTACTTTACAATCCAAGAGAAAGAACCACCGAAAACCACTTTACGTTTCTAAGGTATCATACTGAAGCTCAATAGGAACTTCAACCAAATCCATTTTAAGAACCAAATCTGGTCCATGAGCCAAAAGTCTTGGCTTGGTCAGTGGTCCCAGACCTATACAAGCCTCACTGCTTTTGCCCAAACACTAACTACAGTTGTATGTCTGTGGCATTGCAAAGTTACAATAATAGCATCCCACTCCAGTTATAAACTTTATCACTCAGGAATCCTCAGTGCTAGACTCAACTGTGCTGTTCCAAACTATGATGGTAGGAAAACTGCCCACATCTCAGACGGAAAATTTGCCCACCTGCCATACCCACCTCATAGGAACTGTGAGAGAAGTTTGTTGAGGCTCAAAGGAAGAAACACCTTATTGTCTGAGAACAAAATCTTAAAAAAAAAACCCAAACCACCTTTTCTTCTTTCTGCTGAAATATGCTGTACTAGATATAAGACAACAGAGTGGCTGGCATTTTAAACATCTTCTGGAAATCCCACAAGCCCCTCAGCTTACCCCTTTGCTGATATAGCCTGCCAGCAGGAGGGAGCCTATGATAATGAGAAAGGCGCCAATCAGAAACAGCACTGTAGCAAGCGCAATGGCCTTATATGGGATCTTAGGAGGGCTTTTCTTAAACTGGAAGAGAAACAAACAAAAAAAGACAAAGAAGAGCATTATGAATATACAGGACTCAGATACTTTAAAGCAGGGAGGATAAGAAAAATCAATCTTAGTGTGTCTTGAAGTAAGTCCTACCACCCACTGCATATCTGGGAGAGAAAGGAAAAGGACTGCAGGAGAGGAAGCTCCAGTTACTGCTCTAACAATAACTCGAGTAAGGAAATCTCAGCAGAATGTTATTTTTTCTAGTTCTAGTCTCATTCCACAGACCACTCATTATACTGTTAAAAAAATCATTTTCTTACAAAAACAAGACACTTCATGTTACACGTTTTTAATAAACATGCCTTTGCACATGGAAGAATGTACTAATCTATAGGGATTAAGAGTGAACATCAAGCTCTGGAAAAGTAAGAAAGAGAAAAATGATTTCTGGCATTCAAAGTTAAGTTGGCATCTGGTCAAAGGTTTTAAAAACAACTTTTTCTGAAGCATTAGTTGCCTAATCCACCGAGCAAGTAACCTGCCTTATTAACAAGTTCAAGTCAAGGTTAAAACACTCAAAGACAAACTTCTAAGGTTTGGCTCATGTTTGTGTGTGACCACACTGACTGGAAGCTTTTCCACCCTGCTTTAAAAAAAAAAAACTCTCCTTCAAGTGTGGGTCCCAAAAGTACAAAGAATAATTGATTTCTTTATACTGATACTTATTTAAAAGGACGGGGTTCCTGCTACTTCTTTGATCCTAGTTCCACCTAAAATAGTCTAGTCTAAAGGGAAGTGGGCAAAAGGAGATGCTACACCCTTAAGTACTTTATAAACAATGATCAGGAAGGACACACATTTTAAAAATATTCTGTTTTACTTACTGTTTGCCACAAAGAATACCTTTAATAAATTGGATCTCATGACATCAGGAAAGAAGGAAGATTCCCACAATCTGCTGGCTTTAGCAGTGAGTTTCTCCCTTAAAAAATGAACTGGTTTTGACTGAACTGTAAACAAACTGGTAACACAGTCTTTAAAAAATTCTGCTTAACAAGATAGTCTGATTATTTCCAGATAAACTAAATAAAATTTGCAACTATTAGACTCTGGCATCACAACTAAAATTTCTCAGAAATGGACAATATTTATATTGGTTTGAAACTGCCAAGGTCCCTCTTTCTGCAGGCTATGGCTGAAAGAGACTCAGCAGTTTCTTTTCTGCTCCCTCTAATCCCTAGGAACAATCAGCAAAACCTGGAAGGTCTCCCTGCTAACTCAGCATCAACAGAGCCAGCTAATCTCATCAGGTCCTTTCTGCATTTACCTGAAGGTCAATGTAGCCATCATCTGTACTAGAGAGTCTTGAGTATTTCACTTTGCTACTGGGAATTCCAGTAGCCAGGTTGGTACGAGACGGCATCATAACACGCTGACACAGCTACAGTATGAAAACAAAGAAAAGTATTATTGTCTGCAGGCTACTATAATGTGTTTGTTATACATACTGGAGTTCTGGGCTGCCGTGTTATACTAGCATTTGGCGATTTAAGCTCCATTGCTCTTAGAGCCTGATATTCCTTTGACATGAAAACATTCTCATTATGCCTCTACCCTAGTTTCTCCTGGTAGAATAAGAATCAAGACATTTGCCAAGAACCAGACTTCATATTTATTTTGCCATTAATGTTTCTCTGCCTCCTCATTTTTTCAAAGTCACAAGAGAGTAGGTGAAACAGTGGTTACTTAAATCCATCTGACATTTCAACCATTCTGCTACAGTACTGCCTGTCCCCCATCCCTGCTTTCAGAAAAAGGGGAGCATATACACAAGTGATTCTCTTATTTGACTAGGACAGAGGAGAGAGGGTGAGAAATGAAATACATCCACATCAGCATTTTGCCTATTTCCCTCTGATGGATATCATCCGTTTAATGCAAAAGATCTGTAAAAGTTCTTGTAAATTTGGATAAGCTATTGGCTACCAGTATTATACCAGTGTCCTCTGATTTGCCTGTCTCTCTGCTCCACCCCAGAGGGCTTCCTCCTTGGCTCAGGGGTAGAGTCCAAAGGAGGAGACCCAAGCTCAGTCCCGGGGTTGGTAAGGTTCCCCTGGAAGAGGGCACGGCAACCCACTCCAGTATTCTTGCCTAGAGAATCTCATGGACAGAGGAGCCTGGCGGGCTACAGTCCCTGGGGTCGCAGAGAGTCCAACACAACTGGAGTGACTGAGCATGCACGCACTGCTTCAGTCCAAGCACTGAAAGCAGCAATTTCACTTTCCAGGTCCTTCTTCAGCTACATCAAAAACAAAACAAAAAAACTCTGAATAAATGCTTGGTTTTTGTTCAAACTAGTCAAAGTTGACTCCTATAATGAAATCGTGGCTATTACGTCACCAGCTTAAAAGACAGTAGATAAGATTAAACTGAAAAACATTTGTAATTCGTGTACTTTTCCTCCATAAAATCACAAAGTTATGTGAATGAAACAAGTAAACCTATTTTGATCAAGTTACTTGATTTCTAAAAGTGAAACATATCTATGCGCTTTGCTGCTGCTACGTCGCTTCAGTCGTGTCCGACTCTGTGCGACCCCATAGACGGCAGCCAACCAGGTTCCCCCGTCCCTGGGATTCTCCAGGCAAGAACACTGGAGTGGGTTGTATATACTTAATTCTGAATATTAATAAGCTGTTTTAAGTGGCCTGCAGACAACCTAATTAGCATTATAAAGGAACTGGTGCTAACCGCTCCCGTTCCTTTTTAGTAATTTTGTAATGATACAGAAATCAAGTACTGAAAAAATAAGTTTGCTTTCTTATATGCTTTTCAAAAATGGTTAGATCAAATTATGTGAAAAATTGTTTTTAAGTGTTGTGATCCTGATTACACGATAATCTAAATTTAATTCTATAAAACTTTTAAGTTTAGACTACCAATAAATGGGGGGTCTTGAGAGCATTTAATCACCTGTGATTTGTATCAGTCTTTAAAAGTTTACATACTGTCATTAACTATTCATACACTGCATCAAAACATAAAAATAGGCATGGCGTGAGGAACACCAGACGACTGCTTATTGGTAGCAGAGTAACAATTCGAAAAGAGGGAAAAGGAAAAATGTAAAGCAATGTTTACTGAGTACCTGCCCAACAGGCTTTTTTACCAGCCTCACCGGAATCCCCAAATTTCTTCAGCACTTGAATGCTGCAAGAATTTTTTAAGCATAGCACTTAGCACACAGCTTCGCACTACGCGCCTCTCCACAATACTTCCCTGTCCGCTTCCAGACCCAGCGAGCAAGAGAAATAAGAACTGACGTGAATTTAGATGGAAAAATCTGCTTTCAGGAAAGCGGCCAGCCGTCCCCCGGGAGGGTGAATGCTCCACACCGAGGACTCCAGCCTTCACCGGCGGAGAACGCAGTCTGGGCCGCGCCGAAAGCCTGAGGCGAGCGCTTCCGCTTCCGCTTCCGCTCCCGCCCAGGGAGCACACACGCCTTATCCGGGGCCCGAGCACGGACAGCTTGCTCACGGTTGGCAGCTGGAGCGCCCGAGACCTCCCCCAACTGCCACCCCGCCTCGGACCGGCTACACGCCGGAAATGGCGTGTGTTTTGGAGGCTGCGGGCCGGAAGTGGCGTCAACGGGGGCGACGCCTTCTCATTCTAGTTTCTTCGGTTTCAAGCCCGCTTTCTTTCCAGCGGCCCGCAGAAGTCGTCGGGTCTTACTGCTGCTCAAGCGGAGCGGCCCCGTGGGGTTTTCTAAGGCTCTGCAGTCCTGGCTGGCTGTCCACCATTCCCGCCGGGGCCGGTGGGTTCCTAGGCAGCGGCGCCGCCTGGATCACAGTCAGGCCCAGGGCTACCCGGCCACGTGTTTCTTTCCGGTCCCCCGGGCAGTGTAGGGAGCTCAGTGGCGCTGCGAAACGCACAAGCTGAGCTGACAAAGCTCCAGAAAGCTGGAGGTCTCCGTATGACCAAGGAAGGCTGCCTTTCCCGGGGTCTGCGCAGCGGTCTCTGCCACCGTCTACCTCACTCACTACTCTGGAGTAGCACCCTACATTCCCGTGCTTGTTTCCTGCACATCTTCAGGCCAGGCCCTATTAAGAGGGCTGCACACAAGGTACATTTTGCAATACATAAAGCTCTTTAAAATGTCAAGCTTTATTAAAGTATAATTTACATATACTGAAGTACAATTGGGTTAGTTTTTTTGACAAATGCAGTGGAGACATCACCACAGTGTAGATAAAACTTTTTATCACTCCAAAATCTTCCAGCAGGCCCCTCTGCTGTCAAGTCTCCTTCCCCAACACACTCGGAAGGTAATTTATCTACTGGATACAGTGAGTTCTACCATCGGATAACTAGAATTTAATACGTGACTTTGCAGCACAATTATTGCTGGGCCTTTTTCACTTTCTTGGTTGACGCCTGACACCCATGGAAACCATTTTCATCCTTTAAGGGAATAAGTCCCCCCTGCCCCTCCCAAAAGTACTTACACTAGAAAAACTATTTTTGCACATACTTCTTGGGACCTATCACAGACCTACTAACATTTTCAAGACTCCTGTACAAGGCTCCCTAGGCTAAAAAAACACTGCCCTACAACAATCCTGTAAGTGACCTTATAAAGGCCATTGAACTTTGCAAACATTAAGCTTCTGTAAAGTGTTAGTTTCTGCTAATACAAAATATTATATGTGTTCTACTCTTTTCATTTCTTGAGCTCAAGTCAGAATACCAAAGTTTGGCAAACGAATCACCCCAAAATACTCACTGTATTTGGAATACTTTAGACTGAAAAAATAGAGCAGTTACATGAAAGAGCTGGTTGAATTACAACTTGTTTAGGATACTTGCAATCACTGTAGTCCAAATGAAGGCACTGTCCTACTATGCTTAAATTCAAATGACTTTTATTTAAATTGAAAACGATACTTAAAACACATTTAGAGTCAAAACTCTTTTGTTTATAAAAACTATAAGGATTATTCCTAGGTAAGGCAGAAGTATTACTCAGTTAACAAGACCAGATTTGAATTTGCACTTTTCTTTAAACAAGTTGTAAAGAATGGAGAAAAAATAGTTATTTACAGAAAACAGTATCTACATATGTACTCAGAGGTACAAAGACTTAAGTGTGTGCTGGCATCTCAGAAGCAGTTCTCAAAGAGCTTAGTTTTATTTCTTTGAATTTTAAGAATGTCTAAGATCCTTCTTCATCCTCGATCTTGGGAGCCAAATAGTACTTTAAATGTCCCATATCAGCAATTTTATACTCTACAACTGAAAGAAAACAGGAGAACATACATAGTTAATTATTGAGAAGTACCACATACACTACCTACAAAACCAACATTCAACAAGTTTATTATCTTACCAAGGGGTACATCTGCAGACATACTGAGTGTTACTGTAGGAGACAGTGGAGTGGCTTTTGTAAAGAAGTTCAGGTACCTCAATGCAAAAGTTAGCTGAACTGGTTCATTCATCTCTATGGTAACCTTAGGGAGAAAACAAGAGTCATTATACTGAACAACATTAAGAAAACTGCAATCCATTCATTGATAGTATACATTAAAAAACAGTCAGCTACTAAATAAAGGAATAAAATGTTATTAATATATTACAATTCTGCAAACCCTAAGGACTTAATGATTATAGACAAACTTTATTATGGCTTATAAAAAATCACAAAGATACCCAAATACCTCATGTCTCCTACAGAGGGACACACCATTATCTATAAAATATTCTCCTCCCATCTCCAAACAAAACACCTTGAAAATCATCAAGCCCCTAGAGCTGTATCTATCAGAAAATGGATTTGAAGAACATATTAACTGACATAAGGACCTCAGTGGGCAAAATCCAGACTTTGGGAAATTTGATAACAAATGACTTAGTTTCTTCAACCAATGAAATTGTAATGGAGAGAAGGAAACTGAAACCAGAGAAACAATGGACTGAAAGAAACCTAAGAAGCACATCCCAATGAACTGTAATATATGGACCTTATTAAAAATCTTGATTCAAATAAACTGAAATAACAAGGGAAGCAGAACACTGAAAAATTCCTTAACATAAATTTTCTTAGATGTCATAAAATGTTTATGCTATAATAACAGTAAGATATTCATGTGTGAACTTTTAAAACTTCTGGCTGTGCCTCACAGCTTGCAAGATCTTAGTTCCCAGACCAGGGATTGAACACATACCCTCATCACTGAAAGCATGGAGTCCTAACTACTGAACTACTGAGAGAAAAACAAAACTCAAGATTGACAAGGAAATGAGATGTAATTTAGAATAAAAGAAATTAGCTCCTGGAGTTTTGTTACTAATATATATTTATTACATATATTTAGACTCTTTATTTAAAAGTTAATATATAAGGATTACATAAGAGCTAGATTTCCCCCCCAACCAGATCCTTTTATTGAGTTGCTTAATTATTCGGTAAAAACATAGTAAATACCTCCAGAAATTTCCAAAATGATGGTATTGGAGGGGACTTTGGGAGGTGCTTACGTTAGGAAGGCAGACTCCTCATGAATGGGATTAGTGCCTTTTAGAGACCCCAGAGAACTCTCCTACCCCTTTCACCAGGTTAAAGAGGCTGCTGTCTTCTTAAATGAAGAAGCAGGCCCTCGTCAGACACCAAATCTGACCCAGTCTATGGTACTTTGAAACAGTAGCCTTACCAAACTAGGACATAACATAGTGTAATTCTTCAAAGTATTTTGTTTACTTGAAAACTACTTACAGCTTCCTCCTCTTTATCAACATTACTCGTCTGTGACAATTTAATATTTCCATTTCCAAGTTCTCCACTTGCAGAAAATTTCACTCCATCTTTAGCACAGGAAATTACAACAGCATCTCCAATATGACTGAGATCTCGGCATATACGTGCAAATTCACCAGAAGGCATCTTTACTACACAGCTATACTCTTGTTCCTATAAAACAAAGAAATGTAAAGGTCATGGAAATGAAAGATTTGGCACCCTCACTTCCTGAAGATTCAACATCTAAACAAGAACTCACAATTCAAGATTTTCTGATTACTCTGAAATATCACTCATTGTGCAATTTCTTAACATTCTACTAAAAAAAATGCAGATATAAAAAAGAATAATCATCATCATACTAAGAAACCAATTAGAACTTAAACTTTTAAAAGTAAATGCACTATCCAGGGAACAAGAGCCTCCAGCTAATCACTCTATAGGAGGTCTAAATCAAGAAGACATTAGTATATGGCATACAAATGGTAACAGCACAAATAGGTTTGCTTTCCAAAACAAGAGCGTGTTAGGCATTGTAAACATCTGAACACATCTTCTTTTGATGTTGATAAAACCTAACCATAATGAATTTCTGCTAAAATAGCTTTAAAATCTCAATAAAAATCAAGCACTCTAGGAATAATAATTTTTTTAAAAGATGCAGAGGTTAATGCAAATATGTCCTTGGCAGCAATGAATTCAAACCATAGCACTGTAGAACACCATAATTTAATAAAATGACAAATATATCAGTCTAAATACCCTACTCTGGAATATACATGAGCAGATATACAGAAAAGTTCTATTAGGAAGTAGGCTTTAAATTATTATATAAATATATGTTATGTAACTATCATAACTGTGTACAGCATGCTCAATCAGAAACTTTTGATACTCACTGGAATTCCAAGCTGTTCAACATCTAAATCCATTAACTTCATTTCATAGTCTGAAACCTTTTCCTGATCTACCAAAAGAAAGCAAATTTGAAGAAAAACACGTAAATTTACAACTAAGAGGTATATTTTACAATCATCAGACTTGGGAAATACACTGCATTTTAGTTTCCTCTGCCATAACTCAGTAGAAGGGTGGACTTACTTGGAGCTTCAAATACTAGTGCCAAGGTGTCCGCATTATCTTCAGCCCTTAAGGTAATGATGTCTTCATTGCCAGCACATTTTAGTATTTTGGACATGCTAGAACAGAGAAGACAAAGGGTTTTTAAACACCATCTTCTCAAGATCGTTAGTTTTCTAATGGAATTAAAATCAGGAGTTACCACTTTTAACCATTAGTTGCAGTTGTTTAGAGCGTAAGTGGTGTCTCCTGGACTGCAGCCTATCAGGGTCCTCTCTCTGTCCATGAGATTTCCCAGGCAAGAATACTGGAGTGGGTTGCCATTTCTTTCCCCAGGGGATCTTTTCCACCCAGGGATCGAACCCTCATCTTCTGCATTGGCAAAGTGATGCTTTACCAGTGAGCCACCAGGGAAACCCTTAACCAGTATGCCATCTGTCAGATTGGTGAGTTAGGAAAACGTACTGCACGGGGGATATGCAAGCCGGTCCAGACACTTTGGAATGCAATCTGGCAGTATAAACCCAAAAGGCCCACAACATACCAAAAGCAATTTCACTTCTGGATATAAATAAAAGAACAACATTTTATGAATTTCGAGTGGGTGAAGTAAATTATCGGGCCAACTATCTTTAAAAATGATCTAATAAACCTATTAAAGTACACGGCATGTACTATGGGTATTTATCATAAGCTTTAAGATTTAAACATGTGTAGTTCAAAAATTGAACGCCATTGCCCTGGAGAAAATTTTCAAGTCCAGGATCTTAGGGTGCTCACCGCAACTTTGCAGTAATAAAAGAAATACTCTGGTCCCTAGATAGTGTGACAGAACTAGGATACACTATAAAGCACTTTAAGTCAACCAGGACCAAGGTTTCTCATCCAAGTTGCTTGCACTTAACGACCAAAGCGTTCTGCAACAGTCTTTTCCTGAAACCGCAAAGTCCATCATTTTCCCGCCACCACACGCTTTGTGACTTTGGCGCGGAAAACAGCCGGTTCGCTGTTCGCGCTGCAGCCAGCGCGGGCTTTGCAAACCGCGCGCTCTGCTGGGTCCCGCCACCCGCCCAACTCCGCAGCAGGCCAATGAGAAGACGCAGATGGCCCACGCCAGCCAATGAGGGCCCGGCTCGTAGGAGCTCGCGCCAAGAGCCAGAGGTAGGAGCGGACCATGGCCCGGATGTCCGAGGCTTTGGAGCTCACCTGGTGAGGTTCACGCCCATGGCCAAGTTACGGTCGCAGCGGTAAGTGTCGAAGCCCTCGGAGCGAAGGGTTAGCTGCACCAAGGAGACATGAGACGAGTCCATGCTCTGTAGGTTCACGCCACTTGAGCTGATGTCCCAGCAGGCCTCATTGATGAGATCCTTAAGCGCCTCCAGCACTTTCTTCAAGATGGAGCCCTGGACCAGGCGCGCCTCGAACATGGTGGCGGAGTCGCAATGACACGGCTACAGGTACAAGGAGTGAGGAATGTGTAACCGGCTTAGGCTTCAGAGGATGAGAGCGAGAGGCAAAACACGATTACGAACGCCTGAGACGCCTCTAACAGCTAGCCGCGCCTGCAGCCGTTTAATACTGCCGCGTCTGCTAGCGCGCGCTACGTCTCCGTGCCCCTTGTTGATACGTCATCACGCTGCCCTCCCGCTGCCTGGGCGGAGAGACTGTAAAGCCAATCCTGTCCCTGCACTGCACGAAAGCCGCCCCACCCCGAGCATCCATTGGAGGATGCAGGTATGGGGGCGGGGCAGGAGCGCAGCGCTTCAGGGGCCCAGCAGATAGGCGTGCGCTGGAGTCTTGGCCGTTTTGTCATGTTCCGGCACCCGTAAGAGGAGTCCTTGTGAGTGTGAAAATCAGTCCTAGGCTGGGCGGGAATGGTCGATGAGCTGCGACGCTGTGCTGCCTCATCAGCCTCCCGCGTGAGGGGTAGAAAATTTACAGCCCTGAGTGAAACGTAAATCCAGGCTCTGTGCTCAGTCGCATCGGTTTGTCTGACTCTTTAGGAAGAAAAGCCACCTTTTCTTTAGCTGTTTGAAGGGAGGTACAGTTATGATTTAAAAAAAACAAGAAAAGTTATCTCCCTACTACCAGCTCTTAAAGCTCCTCCGCCACCTACACACAAATTGATATCATTTATTCTATGTAACTTTCTAAGTTTTTTTTCCTCTACAAGTATATATCTTTTAAAAAACAAAAATGAGTTCATGCCATAAAGAATTCAGCAAAGTGCTTACTAAAGTATGTTTAATTTTATGCCAGGTTCATGTTTTGTTTATCAGCACCTCTTAAAAAGATGGCATCATATCCTACAAATGTAACCTAACCTAACTGCCAATCTCTTGTAATTCGGGCAACTCCTTGAAGTAGTATTGTTGGATAGAGGAGCATACGCATTAAATTTTTGATAAATGTTAACTAAGTTGACTTCTAAAAGATTGTAATTTACATTCCAGCCAAGACTATGAGCATGCTCCTTGCCTCTAATTTTTCTGTTACTGGCAATCTAATTTTTAAATCTGTGCTCGTTTGTGTGGAAATTTCAATTTGCATATTAAAAGACTGGTGCAAATTGGATATCTTTCATACAGTTCTTGACCATTGCATGTTTATATTTTTTCTATTAAACTTTTTTCTGATTGATTAAAAGCATTTCATATATTAACCATCTCCCTATTATGAATATTCTCCCTTTGTTTCTTTTTTCCTTTGTTTACAGCATTTCTTTTTAGTTACTTCTAGTGTTTTACCTTGGTCTGTAGAATTCTTTAGTCTTTCTATCATGTATAGTGTGGATGTGGTTTTATTTATCCTGTTCATGGAATTTTTGTATTCCTCGGCCGAAAGATTGATGCATTTCATCAAATCTAGAATATTGTCAACCATTATGGTTTCAAAAATTCCCTTTCCCTACTCAATGCTCTCCCTCTAGTATTTCTATTAGATGTGTCTTTAATTTACTTTAAAATACCTTCAATTGTAAGATACTCCATTATTTTATTAGCACAAGAAAATAAAATATGCACCTATCCTATAATAAATATGTAAAAGCACACACATATATAAAAGCACTCGTAATATGTCTTAACATTCAGTTTCTCAGTCAGTTGCTGATAACTGCTGTTTTTTCCATATATCACCGCTGTCAAGGCTGTGAATGGTGCAGCATTCTTAAGAGTGATACTGGGCTTCCCTGGTGGCTCAGTGATGCAGAGTCACCTACTGGTGTAGGACCTCGGGGTTTGATCCTAATCCTGGAAGATCCCACATGCCTTGGAACAGGGTCTATGCACTACAACTATGGAGCCTGTGCTCTAGAGCCAGGGAACCGCAACTACTGAAGCCTGACTGCCCTATAGCCCATGGCCCAAAACAAGAGAAGCTATCACAATGAGAAGCCAGTGCACTTAAATTGAAACCAAGAGTAGCCCCTACTAGCTGCACCTAGATAAAGTTTGCACAAAGTAACAAAGGTCTGGCACAGCCAAAAATAAATAAAATTATTTTTAAAAGAGTGCTACTCTGTTGTTTCTGGAATTTATTCCAAGACTCAGCCATGCATTTGTAAATTTTGATGCTAGCACTAACTTCAATTATGTATGATCAACTACCCTTTTGCATGTATTTTTATATCAAAACACAACAGTTTCATCTTTTGTGGGTATTTTCCTTCTAGGTCATTTTGGTGTCTGAGTTCCTTTGCAAAATGTGGAATGCATTTATTCTTCCAGTGAGAAATATTTGCTTCACTAATAACATGTATACTCTGTTACTCTGTTTCTGTGCTTTTTGCTTACATAATAGCATTTTGGCATTTTAATGCCAAATCAAAGTGTTATTAATTTGAAGGTATTTTAAATGGCAATTAAACTCCACTCATGATTTAAGAATGGCTATGAACTGTGGTCAGATATGGCCTTTCTGAGTAGTTAGCATTTTACCAGAGAAACTAGCTGTTTGGAGAGTCGGAGAAAGAGTATTCTTGGCTGAAAAAATAACATTTAAAAGGACAGCATGCTTAGAAGGTGTTCAGATAGTAGTTTGTTTTAAAATTCAAAGCTTTTTGGACTTCCTAGTGGCACAGTGGATAAGAATTCGCCTGCCAATGCAGGGGACTAGGGTTTGATCTGTGGTTCAGGAAGGAAGATCATGTGCCATGAGCAACTAAGCCCATATGCCACAACTACTGGGCCCACACTCTAGAGGCCCATGAGCTGCAGCCACTGTGCCTAGAGCCTGCGCTGGGCAATAAGGGAAGCCACCGCATTGAGAAGCCTGTACACTGCAAGAGAAGCCACCACAATGAAAGCCTATGCCCTGCAATGGACAGTGGCCCTGCTCGCTGCAACTAGAGAAAGCCCAAGAAAAGCAACGAAGACCCAGTGCAGCCAAAAATAAGTAAGTCAATCTGAAAAATTCAAAGCTTTTTAATAAATATTTTCCTCCAGTTTTATTGAGATGTAATTGACATATAGGCTTCCCTAGTGGCTCAGTGGTAAAGAATCAGCCTGCCAGTGCAGGAGATAGGAGTTTGATCCCTGGTCTGGGAAGATACCCTGGAGAAGGAAATGGCACGCACTCCAGTATTCTCACCAGGAAAAATCTCATAGAAAAATATCTGTGTAAAAGCCCACAGAGGATCCTGCTGGACTGTGGTTCATGGGGTTGCAAAGGTTTGGACACAATTTAGGGACTGAACAACAACAATTGACATAATAGAACTCAAAGACTGATATGTCTGGAACACACTGAACAAAGGGGAGAGAAGTTGCAAAGAGAGGCAGGGCTGAGATCTTACAGCACTTTGGAAGCCTTCTATAAGTGAAAAAGAAAGTTATCAAAGGAAGCTTTGACATGAGACTTCTATTTTAAGAGGATTACTTAAACATCTAGTAAAGGTGCTATTCCAAACAGAAAAATGAATTAAATTATGATAAAAAATTCATTAAACTTCTAGGATGCTGGGAGGGATTGGGGGCTTGAGAAGGGGACGACAGAGGATGAGATGGCTGGATGGCCTCACTGACTTGATGGACATGAGTCTGAGTGGACTCTGGGAGTTGGTGATGGACAGGGAGGCCTAGTGTGCTGCGATTCATGGGGTTGCAAAGAGCCAGACACAACTGAGCGATTGAACTGAACTGAGGGAAGAATAAAGCTATAGACTCTTCCTAATTGTTTACTGAAATAAATTCGACAGATTAATTAAAATTCAAATACGTGTAAACTCAAGAAATGGAAAAATATATTGGTAAATATTTAAGAGATCTTGCTGTGGACTTCTAAACATAAAAGGAAAAAACACCCCATAAAACATAAGGAATGACTAGGTAAGTTTTAAAACTTCCATATGCCTAAAAACTTGTATCTGTTAATATATTTGAAGTTTCCACAATAGAGAAATCCAATTCAATGTATCTAAACAAAAACCAAAGGTCTCTGGCTTTCAGTGTCTAAGGTCCAGTCTTAGTAAATGTATGAAAAAATGGTTTGCATTCTGAAGCTGTGTGCACTGGTTCTCCAGTTAGGCTGGGTTTCAAAGTAAACAGCCGAGCTTCCGGGAGGACTGATGTAATGCTTACTTGGATGTGACCTTTCACATGTTCCCCAAAGGTGAGAATCTACTTACTAACACTTCCACTTGTCTTAAGGATGAACTTGTGGCTCTCTCTGTTGACATCCTTTTACATCCTATAGCTAATAAACCTTGTATAACTTATCCAAGTGTCTTAGTCTTCAGTTCAAGAGGTGATCACTAACAGCCAAAATAGTGGTCACACAGTCCCCAACAGATTAAAAGAGTTTAAAAATTACAATCAGCATGTTATTTACTTTCATAAATAAGGTTAAGACAAAACACAAAAGCAAGGCTTTCTCTAAATAAATAATGGCCTGAATGGAGTGGTCTGTTTCTCTCAAAAAACAAAGTCAAGTATTTGTGCAATGTTGTTAATAGAGAACAAAGTATACCCTGAAATCATTGATCCTCCACACCGATTTTGGGCTTTCCTGGTGGCTCATCGGTAAAGAATCTGCCTGAAATGCAGGAGGGAGACGTGGGTTCTATGCCTGGGTCAGGAAGATCCCCTGGAGGAGGGCATGGCAACCCACTCCAGTGTTCTTGTTTGGAGAATCCCGTGGACAGAGGAGCCTGGCGGGCTACAGTCCATTGGGTCACAAAGAGTTGCATATGACTGAAGCGACTTAACACGGATCTCACGTTTACTTTACTGTGGACTGCAAGCAGTGTTACAGGCATTTTGGGATCTAGTTTCACAGAAATCAAGAAAATAAAACATCCGGTTCAGAATTCTATTTTCCCCAAACCTCACAGTTCAGGTCAAAATTGCTAACACAAAATTGCATCTCCTATGCGTGCAAATTTCTCTCCTTGTTAAATTACAAGATGCTAAGGGAAGGGGCCCCACTTTATACTTGTTTTACATCACTTACAAGGCAGTGAACAGGAACTGCTGAAAGCAATGCTGAGTAACACAGATATTAACAATAAATTTAAGAAGGCCGGGAGTATGTTAGAGCGGGCGTTGGTGGCAAACAGATTTATGTTCTAATTCTTAGTGGGCACTTTTTAGCCGTGAGACCTTGGCTAAATCATTTTCTTTTAGGAGAAACCTCATTCATTAGGGACTTGGGATGTGTCAGGTACAGAGGGGATCCGGCTGTGAACAAAGTAGGCAACATTCCTCCCCACCTAAAAGGTCTTTCAGTAGTTCAGAAGGCAGAAAAGAAATCTGAATAACCGTGGAAAACCCTATCCACTTCCAAGTGTTGTGCAGTTTAAATGAGATAGATTACATAGTTCAGTGCCCAGCACATAAAATAAAGCAGACGATACAGACTGAAGTTTGAATTTCACTTCCTTATCAGTAATCTCCTTTTACACAGGTAGGCTCCCCAGGCCTTTCTGCTCATGGCCTAATAAGCGGATACTTATCCGTGTGAGGGAAAGTACTGACTAGGCAGGCAGGAGACTGGGGAAAGTGAAAGAAAGTGAAGTCGTTCAGTCGTGTCCGACTCTTAGCGACCCCATGGACTGTAGCCTACCAGGCTCCTAAGTCCATGGGATTTTGCAGGCAAGAATACTGGAGTGGGTTGCCATTATCCCCAGCAAGTTGTTAACCTCTAAGACCCTGGGCGCCAGTGCTCGAGTTCCCATTGGCTAGTCTCCTTCCGAAACACGCCTTTTCCCGCCCCCTCATGCTACTATCTAATAACGCACGCCTCTCCACTACGTTTCACTTGCCCCGCCTTCGCCCCGCCTCCCTAACGGGTTCGCGCCATTGGTGGATCTCCCGGGCCGTGATGGCGGTGGTGCGCCTGCGCCCTCCCTCCGGGCCTTTACCAGAAAAGGAACAAGCAGGCAGAGGCTGGAGAAGGCTGGTCAAGCTCCGCCCGGGTGAAAGGGCGGCGGCTGAGCCGGGCGGGGCCGAGTTCCAGGGCTGGCGGCTGGGCTGCGGTGGGGCTAGCGAGGCGCTGCGTAGCTGCGCGCTGCTTTGGCGACTCGGGGCTGGCCGAGCAGAGTCCGCGCGCCGGCCCCGGCGTCTGCGCTACGCGGCAGCGGCGACTAAGCGCTGGTGTTTCCAGCATGACGGAGCTGAGGCAGAGGGTGGCCCGCGAGCCGGAAGCTCCGCCCGAGGACAAGGTAGCGGCGGCACCGGGTGGGCGCGGCTGCGGAAGCGGCGTCCCCCATAAGTCCGTGGGGGGCGCGCAGAGAGGGGTCTTCTCGCCTTTTGACTCTGGCTCGGCCGCCGGAAGCATCGGGCCTCAGTAGGGCGGAGGGTCCTTGGGTGCGGGGTCCCGCGGAGCTCGCGGCAGGGTTCAGCAGGTCGAGGTCCCGGGGACACAGCTCTGGGGTCCGGTTGGGGTTGGTATCTCCGCGGCTCAGGAAGGAAAGCGCGGGAGGTTGCGCACGTCTGCCTGTCTCGCAGGGCTGATTGGGGCCGGGGGGAGGGGGGGGACGGGTTCCATTCTAGTCCACTCCCCAGGCGTTCCCTGGTGTGAAGACGTCGAGACCCCGACGTGATTCCTCAGAGCGTGATTTAGCCTCTCCGATCTCCCGTTATTTGTTGAGGGGTGAAGGTGTATCAAGACAAGGCCATGAGATTTGCCTGTTAGGAGATTTAAACCCCTTCTCGAAAGTTAAATCTGTTGGCTTTAAGCAGAGAAGTCATGCAGTCATTAGGTGTTGAAAGGTATATTCCCCAAAGATGGGCTTGTTTCCTGCTTCAGATGTGGGCTTTGTTGGGGTAGAGAAGGGTAGAACAGAGGCCATCTTGCGGGGGTGACGGATGAGGTGAGTAGACTTCTTTGGTTGAAGTGAAAGGTCTATGTAGGGAAGGTGAGGAGTGGCCTCGTTACTGTGGACGCTAAATGACAGCACAAACTTGGTGGTAGTATTTCAAGCCTGGAGTTTGTCGTGGTCAGGAGCAGTGTTATTTGGTGGATTGATGACAGTGATGTGTAAACTGGACTGAGGGAGCCTGGACCAGAATGAAAGAGAGTGTCTGACTCGCGGGTTGCCAGCTGGTGACCTGCAGTTGCTTTCTTTGGTCCCTGTGTTGCTTTAAAAAACCAGAATATTTCTCCCAGCCACTTGAATTTATTGCCTATTTTGGATCATTGGAAGATCTGCCATCATATTCCCAGCTGATTAATGTTCGGCTGGAACTGAGGAACAGCTGCTCCCACCAATCCCTATTCCCCCTACACCAGGCCCTCAATACCCATTTATGTAGCTTTCCATTTTAGAAAACCGGAGGAAAGGAACGTTAGGGAGATATCAGGAAGGAAGAAAGCCAAGATTTGGTGTCAAGGTGTCAACAGCAGTTATACTAGAAGGGTGAAAGATAATGGAATTTGATTTCTAGAATATGTTTTGGAGAAAAATTTGGTTGCAAGTTGAAGAGTCGCTTACAGAGACCAGGTACTTTGAAGTTTCTAATCTTCCCATTAAATACCTTAGTTTGGCCTGGAAGAGCTCTGTTGCCACCATGCATTTGCCTGTTGGGAAGTTACCAGATATTTTGAGGCTGTATAGCCCTGTATAGGATGAGAGATCAGTCTTGATGTTAATGGGACTTTGTGGTTTTAGGTGTGAAAAGAGCAGTCAAAAAAGAAAGCGTGATACCTAGTGGTCTGTATGTTTAAAAAGCTACTTGTAAGAATTAGACTTAATGGTAAAAACAGGCAAACCCACATACCCCCAAAACCATGAGGTTATGAGGTAAAATAAAATTTCTACCCTCCCCATCCAACTACTTGGATCCATTTGAGGTTCACTGAATGCTTGTTGCTCCACAAACACTTAGTCCATTAGCTCAGAACAAGGCAGTTGCACCATTGCCAATATTTCTGGATTACCATGCATGGGATTTTTAATAATAAAGATTCCTTTTAAAAACTGTGAGATACTTTATTTGTCTTTGATGAATGTATGCTATGCTTAGTCACTCAGTCATGTCTGACTCTTCGCAACCCCATGGACTGTAGCCTGCCAGACTCTACTATCCATGGGGATTCTGCAGGCAAGAATACTGGAGTGGGTTGCCATGCCCTCCTCCAGGGGATCTTCAAACCCAGGGATCAAACTGAGGTCTCCCGCCTTGCAGGTGGATTCACCGCCATCTGAGCCATCACATGAATGTATATAAAGTATTAAAATTAGGTTTATTTTATTTCATAGTTAGTAAAACTTACTTCCATGTTTCTGACTTTGCTGATATTCTTGGGTTAAAATTTAAGAAAATAAATAGTAAAACAAGGGCATCTTTTAAGGGAAACAAATGGCAAAATTCCAGCTTTCTTATTTCATAGTAGAATTCAGAAAACAGTGTCAGGTCAATTCATTAAAAGAACTGAAACAAATTTGAAAGATTTAGGAAAAAATGCTATAGTTGCCTAACTGGTATGACAAAATTTAAATAAACAGTCATTTCAAAATAATCTGGGGAATGTGTTTATTATTATAAAAGTCAGAATGTATTATATTTAGCATCCTAGAATGGAATTGTCAAGCCAGTTGCTAATAAAGGAAATTTTTCCTCTGGGAACCGTGCTTATAATTTTAAAGTCCCAAAGCACAGTATTGTTGCCAAACCAAGAAACTTGGAGTTTAAGGTTTGGAAATGATCTTCCTCCCATCATTCCATGTTTTTCCATTGGAGCTTAGGAAAGAAGAGAATGGAACTTGGGCCAAAACATTGGCATCTTAAAATTTATGATTGGGTTGGCATTTCAGGAGACTTTGTTTTGGAGGTTAGAAGGAAGGATGTGGAGTCCTTTTCTATCGTCCTTAAGTGCTAGAGTGCTGTTTAAACTAGAGCTTTACTCATTCAAGGCTTGCTTTCTAGATCAATGAAACCAGTATAAAGATCAAATAAAGGCATCATTTAGAAAGGGGAGTTTAGATTTTAACTGAAGATGGTGGTTTTAAGAGCAGGGGCATAACAACTAGAGCTATCATTAGCCTGGACAGTGCCGCTTACCAGCTGTGTGTGTGTGTGTGTGTGTGTGTGTGTGTGATGTCAGTCCATGTCGCTTGGACGTGTCCAACTCTTTGCTACCCCGTGGACTGTAGCCTGTGAGGCTCCTCTGTCCATGGAATTTTCCAGGCAAGAATACTGAAGTGGGTTGCCATTTTCCTACTCCATACCAGCTGTGTAACTTTGAGGAAATCACTTAACTTGCATAAAAGCCTCAGCTTGTCCATCTCTAAAATGAGGGGTGATAAAAAAGTAGCATGTGCTTCAGAGGATATTCATATGGATTAAGTGAGTATGTATGTTACATATGTAGAGCAGAAATTGTCACATTGTACTGTGTTAAGCTATTGTTTCTGGGTGAAATATAGTTTTACAGGAAAAAGCTAATATTCACCTTCTACTCTTGGAAGATGATTAAATCTTCAAGTTATAAGTGTTCAGAGTAGTCTTTTCCTATTTATCACCTTTTAAAGAAAATTTTATAGACAGAGCTTGGCCTTCTATGACCCACCTTTTCAGTTCATTTTCTTACTGAATTTTTCAGCGCTCAGAATCACAGTCAAACTTCAGCTGTAGAAGGAATATTGCTACATGCAATTGTCTTTCCCTAATAGCTTTTTCAGACCTCCCTCATGGCTCAGCTGGTAAAGACTCTGCCTGCAATTTGGGAGACCTGGGTTCGATCCCTGGGTTGGGAATATCTCTTGGAGAAGGGAAAGGCTACCCATTCCAGTATTCTGGCCTGGAGAATTTCATGGACTGTATAGTCCATGGGGTTGCAAAGAGTCAGACATGACTGAAAGCATATTTTCATAGCATATTTTAGAATAGTGGTAAATAATTAAACATAGTTTTCTGTTAGACTTTAAAAGTGCTACTGAAATAATAAAATCTTATTTTCAGAGCTCTGACTACTTCAGATGCAGGAGAAATGCTTTATTCTTTCAATCTTTTTTTTTTTTACCTTGAGAAATAGTTTAGGTTTTGAATAATCAGTAAACCTTAACTACGGCTCCCAGACTTAAATAGAAAGAGAAGATGAAAGATTAGTTTGTCATATGACCCAGTATTTTTAGTTGCTGATCAAACAGTATAATCTTATTTTAAAAACTCAGTTATTTTCCAAGTTATGGCTACTTAAAATTAGTTTTTTTTTTTTCAAAAAAACATTTTGTTTAAAATGTTTTGTGTAAATTTATGTGATATTTCATTAGTCTTTAACATTTTAAAAAATATTAAATTGCTCTTATCAGATGTTAGAACTAGAAGGGATTTTAGGGCTATTTTATAGCAGAGTAGCCCAGAGAGCTTGTTACTTGCTCAATGTCACACAGCTGGTTAGATGCAGAGTTGTTAATAGTATGAAGGTTTTCTGATTCCTTTCTTCTCATTATGTTGCATAATGTTGCCTTTTAGGAGACAGACTTAATTTACAGACTTTAAAAGTTTCTGAGTTGGTTGACTTTGATTTAAAAAAAGCCCCAATATCTCCTATTTTTCACAAAAATAGCAAAATCTTCAAAATGCCAAATATATATATGTATATAAACGTGTGTGTGTGTTCCTGAGTGAACGTTGAAACTCTGAGAAAACTTTTTTTTTTTTTTTTTTGTAGGAAAAGTTGATTAGGTCCTATTTTCCTGGTTATTGGAAAAGTGGTGATTTATATATTTTAAGTTCACCCCTAGGAGCAGCCACTCAGGTATCCTTGAAGAGAACTCCTAGCAAGTTGTCAGCTCGTCACTCTGAGCTTCATGGGAAGCTACTCAGAATAAATGCTTTCTGGTTGATGGCTCTTAGTATTAGAACTATTTGTCCTGAAACAATGTCATTCAGTATTTATACATCTTCTTTTAGAATGTTCACTGAACCCAAGGTCTGCTGTATACAGTCTCACTAGCTCTGAGAGAGGGCTGGTGTCTGTGCTCATGGGGAAAACATCCAGGATTTTATATCACTTTTGGCTCCAAATAATCCATTCTTTCTCTACTGATTTCAAGAAATCGTAATTTTGAATGTATCTGGGAAGCTTTTGAAATGACTCTCCTAATTTCACAGTGCACATAATCACCCTTTAAACTGTTTGAAAAAAGTAGTTCATCATTATTTGTGATTTGTGCACTCTGCTATCTTTTCTAAGATCCACATAGATGGAGTGTATTGAACTTGTTAGTGTTGCAGAGGGCTTGCCAAGTAACTCTCTTGCACACAAAGTTTTTTAACGTGCTCCCTGTGCAGTGCCAGTCTCCCCAGCCTTCCTGCCTGGTGCTGGAGGCTGGGGGTGGGGGGGGGGGTAATAAAACACAGCTTTTCACTCAGCAGACTGTGTCTGGTTTGGAAAAGAGACTCTTGACTGTTAATTTTGCCAGCCTCTCCTTTGAGGAATACTGATTTGTTCCTGGGGTTGGGTTGAGTTCCTGCCTTCCAAGCCTTGCTGTGCAGTAGCTGCCTGGTTGGGGTGGTGGTGCGGCGCCAGCCAGGGCAGACATGGCCCGCATTAGGCAGTTCACCCTGCCACTGCCTGGTCTTTGTTCTTCTGCTTAAGTTTGCTTCAGCAGTGGGGATGGCATAGGGCCCACTCAGTTGAGTGACCTTTTATTATTTAGAGTGACCTTTTAAGGAAGGTTAAACTTTATGTTATTTTGACTAGACAGTGTGTGCATGTATCAGAACTGAAAGGTGGTGGTGTAGCACTGTGAACATCTCCCTCCTGGCCCCCTGATTCTCCTCCCCGGCAGCAGCCTACGCCTGCCAGGAAGTAGTGCTCATGAGCACCTGCTGCTGGCATGGAAAGACCCGAACTGTCCTGAGAATTTTTTGCTCTTTGGCAGCAGCTCTTTTGTATTAGAGTCACCCCAGGACCAGCCTGGGACTTCTCTGTGAAGACTTGGCTGCATTTTGGAAAGAGCCCTTGTGATTTGAGATTTACTGGCAGCATTTTTTGCTCGTGGGTCTCTGACATTGAGAGGATGTGTGTCGCTGACCTGAATCCCTCAGTGGACGGCTCTCAAAGCCTTTACCCACAGTCTCTGTCCTGCCAGTCCTGTGAGTTTAGTGATCTGCAGGAAATCCCTAGGTATATGTATACCTCAGGCAGCACAAACTTGCTTTGTCTGAAATCTAATTTTCTCCTTTTAGACATGGACCTTCCTGCTCCTGTCTGCTCTGCTCCAGCTGGGAATCCACTAGTCTCTGCTCCCTCATCTAGTCCAGGCCAGATGTTCACATCAGATGACACCTGGATTCCTTATCTATTGCTTTTGCATATTTAAGATAGTTCAGGATGCCTGAACTAGTTGTAAATCCTTCTAATTGAGTTACCTTCCTTCAGGATTTACTCTCAGCCTCTTCTAGTCCTCCTGACCTTTGAACAGCTCGGAAACTACTCTGTGAGTTACAGAAGGGAAGAAAAAAAATTCTGACCCTCTTTTCAGATCTCTTAAATTTCGTCCTTTATGACCCTGTCTCTTAACCAACCCCCTTTCTGCTTGGGGCCTCTGTGACATGCATCTTGCCTCTTGATATTTCCAACCATAGGAAATATGCTTGTTTTCTGTCACCCCTCTTTCCATCTCTGCCTATTGAAGTCCTGTTTTCTCAAAATCCACTTAAGATCTTCTGTTATCTCAATATGCTGCTTGCTAGTCTCTGGAACTGCGTTCATAACGGTTTGTCTTTCCTTTTCTCCTTTGCCTTTCACTTTTCTTTCTCAAACTAGGCTTCAACAGTATGTGAACCAAGAACTTCTGGATGTACTAGCTGGATTTAGAAGATGCAGAGGAAACAGATTAAATTGCCAGCATGGGTTGAATCGTAGCAAAAGCTAGAGAATTCCAGAAAAACCTCTACTTCTGCTTCATTGACTATGCTAAAGCCTTTGACTATGTAGATCACAACAAACTGAAGAATTCTTAAAGAGATGGGAATACCAGACCCTTGCCTGTGTCCTGTGAAACCTGTATGCAGGTCAAGAAGCAACAGTTAGAACTGAACATGGAACAACTGACTGGTTCAGAATTGGGAAAGGAGTATGTCAAGGCTCTATATTATCACCCTGCTTATTTAACTTCTATGCAGAGTATATCATACGAAATGTCAGGCTGGATGAACCACAGGTTGGAATCAAGATGGCTGGGAGAAATATTAGTAACCGCATATGTATAGATGGCACCACCCTTATGGCAGAAAGCGAAGAGAAATTAAAGAGCCTCTTGATGAAAGTGAAAGAGAAGAGTGAGAAAGCTGGCTTAAAACTCAATTTCCAAAAAACTAAGATCATGGCATCTGGTCCCATCACTTCATGACAAGTAGATTGGGAAACAGTGGAAACAGTGACAGACTTTATTTCCTTGGGCTCCAAAATCACTATGGATGGTGACTGCAGCCATGAAATTAAAAGACGTTCCGTGGAAGAAAATCAGTGACAAAGCTAGACAGCATATTAAAAAGCAGGGACATTACTTTGCCAACATGGAGAAGGAAATACCAACCCACTCCAGTATTCTTTCCTGGAGAATCCCGTGGACAGAGGAGCCTGGAGGGCTACAGTCCATGGGGTTGCAAAGAGTTGGACACGACTGAAGCGACTTAGCATGCATGCAGGCATACTTTGCCCACAAACATTCGAATAGTCAAAGCTATGATTTTTCCAGTAATGTACGGATGTGAGAGCTGGACAGTAAAAAAGGCTGAGTGCTGAAGAATTGATGCTGTCAAACTGTGGTGTTGGAGAAGACTCTTGAGAGTCCCTTGGACAAACCAGTCAGTCCTAAAGGAAATCAACATTGAATGTTTATTGGAAGGACTGATGCTGAAGATGAAGCTCTAACACTTTGGCCACCTGTTGCAAAGTGCTAACTCATTGGAAAAGACTCTGCTGCTGGGAAAGATTGAAAGCAGGAGGCGAAGGGGATGACAGAGAATGAGATGGTTGGATGGCATCACTGACTCAATGGACATGAGTTTGAGCAAACTCCAGGAGATGGTGAAGGACAGGGAAGCCAGGCATGCTGCAGTCCATGGGGTCACAAAGAGTTAAACATGACTAAGTGACTGAACAACAACATCTCAATACTTCATCAGGCATGTACGTATTATAGAAATCACAGGAATGTATGCAAATGAGTATGAAATCCACCTGTAATCTCATCGTTCAGGAAAGCAACCATCGTTCAAATGCCTTTTCCTCCTGTGCATATTGCTACACGTGGCTGTAATGCTACCACGCATGGTCTGGTAGCTTGCCTTTTTATTTTTGAATTCAAATGTAGTTGAGTTGGGAAGATCCCCTGAAGGAGGGTGTGGCAACCTACTCCAGTGTTCTTGCCTGGAGAATTCTATGGACAGGAACTTGGCAGTCTCTTGCAGTCCATAGGGTCGCACAGAGTCAGACACAACTGAAGCGACTTATCATGCACATAGTTCATTTATAATATTGTGTCCATTTTAGATGTACAGGAGTGATTCAGTTTTATATATTTATATATATATAATTTATATAATCTACTTTTACTCTTTTCCATTATAGGTTATTATAAGATATGTCATATAGTTCCTGTGCTGAATCAGTCCAGTTCAGTCGCTCAGTTGTGTCTGACTCTTTGCGACCCTGTGAACCGCAGCATGCCAGGCCTCCCTGTCCAACACCAACTCCTGGAGCCTACCCAAACTCATGTCCATTGAGTCAGTAATGCCATCCGACCATCTCATCCTCTGTCATCCCCTTCTCTTCCTGCTCTCAATCTTTCCCAGCATCAGGGTCTTTTCAAATGAGTCGTTTCTTCACATCAGGTGGCCAAAGTATTGGAGTTTCAGCTTCAGCATCAGTCCTTCCAATGAATATTCAGGACTGATTGCCTTTAGGATGGACTGGTTGGATCTCCTTGCAGTCCAAAGGACTCTCAAGAGTCTTCTCCATCACCACAGTTCAAAAGCATTAATTCTTCAGTGCTCAGCTTTCTTTATAGTCCAACTCTCACATCCATACATGACTACTGGGAAAACCATAGCCTTGACTAGATGGACCTTTGTTGGCAAAGTAATGTCTCTGCTTTTTAATATGATTTCTGGGGTGGTCATAACTTTTCTTCCAAGGAGTAAGCATCTTTTAATTTCATTGCTGCAGTTACCATCTGCAGTGATTTTGGAGTCCCCCAAAATAATGTCTGACAGTATTTCCATTGTTTCCTCATTTATTTGCCATGAAGTGATGGGACCAGATGCTGTGATCCTAGTATTCTGAGTGTTGAGCTTTAAGCCAACATTTTCACTCTCCTCTTTCACTTTCATCAAGAGGCTCTTTAGTTCTTCACTTTCTGCCATAAGGGTGGTGTCATCTACATATCTGAGGTTATTGATGTTTCTCCCAACAATCTTGATTCCAGCTTGTGCTTCATCCAGCCTAGCATTTCTCATGATGTACTCTGCATAGAAGTTAAACAAGCAGGGTGACAATATACAGCCTTGACGTACTCCTTTTCCTATTTGGAACCAGTCTGTTGTTCCATATCAAGTTTTAACTGTTGCTTCCTGACCGTACAGATTTCTCAAGAGGCAGGTCAGGTGGTCTGGTATTCCTATCTCTAAGAATTTTCCACAGTTTGTGGTGATCCACACAGTTAAAGGCTTTGGCATAGTCAATAAAGCAGAAATAGATGTTTTCTGGAACTCTCTTGCTTTTTCTATGATCCAGCGGATGTTGGCAATTTGATCTCTGGTTCCCCTGCCTTTTCTAAAAGCAGCTTGAACATCTGGAAGTTCATGGTTCACGAACTGTTGAAGACTGGCTTGGAGAATTTTGAGCATTAATTTGCTAGTGTGTGAGATGAGTGCAATTATGTGGTAGTTTGAGCATTCTTTGGCATTGCCTTTTGGGATTGGAATGAAAACTGACCTTTTCCAGTCCTGAGGAAGGCTTTCTTATCTCTTCTTGCTATTCTTTGGCACTCTGCATTCAAATGGGTATATCTTTTCTTTTCTCCTTTGCTTTTTGCTTCTCTTCTTTTCTCAGCTATTTTGTCAGGCCTCCTCAGACAGCCATTTTTGCTTTTTTGCATTTCTTTTTCTTGGGGATGGTCTTAACCCCTGTCTCCTCTACAGTGTCATGAACCTCTGTCCGTAGTTCATCAGGCAGTCTATCTATCAGATCTAGTCCCTTGAATCTATTTCTTACTTCCACTGTGTAATCGTAAGGGATTTGATTTAGGTCATAGCTCAGTGGTCTAGTGGTTTTCCCTGTTTTCTTCAATTCGAGTCTGAATTTGGTAGTAAGGAGTTCATGATATGAGCCATGGTCTGCTCCTGGTCTTGTTTTTGCTGACTGTATAGAGCTTCTCCATCTTGGTTACAAAGGATATAATCAATCTCATTTCAGTGTTGACCATCTGGTGATGTCCATGTGTAGAGTCATCTCTTGTGTTGTTGGAAGAGGGTGTTTGCTATGACTAGTGCGTTCTCTTTTGCCTTTGCCCTGCTTCATTCCATATTCCAAGGCCAAATTTGCCTGTTACTCCAGGTGTTTCTTGACTTACTTGTGCATTCCAGTGCCCTGTAATGAAAGGACATCTTTTTTGGATGTTAGTTCTAAAAGATCTTGTAGGTCTTCATAGAACTGTTCATCTTCAGCTTCTCCAGTGTTACTGATCAGGGCATAGACTTGGGTTACTGTGATATTGAATGGTTTGCCTTGGAGACTGTGTCGCTTTTGAGATTGCATCCAAATACTGCATCCTTGCTACTCCATTTCTTCTAAGGGATTCTTGCCCACAGTAGTAGATATGATGGTCATCTGAGTTAAATTCACCCATTCCAATCCATTATAGTTTGCTGTTTCCTAAAACGTCGACATTCACTCTTGCCATCTCCTGTTTGACCACTTCCAATTTGCCTTGATTCATGGACCTGACATTCCAGGTTCCTATGCAATATTGCTCTTTACAGCATTGGACTTTACTTCGATCACCAGTCACATCCACAACTGGGTATTGATTTTGCTTTAGCTCCCTCTCTTCATTCTGTCTGGAGTTATTTCTTCACTGTTCTCCGGTAGCATATTGGGCACCTACCGACCTGGGGAGTTCATCTTTCAGTGTCCTATATTTTTGCCTGTTCTTACTGTTCATGGGGGTTCTCAAGGCAAGAATACTGAAGTGGTTTGCCATTCCCTTCTCCAGTGGACCACATTAACCTGAGCATAAAAGCACAGGGTCTGTATTTTGGGGTAGATAGCCTCTCTTCATTCATTAGCTCCTGAGGTCTGCACAGGTGGAAGAGCAGTGGAGATTCAAGGTGTTAAAAACAAGACAACAGATCCCAAATGGAGTCACTTATTCTAAGCTCCACATCACCAAACCAAGACTTACTCTTCCAGAAACTGAATCTTAGAGCACTCTCTCAGGAGTTACTTAATCAGCACTATTTAGGGTAATCTGCCTGATTGACTCCTGCCGTTCCCTGAAGGAAAGTAGTATTTCAATAACCAATCTACTTTTTTTTTTTGGCATGTAGCATGCAGGGTCTTAGTTCTGGAACAGGGATTGAACCTGTGCCTCCTACAGTAGAAGTGCAGAGTCCTAACTTTTGGACTGCCAGGGCAATCTCCCAGTCTACTCTTTTGCTAGTATAATTTCCTTGTTCCCACTCCTTTCTACGTATCAAAGTCTTTCATTTTGTGCAACTCCTGGAAACTCATTTCTTTCTGCTAGGTTAGATGTTGCTTGATCATGATTGAAACCCCAAAAGATCTTTGAAGTATAATTTAGTTTTTTTTTTTTTTTTTAATAAGGGAAATGTAGAGTAATTACCAGGTTAAGCATCTGTGTTGTCAGGTGTGTAATCATTTTTGGGTAGATAATGGCTTTAAAAGAAAGCTATTTGTTTAAATTGATGAAACGGGTATATTTTGTTATCTAGAAATTTCACTGTGGACTAGCAGGTTTTTCCTTAATACCAGGTAACAGAAATGTTAGTTTATTCTGTTCATCAGCCTCAATCCTCAGCTGAGATGGAGTTGGGTAGAGGTAACAGCCAGACTGTTAAGTGTGAAGACTGAGTGGGCAACACTATTGCCTGTGTTGTTAAGGTGGTGAGTAATTTCTGTTTTGGTTGATGCACCTGTCTGTCTGTGCTTAGAGCAGAAACTAGCTTGGAGAGTTCAACTTCTGTCTTCTCGGTTCTGCTACAGACCTCTTTTCTCTTGTTTGTCATCCTTATGTCAGTCTCAAGAATTTCACATTCCTTCCACATAGAGTCTGCAAGTCTATGTAAAACGATGAGATGGGGATATTTCGTGCAAAGTGGTTGGCTATTGCAGTGTGATATTTATGCCTGTCATTTTAACCTATAGAAGTGGATAATTTCTTAGTCATTCCTTAAACTGTCTTTTTTCTTCCCTTCGTACCTCTGAACAGAGACATTTATAGAGGACCTTCTACCAGGCAGTATTGTAGACCAAGAGGATGTAGCAGTAAATAAACAAAGTCCCTTCCACATGGAGTTCATGTTTTAGTGGAGGAGACAGACAAATGTATAATAATTTCAGGTGGTAGTGATTTTACAAAGAAGAATAAAACAGGTGTTTCTTAATATAAAGTAGCATTTCAGAGTTTGAGCATTCAAAGTGACCTTCCTGTATGCAGTCTGGTTGGCTTAAAGGATAGATGTGTTCTGATTCTGCCTGGAATATTTCCTGTTATTCAAGGGAAATGAGTGGAAATGTACACAGACTTATACATTCTTTGGGACAGCATTGAACCATTTTGAGTTTAAAAGGTTTCACTTTGCCAACTTATTCTTTATTCCTTGGCAACACATTAGTTGCTCTCCAGAATACGGCTCATTATCACTTGAGTTTTATCGGTGTCCCTCACCAAATAATTTTAATCTTTGGGAAGGGCTGAAAATGTAGTCCTTTTTTGTCATTAGTTACAATTGTGTAACTATAGTTCTAGAGTTATCTTTCCTACCCCAATGGTGGTAGCCATTATTCTCGGCTTTATAGATAAAGGTTGATGAATTTGATTAAAATTTAGTGATTTTAAAAACACTCATTGAGCTTTTACCAGATTCTAGGCAAGGAGCACTCAAGGTAAAGAAAGATGAATAGGGCAGTCCTTACTTTTGATGAGCTTGAAATCTAAATTAGATTATGGAAAGTGCCTCTTAACATAACTACAAAGTGCAGTGAAGAGTAGGAGGAGGGATGCATAATGTGCTGTGGGAACTTTATTGGAAGAGAAAACCGGTGAGAAGTGTGGGGTGTTAGTTTCCTGGAACTCTTCTAAAAAATTGCCATAAACCCAGAGGCTTAAAACGATAGGAAGTTATTCTCGCACAGTTTTTTGAGACTGGAAGGCTGAAATCAAGGTATTGGCAGGACCATACCATTCAGAGGACCATTCCTTTCAGAGGCTCCAGGGGAGAATCCATTCTAGGCCCCTTCCCAGCGTCCGGGGGACTCCTGGCACCTCTTGGCCTGGGGCCACATTTCTCCAGGGGAGAATCCATTCTAGGCCCCTTCCCAGCGTCCGGGGGACTCCTGGCACCCCTTGCCCTGTGGCCACATTTCTCCAGTTGGGGGGGGGGGTCCATTCTAGGCCCCTTCCCAGCGTCTGGGGGACTCCTGGCACCTCTTGGCCTGTGGCCACATTTCTCCAGGGGGGGTCCATTCTAGGCCCCTTCCCAGCGTCTGGGGGACTCCTGGCACCTCTTGGCCTGGGGCCACATTTCTCCTGGGGAGAATGCATTCTAGGCCCCTTCCCAGCTTGTGGCCACATTTCTCTCTCTAGCCTGTCTTTACGTTGTCTTCTCTTTGTTTCTGCATCATATCTCCCTCTGTTTCTCTCTTATTTTTTAAAAAAATGTTTATTTTATTTATTTGGCTGTGCTGGGTCTTATTTGCGGGATGTGGAATCTAAGGAGCTGAACCCAGGCCCCCTGCATTGGCAACTTGAGTCTTAGCCACTGGACCACCGGGGAAGTCCCTGCCTTTCTCTTATAGGTACGTGTGATTCCACTTAGGGCCTAACTGGATAATCAGGATAAACACCTCCTTTCAAGATCCTTAACACGTCTTTTGCCATATAAGGTAATATTTACTCTTTTGCCATGTAATATTCACAGATTTCTAGGAAGTCAGTTTATTTTGAGGAGGCATGTTTTTTTTTTTTTTTCCTGTTTACTGTAGATGGAAATCAGAGACGACATTCCTTAAGGAGTCTTAGTGCTCCTAAGTTGGGACTTGATGAATGAGCAGGAAGGAAAAATGGCTGGGAGCAAAGTAGGAGAAGAGAGCAAGGGGTGAGGTCATCAGGGTCACTGAGTAGCTCTGCTTGGTTGGAGCATGAGGTTTGTGCAGGGTGTAGAGGACAAATGTTGGAGGATGTGAAGTGGGAGGCTATTTGTCATTAATAGACTAGGTGAAAATGAGTGAAAGAGGGGTATAATCAGAGCTGTGCTTCATGAAGATTAATCTGGGAGTGCTTTATGAAGATTAATCTTTCCCAGAAGATTAATCTGGGGAATGTGTTTGAAAAGGGAGAAATTAGTGGAGAAATCAATTTGGAGGCCAGTATAGTAGATAAGTGTTGACATGCAGACATTAGCAAGTATACCAGGGGTGAGAATGGAATAAGGAGAGACCCTGGAATGTTAGTATCGTACAGTTTGAGTACTGATGAGGGGTTTTTGGAGATGGTAATGACATCAGTGTTCCCTGTGGAGCACATCTCCGGTAGATTAGGATCTTGTTGGAAAACAGAAGAGCTGGTGTGGGTGGTAAAGGAGTTGATTCATTTTGGACATGCTGAATTTTGAAATGCTGGTTGGACATGGAGGTATCTTGTTGGCAGGCTGACATGTAGAGCTGTAGCTAGGGAGAGAGGGTATAACTAGTGTTATGGAAGGTAGGTCCACAGAAGAGAGACTAGTGGTTAAACTCTTGTGTTAACTGCTAATTTTGCATTTGTATCCTTAGCTCATCTTTCGAGCACATTGACTGTTTTATTTTTAATAGTTAATTTACTTTTGTTTGCACTGAGTCTTCATTGCAGTTCCTGGGCACTTCGGTGCCACGTGCAGTTTTCTGTAGTTGCGGCAGGCAGGAGCTACTCTCTGGTTGTGGTGCCTGGGCTTGTTGCAGCAGTGTCTCTTGTTGCGAAGCATGGGCTCAGGAGCACTCGGGCTCAGGAGCACTCGGGCTCAGGAGTTGTGGGGCCTGGGCTCTAGCTGCCTCATGGCACATGGGATCTTTCCGGACCAGGGATCAGTTGATACTTGTGTGCCTTGCATTGGCAAGTGGATTCTTAACCACTGGACTACCAGGGAAGTCCCACACTGATACTTTTAAGTGTTTATCTGTCTTTCTGAGCTTTGTGTCACTTGCATGTTTTATCAGTCTACCATCAGTGGTTTTACTTAAGTCATTAATGACAGAGGTGACTAGGAAGCAAAACAGAAATTGGGTGTTCAGTGTGATGACAGCTATTATCCCCTCACAATACATGTATTTATAGACAAAGACTAGTGTGAAATATATCACAGCATTTTGATAATCTGGGCATTCTAAAGGTGTGTATTCCAGTTATCTTTAAGGAATATATATTACTTCAGGAAAAATGTTTTATTAAGGGTTGAAGTGGTACATATCCCTAGTGCCTGCAAAGTTGATGTTGATAATAAATTTCAGGCGTTAAAAGAAAGCGTTCTGGGTCTTCTTGGCAGTCCAGTGGTTAAAACTCTGTGCTTCCACTGCAGGGGCTACAGGTTTGATCCCTGGTCCAGAAACTAGGATCCTGCATGCCATGTGACCAAAAAAAAAAAAATATATATATATATATATATATATATATATATATATATATTAAAAGAAAGCATTCTAAAGAGATAGAGAATGATGGAGATGGAGATGGAGGTGGGCCATTTTTTAAGTAGGGTGGTCAGGGAAGCCTTCTTTGGGGAGATTAAATGAAGATTGAGTAAGGTGGGCTGATTGAGCAATGAGAACATTCCAGAGTTAATGTGAAGCCTCTGAGTCAGGAATTAGTTCAGTGTATGGAGGGACAGCAGAAAGGCTGTGAGTTTGTCCTCCTTGGAAATCACTGGTATAGGAAGGAGATATGAGAGGTAGGCTGGGAAGTTACGCTAAGGCAGTGAGAGGTCATTAAAGGGTTTTAATGGGGAGTTGAATGCACTGATACATATTAGGAATACCACTGGTTATTTGTGAGGAGAGTGGGTGGTGGAAGGAGCAATCAGGAGGCCGCTGCAGGTGAGAGATGACGGGGGCTGGGATGCGCCGCGAGCGTGCATGCGTGTGTGCTCAGCTGTGTCCAGCTCTTTGTGGCCCTGTGGACTGTAGCTCGCCAGGCTCCTCTGTCCGTGGGACTTCCCAGGCAAGAATATTGGAGCTGGTTACCGTTTCATCCTCCAGGGGATCTTCCCAAGCCGGGAATCGAACCCACATCTCCTGCTTTGGCAGGCAGCTTCTTTACCACTGCGCCACCTGGGAAGCCGCTATGAGCCTAGTGACTGTGAGGATAAAAGGATAGATTTAAGATATATTTTTGGGCATAGAACCGACAAAACTTGAGTTGTTTTTTGACTATGAATCGTTTGCAGTTTGATTTACTGCAAATCAAAGTAAATTTACTGCAAATTCATTTTGTATGAATGAATGAATTCATGCAGTTCATTGGCTTTAAAACCATCTTCTGTCCTCACGCTGCTGCGCCTTTCAGGTGTTGGCATCATCCGAAGACTCCCATGAAGATGCAGGCCAGTGCCTTAGCATCTGGGGCTCTCTGCCTCTCTACCTATTCCCTTTCTCCTCAGGCTTGTGGGGGGAAATAGAGCTCAAGTGTCTTGTCCCACAGTCATACAATTTGATTCTAGAATTTCTAGTTTGATTGTACCATCTTAGGCCAAGTGCTTACTCCAGAACAGTTATGCCCCGCCCCCGCCACACACACACATTGAGTTATACTGGGGTTAAAATGCCTGTTCATGAACTTGTTATTGTGGCAAAGGGTATGGGATTAAAATAATTACTTTGCACAGGCTACTACACAACATGCAAGGGGAGGGGACTGGATTTTAGAAGGCAGTCAGCTGCATGTCCTGTAACTGGGGAAAGATGAGAGAGGCATTAAGCAAATTAAGCGTGACTCCTGGGTTTCCTGGGTGGTGCTAGTGGTAAGAACCTGCCTGCCAATGCAGGAGATATAAGAGATGCAAGTTCGATGCCTGGGTCAGGAAGATCCCCTGGAGGAGGGATGACAACCCACTCCAGTATTCTTGCCTGGAAAATCTCCTGGGCAGAGGAGCCTGGTAGGCTATGGTCCATAGGGTTGCAGAGAGCTGGACATGACTGAAGCACCTGAGCACACAAAGCACCCAGGTTTCTGGCTTATGCTGGATACAGACTGTGGGGCCATCAACTGGCTGGCTCGGCACTTGAGGATCGAGAGTTTTGTGGGCAATGTCAGTAGTTCTGTTTAGATATGTTTGAGATGTGTGCAAGAACTTTCTGGTGGAATGTCAGTAAGTAGTTGGAAATATAGCAGTTGGGTCTGGAGCTGGAGGAGAGGTTGGGGTTGGTGATATAATCATCAGAGTCATTGGCATGGAATTGGTAATTAAAGCCAAGGTGCTGGATGGTAATACTTAAGGGAGTGAGTGTCGTGGGTCCAGAATTGAGCCTAAAGCCAATCCAACATTTAGAGGACGGGTGGAGGGAAGATAACACAGGAACTAAGAGCAGTCAATCAGGTAGAATGAGAACCTGGAAAGTATATATTATGCAAGCCAAGAGAACAGTGTTTCAGGAAGGATGTGTTCAACTGGACCTAATATTGCCAAGAGGTACCATAAGATGAAGACTGGAATGTTCATTTGGTTTTGTGTCTTCGAGGCTGTTTTGTTTACTTCATGTTAAGAAATTTTAAATTCATTTTTGTGCTCAGAGCCTGGGGCATCACACTGAGGCCACAGTGGTTTTTCTCTGCTGGGGTTTGGGGTATCTGAAAGTCACTTGCAGTTCAGCTGACCAGGCACTCTTTTTTTTTTTTTTTAAACCTTTGTATTAACGGAACTTTTCAAACACAAAAAAGAATAGTTTAGTCAGTTTCTTTGTACCCATTGTACAGAAAGTGAAAGTCGCTCAGTTGTGTTTGACTCTTTGCGACCCCATGGACAATAGAGTCCATGGAATTCTCCAGGCCAGAATACTGGAGTGGGTAGCCTTTCCCTTCTCCAGGGGATCATCCCAACCCAGGGATTGAACCCAGGTCTCCCACATTATAGGCACATTCTTTACCAGCTGAGCCACAAGGGGTGTGAAAAACACACTTTTCCTTTTTTAAAAAAAATATTTATCTGTTTGTCTGTTGGGTCTTAATTGTGTCATGTAGAATCTTTCATTGTTGTGCACAGACTCCCTGGTTGTGGCGCACGGGCTTAGTTGCCCCAAGACATGTGGGAACTCAGTTCCCTGACCAGGGATGGAATCCGTGATCCCTGCATTACAAAAGCAGATTCTTAACCACTTACTTTGTCTAGTAATCTTTGTAGTAGGAACTGCTGGAGATGTGTGACACTGAGGCAAGTACTATGATTTATGATTTAGTGGTTCATCAGATGAGGAATCCAGTAGCTTATCCTGGTTCCATTTTCTTCCTAAGGTCCGACTCTTTGCGACCCCATGGACTATAGAGTCCATGGAATTCTCCAGGCCAGAATACTGGAGTGGGTAGCCTTTCCCTTCTCCAGGGGATCTTCCCAACCCAGGGATCGAACCCTGCGTTGTGGGCGGATTTTTTACCATCAAGCCACAAGGGAAGCCCTCCTAAGGTCTAGGGAGTACATTTGAGCCCAGTTTTGAGATTGCAAATATATTTCTCCTCTTTTTAACTCTTTTTATTTCTTACTTAACTCTTATTATTTTTTATTAACTTTTTTCCCATCTTATTAGCTCTTGGTAATATTTGATAAACTTTCTTCTTTGCATGAGCCTTGTTCTAATAATGAAGAAACTTAAAATTACTTTCTCCCCCAGTAAGGATGGACTCTTTTTTTTTTTTTTTTTTAATACTAATAGAGATGCTTGACTAGGTAACTGATGATAAGAGGACCTGTTGGATTCCAGCAGGGCTTCTGATTTTTGGTGTCTGACTCTGGAGGACAGGGGAAAACAAGTAGTATCATTAGAACAGAACTGTGGGCAGAGCCTCCCAAGAAACAGGTGATTTTTCGAGCTCTGGGAGTCTCTGTCCTGAATTAAATAATGTCTTCTGATGATGGCTGGCACTAAATTAGAGTTGTATGCTTGTTGTTTTAGTAGACAGATGTGTTTACTCCAGAGGGAGGCTTTAATGGGGAAGGTGAAGAAAGGATAATACCTGTTTGTTCTGTGGCGTCCAAACTCTTGGTTGAATGTATGGGAGTAGCAGTTTTGAGGAGGTTGGGACCTAAACCAACAGTGTCCATCTGGATTAGAAAGCCTTGTATTCAGGCAGGCTGCTTCTTACTTTTCTGACCTCTTTCTCAGACATACCTGTGTTTTTTTGGTAAACAGTAGTTTACCAAGATAGAATTGCCCTTACTTCTCATGTAATAAGCAGTCCAGGATCTGTACAACCTTGTTCTTGCTACATAGTTGTCCTCTGTAGGTAGTTTTTCCTGATGGTCTCCACCTTTTATCTTGTTGCTTAGACATTGGTAATAGATGGTTTTCACCTCATAGGCCAAGATGGTTGCTGGAGCTCCAACTAGCCTTTCCACAATTGAATCGGCATGGAGGAAAAAAGGTATAATTGCTCACAACACTTCTGCTAATATCTCATTGACCAGAACTGGAAAATGTACTCTTGGTTCTAAGCCCAGATAAAAATAAGGGCTTCTGTTCTAAGAAAGAAGAGGAGCTCAACAGTGGGACCATGGACTGTAACCCTATAATGCCTCATATGGTGCTTTTAAGAGTGTGAAAGATGTTGAATTGCTACATGTTGCCCAGCTCTGCAAATCTAGTAAACCCAGGATCCTCTCTGAATGATTGACTGTGGCTACTTAGGCACATGTGATGAGACTTAGTGTCTTCTCTGTACCCACCATGCCTAAGGTAAGAAAGTACAGCCTGTTCTAGGAACTGACTGTAGGTCAGAAAGGCTGAGAGACAGTAGGCTGGAAGGGTAGACGAGACTCTGATCCCAAAGGGGCTTGTAGATCATTTGAGATGTTGAGATCTAGCCTTTAGATGGCAAGAGGAAGAAGAATCACCTCTGTTTTGCCTACGGAGCTCCAGGAGGAGTACTGGACAAGGAGTGATGCGGTCAGGTTTTCTTTCCAGAAGGACCTTTCTGGTGCAATGTGAAGTCTAGAGTGGAGGTAGGAATAGACTCAGGGCTGGAGATAAGGTGGCCAGTTGGGCTATTGCAGTTACCTGGAGGGGACAGTGTTGGCTTAGGAGTTCCAGAGGCAGTGGAAACAGGTTCAGTTCAGTTCAGTTGTTCAGTTGTGTCTGACTCTTTGCGACCCCATGGACTGCAGCACGCCAGGCCTCCCTGTCCATTACTAACTCCCAGAGGTTACTCAAATTCATGTCCATTGAGTCAGTGATGCCATCCAGCCATCTCATCCTCTGTCGTCCCCTTCTCCTGCCTTCAATCTTGCCCAGCATTAAGGTATTTTCAAGTGAATCAGTTCTTTGCATCACGTGGCCAGAGTATTGGAGTTTTAGCTTCAGCATCAGTCCTTCCAGTGAATATTCAGGACTGATTTCCTTTAGGATGGACTGGTTGGATCTCCTTGCAGTCCAAGGGACTCTTAAGAGTCTGTTTCAGAGGTAGTGGTCACAGACTAGGTGATAGGAGCTGAGGGAGTGTAAGGCTCGGAGAACCGCACTCTGAAAAGGACACTCAGGGACAGCCTCTAGTGGACTGACAAGGTTTATCATCCAGTTGTGTAGTTTTATAATTTTCAGGGAATAGAGCATAAGGCTGACTTGCATTTAGCCATTCCAGATAAACATTAAAGCATTCAAGCATAAAATACAGTTCCCGCCACCCAAGCCATAACAGAGCTTTGGCGAAACTCTAAAGGGAGTCTTATCATGAAACAACAGTCCTTGCTCTCAGAAACAGGTGGTCAGAAGGAAGCCTTCGAACGCCTCAAGGCTGGGCGTATAACCCTTCATTATCCGTTCCCAGCCTTGGGCACTCGGTGAATGCTCATAACCCTTTGTTATGCTCGTCCCAGCTTCCAACCTTCGTCATGAGTGGAGCAAGTACATTCTCAGTATTTGCTCAAAGCCTTCCAGATCCTCCACAGGGATGAAGCACGAAGGGTGATTGGCCACCTTTTCACTATTCAGGGGAAAGGGAATGAATTTGGTTTTGAGCGCCTAGAGGATTTTAGGTATCTGTGGGACATCCAAGGGGGGGCATCAAGTATGATTGGATATGTGAGTCTGAAGCTCAAGAAGAGGCTGTTAGAGGCATCAGAGTGAGTGGGAGACTGAATGAATGAGACTCAGGGAGAGTGTGTAGTAGAACAGAAGGAGCCCCCAGCACGGAACCTCTCGGAGCCCCTCAATTAAAGGGCAAGCTGCAGAAGAGGAAGCTGCTGAGGAGAAACTGGCTAAAGAAGGCCTGGCTAGATAGGCAGGTGGGAAACCAGGAGGATGTGCTACTTGGAAGCCAAGGGAAGAATATTTCTTGATAATAACATCAAAGGTTGCACATCAAAAATTGCTGCAAGGCTGTGCTGGCAGCAGAGGACTGGGAATGCCCAGGAATGAAGGTGGCTTGGTGTGGCTTGAGGTCAGCCAAGGGAAAGCGCAGTCAAGGGAAAGGGATGGAGCGTTCAAAACTCTTCCCAAAGGTTCACCTGTGGAGAAAAAAGTGCTTTCTTTGGATGAGCCTGCTTAAGCGGTGTAATATGAGGGCCTGGGGTGAGGGGAGGCTGGAGGACAGAGGGGAGGGAGGGGAAATGGAGCAAGGTGCTGAGGAGGGGCAGGATGAGGGACGGCAGCATGTGGGCTGCTCCCGGTGGCTCTCCTGGGAACAGTTGTCTTCCCATGGGAACCCTCTCTGGGCCCAAGACTGGCAGTGGTAGGTTCTCTACAAAGAGCCCTGTGGCTCCTTGGAAATAGTATTGTCTGGAGGTAAAATGGCTCAGAGGCAGAGTTAGGTTTTAAAAGCCGCACCTTCTGCGCGTGCATCTTTCCACGTCCTTTCTCTGGAGCTCTTTGGTGTGGATAGCAGTTACCCATGGAGGTACTTTAAGGGGTCAGTCCATCTGGAGTAATTGAATGCATTTCCTGTGGATCACATTATTGATATGAGGCTTTTGAAGGCAGGGTGTGGACATTTTGGGGATGATTCTAAACTTTCAGAGCCAGGCTCCTCCCCTTTGTTCCTTTGTTCAGACAACTGAATTTGTCAGATGAGATGAGCATTAGAAAAAGCTAGAAATATTTTCTTTGCTGTTCCAAACACCATGTGCGCGCGCGCACACACACACACACACACACATTTTTTCCCCCTGCAATAGGAACTCAGATGAAAGCTTACTTGGCTTTTTTTCAGTGGCAAGGACACAGAGGTCTCCTACACTCATTAGGGATAAACCTGTCTCTGGTAATTTCTTTCCTGGAGGTGTGTGTGTAAGTGGGGGAGTTGATTGCCCTGATATCTGGCCACATGGCTTGGTTAGGAAGATGGCAGGTGGGACGTCCCTGGAGGTCCAATAGTTCAGTGCAACGGATGCAGGTTCAGCCACTGGTTGGGGAGCTGAGATCCCACAGGCTGTGGAGCAACTAAGCTGGTGTGCTGCAACCTGAGAAGCCCCTGTGCACTACAGTGGAGACCCAGCATATCCGAAAAAACAAAAAAGATGGCTGGCATGATACTTAATAGAAAGATTAAGCTCAGCCTGATGATTTTCCTCCAACACAAGATTTATTATTTCCATCTAAAGCAGTGGGAAAAATAGTTTATGTAAGGTGTGAAGACACTCAGTAAATGAAACTTACAAATTTTAATGCAGCTTAGTATGCTCTAAACTGCTAGGGTTCTCTCTTGGGTTTCCTATCTAGATTATAGCAGTGAAAATGAGTCCTACAGATGCTATACTGGGCCAAGCCAGGTCCCTTCTTAGGCCAGGAAGCCTGACCTTGGGCACAGGGACCTCCCTCCTCCCCTTATTACTGCTCCCTGGCCCTCCCTCATGCCATCTCATGCCTCTTTTGAAGAAAGACTTCTGTTCTATCTGAGCCCTGGTTCATTGGTGTCTGGGCAGTTGTGGGAGGTAGAGGGGACCTGGAAGGCTGGTAGGGGAAGCTTTTTATTCATGAGTTCCTCTAAAAATGTTGACAGGTCTTATCTGAACCCTTGGTACCCAAGGCTCTCCATGTGTCTATCATATCACCTAAGTGTTTCTACCTTAGAGTCTAAGTGAACCAGAAGGAAGGAGGCCTCGGAGGTAACTTTTTTTCTTCTCCTTTTAAAGCAATGCTCTTGTTTCCTGTTTACACCAGCGCCACAGCCCACTTGGGAAATGGCTGCAAGACTGTGGGAGGATGGGCGGTGATTGAGATAGAAGCTGAGAGATAGGGTCTGCTCTATTCAACCTCTGATCTGGGTCCTTGGTTGGAAAGAAAGGGAGGAGGAGGGGATGCCTGGGAGCTGAGCTGATCTTGCAGCAGCAAGGCAGCCTTTCCTCCTACTGTGTGCTGGGTCCCAGAGCTCCTGAGCTGGATCCTTAGACCCTCAGCTAGCAGAGAGGGGATGAGAGTGGGCATTAGTCTGGCTCTTGTTACAAGGGTTGCTGCCGAGGCAGGTGCCTGTCAGACCTGGCACACGGGCTGGAAATCTGAGCTGATTTTGTCATATGCTCAATGCAGTCCAGACACCGTGGGCCATGGTAGGTCAAGAAGAATTAATTAGCTTATTAGTCCAATAAATCTTTGGGTTCGTACTGTGTTCCAGGCAGTGCTTAGTGTGGTGGGAATCAAGGATCCCAGGGTCACTGACCCAGCACTGTGTCTGACATGTATGTGATGTTTTTACCATGTTCCCCAGCTGGCACAGCCTCAGTTATATTCATGTTTTGATAGGTTCATCATAAAGCAGGCACAGGAAAGAAAAGATGAACGAGGTAAATAGAAGTAAGTTCTAATGTTTCCTTCCACACCTCAGTGAACTGTGCTGTACACATCCCATGTCAGGAAGTGTTGGTAGGTACTGCTGCCTGTGTTTCAGACTTCCACCTTTATGGGAGCTTTGAGAGGTGGATCATTTTTGAGTTGGGGCCACCTGTTGGAATGGAAGACAGGAAAGAGGAAGCAAGGCAGGCAGATGCTGAGTTCACAGAATTGATTAGCACACGGGCCCCAGCAAGACCTGATAAGCACTGTTCTTTCTCCACTCCACCCTCCCTGGGAAGGATGCCCAGGTTGCCTGGGATGGGTGTTTAAGGTTCTTGGGCCCCTGTCCTGTGTGCCATGGTTAGCCTACTGGAGAATGGGGGTAGGATGAAATTCAGCAGATCCCTATTGCTCTTCAGTCCCTTTATAGTTTTAATAGACTTTCACTGGTGTTGCATTTGATCATTCCAGCAACCATGTGATGTAGGGGGCGCTTTCCCCAGGGGGAAGACCAGGGACGGGAGGCCTGTGTTGAGGGTAATGAATACCAGAGCTGGGAATTAACTGGCTGCCTCTGCCTCCTGCAGAACGTCTTTCCATCCCCTGGAGGAGCAAACCAGTGAAACACTTGACATCTCCGATTCTTAGTCCTCACATGTGCCACTTTCTCTTGGGCAAAAGCTTGGGCTCCAGGTTTTTGACTCCTCCTGGGTCCACGACAGAAGCTGCTGCCAGCATTCACCTCACTGAGGCCTAAGAAGCCCAAGTGGAAGGCCCTGCCCCACACAGGGAGTAGCCAGAACAGCTCAGGGTTTCCAGGTTCTCCAGGGTTTCTCTCCCTTCGTCTGCCCTCTTGGCAGCCGCACCTGGAGCCCCGAGAGTTGGCTGACTTACCTCACCCTGATCCATATCTTCCCAGGTTGTGCCCTTTCCTCTGGCACAGGGATTTGCCCTTCTGCCTTTTTCGACTCTGTTTCAGCTTATGGGAGAGGGTGTCTGTGTAGGTGTTTGTCTCCTTCTCCAAGGAGACCTCCAGTTAAGGACTCTGAGGATGCTTATTCAGTGGCCTGGGCTGACGCCCAGGACCCTGGCGTTACTTACTAGCTTTTAAAAATGAAGTTGCTCAGTCGTGTCCGACTCTTTGCAACCCCATGGACTGTAGCCTACCAGACTCCTCTGTCCATGGGATTTTCCAGGCAAGGGTACTGGAGTGGGTTGCCATTTCCTTCTCCAGGGGATTTTCCCAACTCAGGGATTGACCCTGGGTCTCCTGCATTGTAGATAGACACTTTACCATCTGAGCCACCAGGGAAGCCCCTACTTGTTTAAAGGCAGGTGACAACTGGAAAGTTAATCTCCTTCAGGCTTATTTCTTTAGTTTACTTAATTTCTTAGTTGTTCATCCCAGGCCTCCTGATGTCTTGACAGTAACAACAGTCACTGTGTCTTTGTGACACTTCTCTGTGTCCTTTTACTGCTTTCTGCTTCAGGATACCTCTCTTCGCTGTGACTCTTCCTAGTAAGGAAGGAGAGGAGTCAGATACAGAGTATTTTGGGCTGACATTTGTAAAAGGGTCTGCAAGGTCCAGAGACTTAGTACCAAGCCAGAGCTCCCTGCCCTTCCCCTGCAGGGGCTCTGCCCCGGTTTTTCCTGCCCTTCCTAGCTTGGGGAACGAGCAGCCTTTGTGAGTTTCCTTGACAACAAGATGGACAAGTTAAAAATAGCTGGTGCTAGAGCTTCTGTGTGTGTGTGTGCGTGCACACACTCATGGGCATGCGCTCGCAAGCATATGCGCCTACATACATACCCTCCCGCCTGCTGTTGTCATCTCAGTCCCTGTGACTTCTGCATACTCCTGGAGAACATCTGTGGGAGGCCTTGGTGGGGCCCTGGTGCTTGCATTTTGCAATCCCTTGGTGTAGGGGTCAGATCTAGATAATCCCACAGCATCGTTACCTCATATCCGTGATGGTTGCTGATGGAAAAAGGATGGTAATGTTAGCCTACAGCATGGAAATCTGTTCTGAATGCCTCCGTCTTCACTAAGTGTGACTGGAGAGAGAGAATCCCAGTTACACTTACGGGCATTGCTGCATTTCAGAACCTTGTGGGGCAGTGGAATAGGACACAGCTCTGGGTGTGTGTCTGGTTATGTCTTTCTGGAGAACCCTTACACAGATAAGGAGGGTCCTTTCTGCTGTCCTTTTATTAGGTAAGGAAGTGGAGTACAGCACTTGGGTGACTTGTCCACTGGCTCAGCCTGGTGGAGGAAGGAGCATTGACCGCATCAGCGGCAGCTGTGGCTCTTTCCCTCAGGTGCTACTGATGAGGACACCTCCATAAGGTTTTTTTTTTTTTTTTAAATTGAAGTATAGTTGATTTACAGTGTTACGCTAATTTCTGCTGTACAGGAGAGTGACTCCCTAAGTTCTTTACCAAAGCCCCCTGTTTCTGAATCAGCAATCCTGTAGTAGTTAAGCCTTCTGTTTTGTGGTGTTATCTCAGTTGTAAGTTAATTTAGAAACAGCTGTCTCTATGAGAGCAGGGCTGCTTTACCATAGCTGGAAAAAATTCCTCTCTTTCTCCACCATCTTCCGTGTATTTGTCCACATCTGTGTGTCAGGCATGAGACTATCTTGTCTTTAGGGGCCTTATGGTCAGTTGGGGCAGCAGACAATTACAAAATCTCCCACCAACTCCCCACTGTGGCCAGTGCTGAGGGAGAGGGAAATGGTCTGATTGTAGGTGAGAGAATGTAGGTGAGAGAAGGACTGAGGTGGGTTGTTAGGGTTTAGAGGAGACTGGGGGAACATGTTAGTGATACAAAGTACTTAAATTTGGAACATATTAAAAAAGCTCCTACACATAAAAAAAGCAAGGAAGCCCAGTAGAAAACTGACCAGTGACTTGACAGGCACTTCACAAAAGAAGACATCAAAATGGCCAAGAAATGTGTGAAATGGTGCTCAGTTTCATACATTTATTAGCCATTGCTGCTGCTGCTGCTGCTGCTTAGTCGCTAAGGAAATTCAAATTGTTCAGTTTGAAAAAAAGATACAGCTTTTTGTCTGTTTGTGTATGTAATGAAATCTTTGATTTGGTGAAACATCCCATTGCCATTACCAGTTTACTTTGTTCTGAATCACTTAACTGAAGAATTAAATGGATTCTGACATGCTTAAATAAAAGGAAATGTAGTGGAATGAACACATTTAAGTCAGAGACCTGTTATAGGAGATTTGGGGCCAACTATTGAATTTCTCAGAGCCCCTGTTTCTTCATTTATAAATAGTGATCTTGCTGTTTGCCTTTCTTTCCTTCCATGACTGCTCAAATGTTCACAGGTACGGGAAATACTCTCAAAATTCTGAGGGGCTACTCAAATGCAGTGTAGTATCGTGACTTTGATTCCAAGTGATTTGATTTCTCCTGCACCTCTTCTCACAGGATCTATTCTAAATTCCCCTAAGAAATAAAAGCTCGGTACTTTGGATGGAGGACCTGTTGCTGACATGCTCTGGTCCCTTCATGCAGGCTGGGGAGCAGGCTGAGTTCCTGCAGGCATTTCCTTATGTGACTGTGACCTGGTGGCAACTCAGTGAGTTACATTGAAGTGTTTGCTGACACCCAGGCCTGGTGGCAGGGAGAGGGCAGTGGCACACACCAGTCCTGGTGAAGTGTTGACTAGAGTTAGTGGTCCCTTAGGGCTTCCGCACCTGACTGGGGCTGGCCTCCTCACATGGTGGTCTTGTGAAGCCTGGAAGTAATACCATGGGTTTTTAGGAGCTCTGTTGCAGGGGGCAGTAGCCTGCACACCCAGCTTCCCCCGAGAGCCTGTCCAGAGCCACTAGTTGTCCTGTGGCTCCAAGAGTCCACAGGTTATTGTGGTATTGTGGCAGAGCAGGGGCTATTCCCTGTGTGACTTAGTGTTGGTGGAGAGGTCTTTTCAAAGGTAGATGGGTCCTTTTGGATGTCGACACCCAGTATCCTACTCAGTGCTTTTGATCTTTCCCTCTTCTGTTTTCCTTCTGTGCAGGAGTCAGAGTCAGAAGCAAAGGCAGATGGAGAGACTGCATCAGACAGTGAAAGCCGAGTGGAAGCTGCCACCCTACCACCCTCTGCAGATGATACCCCAGAGGTTCTCAACAGGGCCCTTTCCAACTTGTCTTCAAGGTAGCTTGGCTTAATCATGCAAGTGCTTGCTGAGGGCTCTGGGTCTCCAAGTGTCATGGAAGACCTGAAGCGCTTAGAGGGCCCACAGTTGTAGCAGGAGCCTACATCTGTTAAAGTGTGAGGCCCAGACCTGCCCACTTTCATTGGTTATAGTCTCCCCTGCCTCTGCTTAAGGCTCCATTGAGTGTCATTGAGTGCTTACCAGTGACTACAAGCACAGCCTGAGTGGATCTGGCCCTTGAAGGGTACCCTAGGCTGGCTGGGAGGTACTGTCCAAAGAGCAGGAGTACCTGGACATGGGAGTGGTCACTGATAGCACATGGAGATAAATGGTCCTTGGGGTTTGTGACTAATGGGCAGGCTGCTTTCCATTGAGGAGCCTAAATTTCTAGTCCAGAGTTCAGTTTTCCTTCTCCCCTACACGTCTGTTTTGGACAGTCCTTCAATTCTCCTGTAGGAATTAAGAAACATCTCAACTTTGGTGAATTCAGGGTTAAAATTTTGGTCCCTTGAGATTCTGGGCCTTCTGATACCAGCTGTGTGGGCAGACAAACTATGAGACCCCAAAACATTATATAGAAGTGTGCCTGGGCATGCCTCCAACACGTTTGTCCTTTTGAAAGGCTGTTTTGTGCAGTGATTAAGATCACGGGTTCTGGAGCCACATTGGTTCCCAGGATTCAGTTCCCAGCTTAAGCACGTCACAGGGTATCATCTGTACATCCACTTCCTCATCTGTAAAAGCTAGTTGTATGGAGGGTTGAATCAGTTAATACATATGAGTCCTTGTAGAAGTGCCAGGTGCATATGTGCCAGCTGTGGTAGCTGTTATTACCACTGTGTTTGACACTGTTACTACCGTAGTGATGCAGGAGCAGAGAAGTGTAGGATTCTGCTGCAGGAAAAATGTTAATAGTTTTTTCTCAGAGACGCCCATAGCAGCCATCTAAATAGATACATAAGAGAGGGGCGGGCAGACATTACCTTTCCCTTGGGATTTTTGCCTGATTCCTTCATTAAAAAACAAGTTGGGTGTATTTTTATGCAAGCCTTGAGCACTTGCTGAGTTTAGTGTAGATGAGGTGATGGCTCTGATGAGGTGAGGTGACCTGCTTCTTCCAGCATATAGCTACTGCCTCTGTCAAGGTGAGAGACATACTCCTGGAAAGCATTGACCTCAGAGTGCTCTTATCCCAGAAAGAACCATCCCCCTTGAGTTTGTGCTTCAGTTCTTTTGGGCTCCTAACATGTTTTCTCCTTCCCTTCCTCTCTAACTTAGATGGAAGAACTGGTGGGTGAGAGGCATCCTGACTTTGGCGATGATTGCATTTTTCTTCATTATCATTTACTTGGGACCAATGGTTTTGATGATGATTGTAAGTGCCATTTGCTTGCTATTTTAGTTTTACCTTCAGTTTTCCCTGCATGTCTAGTCATTTTAAGTGCCAGGTGTTGGGTTGGTTTTGGGAATCACTTGAGGTCCTGGCTGCTCGGACCACATCCGCCTTAGAATAACTATGATTTCTCACCTTCCAGCAGCCAACTGGAGGGCCATTGGCACGGGCCAGTTGTAGGTAATTAAAGATCACTTTAAAATTTGATTTTAGTACCTCAGCTCTTTGGTCAAACTGGGAACCTGGCTATGATTCTGTATGACTCCTGATTTTGTTTCTTGTTTTCCTGGGGCCTCCCTCATAAGCTCAGGACTTTTGATATAAAATTCCAGTCCACAGTACTTTGCTCTGAGTCTTCCCATTGTCATAGACAGCATCAAATGACTATACAACTGACGACTGAGCAGAGCAGTTTGGGACTTCTCAAGTACGTATTTTTATTCAGAGTCAAAAGTGGGAGAGATTGAGGTGGGAGATTCTACAATAAAAAGTTAATAAGAGTTTCAGAAGCATATATTTATCGTAAGAAGTTGGATCTGCTCTGTGTGACATAAAGGGCCTCCCAACCCTGGTGAGTGATGTGAGAGAAAGGAGGGGAGCAGAATCACTGGAGGGCTGACATTGTTCTTAAATATAGTGGTTTTTCTTGAAGATCTGTGACCTGTTGGTTTCTGTTTCCGCAGATCGTAAGAACTGAGGAGACAGCAAGTGTTTTAATTCTTTTGTGTCCTGCAGGTGATGTGTGTTCAGATCAAGTGTTTCCATGAGATTATTACTATTGGCTACAATGTGTACCACTCCTATGACCTGCCCTGGTTCAGAACCCTCAGCTGGTAAGCTCTCTAGCCCCACAGAAGCCTTTAACAGGTTTGGACAAACGTTTTGTGGTAGGTAGTTACAGTCGTGGTTGGAGGGAGGGGTTGATGGCCATGGACCTTTACAGCACCTTTGAGACCAAAGTATTGCCTAGTTCAGACTGAATGGCTGGCTTGGAAGGAGTGGTTCTTTCTTGGAAGAATCCAGACCAGCTGCATCTGTGACCATATTTGCATCAATATTTGGATTCCTTAGACTGCATAACGGCCCCCATTTTGTAGATTAGTACATTTTTCATGCTCTGGTATCCCAGCATCCAACAACAGTCATCTGGGAGTTATCCACGCTGGTGTTATATTGTTTCTGGAACTTGGCTTCCTCATCCTTAAAATAGATAGTAGAGACCTAGTCAGTGCTTTTCAACCTGTGGTTTTGGAGTCCTAGTTCCTTTGAGGTTCCTTGGGTGCCAGTGGACAGGAGTGAGACTGAATGCAGGGGATCTGGGCTCCTCAGAGGAGCTCTGCTTTCTCCTCCTAAGAAAGGGCTTGGATGTCCTTAGGTTTTTTTTTTTTTTTTTTTTTTTTGGCTTTGTTATGTGGCATGTAGGATCTTAGTTCCCTGCCTAGGAATTGAACCTGGGCCTGGCCAGTGAGAGCAAGTCCTAACCATTGGACTGCCAAAGAATTCTGGGCTTGTCTGTCTTGAAGCCAGAACAAAACCTGTAGGGCAGATGATGTCCAAGACACCTTCCTGATCTGAAACCCTTTTGCTGTATAGACCACACTCTTCCGAGGTGGTGCTGTGTGAACAGAGCATTGTGTAGTACTAAGAAGACTTAGGGCAGATACAGACTCCTCTCACTATGCTGTGCTGGGTCTTGGGCATTGATTTCATAACTTACCAGGCCAGAGAATAGTGTTTTGGGCCCCAGCAACTTGGTAATGGCCAAGGGAGCTGACATGCTCATATTTGGGCTGGACACATCCTTCTCAGAGATGCTTCCTTGTCTCCCAGAAGCATAAGCTGCCTTGCAGTCACCACAGGGCCAGTGCCTGCCCCCTGCCTGCCCCCTAGGTTTCTCTTGTGGGTCTCCTATAGCTGGCAAGCAATGTTATGAATTTTATTAACATATTCAGGATGTTTGACCCCTGACTGTGGTCACTGTTCAAAGGAAGTGTTTTTCAAGTAACAGAAAACAAAGCTTGTTTGGGAGTTCTTGAACTTCCACAGGTTTTTTTTTTTTTTTTAAATGGAAGAGATAAGAGAAGCTCTCCCCTTTCTTTGATGTCTGGACATTTATTGAGTGTTTAGAGTTGGGTTGCTCATTCTCATACTCGGAAACACTAGTGAAGCCTAGTTGAGGAGAGAGGTTATAAACAAGTGAAGAATTAATGCTAGTGAAAGATTTGTGTGTCAGAGCCAGGCATCAGAGAGGAAGACAGTCTGAGATGAAGCATAATTAATTGCTTAGTGAAAAGAACAAGTATTTCACACTATAGAAATAAAGGCAGGGGAGGCAGATACCACATTCGATCATGCAGGGTTTTATGAAGACAATGGTATTTGAGCAATGAGTGATAAAGTGGGTAAGTGAGGAGGATGTTCCAGGCAGAGAGAAGAGAGGAACCAAACAGACAGACAGAAAGCCAGAGAAATTTCGTTTTAATAGGCATGCAGAGTTCCTATCAGGAAGAGTGGAAGTAAGGTCAAGGAGGCAGGATGAGGTACCTTTCTGGGGGTTGTCTTACAGATTGAGTGTTGTTAGACCTGGCAGTGCAATAGAAGGGGCAGAAACTGGGTCCCAAGTTTGTGATAAATGGAGAGGGAATGAAAGCCACAAATTTCTAGATAAATATCTCACCTACAGGGTCACCAGAGGACAGGGATCTGTGGTCTGCTTGTCCTGCTGTGAGCTGCCTGGGGGGTTCTTAGGAGTTGAGTGGACTGCTGCTCTGGTCCTAACAGCCTTGCTGTAAGGGAGCGGCCATATGTGCTCCCTTTGGCAGTGATCTATCTTCTTTAACAGGTACTTTCTGCTGTGTGTAAATTATTTCTTCTATGGCGAAACAGTGACGGATTATTTCTTCACTCTGGTCCAGAGAGAGGAGCCTCTGCGGATTCTCAGTAAATACCACCGATTCATTTCCTTTACTCTCTATCTAACAGGTATGTGTTAAGCGGCTTGCCAGTTGTTGCGTATGTCTTGTTTTTGCATATCTGCTGAGTTGGAGTTGGGGCATTTCTTGGTTCATGTAAAGTTTTGATGACTTAACTTTGACCACACAGGAAAGCAGAACTAAAGATTCTGCCTTACATGAGCTGTAGTAGCTCTTTACTAAGAGAAATGAGGCTGAGGGGCTTGTGTGGTTGTGGGGGCTGTGGTTTGTGCCACCTGTCTGTGTGTTTCAGCCTCTGTTGAAGGACCCCATAGCATTGTTGTGTCCTGACTCTCTTATTGGCAGAGATTCTGCAGTGTGACAGAACAAAATCATCCAGAAACTTGTATTTAAAAAAGGACTTTTCATTGACATATACACACTATTGTATATAAAATAGATAACTAATAAGAACTTACTGTATAGCACAGGGAACTCTGTAATGACCTATATGGGAAAAGGATCTAAAAGGTGGACATATGTATATATATATATAACTGATTCACCCAGACACCTGCAACTGACACAATGTTGTAAATCAACTATATTCCAATAAAAATTAATTTTAGAAAAGGGACACTATAGTGCATTAGAAATCTTATTGAGTTGGGTTTTAAAAGACCTGTGACTTCAGAAGAGCCAGGAGCTTACTCTTTGAGCCCTCCTGTAACCTAGAGTTAAAATGGCAGAGTTACCATGAGGACTTGATAAGCTATATTGAAATTTGACAAACGGTATACTGCTCCATCAGTCTAAACTCAGTTGAGACTGTACATGAGTTCACATAATGCTAATGTTCTTCATGGTTACCCTGAAAACCAGTTTGAGGCATATGGGAAATTTGTTCTGACTCTGACCTAAATTTCAATCTGACCTATTTTTTCATCAACTTGATAGTGATACTTGGCTCTCTGAATGACACCTGGCTACTGAATATGAAGTCTACTGCTGAGAGGTCTGATGTGTTGAGGATAGTCAGAAAGCATGCCTCAGAGCCTGGAAGCAGCCCCACAAAGAGAGGCCAGAGGTCTAGAACAGTGATATGCTCTCTTCTGGGGAGGGCTACTTTTGAGGGACCCAGCACACTTGTGGGTAAAATCCATTTTCTTCCTAGAGGTTTTAGTCATGTGGGTCAGTAGGAGAGAGATGCAAGGATGACCTTGGCCTTATACCATGTGGATCCCCATTCTGCCAGACCTATTCTTTAGGATAGAGATTGGTTTCTTAAGGTCCAGATAATAATATTACAGGTTTTGGGGGCTGTGGAGTCTCTACTGCAGCTGCTTAGTTCTGCTATTGTAGCACAAAAAGAAACCCTGGATAACATGTAAACCAATAGTTATGGCTGTGTTCTCATAAAAGTTTGTTTATAAAAACAGGCAGCTAGCCTCGATGATGAGTTGCCACGCTACTAACTGAGCTACCAGCTGGGGCACTGTTGCCCTGCTTTGGTGCCAGGGAGTTTAACAACAACAACAAAATACTAGCAGCCGGCCTGACCATTATCAGCCCCTGTTCTAGAATCAAAACATTTCTATCTGGTGAATGGTATCCTAAGTTGAGTGTAATCTGTAAAATTTTAAAATACTGTCTTCCTTTGATTGTCTTGAAGTAGTCATTTTTCCCTTCTGACTGCCCATCTGAATAACTGATTTTATTCCCTTGGGAAGTGGATTTGTGCCCTGGTTAGCTGTTGCCAGGAAATTAGCAAAGGACCATATGACACAGCTAAAGGAAATGACTAGGACAAAGATAAATGCAGAATGTGATTCATTTTGCCCTTTCTCTTCCTTCCTTCTCAAACTAGGATTCTGCATGTTTGTGCTGAGTCTGGTCAAGAAGCATTATCGATTGCAGTTCTACATGGTAAGGGTAGTGTCAAAATGGGTCAGTGTCAAAACTCTTGCTATAAGTGAAATTTTGTAGAAACTCCACAGGCCTCTCATCCTTTCTGTGATAACTTAGAACTTTGGAATGTAGTCTCTTCTTGTGCATCTGAAACCTGGAGGGTGAAAGAGGCATCCTCTGTGAAGTTTGGTGGCTTCTTATCCACCGAGACCTAATCACTGTTATATACCCTAAGCAGTCTCTCCCATCTGGATCTGAGTATGGCCTCTAGGTAAGGCTCTAGGTGAAGCTTTAGACATTGACCATAGATATCCTACCTGCTATATTGCTCCCTCAACTTAAAAACACCCCCTCTCTGAGTGTCCTAATCTCTCAGTAAATACTTACTAAGAAAACAAGAGGTACCCAGGCTTTTGGAGCATAAAAGGACTAACTGGTGGGCCACATGCACCCTCCTTTTGTTGGGAACTGTAGCTGGGAAACATAGTTCTTCTCAAGGCCTGTTCTGTAGCTTTTCATTTCCAATAAGACAGATACAGAAGCAGATATCTTTCCTACCTGTTTCTCAACAATTTTCTGTTTGGTATTAGCTATTATTTGAAGTTCCTTTCAAGGTACACTGACAGGTAAAGTTTATCCTTTATCTTCTTTTGCAGTTTGGCTGGACCCATGTAACATTACTGATTGTTGTAACACAGTCACATCTTGTTATCCACAACCTATTTGAAGGAATGATCTGGTGAGTGATGTTAGTGAGGGGCATTTTTCCTATTATTTTGTGGGTGTTCTTATGTATAAGAGGACTGAGAAACCCCAGTTGCTAAGTTGGCAGTTCTCACCTGAGCATATCAGCAGCCCCTGCAGGCCTAGTTACAACACAGATTGCTAGGCCCTACTTTTGATTTTCTGCCTCAGTAGCCATGGGGTGAAGCCTGAGAACTCCATTTCTAGTACATTCCCAGGTGATGCTGATACTGCTGGTCAGGACCTACACTTTGAGAACCACTGTTCTAAACCAACAGGTATAGGGATATTTAAAGAGTCCAGGACAGTGCAACTGTACGGCAACAAATATGAAAATCTAGAAGAAAAAAATCATTTCCTGGCAAGAGGACACCGAGTAAAAGTCACAAAGAAGAAAACTTGAACAGATCAATAATTATAAAAGAGCTTTGAAAATTCCATAAGAATCCACACCTGGAAAAAGTGACCAGTGATAGCAGCTGAGTATTTATTTATTTCCTTAATGACTGCACACAGGCTTTCTCTAGTTTTGGCGAGTCTTATCTAACCCTTAGTATTAAAGCTGATAAAAACACAGGGAGAAATAAGAATGATAAACTGATTTTTTTTTCATGATTATAGCTATACCATTCTAAATAAACTATAGCAAATAGAATCTGGCAATGTGTCAAAAGAATAATATACTTAGTAGATTTTATTCTGCAAATGCAATGATTTCAGCAAGAAATCTATCACCATTGATAGAAATCCATAGGTTGACTGAAGAAACTATGCTTTTAGTGAAAATGTGAAGACATATCCTAGTGTGTAGAGCCTCTTGATGAGGGTAAAAGAGGACGGTGAAAAAGCTGGCTTAAAACTCAGTATTCAAAAAACTAAGATCATGGCATCCAGTCTCATCACTTCATGGCAAATAGATGGAGAAAAAAAATGGAAACAATGACAGACTTTATTTTTGGGGCTCCAAAATCACTGTAGACTGTGACTGCAGCCATGAAATTAAAAGACACTTGTTTCTTGGAAGAAAAGCTATGACAAACCTAGACAGCATATTAAAAAGCAGAGATATCACTTTGCCAACAAAGGTCTGTCTAGTCAAAGATACAGTTTTTCCAGTAGTCATGTATGGATGTGGGAGTTGGACCACATTCAGTAACTTTTGAACTGTGGTTCTAGAGAAGACTCTTGAGGGTCCCTTGGACAGCAAGGAGATCAAACCAGATTTCTTAAAGGAAATTAACTCTGAGTATTCATTGGAAGGATGATGCTGAAGCTGAAGCTTGATGCTGAAGCCACTTGATGCAAAGAGCCAACTCATTAGAAAAGACCCTGATGCTGGGATAGATTGAGGACAGGAGGAGAAGGGGGTGACAGAGAATGAAATGGTTGGATGGTATCACCAACTCAATGGACATGAGTTTGAGCAAACTCCAGGAGATAGTGAAGGACAGGGAAGCTTAGCATGTTGCAGTCGCAAAGAGTTGGTCATGACTTAGCCACTGAACAACAGCAACAGAGATACTAAAGTACTGTGGTTAAGATTCCGGACCATGCGTTTGTTTCCCGTTCTCAGAATGAAGATACTGTAATACCTACTGCCTGAGGAATAAATTAGTAAAAATATATAAAGAGCTTAGAACATGTAAAGACTAGCTCATCTAAATGTTAGTATTGAGTTTTAAGCTGGTTTTTTCACTCTCCTCCTTCACCCTCATCAAGAGGTTCTTTAGAGCCTTAGGACATTATTGTGTTTAAAACAATGATAATGGCATACTGTGAGGGCATTATTACGTTTTAAACAATGGGAAGGCATACTCTTCCTCTCTTTCAGAGTGCTGTTAAGTAATTCCAAAGAGAGGCTCATGCTAAGTTCTCATCTTTAGGGCTAGACATACCACTTTGTTCTAGAGTGAATCATATTAAAATCTCTAATTATTGGCTTTTAGATGGAACCTTCAAGACTTGATTACAGTTGTAGAGCAGAGAATATGTGCTGGAAGCCTCAACAAAGTAAATAATATGGGTGGTTGGGTGGATATAGGTGCTTTAAATCTCTCCCTTAACAAACAGTGAGTCAGAAAAATAAAGCCTGTAGTTGAGGGGCTGCTGCTAAGTCACTTCAGTTGTGTCCGACTCTGTGTGACCCCATAGATGGCAGCCCACCAGGCTCCCCTGTCCCTGGAATTCTCCGGGCAAGAACACTGGAGTGAGTTGCCATTTCCTTCTCCAATGCGTGAAAGTGAAGTCGCTCAGTCATGTCCGACCCTCAGTGACCCAATGGACTGCAGCCTTCCAGGCTCCTCCGTCCATGGGATTTTCCAGGCAAGAGTACTGGAGTGGGGTGCCATTGCCTTCTCCGAGATGAGGGGCTAGGATTTATGTATATTATGTTCAACTATAGAGGAAATTAAAAAATTTTTTTAAAGTGACTGTCAGAGAATAGAGAGTGAGAAGAGAGAGACGGTACAAGTGTGGAAACTGTCCCCCCCTTTTTTTGTGGTAGGGATGATCAGACCACTAGCAGAAGGAGGCAGAGGATAAATCTGGCTAAATCATGGTCTTGCTGTCTGTGTAGTCCTGGGGAAAAGTTTGGCTTATTAGAGCTAGTAATAAACAGTAAAAAAAAAAAAAAAAGAAAAGTCAATTATGAAATAGATAATAAATGTAACAGAATAATGGAAGTAACTACTAGAAGAAGAAGAGTCAGAAATGATTAAAAGTAGTTATTTTGGAGAATGGAGATAGGAATAGGAGAAAGAAGGATAACTTTTAATTTTTTCTTTTCTTTATACTTAATTTTATATTACTTTGTAATGAAAAAAGAACATGACATTTTATATAGATACTTGGTGGCGTTTTTGTTTTTTTTTTTCTTTTAAACTTATTCCTTAATGGGTAATAAGTACTATGTGGTTATTTTGGTGCTGAAATTTATGAGTAGCATTGTTTTGTGGACTTTGGAGGTATCATTTTGGTAGAGTTGATTCTTACTTTGGTTTAATTTCCCAGGTTCATTGTCCCCATTTCTTGTGTGATCTGTAATGACATCATGGCCTATATGTTTGGCTTCTTCTTTGGTCGGACCCCACTTATCAAGGTAAACGGATCACCCTAACATGGACCATTACCGTGAGGTGAGGGTAGTGCTTTCAAGTAGATCAGCTTGGGAGACAGAAGAGATCTGCATGGCGTGTACATCTTCATGTCATCCTGGAGAAAGGCTAGTAATAAATTAGATTCAAGAGAAAAGCCAAAGGAAGACTTAACAATTACTTCTGTGGAAAAAAATAAAGAGCTGATAGAGAAAATATTTTAGACTGTGTAGGTACACTTTTGGGGCTTTGATCTGAATTAGAATGTTGTCATTTAATTAGTTTACTGTTTCATAATTAAATTATTTGACCAATTGAAACAGAAAGGACACTGAGGGCTCTCAGGCTATACAAGGAAACCAAGTATGGGGTATTTTAGACAGTGAAGTGGTTAATTGAATGAGGTTTTTTAATAGTAGAAAGACTTTAAACAGTCATTGTTCCCAAAGCCAGGGTTATCGAAATGCATTTTGTTAAGAACTTGCTCTCTGTCCACAGCTGTCCCCGAAGAAGACCTGGGAAGGCTTCATTGGGGGCTTCTTTGCTACTGTGGTCTTTGGCCTTCTGGTAGGTAGTGGCTCCCAGCTGGGTGAGGGTTGGGTAGAGGCCTCCCACCCACCTTCAGAGCCCATCTCCCAAGGCCAAGGACTGTGTCCTGCTGAATGGCAGCCTTGCCCTGTAGCAGGGCATGAACATGGCAGGGCAGCAGCGTCTGCCCTTTGTCTGCCAGGCTTCAGGCCACGTCTTGGTGGTAGAGGAGCGGAGGCCATGCACAGCTTGTACTCCTCTCACGCTGGCGAGGCCTGGTGGCACTCAGGAGATGGTGTTCACAGTCAGGCTTTTGTCACTTTCCCTGAGAGTGAGAGGTGAGGTGGGACATGCCATTCTAACCCAGATTTTCTCCGGCGTGTGCCTTGCCTGGAGGGGAGTGACTTACCACCCCTTTCTAGAGGGTGTCTACTTCTTTCCTCCTGGTTGTCGCCCTCTCACTATACTGCTCCCCTTACCACTTGTCATTTCGAATTAAGAGATCCTGAGAAAAATGAACCATAGGTTCTTCAAATAGGACAAAACTTCTTATAGTTCTTGCCCAGATTCCTTTAGGTCTTTCCTGGATTTATTCAGGACCTGGTTGTTTGAGCAAGTGCATGTGAGGCCTCAGTAAGCTGTAAGTCTCTTTTTCATTTTTTTCCAGAGTTCAGGTAAAATAACACCTATGGTGAAACATGAACCTCTGATTTAGTGCATAGCTTGCAATTAGGGTGCTAGGTACTGTGAGGAGCATGGCCTAACCAGGTGGCTACTGCCCAGGCAAGATGGCTGGAACTTGTCTCCTTTGTCTGTCTGTTCTCATCCTCAGCTGTCCTATGTGATGTCTGGGTACAGATGTTTTGTCTGCCCTGTGGAGTACAACAATGATACCAACAGCTTCACTGTGGACTGTGAGCCCTCGGGCCTGTTTCGGCTGCAGGAGTACAATATTCCTGGGGTGATCCAATCGATCATTGGCTGGGTATGTGCCACTCACATGGGACAAATGATCCTTGGCTGGTTAGTGACTACAAAGAGAGAGAGCCCCCTCTCCACCACTGCCTTCCCTCAAAAAACCTAGCTTCTTCCCTCCCCAAAGCTGTAAACCCCAAGATGAAAGAGAATTGCTTAAGTCAATTCAGGGAGAGGACAGGAGATGTTTCTTCCTACCTCAAACTATTAAGACCAGAGTTCTGAAAGTGTGCTTTTGGGTCCTGGGGCACCCTGAGATGCTTTGAGGGTATCTATGAGATCACAGTTGTGTTCTTCATAACATAATGACATCATTTGCTTTTTCATTTTGTCATCATTTGCCATGGTGGTGCAAAAGCAGTGGTGGGTAAGCCTGCTGACACCTTAGCATGAGTGGAGGCAGTGGCACCAAACTGGACTGTCATCGGATTCACTGTGCCACACACTCACAAGAAGACCTATCCAGCTTATCTTAACAGTGTCTTTGATGAAATAGTAAAATTATTAATTTTATTAAATCTTGATCCTTGACTATACACCTCCTAATACTCTGGTGCCAAAATGGAAAGTATACATAAAATGTTTCTGCTGACTGCTGCAGGACAGTGCTTAACCTAAAGGAAGAGTTTGTGTGCCCCTGTTTGAATTCTGAGCTGTACTGGCGGCTTTTTTATGGGGACATAAATTTTAATTGAAAAGAAATGAGAAACTATAGGTTTTCATATAGGTTTTTGGCAGGCATTTTTCTTAAAAAAGAAATGAAGTGAGATTTGTCACTTCCAGAAAACAACTGACAATAATTGTTACCAATGATAAAATTTGGTTTTCAAGTAAAAATTAGAATTTTGGAAAGTATATACCTGCCATGGAAGTTTGATAACTTCTTTTTTTTTTTTTTTTTCCCCTTTAAGCTAAAATTTTATTTTATTTATTTTTTTTTTTTAGTTTTTATTTTTTAAATTTTACAATCTTTAATTCTTACATGCATTCCCAAACATGAACCCCCCTCCCACCTCCTGATAACTTCTTAAATACTTACTTTTCTGATGGAATCTGTGGTGATTTTAACATATGACATTTTGACATTGTATGGCAAAATGTGTTTACATGTGGCAGATTTATGTAACTTATTAAACCAGTATTTTTGAAATGGCCAGTGCATGGTGTTACAGTCATACATGGATAAAATGATCTATTCAAAGTGCAGTATAGACCAATGGATTTTAATGTGAGAGTACAAAAAAATTATTGATAGGATTTCAGATTTGCACCAACTTTTTAGAAACCTATCAGTTGTCAAGTTTTGGTGTAGTATCAGAAAAGAATCCCTGTAATTATCTGAAAAGACAGTGCTAAAATAATCTTCTTTTTTCAATGATGTATCCTTGTAGGACTGGATTTTCTTCATATACTTCAAACAAAACATATTGCTGTAGACTGAACGCATAATATGTTAATGTCCTCTGTTAAGCAGTATATTAGAGATTTAGCAGAAAGAGAACTCCTAAACCAGTCTTTTTTTCTAATTTTGGGGGGAGATATAGTTTCATAAAGATGTGGTTTTTTGTCTTTTTTTTTTTTTTTAATGGTAACAAGTAATAAGCCTGGGCTTGCAGGCATCTGAACTGATTTCATTTGTTCTTTTCAGAAAACAGTGCGGATGTACCCCTTCCAGATTCACAGCATTGCCCTCTCTACTTTTGCCTCGCTCATCGGCCCCTTCGGAGGGTTCTTCGCTAGTGGATTCAAACGAGCCTTTAAGATCAAAGTAGGAAAACCCTTTTTGTTCCTCTCATTGTCTCCCAGCCAGGCCCCTTTTCACCGTCTCTGCCTTCCTCCTCCTGTCTCACCTCATCAACTACCACCCCCTTCAGAATACCAGACTGTGAACCCTGACTGTTAATATGTACTCTTCACCCATGCATGGAATTTAAGTAGGATAAAGGAAGATACCTTGTTTCTAAGAAAATTCTGTGGTTGGATTTCAGTTTTATGATAATTTTTTATGTTAATCTTTCTTCAAAAGAGATGTTTTATAATTTAATAGGATTGTATACTATAGCTTCAGCACCTGAATCAATACTTTTCACTTTCTGTTGCCCTCAGCTGTAGAGTACAGTAGGTGGACACTGAGGTGTGACCATAGACAAGGCTTTGACTTGGATGAAGCCAGGCTCACCAATCCTTTCCTTCCTCTAACAGGACTTTGCCAATACCATTCCTGGCCATGGAGGCATCATGGATCGCTTTGACTGCCAGTATCTGATGGCCACCTTTGTCAATGTGTATATTGCTAGTTTTATCAGGTATAGTACCTTTCTGTCTGAACCAAGTTGGCGGATTTTAGAATTTCATCTACTTCTCAGTTTGAGTGAAAAAATCCCAAATATGAATGAAGTTTTCAGTTGCTATTAGTTATGGATTCTCTGAGGTCCCCTCCTACCCTCCATTAGTAGAGGATCCAGGAAGGGAACAGCCACTAAAATAATCAGGCCCTTGAAGTGCTTGGCTCCTGCTTTGCTCAGTGTTGTTTGTTCATCCTCTTGCAGGGGCCCAAACCCAAGTAAGCTGGTTCAGCAGTTCCTGACCTTGAGGCCAGATCAGCAACTCCATATCTTCAACACGCTCAAGTCTCACCTGACCGACAAGGGGATGCTGACAGCTGCCACAGAGGACAAGTAGGGGCCACCCAGGGCCAGGAGAGCCGAAACAGGGCTGAGTGAGGGGCAGGGCTCCCAGGCAAGCCTAGCTGGACAAAGACAAGCTTCAACTCACTTTTTTTTTTTTTTAAACCAGTGTTTCTATTTGTGGATTGAAAAAAAAAATCTACAGTGTATACAGTCCATATGCTTATGATTTGGGTTGTGAGTAACCTATAGCTTTGAGTTGGAAAGAAGTCAATTTTTGTTTTTAAAACCAAAGCTTTTAACATTCTGGAAGACAGTGTTGCCCAGCTCTGGAGTGCCTGCTTGGTGCTTCTAGCTCCTAAGCTGGAGCTTCCATTTCTGGGCCTGATCAGAGTGGACACTCATTCATCTGTGTTTGTCTAGTTTAGGCCCCCCACCACCGACTGTCTTTGTAGCTGACCCCCAGCAGGGAAGAGTTACACAGCTTGGATGTCTTTACTACTGGAGTGCTTTTCCTGGGCTTCTCAATAATCCCTGCCTTGGAGCTACAGGAGGGTTGCCTTCTGAGGGAAGAAGGATGAAGGCTTATTAATCAGATAGGCATTCTGTTCATGAAATCCTGTGGACTGTGAGCTTTGCTTTTTGATATGGATTCACCTCACTTCATCACAGACTGAAGAAGGTTTCAGTTTTAATTTTTTTCAAAAGGCATGAAAAATTATAATAGTCTGGAAAAAAGCCACACTGTTCTATTTCAAGTGTATGCAGTAGGATGCTGTAACTAGGTCTTTTCCCACAGGGTTTAGGCTCAAGTGGCTCCTATAGGGCAGTTGGCTAACTGGGTCTTTTCAGGGATGATGCTATTCACATTTGTGCTATAGACTTGTTGCTGCTGAATCCTTTCTGGGGGCTTCCTCATTAGGCAGGGAGCAGAGGGCTTCTTGTTCACACACCCATGCCCTTGACCTGGCTGACCACCCATGTAGCTGCTGTGTTGTATATATTAATATATATATATATATATATATTACTCTTAAGGCAAGTGTATATCTGTGTGTGTGCTTTAAAAATCACTTATTTCTTACAGTGATTTCAATTACCATGACTTCTTCACTGAAACCACAAAGTCCTGCTTACAACTCTGCATAACCCAACCCAGAGGTTTGAAGCTTCTGAAGATTAAATGCACACTTGTATAATATGACCAGTTTAAATGTAGTTTGTATTTTACAGCGGGACCTTTTTCTTTTTAAATTGTGATTTATTTATTTTTTTCTTTTAATTAGAAGAGTGAGGTTGACTTTTGGAATATACATTCTTTGTCAGGATAATAAGCAAGGGGGTAGAGGGGAGAGAGATTGGTGCCCAAATGTGTTTCATTATTCTGTGCCATGGTGGTTCTCATTGCCAAACGGGGGTATAACAGCTTGTTTCAGCACCTTGGGCTGGTGCTGCTTTTCTTTCTTTGTGTTTATCTCAACCTTACTGTATCTGTGGACGCTCGCAGCCAGCCCAAATCACTGAGGTGTCCAGCACAGGCCAGACCCCTTTTGATGTCTGTGTTCACAGTCACTGTGTGACCGTCTACGTGCAGTAGCTTCTTTCTTCTGAACTTTTATTTCTGTTTCAGTAAATGGCTTTTCTAAGTCTAAGGCCCCCTTAAAAACAGAATGTGTGTTCAGTGCTGGCCATGTGGCACTGGGCAGGACACATCACTGTGGGTTCTCGTTTTCTGAGCTGTCTTCTAGTTCTCATATTCCATGATTCTGGCTGAGCAAGTATACGTACTTGCAGAGGCTGCTTGCAGGTGTTGAGTCATGTCCTGGGCACGCAAAAATTAAGTGCTTACACGCCTTTTCTAAATACTTTTCCTTAAAATGCTTGTCCTCAGCAATAAATCTTAGAGTGGAGCAATGAATCTAGTTTTCTGAATGAAGAATGAACTTGGTTCCCCAAACCAAAGATAGAATGGCACTTCATTTGTCTCATGGTGTCCCCCTGTGGGCAGATAGGTGGGTCCTTGGGGACAGGAAATCTCAGCTGGGACCTGGCAGCAGAGAGCCACCTTTGGGATCAGGGAGCCTGGCACATACCTGTGGACATGGCTGCTGATGAGGGTTCCAGGAAATGGCAGCTGGAAGCTCAACAGAGCTGCCATCCAGAGAGCCTGAGGGTCAGCTAGGGTTTTGTTTCCTTCTGGTTTCCCACATGCTTTCTGGTGAAATAGGGGAATTTCGTAGGAAGTAGCCAGGAGACAGACACCACCTTGTGTCTATATAGCACACTGATTTTCTTTCTCCCGTTTATTGAAAATCTTTCACTGAACAGACAAGCTTCCAGAGACTGTTGTAACACACAGCTGTGCACATCTTAATGAGTGGCATAACTTGCTCTAGATCCATTTTTTTGTGTGTGTGAGAAATAAAATGTGACAAATTGTATGCCCTCTCTTGTCATGAATTCAGTTTCTTCCCTGTATGGTTTTATGTTTCCCACTTGATTTTGTGCAGCCCTTATTTAGAGATTTTTGTTTTGTTTTCCAATTTGAATTCAATGCATTCTCACAATAGCTTTCTGTGTTATCTCTGGTGAAAGGCATGAGACCTTTGCCGATGAGGAAGCTGAAGGCTTGGGGGGAACTTGAAATCAGTAGGTTTGAAATCTAATGTCTTTTTCAGAAGGGGCAAAATGTAATTTTTAACCTTACACAGGTAGACGTTGAAACAATTTATGGTCTTTTATTTTTCCCCCACTGGGCTTTTTATCCTGTAACTTACATTGTATCAGGAGATTCTAAAAATACACTTGAATAGAGACTAAACAGACCCTTTGATTTGAGTGAACTAGTTGCTGAGTTAGCTGGAGACCGATTCGAATACATCCGTAAGTTCAGATCGTCAGACTGTCAGAGAGACCCTACCAGGCTCAGGAGCATCCCTGACATTGCCGGGGGTCAGGGCTGTGTGACTGTCTCAGGGCAAAGAACGTCATTGTTAGAAAACTGGAAAGCAGTGGCCTTGCTCCCTAAGAAGCCTGCCCAAGGTTGATTTCCAGGGAAGTCGATTTGCATCATTCTAATAGATGTGGCACAGCTGAAACTTCTTTCTGGGTCACTGATGCCTTAGGCACCATTGCCTTTTGTTTTGGGAGCTACTCAAGTTGTGCCCACCTTTCTTGTGCATTGTGATTGTGTGCTGAGGAAAGAGGGGAGTGTGGAGGGGATAGTTTCCTTTAGGCCCAGGGTTCCTATTCTTCCACAGTCAAGGTGGGAAGAAAAGGCTACGAGGAGGATGTCTAGGTGACTTGTACACACATCACAAGACAACAAACCATGGGCCAACCTACTCTGCTTCTCTGCAGCGGGGCCTCTGAAAGAGTGTCTGGAAAAAACCATCAGCTCTGAAGAGAGAGTTTGACTCTTGGACACTATTCTGCCTTGTCAAAACAAACTTCCTTTTCCCTTGATCACTCTCCATGCAGTTACCCAGCTTTTGCTTATTAAAGAGATTACCCACTCCCACCTCCTGACTTGTTTCCCCTTGTTGGATGGGGGCCTTGTGGCACAGCCTACACAGGGTGCTGAACTTGGACCAAGTGGGGATAATGAGCCTAATTTAAGGGCTCATTCAGGCCTACCTCCTCTTGGTCCTGGACCCTGCTTACCCACATTCCCTGCAGAAGATGGGCCCATTCTCAGCAAGGAGTGTAGTCCCAGCTGCTTTCTGCCTATTTCTATCTGAAGGTGGTTCCATCTTTCTGTTCCTCCCAGCACTGTCCCTTAACCGTTTCAGGCTGACCAGCAGTGGCCTTACTCACCTGGCCGCTCAGCTGGGCTACAGGCTCCTCTTCTTGCCTGTGACTGCCTCTGGGCAGAGTGAGGCTTTCACCTTGTCCACATGTGTCAGCACATTTTCAAGGCAAAGAGATGTTAGCTGGGAGGGTGGCTTGGAAGGTCTACTTTGGGTGCTGAAGTGTTGGTGTTTTAGGACATGTAGATAATTTATGAGAATAGAATGCCAGAATAGGTGAAGTCTAGAATTCTGTGGCCAGTGGCTTTTACATCCATTGGCTCTTGAAAACCCTGCCTCTGCTTCCCCTCTTACCAAATGTCTATCTGTTGAAGCTCCTTTTTACTTGAGTCATTAAGTTACTGGCAGTGTGTTTATTAATAATTGCAGTAATAGTGCTTAAAAGTCCCAGGCACAGTGCTAACGATACATTCTCTTTTAATCCAGAAAACACCTTGAATCAGGTATTATCTCCATTTTATACAAGAGGAAAATGAGGCATCATGACAGGCTAAGTGCAGTGGTTATGAAGATGGACTTTGGGCTCAAATAGCCCTGGGTTTGGGCAGGTTACTAGGTACAGTTCCAACTCACTTGGCTCTGATCATAGCACCTCCCTTTCGGGATTGTTGTGAGGATTTTGAGATAATGCATGTAAGCATTTAGCACAGTGCCTGGCACATAGGTTTTATTGAATCCTGCTGGTAACTTTATTGAATCCTATTGTGTAACTCTGGAGACTGGTTCTCAGGCATTACACTACCCCTACCCTGTACATAGCCTGACTGTTCAAAGTCTAGACAGTGACCACATTCTCCTTCAGAGAGAAGCAGTCCAACCTTAACACCTGCCTACAGCAGCTGAGTGCTTCCCACTTCATTTAGAAAGCCAGCCTGATGAAACGAGGATGTAGACATGTTCCTGAATTCTCCCTTCCTCGTAGGAATGGTTTGCCTGAGCTCTTGCTCACCTCCTGCTGCCCCTGGTCTGATTTCCGTGGGGAAGGAGGCCCTTTCCTCTTGGCCAGTGGTGCCGCCCTCCCTGTGACTTGACTCAGTGTTCCCCTTGGCTCTGCACACAGCTCAGGAACCTGCAGTACTCCTCTGGGCAAGTGGATGTGCTGGGGGCCAAGAGGAGTGGGAGAGAACCTCTGTAGCAGATGACAGTACAGAGGGAAGGCCTGAAGGTTTTCACTTAGGTCCTTACATGTAACAAGTCAGGGGCTTTGTGTTTCTTGTTTTCTTTAGAGTGATAACAGAGTAGATGGCAGGTGGCCACTTGGGGATAAATGATGGAGGTTGTTTCTCTTGGATTCTAGGTTAGCAAAGGATCGCAGGGGTGATTCATGAATGGAGACTATGCACTATATTGAACGAAAACTATTTCTTTTTAGTTTTCTGCACGCAGACAGGAGTGGGGGAGGATATGTGTGAAGTAGGCCTGGCATGCTGCGATTCATGGGGTCGCAAAGAGTTGGACACGACTGAGCAACTGAACTGAACTGAAGACCATTCTTCATTGAAGAAATGGCATTGACAGGAGGGATCCATGAAGTTCTTTGAGCCGATAGAATAATAATGACCTAGACCCACTGGCTTGACTGGGCTGTTTCCTGAGTTGTTAGTGTGGAATGAAGACCAGTCCCAAGGGCCCATTGTGTTTAAGTGATAGTCTCTCCCTTTCAGTTAATTGATGAAGTAATGATTATGACAGGAAGCAGGAACATGGTTGTGGAGGGATGGTAAGCAGCTGCTGTGATGGACTTATTCTGGGCCTGCCCTCCCACTCTTCTGGATGTGTGCTTGCAAGGCCTGGCACTGGCACTTCCTCACTCGTTATTAAACCTAGTAGACCCAGGCAGCTTTTTATCTGTAGAGAAAAAAATGGCTCCAAACTGGGGGCAGGGACCCTCTGAGCCTTGGGCTAAAGTAGCTTCTGCTGTGGTCTCCCAGGTATCGGGCAGGGCCGAGCTCTTTGAAACTTTCTGAGCACTTCCCTTATGTAGTGCTCAGAGGCTGTAGTTGGTTTAGCAGCTGGTGAAATTGTTTGCTGACATCACCCATAGCGCAATCCCTGTCCTCAGCTGCTGGAGTACCCATTTCTTACCTCCATTAAGTTCATGTGCTGGTTTTGCTGGCTTTGTGCCAGGGAATGCCAGAATAGGAAGGGGGTTGAGAATGTACATATATCTTACAAGGATGTCCTTTGTGTGCTATTAAATTTAAATCCACAGACACAGTTCTGTGTGGCTGCCTTATGTCACAATGGCTGGGTATGTGGGAGCTGATTACAAAGGGAAAGAGCTGAGCAGGCATCAGGGCCAGTATAATCAAGGGACTTGGAGCCAAGAGAAAAAAAGGCAGGGGCAGGGTACAGTGGTTTGTAGTCCAGCCAGAGCACTGTTGAGAAGCCCCAGGGGTGGTGGCAAGAAAAGCGTGGGTAGCAGAGAGGCTAGCCCTATGTGTCTTGGGGGTATGGGGACCAGCAACTGAGCTCAGAAGGCCATCCATGGAGACTCAGTGCTCATGGATTGTGGATTCTCTTCTGGAGTTGATGATGATACCAAGTTTTAATTTTTATTGATGTTTAATACTTTCTCAAAACAGGAGGGGAAGACAGAAGTGTTAGAGAGAAGAGGCCCCTCTATTGAAGATTGTTGGGAAGCCTAGTGGTGTTGGGTGAGTCAGGCACTTTCTTAGTTCTGTTCACCCTGAAGGTCTGTTTAATGAGGTTTCCCCAAACATAGAAATGATCTCTCTGGCCCTGCTGGGAAGTGCCTTGTAGTCAAGTGAAGCCCACTGCAGTGTCTCAGACAGTAAAGAATCCACCTGCAGTCTATGAGACCTGGGTTCAATCCCTGGGTCAAGAAGATCCCCAGGAGAAGGGAATGGTTACCCACTCCAGTATTCTTGCCTGGAGAATTCCATGGACAGAGGAACCTGTGGGCTATAGTCCACGGGGTCGCGTAGAGTTGGATCCGACTAAGTGACGAACACTTTCACTTTTTTTTTGTCCTGGCCCTGCCTCTGGCATTTCACTAAATCTGTGTGTTTTTCGCCACAGCTGACCTTTCTCTGTGCACTGTCTGATCAGTATTGAACTGATTCTCTTTCAGTGCAGTGTCAGATCATGATAAACTGTACCTTGGAAAGTATTTGTATTTATACATCTGGATCTTCCTATTACACAAATAAACACCTGTTAAATTCTAGATCGTTTGTGGTATCTGATGGGGGGAGTGCTGACTTGCTGTGAGATATGGGGGTTTGTATGGAACCAGTGTCACTTTCCAGAATGCTGCCAACCAATCCCTGCTTCTAGAGACATCCTCTGCCCTTGACCTTCACCACTTGCACTCCAGCTTTCCGCCTTTCCTCCTCCTGCCTTGGCTGTTCCTCCTCAGTTGCTTTTCTGGGCATCTCTCCTCCCACCAGTCCTGCCCTGAGATGGTAGATTCTGCCAGAGACTCTCTCCCCGCCCCCACTGAATGCTCTCCTGAGTGTTCTTGCCCACTCTCAGGGCTCTAGTCATCACAGTCTTGTGGTTCCCAAGTCTACACCCCTAACCTCATGGGCCTGTGAGGTCTCTTCATGTGGACTTTGCATGGCCAAACCTAGGACCTGCCCCAGTCCAGTATTGCTTGACCACCATCAGTTCTGTTCTGGGAGTGATCTTGTCAGTGACCAAGGCCTGCCCATTCTGCCTTCTAAGTATTCTTCAGATTCATCCTGACTGCCAGCTGGCTCCCTACTGCCTAGTCGCCTTTGCTCCTTTAAACCTTGAGTGTTAGGAAGAAATTCATGGCAGAAATCCCACCATTTAGGGTCCCTATAGGTGAGAAAGACATTGCTCCATCCTTACACAACAGCAGGGTGAGATTTATCTGTTTGGTGCCTTCCTGTGACCTTAGCGGAGGCTTGCTGCTGAGTCCGCCCCCACCCCATCTGAACCCATGCTCAGGTCTCACCTCTCACAGCCATGCTCCTGCTGTCCCCTCTTTGTCCCGGTTGCTCTGTCTCCTAGCCTTTGCACAGGATGATTCCCCTGCCTGATTCCTCGTCTCTCCCTCCCTGGCTCCCCTTGGCTGCCTGACTCCTGCTCATCTTACTGTCCCATCAGCAGCAGCACCTGGCCTGGGAGGTCTATGTGTTCCCCGCCCCAGGACAACTTTCCTGGTGACGCTAGCCCTGGTGGGAGGGTAAGGGCTGCCCTGGGTCTTTAGTCCTGGGACTTAATGCCTTGGGCCAGTAGGACAGGGTTGCTTCCCTTTTGGATAGGGACCTCTATCTTTCTCACCTATAGGGACCCTAAATGGTGGGATTTCTGCAGTGAATTGCTTCCCAACACTCAAGGGTTAAAAGATACTGCGTTTACTTTCCTAAATCCAACTAAAGCTGACTCCAAGCCACCAGTTTCCGTGATGAGATCCCCGGCGTTAGCAGTCTTCCTTTATTACCTTGCTCTCATGGGCTCCTGTGGTGCTGGAGCCAAGGAGGTCCCTGGTCTTCAGTCCATTGACTGAAGGTTCGGCTCGCCCAGGCCTGTGAGGTCTGCCTACTCAGTCCTGAGTCAGTGCTATCAGCCTCCACCTCCCAGGGCACCTTTGTAACTGTCTGCATCTGGTACCCTGCCTCCCGAGGGCCCTCACAGCCAGATCTTGATGCCCTCCACGCATTCAGCAAACATTGGTGGGGTGCCTTCCCTGTGCTAGACCCTGGCTGGATCTTGGGGAAGCAGCAAAAAATAAAGCTGACACAATCACTGTTCTCATCGGGCTCATTGTGGAGAAGGTGGTAAGCATGTGAAAAAGGCGTGTAGATGGAGAAACTAGCTGGGAGAAGGGACCAGGAAATGCTGCTGAGAAGAGGCCGCAGTTGTAAACAGGGCCCTCAGGAAGGGCCTTGCTGTACCACGGTGATGTTTGGGCAAATGGACACACGCCTGAGGGGGTGGGGGGAGGGTATCCCAGGCAGGCGCAGAACAAATGCAGACACGTTTGCCCTCAGGAGCAGCAGTGGTGGATGAAACAGGGTGAGTGGGGAGAGAGTGGTGGCAAGGAATGAGTGTGCGTAATTACGCGGGGCCAAGGCCACTGGCTTGTACTCTGAGCAACATGAAAAGCTGTTGGAGAGTTAGAGCCAAGGAATGACTTGATCTGATGTTTGTTTTCGAAGGGTCACTTGGCTACCATGCTCAGACTGGATTTCAGAGGGGCAAGGGCGGGAGGAGGGAGCAGCAGCAGTCCGGGCAAGAGAGGATGGTGCCGAGCTCCGGTGATGCTGTGCGAAATTGTCAGATCCTCACAATGTGCTGAAGGATTCTGTGTGGCTGGGGAGAGTAGAGGGGGAGTCAAGGATGGCTGTGACATTGTTGACCCTGGCAACTTAAGGAATAGAATTACTGTTTTTCTGAGCTGAAGAAGGCTGTGGTGGGAAGACAGAATTGGGGTGTGAGGTGGACCAGAGGGAAGATCAGTATTTTGGTTTTGGATGCAGTAGTGAAATACCCACTTGAGGATGTCCAGGCCAGGGGCGTGGTCACTGTGGATATTATTCTGTAAGAGCCGGGATACTGGATGAAATCATCGAAGAGTTGAGGTCCACAGCTGAGCCCCCAACCCCCTGCCACCTTTTCTTAACTTGAGGATCCAATTCTTTACAGCTAGGGCCACTCCCTCCGTCTCTTTACAGAGATTTTCTTTCCTCAGAAACTCCAATCCAGCTCTCAGGCCAGGATATGGACCTGGGTGGAACTTGTCTTCAGGTGGCTCCAATCCCATCTGACAGCAGACCTGCAGCCTCCTGGGGAAGGAGGCTGCAGTTGTAGAGGAGGAAGTATATCATTATCTTTTTGATTTCTTGCAGGGGAGGTTGAGGGTGGGAAAGCAAGAGTGACTTCTGTATTTGGTTATTCAGGGGATAGGCAGTTGGGTGGAAAGCCCCAGAGAATGATTGTGGGCTGATGTGTGGGCTTCTGTCTCTAGTTTCCCCTACCTACCAAGGTCATGATTGTCATCCTGCAGAGGAACCAGGGAGGGAGCCCCGTGGATAATAAATTTGCAATCTCCTGTGGACTATAGGGTTTCCCTTGTGGCGCAGCTGGTAAAGAATCCACCTGCAGTGCGGGAGACCTAGGTTCGATCCCTGGGTTGGGAAGATCCCCTGGAGAAGGGAAAGGCTACCCACTCTAGTATTCTGGCCTGGAGAATTTCATGGACTGTATAGTCCATGGGATCACAAGACATGACTGAGCGACCTTCACTTTCATGGACTATATCAGTTATAAGAGAAAGTTCTAGGAACCTAGGGTGCTATGGTGGGTGGCTTCCTGAAGGTACAATTATTTATCTTTTTATTTGAAGTAATTTCATACACAGAAATGTTATAAGACAGTATAAAGAAATCCATATATATTTCCCCCAAATTTGCCAAATATTAACATTTTACTATGTCTGCTTAATTAGTCTCTTTTCTCTCTTCATGCACACACATGCAGGCACTTTTAAAAATCAAAAGTTGCAGACATGTGCCTTTACTATTATGTAACCTTATAGCAATCCACTCCAGTACTGTTGCCTGGAAAATCCCATGGACAGAGGAGCCTGGTAGGCTACAGTCCATGGGGTCGCAAAGAGTCGGACACGACTGAGCGACTTCACTTCACTTCAGCCTTATTCAAGGGCTTTCTGGTGGCTCAAACAGTAAAAAAATTCTCCTGCAATGCAGGAGACTGGGTTTGATTCCTGGGTTGGGAAGATCCCTTGAAGAAGGGAATGGCTACTCATTTCAGTATTCTTGCCTAGAGAATCCCATGAACAAAAGAGTCTGGCAGATTACAGTCCATGGGGTCACAAAGAGTCAGACATGACTGAATGAATAAGAACACATACCTTATTCAAATTTTACCAGTTATCCTAATAGTGTTCTTCGTATCAAAATAATACATACAGTTTTGGCTGATGCAATTTGAGGGGCTCTGTAGTGGCTGCTTCCCCCCTCGCCACCGCCAGTGTGCCCTTCATTAGATGGAACCTGCTCAGCATGCTGTGTGCTGTAGTTAAAACTTGGTACCCAGCCCAGCAGGGCAGTGCTGTCCCAGGCCAAGCAGAGGGCAGCAGTGGGTCACAAGAGGCACAAGGCTTTGGAGTAAGACACATTTGGGTGGAATCCTGGCTCAGGTGTCACTGACTGTGACCTTGAACAAAGCACTCAACCACTCAGCCTGCTCCTCTCTATCAGTTCAGTTCAGTCGCTCAGTCATGTCTGACTCTGCAACCTCATGGACTGTAGCATGCCAGACTTTCCTGTCCATCACCAACTGCCGGAGCTTGCTCAAACTCATGTCCATTGAGTTGGTGATGCCATCCAACCATCTCATTCTCTGTCATCCTCTTCACCTCCTGCCTTCGATCTTTCCCAGCATCAGAGTCTCTTCCAATGAGCCAGTTCTTTGCATCATGTGGCCAGAGTATTGGAGTTTCAGCTTCATCATCAGTCCTTCCAATGAGTATTCAGGACTGATTTCCTTTAGGATTTACTGGTTTGACCTTCTTGCAGTACAACAGGAGAGATTCTCCAACATCACAGTTCAAAAGGATCAATTCTTTGGTGCTCAGCTTTCTTTATGGTCCAACTCTCACATCCATACATGACCACTGGAAAACCATAGCCTTGACTAGACAAGGCTACTTTGTTGGCAAAGTAATGTCTCTGCTTTTTTTTTTTTTTTTTAAATTTTTACTTTATTTTACTTTACTATATCCAGAGGGATGATGTGGGGTGGGAGGTGGGAGAGGGGTTCATGTTTGGGAGCTCATGTACACCCGTGGCAGATTCATGTCTCTGCTTTTTAATATGCTATCTAGGTTGGTCATAACTTTTCTTCCAAGGAGTAAGCGTCTTTTAATTTCATGGCTGCAGTCACCATCTGCAGTGATTTTGGAGCCCAAAAAAATAAAGTCTGACACTGTTTCCACTGTTTCCCCATCTATTTGCCATGAAGTGATGGGACCGGATGCCATGATCTTCGTTTTCTGAATGTTTAGCTTTATGCCATCTTTTTCACTTTCCTCTTTCACTTGCATCAAGAGGCTTTTTAGTTCCTCTTCACTTCTGCCATAAGGGTGGTGTCATCTGCATATCTGGGGTTATTGATATTTCTCCTGGCAGTCTTGATTCCAGCTTTTACTTCTTCCAGCCCAGTGTTTCTCATGATGTACTCTGCATAGAAGTTAAATAAGCAGAGTGACAATATACAGCCTTGATGTACCCCTTTTCCTATTTGGAACCAGTCTGTTGTTCCATGTCCACTTCTAACTGTTTCTTCCTGACCTGCATATAGGAATACATAAGAACTATACAAAGAAGATCTTCATGACCTAGATAACCACAATAGTGTGATCACTCACCTAGAGCCACACATCCTGGGGTGTGAAGTCAAGTGGGCCTTAGGAAGCATCACTACGAACAAAGTTAGTGGAGGTGATGGAATTCCAGTTGAGCTATTTCAAATCCTAAAAGATGATGCTGTTAAAGTGCTGCACTCAATATGCCAGCAAATTTGGAAAACAGCAGTGGCCACAGGACTGGAAGAGGTCAGTGTTCATTCTAGTCCCAAAGAAAGGCAATGCCAAAGAATGTTCAAGCTACTGGACAACTGCACTCATCTTACACACTAGCAAAGTAATGCTGCAAATTCTCCAAGCTAGGCTTCAATAGTATATGAACCGAGAACTTCCAGATGTTCAAGCTGTATTTAGAAAAGGCAGAGGAACCAGAGATCAAATTGCGGACATCCATTGGATCATAGAAAAAGCAAGAGAATTCCAGAAAAACATCTGCTTTATTGACTATGATAAAGCCTTTGACTATGTGGATCACCACAAATTGTGGAAAATTCTGAAAGAGATGGAAATACCAGACCACCTTACCTGCCTCCTGAGAAATCTGTATACAGGTCTAGAAGCAACAGTTAGAACTGGACATGGAACAATAGACTGGTTCCAAATTGTGAAAGGAGTAGTACATCAAGGCTGTATATTGTCACCTTGCTCATTTCTGTGCAGAGTACATCATGAGAAATGCCAGGTTGGATGAAGCACAAGCTGGAATCAAGATTGCAGGGAGAAATATCTATAACCTCAAATATGCAGATAACACCACCCTGATGGCAGAAAGTGAAGAGGAACTAATGAGCCTATTGATAAAAGTGAAAGAGAAGCATGAAAAAGCTGGCTTAAAACTCAGCATTCAAAGAGAAGATCATGGCCTTTGTCCCATCATTTCATGGCAAATAGATGGGGAAACAGTGGAAACAGTGAGAGACTTCATTTTCTTGGGCTCTAAAATCGCTACTGATGGTAACTGCAGCCATGAAATGACAAGTTGCTTGCTCCTTCGAAGAAAATCTATGAGAAACCTAGATAGCATGTTAAAAAGCAGAGACATTTCTTTGCCAACAAAGGTCCATATAGTCAAAGTTATGGTTTTTCCAGTGGTCAAGTATGGATGTGAGGGTTGGACCATAAAGAAAGCTGAATGCCAAAGAATTGATGCTTTTGAACTGTGATGTTGGAGAAGATTCTTGAGAGTTCCTTGGACAGCAAGGAGATCCAACCAGTCCACCCTAAAGGAAATCAGTCCTGAATATTCATTGGAAGGACTGATGTTGAAACTGAAGCTTCAATACTTTGGCCACTTTATGTGAAGAACTGACTCATTGGAAAAGACCCTGATACTGGGAAAGATTGAAAGCGGGAGAAGGGGATGACAGAGGATGAGATGGCTGGATGGCATCCACTGACTCGATGGACATGAGTTTGAGCAAGCCTTGAGAGTTGGTGATGGACAGGGAAGCCTGGCGTGCTGCAATCCATGGGGTCTCAGAGTGAGATACGACTGAGTGACTGAACTGACTGACTGACCAAGTCCAAGCCCACTCTCCTCATGCATGACAGGCCAGTGAATCCAAGAAACGAGATGTTGAAGCAAGGGATACAACTTTATTTGGAAAGCTGGCTACCCAAAAGATGGCAGACTAGTGTTTCAGAGTAACCATCTTGTCAGGATCTGGATGCCAGGTTCTTTGTGTAGTCAGAGAAAAAGAAGCAATGAGAAACTAAAGTCAAAAGGCAGAACAGAGTGGTAGAGGCAATGGGGAAGTAAAGTGAAAGCGTCTTCAGTGTCACAAAACATCTCCAAGGGAATGGCCAGCCTTTGGAAGGGAGGTGTTAATCTCATCTATTTTTTTTTTTTTTTTATAATAAGGAAATAACAACAGATATTTATTGGAGGAATTATAACCATTTTTAGCAAAAGTTTTATGACTTGAGTTTTATAACATCAGAGGTGCAGACAGACAGTCTAGTTTCTAAAAACAACCTAACAATATGAACATACTATTTTGTTTAAATTGAATGGAAAAAAATTTAAAAAGTAATTCTCTCACTCAGGACACAGAGCTGAAAATGAAATATAGTCTTATGGGATTCATGGTCATGAAAATGCTCAGTTACTATTTAAAGCTCTTTTTGGTTTAAATTTTCTTCCGAGTTCCTAATAACATTTAATATAGTACACACCATCAATGAAAAATATCTCTAAATCTAGGGAGACTTTCACCAATCTATGCAAGACTCTTTGTCTTTCAGATTTCCCTTTAATCAAGGCTACATAACATTTTAATTTCACACTTTTTCTCATACCTTAAAAGAGATGTATATATTTCTAGTCCACACCAAAGCAGTTCTACATACAGGGTATCTGTGGTCAAAAAATACTGACTTTTCATATTCCTTGGGAATATTGAGAGTACTAAAAACAAGTGAATAAATGTGAGTGCACAGGAAACCAGCAGATGACAGAAACAGAGATGGACAATACACAGTAGTTTAGTGACACATTTCAAGAGAGTTGGGGTTTTGACAGAATAGAGAAGAAATGGTGTACAGAGAGGTAAATGGGTTGTGGGAGACAAAAACTAGCAATTGAGGAACTGCAGAGGAAGCACTGCTGTTAGGGAACAACCAGGCTTCCATTAGAACAGGAAGTTGGAAAAAAACACATTCAGACAGAACTTGAATTTCTGAGTGTATCATGAAAGGGCTTGAAAGAATGGTAAGAACTGCAAAATTAAATGCTGACTGAAACAGGCAGCTGGTAGTCTTAAAAAACTTCTGCAGAAAGGTGAGTGCTCAGTTCAAACTACATTGTAGAATGGGTATATGAGTATAGAGCGCACTTATTAACATTTACTCCTGCAGCTTAAGACAGGTATCAGCCTAGAAGATTAGAAGCTACTGAGGGCCTCCTCCCGGATCCATTATCTTGGCTTGCCTGGGAAAGAAATGTCAATTTATTCAGACCTCTGGCTTCCTTCCTGCTGCTGCTGCTGTCGCTTCAGTTGAGTCCAACTCTATGTGATCCCATAGATGGAAGCCAACCAGTCTCCCCCATCCTTGGGATTCTCCAGGCAAGAGTACTGGAGTGGGTTGCCATTTCCTTCTCCAATGCATGAAAGTGAAAAGTGAAAGTGAAGTTGCTCAGCCGTGTCCGACTCTTAGCGACCCCATGGACTGCAGCCTACCAGATTCAGCCACCCATGGGATTTTCCAGGCAGGAGTACTGGAGTGGGGTGCCATTGCCTTCTCCATAATCTCATCTATTAAAGGTAGGCAGGGTCAGATCGTCTTTCTATGAGCTGAACAAAGTCACTTTAGTTTACAGTCAGGCAGAGGGGCAGGGTCCTTTGAGGCAAGCCATTATGTATGATGCTCATGAGACCCACAAGGTCCTGCTCAGTTTCACAACTTCAATACAGTAGAAATTTAGGAAGTTCACAAATATGTGGAAATTAAACAACCACTCCTAAATAACCAATGCATTAGAAAAACAGTTTCTAATATGGAGTCAGAATTGACTTCTCTGCAGCAGGGTAAGAACTGGCTTCTCTGCAACAGATATAACTAGACAGAAGATCAAGAAAGAAATTGAAGACGAGCAACACTGTAAACCAACTAGACTGAACAGACATCTGTAATCCACCCAGCAATAGCAGAATACACACTCCTTTCAAGCACATATGGAACATGCTCCAGGACAGACTATATACTAGGGATAAAACAAGCCTCAATAGATGTAAAACAACTGAAATCATACAAAGTATGTTATCCAACTGTAGTTGAAATTCATCCTCTTACACACCAGTACTGAACTGATTCTTAGAGACAGCTTTGGGTGAAGTGGAAAAGAAAAGATGTATTGCTTTGCCAGGCAAAGGGGGCCACAATAAATTAATTCCCTCAAACTGTCTGTCCCAACCTGAAGAGGGTAGTAAGAAGTTTTATCAAAGAGGAGGGCATGATCAACTTGTGGACATTCTTCTGACTGGTTGGTAATAATCGGGAGACAGCACCATCAACCTTCTGGTTCCAACCAGTCTGGGGTCCATGTGCTTGTGGGCATCATAGAGTTAAACTTCTTCCTTCTAGTAGGGATTTTAGTATTTGGAAAACAGCTCAAAGATATTGTTATGTATATCCCTTGAGCAGGACCCAGGACCCTACCCCAAGTCTGCACTGCTGTTTTTTGACTGCTCCTTTCTTCACATCCTCTCATTTCCCTAATTAGGAAATGTTTGAATCAGCCTTTTGAAACTCAGGGAAGGTCATGGAGGCTGATGCCTATTTCCTGCAAACAATAAATGGAGGACACAGAAAGGCTTTTGTGCTCATGAGACCCACAAGGTCCTGCTCAGTTTCACTACTACAATATAGTGGAAATTTAGGAAGTTCACAAATATGTGGAAATTAAACAACCACTCCTAAATAACCAGTGCATTATTTAGAAATGAAATCACAAAGGAAACTAAGAAATAGTTTGAGATGAATGAAAATGAAAACATAGCATATCAAAATGTACTGAGGGAAGCTAGGCAATGGCAGCCCACTCCAGTACTCTTGCCTGGAAAATCCCATGGACAGAGGAGCCTGGTAGGCTGCAGTCCATGGGGTCGCAACTAGTTGGACACTACTGAGCGACTTCACTTTCACTTTTCACTTTCATGCATTGGAGAAGGAAATGGCAACCCACTCCAGCGTTCTTGCCTGGAGAATCCCAGGGACGAGGGAGCCTGGTGGGCTGCCATCTATGGGGTCGCACAGAGTAGGACATGACTGAAGTGACTTAGCAGCAGCAGCAGCAAAGCAGTACTTAGAGCTAAAGAGCCTCTAGATGAGGATGAAAGAGGAGAGAGAAGAAGCCAGCTTAAAACTCAATATTAAAAAAACTAAGACCATGGTATCTGGTCCCATCACTTCTTGGCAAATAAAAGGGAAAAAGGTAGAAGCAGTGACAGATTTCCTCTTCTTGGGCTCTAAAATCACTGTGGATGGTGACGGTAGCCATGAAATTAGAAGACACTTGCTCCTTGGAAGAAAAGCTATGACAAGCCTAGACAGTGTGTTAAAAAGCAAAGGCATCACTTTGCCAACAAAGGTCCATATAATCAGGCTATGGTCTTTTCGGCAGTCACATATGGTTGTGAGAGCTGGACCATGAAGAAGGCAGAGTGCCAGAGTTGATGCTTTTGAACTGTGGTGCTGGAAAAGACTTGAGAGTCCCCTGGACAGCAAGGAGATCAAACCGGTCAATCCTAAAGGAAATCAACTCTGAATTCTCATGGAAGGACTGATGCTGAAGCTCCAATACTTCGGCCACCTGATGCAAACAATGGACTCTTTGGAAATGACCCTGATGCTGGGAAAGATTGAAGGCAGAAGAAGAAAGGGATGACAGAGGATGAGATGGTTGGATTGTAACTGGAAAGGGTTAAATTTAAATTTACACTGGGTCTGCTTCTGTGACCTTAACACTTTTTGTTGTTATAAACACACACATTGGCCTGCTTCAGGGAGGTAACTTGACCCTGACCACCTGTGAAGGATTGTAATTCTTTCTGTGGCAAATGCCACAGCACCCAGCACCCTAGTTCTACCAGGTGGCCCAGAAATTCACATTTGGGGAGGCTGGAATCACAGAGAGATGTGACATCTTTGTTTGTTGATATGACAGGAGAGATTGCATTTCATAGGCTTCCCTGGTGGCCCAGTGGTAGAGAAGCCACCTGCAATGCAGGAGACCCAGGTTCAATCCCTGAGTCAGGAATATCCCTTGGAGGAGGGCATGGCAATCCACTCTAGTACTCTTGCCTGGAGAAGCCCATGAACAGAGGAGCCTGGCAGGCTACAGTCCATACGGTTGAACACGACTGAAGCAACTAAGCAGCAGCAGCATTCCATTTCTCACCACCCACGAAATGACTGTAAAGCTGTGAAACTAACACTTTCCCCTACCTGAGGCTTGCCATTCTAGGAGATATTTGCAGGAATTAAATGGTCTTTTTTACTTTGTTTCCTTACCTCCCCCCATCTCTGATCTGTGAAAGAATCTGACATCCAGGCCCCAACAAAATGGTTATTTTGAGGCACTAGCCTGCCATCTTCTTGGTCAGCTGGCTCCCGAATAAAGTCCCTTCCTGATCCCAATGCCTCATCTTGAATTCACTGACTTATCTTGTGGTAAGCAGAGTGAACTAGGACAGGATGGCATCACCAATTCAATGGACATGAACTTAGGCAGACTTCAGGAAATGGTGAGGGACAGGGAAACCTGGCATGCTGCAGTCCATGGGGTTGCAAAGAATTGGATATGACTTGCCAACTAGAACAACAACAAAGAGGAAAATTTATAATTGTAAATGCATACATTTAAAAAGGATTCCACCTTAAGATACTAGAAAAAGAAGAGCAAACTAAAGCTAAAACAGATAAAAGGAAGGAAATAATAAAGATTAGAGAGGAAATGAGTGAAACAGAATAAAAGAACAATGGAGAAAATAAACTCAAATTAACAAAATTAACAAATTTTTATCTTGACTGACCAAGAAAAAGAAGACCCAGATTACTAAAATCAGGAATGAAGAGCAAATATAACTATCAACTTTATAGAAATAAAAAGGACTATAAGAGGAAATTATAAATAACTTTATGCTAGCAAATTAAATAAATAAAATGGAAAAATTCCTAGAAAGACAAAAAATACCAAAACTGACTCCTGAGGCAGACACGGCCAGGTAAGAGGCTAATGCAGTAATCCAAGTGGGAGTGCAGATGGCAACCTGGACTTGGGTGGTAGGGCTGGATAGTGAGAGGCATGGGACCCTTGCTATAGATTTTCAAGGTAGGACTAGTGGGGTTTGCTGACAAGTTGGATGCAAGATGGTGAGGGAAAGAGGAATAAGGAATGAGTCTTAGCTGTGAGACCCAATAATAGGTGGTCAGGGTGTCATCATTTCTCTGTAAGGATCTCACTATTTAGTTTAGGACAGAGGTTGTTATGGAGATGGAGAGAAATTTGAGGGAGTGAGACCATAACTGGGTGAAGGTGGTGGAGGATGTTTCAGAGTGCAGACATCTGAAACAGTTCTCGCTTTCCCTCTCCCCACTTTGGAAACCAGAACTCCTCTTACTCCTCTGGAAGTTGCTTACACTAGCCAGGACTGATTGCTTTGCGGCATTTGTTTCTGTTACCTTTGTTTTGACCGCATCTCTTTTTCTGGCATTAGGTGGGTGTCAACATAATTAGTTTTGCCGAAATAACTACTACTTATTCCGCCCACTGAGTGGGATTGATATGAATGTCATTTGTGGATGTTAAGTTCTTTTGTGAAAATTACTTCCTGTCTGCCTTGGAGTCTGAAGAACTAGACTTGAAGACTTAAAGGAAGAATCAATTAAACCAATCCATTAAGCTGCTGCTTTAGGTTGGGTTTTCTCCAGAAGCAGACCCTGAGACGAGTTTTTTGGAAGTGAGCTCAGGACAAACCTCTAGTGGCATAGTGAAGTGAGACAGAAAAGTGTGTATTAATGAGCAGATTGCTGCTGGGGGCTACTAGTGTTTAATCCCGCTGCAGAAATTTAGGAGATTATGGAAAGCATATTCATCAGAGTTGTTACTACTAAGAGGTGAGGGAGTTCCTCCAACCTGCTTTGTCACTGGCTGAGGAGAGCTTCTGAGAGCACAAATCTTCCATCACATCCTACCAGCTGTGTTAGTGGGCTGTGAACATTCCTGAAGCCAGAGGTAGCTCTCAGGCAAGGAGTCACAATTACTCGGGAAAGCCATTGTATGCATAGGAATGGTGAGGGCCAGGGAGAGATGGGTAGTGAAAAGACATCACCTGCTACAATAGCTTTTAGGAAAGATAATGGGTTGCTGGACCCAAGGCATGGGAGGGCATGCAGATGAGATTTCCGAGCGTGACACGAAGGATGTCACTATCACCTGTGGTAGTTTCATGGTTTGAGATCCACACAACAACTTATAAACTAGCAAAATAATTTCCATGATAATTCCATCTCCAAAATATTCCATTAATTCCTGACATTTCATCCAACTATTCTGTCCTTTTAAATGGTCAGTTTGTACCTAGCCCATGCAAGATCTGCAGAAGATATGGGCTGAGGGTGGCAGGTCTTTTCCAGGAGTTCATTGTATAAGTTCTCAGGATAATTGACTGGCTTTAATTTATTGATACTGTTGCTGAACCAGATTGTTTTTCATGATGCGCAGCAAGGCAAACACTTAGATCCTGAGATCTGCAGCAGAGTAAGGCAGCCAAGCCTGGAGAAGTCTCAGCTTCACCTCTTTGATAGTGAGAGAGTTGGAGCATTCATGGGATAAGCAGGGTGGTCTTGGTGGGAAAAGGTGGTTGAAGGTAGAGAAGAGGTGAGATAATCTGTGCTCTACACAGGCTTATCTGGGCTACATGCTTCTTCATGGGACGCATATTCAATAATTGAGGCACTTAACATGATCTAAGGTTGGAGTTTTTGGCCCTCTGATATTGAAAGGTCATTCATTGGATACCTGGGCAGGCCCAGTTTTAGGGTCAATGGGCCCAACCAGTCTTAGCTGGCTTGAGCTGATTAGGAACTGACTCCAAGCTCTGGGAAACAACTTACGCCCTTTGTTACTAAAGTAACCCATACATCAAAGGTATTATCTTTATGGGTGGCTGAGGAGTTTTGTGATATATCACCTAAACTATGTGAAGCTTGGAGTGTAAGCAGTTATTTAGTTAAAGGGAAAAAAAAAAACAAAAACAAAACACCCCCAAACCCATACCCTGCCTAGAAAACCTAAAGTCAGCTTAATCGGTAAAGACAGGTTACAAGCAGAGGCTTTTGTTTTTGTTTTTGTTTTTTATTAAAAAACAAGCTGTTCCTTTATCTGCTTTCCTGTGAGATAAACTCAAAGGTTTCTATTAGTCACCAGCTTCTGTTAATCCTGTGGGACACAGTTCCAATACCTGCTCATTTGGGCTCGGTTTGCTGGGTATGGAGCAGATTGCAAACTACTGTGAAATGAAAAATGTTGCCTGTCCTATCAGTGAACAAAGGGTATTGTAACTCTCAAGTCACTACAGCCATCCCAGACAGTGAGCTCTGGAGGAAACTCAGGATGGAGACAGGGGCTGCCCACTGCCAAGCTCTCAGCCACTGCAGTCACCCCCAACTGTGCACCCCAAGGGAATTCAGGGTGGAGAGAAGTAGTATCCTGGCCCCATATAGTCAAGATGCATATCAAAGGGATGATTTCAATGAGCCCAGACTTGCATCTTCCCATGCATAGAAAAGTGCTAAATTCCTTAACTTGAGATATCTGATTTTCTTTAACAGTACTCTTTTCAAATTCCGACTGCCTGGCTTTTGTTGCAAAAACTCCTGTATATCTATTATAGGATATATAAAGGCTCCTCCTTTACCTCTTTGAAGCAGTCTTTCAGAGCTAAGAGGCTGTGACCCAGGCTTAAATCCTCAGTTTTGTCTGCCAAATAAAACATAATTCTCAACTTTTAGGTTGTGTGTGTTTCTTTCTCCAGTCAACATCACAGGGACTGCAGGGTGATGGGGCCCAACATGCAGAACAGCTTGAAGCACCTTGTCCTACATTCAGCAAGGAGATGTAGCCAATCTGGGTACATCTGGTTGCAAGGGGTCTATAGCCAGTCTGAAGGATGTATCTTTTCCTAATTTGCATCAAGTTGCCATATCAGTTAATGGAAGTGTTATAGCCACGCGTTCAAAAGTGTTATAGCCACGCGTTCCAGGAAACAGACTCACTCAGAAGGACAATGCAGATAGTGGAGTGCAGTTTATTACACTGGCGGGCCCAAGGCAAGAGTCTCCTGGCGGGCCCAAGGCAGAGTCTCCTCTTAGCCAAGGACCCTGACCAGTATTTGTGAAAATCTTTTATACCCCATGTGTACGTGTCTGAACCCACCACCCCAATTTCCTTGAGACTTACATTAAACAAAGGAAGGGTAAATACAATCACAATAACCCCATCATTCATGTGTTATGTGTTCAAGCAGTTAATAATCAATAAGCCTGTGGTTACATTCCGATAGATACAGAAAGAATTTATGACCTGTCTGGAGGCAGGGGTGATTAGAGTATGTTTTCTCTTAGGCGATGAAGAACCTGGATGTGATCTTCAAGAGTCCCAGAGGAGGAATCTTATCCTTCTGTTGTAATTTCCGTAGGCACTAAGCACAGAGTTCAGAGTCCATTGGAGAGGTGGCCGAGCATGATCAGCATGAACAGGCCTAAGATAGAGTCCAGCTCGGTCTGTTTCCTCCTTCAAAAGCACCGAATAGGAAAAGTGAGTTTAGAAAGCAATCACTTACAACCATGGTATGTCTTTAGGGCAACTGTTGCATATATTGAATAATAAAGACATAGCATTAGTGTTCAGTGTGGACATGAAGCTGAGTCATAATTAGTTCTAGGAGCTGCCATATTTCTTCCCGTATCAGTCCAAATACATCCTGACCTTTTTGAGAATATTTAGCTGTTAACTTGGGAGGGAGTAAGTGGAAAGTCATGTCAGTTGCCTTAAAGAATACCTTCTACTTCAACACATAATATCAGGTACTAAATAACCAGTCACCCCATTCTACAAATAAAAGCAGAAGGAAACACAGGAGCCTTTTAGAAAATCTGTCCAGCTTCAGAAGGTGTGTGAAAGCATTAAGATCATGCTAACACCAAGCCCCTTGCAATTCAATATCCTGTGACGTGAATGAATTGGTCGCCTGAAATAGTGCAATAGGAAAGTTGCAATCTGAACTCCAAATTTGGGCACCTTAAAGGAATGGACCCTTCATGGAGAAAATAGTGAAAATCCATTAGGGTCTTTACAGTGAGAAAAGGAACTAGTAGGAAAGAATTGACACTACTCCTCGTCTCTCCAAACCCATACTTCACATGTTGTAGCCACGCGTTCCGGGAAACAAACTCACTCAGAAGGACAATGCAGATAGTGGAGTGCAGTTTATTATACCAGCGAGCCCAAAGCAGAATTTCCTCTCAGCCAAGGACCCCAACCGACTTTTGTGGAAACCTTAGAAAACATCACTATGAACAAAGCTAGTGGAAGTAATGGAATACCAGTTGAGCTGTTTCAAATCCTGAAAGATGATGCTGTGAAAGTGCTGCACTCAATATGCCAGCAAATTTGGAAAACTCAGCAGTGGCCACAGGATGGAAAAAGTCAGTTTTCATTTCAAACCCAAAGAAAGGCAATGCCAGAGAATGCTCAAACTACTGCACAATTGCACTCATCTCACATGCTAGTAGAGTAATGCTCAAAATTCTCCAAGCCAGGCTTCAGCAATACCTGAACCGTGAAATTCCAGATGTTCAAGCTGGTTTTAGAAAAGGCAGAGGAACCAGAGATCAAATTGCCAACATCTGCTGGATCATTGAAAAAGCAAGAGAGTTCCAGAAAAACATGTACTTCTGCTTTATTGACTATGCCAAAGCCTTTGGGTGGATCAAAATAAACTGTGGAAAATTCTGAAAGAGATGGGAATACCAGACCACCTGACCTGCCTCTTGAGAAACCTGTATGCAGGTCAGGAAGCAACAGTTAGAACTGGACATGGAAAAACAGACTGGTTCCAAATAGGAAAAGGAGTACGTCAAGGCTGTCTATTGTCACCCTGTTTATTTAACTTCTGTGCAGAGTACATCATGAGAAATGCTGGACTGGAAGAAGCACAAGCTGGAATCAAGATTGCCAGGAGAAATATCAATAATCTCAGATATGCAGATGACACCACCCTTATGGCAGAAAGTGAAGAGGAACTAAAAAGCCTCTTGATGCAGGTGAAAGAGGAGAGTGAAAATGTTGGCTTAAAGCTCAACATTCAGAAAACGAAGATCATGGCATCTGGTCCCATCACTTCATGGGAAATAGATGGGGAAACAGTGGAAACAGTGTCAGACTATTTGGGGGGGCTCCAAAATCACTGCAGATGGTGATTGTAGCCATGAAACTAAAAGACACTTACTCCTTGGAAGAAAAGTTATGACCAAACCTAGACAGCATATTGAAAAGCAGAGACATTACTTTGCCAACAAAAGTCCGTCTAGTCAAGGCTATGGTTTTTCCTGTGGTCATGTATGGATGTGAGAGTTGGACTGTGAAGAAAGCTGAGTGCCGAAGAACTGATGCTTTTGAACTGTGGTGTTGGAGAAGACTCTTGAGAGTCCTTTTGACTGCAAGGAGATCAACCCGTCCATTCTAATGGAGATCAGTCCTGGCTGTTCTTTGGAAGGACTGATGCTAAAGCTGAAACTCCAGTACTTTGGCCACCTCATGCGAAGGCTTGACTCATTGGAAAAGACTCTGATTCTGGGAGGGATTGGGGGCAGGAGGAGAAGGGGACGACAGAGGATGAGATGGCTGGATGGCATCACCGACTCAGTGGACGTGAGTTTGAGTGAACTCCGGGAGATGGTGATGGACAGGGAGGCCTGGCGTGCTGCAATTCATGGGGTCACAAAGAGTCGGACACGACTGAGCGACTGAACTGAACTAACTGTATACCTTAAGTGTATTGCTCAAGCCCACATCCCCAAATTCCTTAAACCTAGCCTGGAGACTGTTAAAGGGAGATACAATCAGGTTACAGCCATGATTCATAATCAGAAGGGTCAGCTGGTTATACATTTTAGCCTACACCAGTGGGTGCCATAAAGATTACAAAGGTGACTGACTACATAGGGGATTATTACATTCTTTTTGGCGATGGGGAATCTTGGTATGGAATCTGGTATTTATCAGTCCAGCAGGCCAATTTGGCCGTAGGTATGTTATGCCCGTTGCTACCAGGCACATAGTCAAAGGTCACTGAAAGTGCAAGATCGAGTTTCTTTCTTTTTCAAGATGGAGTCAGCTCTGCCTGTTCCTTTCCTCCCTCACACACAGGCAGTGTCCATGGCTGGCTCTCTTTTTGCCAATTACATTATTATGGTATGAATATCTAGAATACCCAGCTTCCCTGGTGGCTCAGACAGTAAAGAATCCGCCTGCAATGTGAGAGACATGGGTTCCATCTCTGGGTTGGGAAGATCCCCTGGAGAAGGGAACAGCTACCCACTCCAGTATTCTGTCCTGGAGAATTCTGTGGACAGAGGACCCTGGCAGGCTACAGTCCATGGGGTTGCAAAGAGTCAGGCATGACTGAGAGACTTTCACACGTCTAAAATATCACTTCTGGCACAAATGCACACTTTACTTACACTTTCTCTTAAAAATGATGCATTTTTCATCTGATCTCTTCTTGTCTCTTGGTATTACTTTGGAACATGCTCCTCTTGTCTCATATCCAGATTAGCCACTCTCCTAACTGGTGTCCCTTCTCTGTCCCTGTCTTCACTCTATTATTGACATAGCTGCCAGTGACCCAGCTCCTTCAGATCCTGTCTCTCTTCTCAGAGCTCTGCAGGGACTCTCTTTTCACTCAGTAAGTGCCAGAGTCCTGATAACGCTTGTGTGACCTGGCTGCATTTCTTTTTCACATTCCCTTCATTCACCATGTGCCCACTATGCTGGCCCCTGGAATAGCATGCTACGCTGGGCACATCCCACCTCAAGGTCTGCGTTTGCTGTTCCCTCTGCTTGGATTGCCCTTACCCCTGTATCCACATAACTCACTCTCACCTCCTTTCGGTCTTTATTCAGATGTCTGCTGACAGTGTTTCATCAAGCTGCCCATCCAACAGTATGCGCACCTGATTAAATTCTTCCTTAGTTCTTGTCACTGTCTAACACACTACAAATTTCACTTAACTCTTTGTTTATTGTCCATCTCTCCCTGTGGAAGCTAAGATTGCTGAGAGCAAGGGTTTTGCCTGCTTTGCTCACTGTTGTGTCCTCGTCACCTAGAGCAGTGCCTGGGCCATAAAAAGAGCCCTGAAACTACAGATTAAATATGAAGAATGGGAACCCAGTGGGGCTCATTCTATGAATTTATCAGCAATCATCCCAAATGGTCACTGAAATTACTTCCCTTATGGATTTCCTGGTGCACGGAAGGTTAACTATTTTGATTTTCCCTTCCAGTCTCTTATTGTACGCATAATAATCTGGCTATATGGACAAAAGATGTCATGAAAGCCTCTGGGTTGTGGTTTCCTATAAAATAGTGGTTTTTGAACTAGATGATCTGGGGCTTTTAAATCCTAATCTCCTAAATCTTAATGTTTTTTTCTTCTCTTTCCATTTTTGTTTTCATGTGACCAGTCTTCAGCGAGACTGTATTATCAGGGTAATTAATAACTGAATTCCTTTGGTGAGTCCCAGGCTCAGCTGCTTGTAGCAGACACCATCAGTGACCAGCCCTACTTGGCACTCACCGTCCCAAGACATGCTGACTGCATTCTGCTGCAAGTTCTTGTGCCTTTATGCCCAAAGATTTTCTTTTATAAAAAAAAATTGAATTGTAATTGGCGTATTAGTTTTAGGAGTACAACATAGAATAACTATTTGTATATATTACAGAATTATCACAGTGGTAAATCTAGTTTATTTGCTTGCACTCAGATTCTTGTTTCAGTATCAGCTTCTGAAGGACCCGCCTAAGATGCTGCTCCCTGTCTTCTGGTCAGTCACTCACTATGCCTGTGACCTCCGGGGAACTGAGTACCTTATGAATTTCCTCCACAGGTCCCTCTTTCTCTGGGATTGGTTGCAGTACTGACCCCACCCTCTCACAATCTCCATTCATTTTTTCCCTCAGACCCCAGTATGCAACTCTTAAAATTATTATGTAGAGTGATTTAGCTATTCTTTATCCTCACCTCTCTCACTTAAGTTGTGCCCTCAGGGATCTTTACCCTCTCTACCAACTTCACCTATCAAGACACCTAGTTAAACAAAATAGATCTCACCCTGCACAGTGTGCTTAGTTTTCTGAATTTGAGTTGTTGCCCAAACGGCAAGCAGTTTAAAAATGTATTTTCCTCTGACACAATGAGCAAAAGTGAGCTCCAGGTGTACTAAGAAGTCTTAAAGTCATAGCTAGAAAGTGCGATTCATTCTTCAGAGCATCTGGGGTAAGACACACAAAATATTGGCCATATGAATGATGCCAAGCAGAGATACAGGCAAATTGTACAAAAAGCCTGATGTTCCTTCTTCCTGGAATTTTTCTAAAAGAGAAAGAATGAGGACTCTCACTCTTATTGTTTAAAAAATTGTCATATAGCCTCTAATTGCCAATCAGCCTCAAGCATAAACTTGCATTTATAATTTTCCTTGAATAGCATACAAATATTAGTCTCCATGTTCTAATTAATCCCACAGCACAGACTGTGGAAATGCTGAATTGTGTGCCTAGAGACAAGGTACAATCCCATGCAACCTCATGTTCCATGGAGCCTTGAGAGATATAATCTTCCACAATCACAAGAGCATGGGCCCCTGTGAGTACTCGAGGGAGAAGAAGGTTTGAGGAGGAAGGCACAAGCCACAGAGATTTTTGCCTTCCTCTGGGTCCTCATCTTCATTCAGCCACCCCAGACCAACTCTTTGCCTCAAAGATAGGGGAGGGAAATCCCCAAACTCAACTAACTGCCAGTCTATGCACCTAAACATCCAGCCCTGGGAGCAAGCTACATGATCAAGGTGTGACAATATGATTGATTAAGAGTATTGACTTACAGGGGAAATATTCACAATAGATTGCAGACTGCAAAGCAGAATGTTCAGGTGTCCTGATTTTATTCGATTTTATAGGCAGATATAAATTATAAATGCACTTATAAATTACTCCACACACATGACACATGCTTGCAATATACAATTTATACTGCGTAATGTATTTATAAATCATACATTTGTTTATTTAAATATATACATATACATATTTTAAACTCTATTTATTTTATTTTTTTGCCATACCATGTGGGATGTAGAATCTTAGTTCCCTCACCACAGATGGAACCCATGCCCTGTGCAGTGGAAGAGGGGAGTCCTGACCACTGAATGACCGAAAAAAAAAATCCCTATTTTGGGGGAAATATGCTATTTGTGTGTTCTCACAGTATTTTACATATACTTTTTGTAAGTAGAAAAATATATCAAGAAAAATAATATTGTCTTTCCTCCTATTCGCATGAATATTGACACTAATGTTGTTCAGTTGCCAGCTGTGTTTGACTCTTCGGGACTCCATAAACTGCAGCATGCTAGGCCTCCCTGTTCCTCACTGTGTCCTGGAGTTTGCCCAAGTTCATGTCCATTGCATCAGTGATGCCATCCAACCATCTTCATTCTCTGTCACCCTCTTCTCCTTTTGCCTTCAATCTTTCCCAGCATCAGGGTCTTTTCAAATGAGTCAGATGTTCACATCAGGTGGCCAAAGTACTGGAGTTTCAGCTTCAGCATCAGTCCTTCTAATGAGTATTCAAGGTTGATTTCCTTTAACATTGACTGGTTTGGTCTTGCTTTCCAAGGGACTCTCAAGAGTCTTCTCCAACAGCGCAGTTTGAAAGCATCAATTCTAGAGCGCTCTGCCTTCTTTAAGGTCCAGCTCTCACAATCATATGTGACTACTGAAAAGACCACAGCCAGTGATTTTGGACCCCAAGAAAATAAAGTCTCTCACTGTTTCCATTGTTTCCCCATCTGTTATTTGCCATAAAGTGGTGGGACTCTGACTAAGATGCCATGATCATAACTATAACTAAGTTATGACTAACTGTGACATCATGACTATGATCCAAGATCCAAGACTATGACTAAGATGCCATGATCTTTGTGTTTTGAATGTTGAGTTTTAAGCCAGATTTTTCACTCTCCTCTTTCATCAAGAGGCTCTTTAGTTTCTCTTCACCTTCTGCCATTAGGGTGGTGTCATGTGCATACTTGAGGTTACTGATATTTCTCCCAGCAATCTTGATTCCATCTTGTGTTTCATCAAGCCCAGTATTTTGCATGATGTACTCTGCATTGAAATTAAATAAGCAGGGTGACAATATACAGCCTTAACGTACTCTTTTCCTGGTTTGGAACCAGTTTATTGTTCCATATCCACTTTGTTAGACCTGCATACAGGTTTCTCAGGATGGAGGTAAGGTGGTCTGGCATTCCCATCTCTTTAAGAATTTTCCACAGTTTGTTGTGATCCCCACAATCAAAGGCTTTAGCATAGTCAATGAAACAGAAGTAGGTTGTTTTTTTTTTTTCTGGAATTCTCTTGCTTTTTCTATGATCCAATGGATGTTGGAGTTTGATCTCTGTTTCCTCTGCCTTTTCTAAATCCAGCTTATACATCTGGAACTCTCTGTTCACATACTGTTGAAGCCTAGCTTGGTGCATTAAGCATTACCTTGTTAAGCTAATAGACAGCCTAATACCCTGAAATTAAGATTGGAGTCTAATTTGAATTAAATTAGACAAAAATGGAGTCTAATTGAATATTGCCCAGCAAGATGGCAGAGTAAAAGAATGTGACCTTACCCCTTCTTACAAAAATGTCAAAATGACAACTAACTGTTGAACAACCATTGGCAAAAAAAAATGTTGGACCTACCAAAAAAGTACCCTACATCCAAAGACAAAGAAGCCACAATGTAGGAGGGGTGCAATCATAATAAAATCCATACCTACTAGGTAGGTGACTCACAAACTGGAAAATAATTATACCACAGAAGTTCTCCCACAGGAGTCAAAGTCCTGAGCCCCACATCAGGTTCCCAGCTTGGGGGTCTAGCAATGGGAGAAGCCCCCAGAGAATCTGGCTTTGAAGCCCAGCAGGGTTTGACAGCAGGAATTCCACAGGCTAGGGGAAGTAGGAACTCCACTCTTGGGAGGCACACACAAGGTCCTGTGCATACCAGGACCTGGTGAAAAAAGTAGTGACCTTATAAGAGACTGAGCCAGATCTACATGCCCATATTGGAAGGTCTCCTGTGGAGGCAGCGGTGACAGTCACATGGTGGTGACAGATTCACTAGCAGTGAAAGCTCTCGTGAGTACTCTTTCTTGTGGGCTCCACCCTGAGAGGCTGCCATTCCTCCCCAAGACCTAGCCCCGCTCAACAGCCTGTAGACTTCAATGCTGTCTGTGATGCCTCAGGTCAAACAACACCAACAGAGTGGGAGCACAGGCCCACCCATCAGCAGACAGGGTGCCTGAATTCTTCCTGAGCAAGGCCGTGTTCACCAAAGGGCCAAAGCCCAGCTCCACCCACAAGGAAACAGAATTCAGACTTTCCCACCAGGAAGCCTGCAAATCTCTTAGATAGCCTCACCCACCAGAGGGCAGACAGAAGAAGCAAGAAAAGCTACAATGCTGTAGCCTGTGAAATGGAAACCGCAATTGCAGAAAGTCAGACAGAATGAGGTCGCAATGAAGGAACAAGATAAAACCCCAGAACAAGTAAATAAGGTAGAGACAGACAATCTACCAGAAAAAGAATTCAGAGAAATGATAGTGAAGATGATCCAATATCTCAGAAAGAAAAGAATGGTGGCAGAGATTGAGAACATGCAAGAAATGTTTAACAAAGATCTAGAAGAACCAAAAAAAGAAGAGATGAATTACGCAATAATTGAAATGAAAAATACACTAGAAGAAATCAATAGCAGAGTGACTGAGAGAGAGGAATGCATAAGTGAGCTGGAAGACAAAATGATGTAAATCGTTGCCATGGAAAAGAATAAAAGAAAAAACATGAAAAGAAGACAGTCTAAGAGACCTCTGGGACAACATTAAATACATGAAACTTTTGCATTATAGGGGTCCCAGAAACAGAAGAGAAAGAGAATGGACTTGAGAAAATATTTGAAGACATAGTAAATGAAAACTTTTCTAACATGGGAAAGGAAACAGTCAACCAAACCCAGGTAGTGCAAAGTGCCAGGCAGGATAAACCCAAGGAAGAACATTCTGAGATCCACAGTAAACAAAATGATAAAAATTAAAGGCAAAGAAAAAATATTAAAGGCAACAAGGGAAAAAGCAACAAATAACATACAAAGAAACTCCCCTAAGATTATCACCTGATTTTTCAGCAAAAACTCTTCAGGCCAGAAGGGAATGGCATAATGTATTTAAAGTGATGGAAGCAAAGAACCTACAACCAAGAATCTTCTACCCAGAAAAGCTCTCATTCAGATTCAACAGAGAAATCAAAAGCTTTGCAAACAAGCAAGTTAAGATAACTCAGTGACACAAGACCTGCCTTGCAACAAATGCTAACAGCTTCTTTAAGTGGAAAAGAAATGACCACAACTATAAACAAGAAAACTGCAAATGGAAAAGCTCACTGGTAAAGGCAAGCACAGCTTTCTCCAGTGGCACAGACGTAAAGAATCCACCAGCCAATTCAGAAGACACAGAAAACATAGTTTGATCCCTGGTTGGGAAGATCTTGTGGAAGAGGAAATGGCGAGCCACTCAGTATTTTTGCCTGGGAAATTCCATGGACAGAAGAGTCTGGTGGGCTATAGCCCATGGGGTTGCAAAGAGTCGAACACAACTGAGCCCACAGCAAGCACAAAAAGCAAACACAAAAGGTAGGAAATTACCTGCATACAAATAAGATATCAAAGTCAATAACTGTGAGAATAGGAGAGCACAAATGCATATTATAAATGGATTTGAAATGAAAAGACCAGCAACTTAAAACAATTTTTTTTGCTATATCAAAACTTCATGGTAATCACAAACTGAAAATCTACAATGGATACACACAAGAAAGGAAAAAAGAATCCAAACACAACACTAAAGTTCATCATCAAATCACAAAAGAAGAGAAACAAATAGGAAGGGAAGAAAAAAGACTTACAAAAACAAATCTAAAACAAATAAGAAAATGGCAACAGGAACATGCATATTGATAATTACCATAAATGTTAATCGATTAAACGCTCCAGTCAAAAGACATAGACTGGTTGAACGGTTACAAAAACAAAAAACATATATGCTGTCTACAAGAGACCCATTTCAGATTAGGGACACATACAGACTGAAAGTGAGGGGATGGGAAAAGGTGTTCCATGAAAATAGAAATCAAAAGAAAGCTGGAGTAGCAAAACTCATATTAGACAAAATCAGTTCAATTGCTCAGTCATGTCCAACTCTTTGTGACCCCGTAGACTGCAGCACGCCAGGCTTCCCTGTCTGTCACCAACTCCTGGAGCTTGCTCAGACTCATGTCCATTGAGTCAGTGATGCCATCCAACCATCTCATCCTGTCATTCCCTTCTCCTGCCCTCAATCTTTCCCAGCATCACGGTCTTTTCCAGTGAGTCAGTTCTTCACATCAGGTGGCCAAAGTATTGAAGCTTCAGCTTCAGCATCAGTCCTTCCAATGAATATTCAGGACTGATTTCCTTTAGGATGGACTGGTTGGATCTCCTTGCAGTCCCAGGGACTCTCAAGAGTCTTTTCCAACACCACCAGTTCAAAAGCATCAATTCTTTGGCACTCAGCTTTCTTTATGGTCCAACTCTCACATCCATACATGACTATTGGAAAAACTGTAGCTTTGATTAGATGGACCTTTGTCAGCAAAGTAATGTCTCTGCTTTTGAATATGCTGTCTATATTGGTCATAGCTTTTCTTCCAAGGAGCAAGCGTCTTTTAATTTCATGGCTACAGGCACCATCTACAGTGATTTGGGAGCCCAAGAAAATAAAGTCTGTCGCTGTTTCCATTGTTTCCCCATCTATTTGCCATGAAGTGATGCGACCGGATGCCATGATCTTAATTTTTGAATGTTGAGCTCTAAGCAAGATTTTTCACTCTCCTCTTTCACTTTCTTCAAGAGGCTTTTTAGTTCCTCTTCACTTTCTGCCATAAGGGCGGTGTCATCTGTATATCCAAGGTTATCGATATTTCTCTTGGCAATCTTGATTCCAGGTTGTGCTTCATCCAGCCCGGCATTTCACATGATGTACTCTGCAATTAAGTTAAATAAGCAGTTAAATAAATTAGATAAAATATACTTTAAAATAAAGACTGCTATAAGAGACAAATAATGGACACTTCATAATGATCAAGTCATCATTCTAAGAAGATATAACAATTGTAAGTATACATGCATCCAATATAAGAGTACCCCAATATATAAGGGAAACACTAACAACCACAAAAGGAGAAATCTACAGGAACCCAACAATACAGGGGTTCTTTAACACCCTACTTTCTTTTTGTGTGTGTGCTAGATCCATTTTAATATAATTATACATATCTGCCAAATCAGAAAGAATGGTTTATGCATATATAACTTTTCCAGTTAACATCTGCAAGCATCAGCAACAATGATCTCAGCTTATAAATTCATCAGGGTCAGAGCAATCGACAAATGTCTCTTTACTGATAGGCTTACCAACAGTAAATTACGGATGAAATAGGGTCCTTTGGTTTCTCTTCTCTCACTCTCCTTGTCCAGAGACATTTTATTGTAAAGTTTCAGTGCAACTCACCTCCAACTGAAGGTAATCTTTTTAGATAAGTACTCAGTTCCTCTGACTCTACTTATAACCTATTTAATCGCAGAAAAACCTCTGCAGAGATGGAGTTCAAGGTTGCATACAATAACAAAAGATCACAGTTTTGAAGTCTGCTGCTGCTGCTGCTAAGTCACTTTAGTCGTGTCCGACTCTGTGTGACCCCATAGATGGCAGCCCATCAGGCTCTCCCTTCCCTGGGATTCTCCAGGAAAGAACACTGGAGTGGGTTGCCATTTCCTTCTCCAATGCATGAAAGTGAAAAGTGAAAGTGAAGTTGCTCAGTTGTGTCCTACTCTTAGCGACCCCATGGACTGCAGCCTACCAGGCTCTTCCATATTAAAAACCATAGTTCAGTTCAGTTCAGTTGCTCAGTCATGTCCGACTCTTTGCGACCCCATGAACTGCAGCATGCCAGGCCTCCCTGTCCATCACCATCTCCCGTAGTTCACTCAGATTCACGTCCATTGAGTCGGTGATGCCATCCAGCCATCTCATCCTCGGTTGTCCTCTTCTCCTCCTGCCCCTAATCCCTCCCAGCATCAAAGTCTTTAACAATGAGTCAATTCTTCGCATGAGGTGGCCAAATTATTGGAGTTTCAGCTTTAGCATCATTCCTTCCAAAGAAATCCCAGGGCTGATCTCCTTCAGAATGGACTGGTTGGATCTCCTTGCAGTCCAAGGGACTCTCAAGAGTCTTCTCCAACACCACAGCTCAAAAGCATCAATTCTTTGGCACTCAGCTTTCTTCACAGTCCAACTCTCACATCCATACATGACCACTGGAAAAACCATAGCCTTAACTAGACGGACCTTAGTTGGCAAAGTAATGTCTCTGCTTTGAATATGCTATCTAGGTTGGTCATAACTTTTCTTCCAAGGAGTAAGCGTCTTTTAATTTCATGGCTGCAGTCACAATCTGCAGTGATTTTGGAGCCCACCCCAAAATAAATTCTGACACTGTTTACAATGTTTCCCCACCTATTTCCCATGAAGTGATGGGACCAGATACCATGATCTTCGTTTTCTGAATATTGAGCTTTAAGCCAACTTTTTCACTCTCCACTTTCACTTTCATCAAGAGGCTTTTGAGTTCCTCTTCACTTTCTGCCATAAGGGTGGTGTCATCTGCATATCTGGGGTTATTGATATTTCTCCCAACAATCTTGATTCCAGCTTGTGTTTCTTCCAGTCCAGCATTTCTCATGATGTACTCTGCATATAAGTTAAATAAGACACAATTCACATAGCCCTGAGAAGTTTTTCAATACCAACTACGAATCAGTCATGAAATGTGAATGAGTGTGAGACACTGTCCATTCATAAGATTCAACCAAGGATTGGCTGAAACACTGGAATACCTCTGCTTAAGAAGGCTATATCCTTTTCCTCACAATTTATTTTTGTTTATTTTTGGTGGTATTTGTTTGCACATGGCTATATTGCTTTCGATCACTTTGTGAATCAGGAAAACTGATGATCTAAAATTGTGACATGATCTTAAGTATTAAGTAGGTTGGTTTGTCCATTTCAGGTAACTGGTTGGTAGGCCACTTTAAGGCCTTTCATTTTCCTTCTATGCCTCCCAAGACATTAATCAGATGAGTCTGAGTATCATAGCATATAACTCTTTTAACCAATGCCTGGCTAAGACTAGAATGTCCAGCCCAGTATATTTAAAATTCATCCATAGAGGAGGTTCTATAGGTCTTCACAAAACCTGGAATTTCCATGAAGATGTCTGATCTTTATAATCTAAGCAGTCAGCACTGAAGTTAAGCTTCTAGGAGGCAGTACTTACAATCCAAGCAATCAGTGGTTGAGTTAAAACCCAAGCTTGAAGCACCATATCCTTGGGTGGAAAGAGAAGCTGGGAACTGATTGAGATGCCTGGTGGCTGCATTGTTATTCATGGGACTGAGTGTGGTTGCTGGTCCAGAAAGCTGGTGATGCATGAGAGTCAATCCACAGTCCTTGCTCTCAGAGTAGGAAGTTGAGCCAGCATATCCTTGACTATACAACCTGAAGCCTGAGTATAGGTCATGGGATAGGACCTCTGCATGCAAGAAGAGGAGGTAGACAAGGGATCTGACAGTGGGGATATGCAAGCTGGGCTCCAGATGGACACAGGAGCACTGATGCTGGGAACGGCTGGGACCAAGGTGCCAGAGGTGGGGAGTGAATAGGCCACTTGTTACACTGTCTGAACTCACTTCCAGGGCAGATGTCTATGTCAGGTGTTACTTTGTTTAGACCTCCATTCTGTCATTGCTGCTGCTGTTGGTAGCACATAGTTCTTCAGGTCTTAATCTATACCTGTACCCTGGACTTAGGCAAGTTGGTTTTCAGCACCAACTCCTCCTGCATGAAGATATGTGGGTATTGAGTCTTAGCAAACAGTGCTTCCAGTGAATCTAGCTGCACCTGACTGACCGTTTTCCTCTCCCACTGCTGTTTCTGAGGAGTGGCCAGTCAGACTCAGTGCAACGACTGCATAAGGTAGTTGCTTAAGTAAGATAAGACATCTTGCTAAGGTTGTCTGGAGGTGCAAAGTTGGCCAAAATCCAGGGGACCTAGCTGGAAGGTCTTGTTTTGCCCGGGGTGGACAGATTCAGGATCCTTGATGGCTGTGTTTGGAGTGGTGGAACTAAGGCAAAACAAACAAACAGAGGTGTTGGTTTACCACTTTGGAGGATGCAGCTCTTCCCTGTTCCACCACTAACATAAAAAGACATCCCACTTTCATCAATGTCTGATCATCCAGACAGAAGATCAATAAGGAAACACAGGCCTTAAATGAAACCTTAGACCAGATGGACTTAGTTGATATTTATAGAATATTCCATCCAAAAGCAGCAGAATACACATTCTTCTCAAGTCACATCTAACATTCACCAGAATTGATCACATACTGGCCTATAAAGCAAGCTGGAGTAAATTTAAGAAAATGGAAATTATTTCAAACATCCTTCCTGACCACAATGCTATGAATTAGAAGTCAACTAAAAGAAAAAAAAAAAAAAAACCTGTAAAAAACACAAACACATAGAGGCTAAACAACATGCTACTAAGAAACCAATAGATTACTGAAGAAATCAAAGAGGAAATCCAAAAGTACCCAGACAAATGAAAACAAAAACACTACAATACAAAACCTATGGGATACAGCAAAAATAGTTCTAAGAGGAAGATATATAGCAATACAATCTTATCTCAGGAAAGAAGAAAAATCACAAATAAACAACCTAAGCTTACACATAAAGTAACTAGAGAAGAAGAGCAAATAAAACCCCAAGTTAGTAAAAGAAAAGAAATCATAAAGATCATAGCAGAAATAAATGAAATAAAAAAGAAAAAAATAGAAAAGATCAATGAAAGGAAAAACTGCTTCTTTGAAAAGATAAACCTTCAGCCAGACTCATCAAGAAATAAGGGAGAGAACTCAAAATCAATAGAATTAGAAACGAAAAAGTTACAATGGCTCCACAGAGACAAAGGATCATAAGACTATAATAAACTATATATATGCCAATAAAATGGACAACCTGAAAGAAATGGACAAATTCTTAGAGGCAAAATTTCCCAGGAAGGAACCAAGAAGAAATAGAAAATATGAACAGACAATCACAAGTTCTGAAATCGAAACTGTGATTAAAATACATGTTGTTCAGTTGCCTAGTTGTATTCAACTCTTCGCAACCCCGTGGTCACAGCTCTCGGTCCCTCACCATCTCCTGGAGTTTGCCCAAGTTCACGTCCATTGCATTGGTGATGCCATCCAGCTCCCCCATCCTCTGTACACTAAAAAACATATAACAAACAAAAGTACAGGACAAGATGGCTTCATAGGAGAATTCTATCAAAAATTTAGAGAAGAGTTAACACCTATCCTGAAACTATTCCAATAAATCACAGTGGAAGGAATACTCCTAAACTCATTCTATGACGCTACCTTCACACTGATACCAAAAACAGACAAAGATACCACAAAAAAGAAAATTACTGGCCAATATCTCTGATGAACATAGATGCAAAAATCCTCAACAAAATACTAGCAAACTGAACCCAACAATACATTAAAAGGGTCATACACCATGATCAAGTGGGATTTATCCCAGGGGTGGAAAAGTTTTTTTAGTATCCCCAGATCAATCACTGTGATACACTACACCAACAAATAAGAGAATAAAAATCATTTGATCATCTCAATAGACGTAGAAAGAGCTTTTGACAAAATCAGCATCCACTTCTGCTTAAAAACTCACTAGAAAGTAGGCATAGAGGGAACATATCTCAACATAATAAAGGCCATATATGACAAACTTACAGCTAACAGAGTACCCAATGGCTAAAAACTGAAAGCATTTCCTCTAAGATCAGGAACAAGACAGGGAAGTCTACACTCATCACTTTTGTTTAACATGGTTTTAGAAGTCCTACTCATGGCAATCAAGGAAGAAAAAGAAATAAAAGAAACCCAAATTTAAAAAGAAGTAAAACGGCCACTATTTGCCGATTACAGTGATATAGTTAACTTCAGGCAGGTTGATAAGGCGCCCTTAGGGAGGAGGTATACATTCTTTGCCTTAGTCACATAGGCTCCGTGATAATTACTAAATAACAAAAACACATCTATTACTAAATGACAATAATACATCTTTCTCGCAGACATGTTTTTCCTTAGCCTTATGTCATGTAGGAGAAGGCAATGGCACCCCACTCCAGTACTCTTGCCTGGAAAATCCCATGGACGGGGGAGCCTGGTGGGCTGCAGTCCAGGGGATTGCGAAGAGTCAGACACAACTGAGCAACTTCACTTTCACTTTCATGCATTGGAGAAGGACATGGCAACCCACTCCAGTGTTCTTGTCTGGAGAATCCCAGGGACGGGGGAGCCTGGTGGGCTGCCATCTATGGGGTCGCACAGTTGGACACGATTGAAGTGACTTAGCAGTAGTACTATGTCATGTAGCCATTGTGATCAAATAGCAACAGTATATTTTGCTCAAAAGCATATTTTGCTGCTCTTGACTGATGATTAAATGGCAACAATATATCTTGCCCAAAGGCATGTTTTTTCCTCCCTCACAGGAACTTGTAGCTTTTGGTCAATCTTGTGCTGATGTTATCTCAAGATGTATACGCTGGGAAAGAGCTTTGGAAAAACTTTTACAGCCTTGAAATGTTTCTTTAACCTATTGTTAGTAGCCCACTAGAAGGTATATAAAGCTCTGCTCAAGTTAAGGAAGGGGGTATTCTCCTTTACCCTCTTCTGATATCTATGTCAGAAGCCTTTTCTGTTTCTGTTCAATAAACTCTATTTCCTTGCTGCAAGACTCAGTCGTCTTTTTTATCTACCTGGCTTGGTGAATTTTTCTCCTCACAAGACCTGTGAGCTTGGGTACAGCCTACACTGCTTGGCTATACCACATCGGAACTGGTTTCATGTTGATATGACACAAAGAAAATCTCAAAGATGCTACCAAAACACTATTAGACTTCATCAATGAATTTGGTAAATTTGTAATATACAAAATTAATGTTAGATTTCTATACATTAACAATAAAAGATCAGAAAGAAAAACAATCTCATTTACCATCATATCAAAAAGAACAAAATACCTGGGAAAAAGCCTACCTAAGGAGGCAAAAGACTTGTACTGCAAAAACTGTAAGACGCTGCTGAGCAAAATCAATGATGACACCAACAGATGAAAAGATATACCATGTTCTTGGATTGGAAGAATCAACATTGTCAAAGTACTACACTGCACAAGGCAATCTATAGATTCAATGCAATCCCTATCAAATTATCAATGGCATTTTTCACAGAAATAGAAAAAAATCTTACAATTTATATGAGAAACAAAAAGACCCTTAATAGTCAGAGCAATGTTGAGGAAGAAAAATGGAGCTGAAGGAATCAGGCTTCCTGATTTCACACTATACTACAAAGCTACAGTTATCAAAACAGTATGGTACTGACACTAAAACAGATATATAGATCAAAGGAACAGGAAAAAATTTATTTCCAGAAAACTAGAAATAAGTCTATGCACCAATGGCCAATTAATCTGTAACAACAAAGTGATCTGACATCACTTTTCCAACAAAGGTCCATATAGTCAACACTATGATTTTTCCAGTAGTCATGTACGGATGTGAGAGTTGGACCATAAAGAAGGCTGAGCACAGAAAAACTGATGCTTTTGAACTGTGCTGCTAGAGAATACTCTTGAGAGTCCCTTGGACTGCAAGGCATCCTAAAGAGTTGGACATAACTTAGTGACTGAATAACAACAATCTGTAACAGAGAAGGCAAGACCATCTCTTCAATAAATAATAGTGAGAAAACTGGACAGCTACATGTAAAAAGGGCTTCTCAGGTGGTGCTAGTGGTCTCTCACCTAGAGCCAGACATGCTGGAATGTGAAGTGGGCTTTAAGGAGTATTATTATAAACAAAGCTAGTGGAAGTGATGGAATTCTACATGAGCTATTTCAAATCCTAAAAGATGATGCTCTTAAAGTGCTGCACTCAATATACCAGCAAATTTGGAAAATTCAGCAATGGCCACATGACTGGAAGAGGTCAATTTTCATTCCAATCCCAGAGAAGTGAAAGTGAAAGTCACTCAGTCATGTCCAACTCTTTGCAACCCCATGGGCTATGCAGTCCATGGAATTCTCCAGGCCAGAATACTGGAGTGGGTAGCCTTTCCCTTCTCCAGGGGATCTTCCCAACCCAGGGATTGAACTCAGGTATTCCTCATTGCAGGTGGATTCTTTGCCAGCTGAGCCATAAGGGAAGCCCAAGAATACTGGAGTGGGTATCCTATCCCTTCTCCAGGGGATCTCCCTGACCCAGGAATCGAACTGGGGTCTCCTGCATTGCAGGTGGATTCTTTGCCAACTGAGCTATCAGGGAAGCCCAATCCTAGTGAAGGGCAATGCCAAAAAAAGGTCATCAAAATTGCACTCATTTCACACTTTAGCAAGGTAATGCTCAAAATCCTTCAAGCTAGACTTCAATAGTATGTGAACCGAGAAATTCCAGATGTACAAGCTGGACTTCAAAAAGGCAGAGGAACCAGAGATCAAATTGCCAACATTCACTGGATCATAGAAAAAGCAAGGGAATCCAGAAAAACATCTACTTCTGCTTCATTGACTACACTAAAGCCTTTGACTGTGTAGATCACAACAAACTGAAAAATTCTTGAAGAGATGGGTGTAACAGACTATCTTACCTCCCTTCTAGGAAACAGGTCAAGAAGTAACAGAACTGTACATGGAACAAGGGCTTGGTTCAATATTGTCACCCATCATGCAAAATGCCAGACTGGATGAATCACAAGTTGGAATCAAGATTGCTGGGAAAAATATTAGTAACCTCAGATATGCAGATGACACCACCCTTATGGCAGAAAGCAAAGATCTTCTTGATGAAGGTGAAAGAGGAGAGTGAAAAAGTTGGCTTAAAATTTAGCATTCAAAAAACTAAGATCTTGGCATCTGGTCTCATCACTTCATGGCAAATAAATGGGGAAACAATGAAAATAGTGGCAGATTTTATTTTCCTGGGCTCCAAAATCACCGTGGACTGTGACTGCAGCCATGAAATTAAAAGACTCTTGCTCCTTGGAAGAAAAGCTATGGCAAACCTGCTGCTGCTGCTGCTGCTAAGTCGCTTCAGTCGTGTCCGACTCTGTGTGACCCTAGAGACGGCAGCCCACCAGGCTCCCCTGTCCCTGGGATTCTCCAGGCAAGAACATGGAGTGGGTTGCCATTTCCTCTCCAATGCATGAAAGTGAAAAGTGAAAGTGAAGTTGCTCAGTCATGTCCAACTCATAGCGACCCTATGGACTGCCGCCTACCAGGCTCCCCTGTCCATGGGATTTTCCAGGCAAGAGTACTGAGTGGGGTGCCATGCCTTCTCCGATGACAAACCTAGACAGCATATTAAAAAGCAGAAACATTACTTTGCTGAGAAAGGTCCATATAGTCAAAACTATGATTTTTTCAGTAGTCATGTATGGATGTAAGAGTTGGACCATAAAGAAGGCTGTTCAGTTCAATCCAGTGGCTCAGTCATGTCTGACTCTTAGCAGCCCCATGGACTGCAGCACGCCAGACTTCCCTGTCCATCACCTGAGTGCTGAAGAATTAATGCTTTTGAGCTGTGGTGCTGGAGTCCCTTGGACTGCAAGAAGATCAAACCTGTCAATCCTAAAGGAAATCAACCCTGAATATTCATTGGAAGGACTGATGCTGAAGCTGAAACTCCAATATTTTGGCCATCTGATACGAAGAGCAGACTCATTCAAAAAGATCCTGCTGCTGAGAAAGATTGAGAGCAGGAGGAGAAGCAGGCAACAGAGAAAGAGATGATTGGATGGCATCACTGACTCAATGGAGTGAGTCTGAGAAAACTTCGGGAAATAATGAAGGACATGGAAGACTGGCATGCTGCAGTCCACGGGATTGCAAGGAGTCAGATATAACTTAACAACTGAAAAACAACATGTAAAAAAATGAACTTAGAACATTATTTAACACTATAAACAAAAATAAACTCTAAGTGGATTAAAGACCTAGATGTAAGACCAGATACTATAAAATTCTAAGAGAAAAACATAGGTGAGCAGTCTTGGACATAAATCACAGCAATATCTTTTCCAAGCCATCTCCTAGAGGAACGGAAACAAAAACAAAAACAAAAACAAATGGGACTTCATTAAACTAAACTTTTTCATGGCAAAGGAAACCATAAACAAAATAAAAAGGACAACTTACAGAATGGGAGAAAATATTTGAAAATGATGTGACCAATAGGGACTAGTCTCCAAAATTTACAAACAGCTCATGAGACTCCACAGAAAAGCAAAAAATCAACCCAACCAGAAAACAGGCAGAAGACCTGAACAAACAATTTTCGAAAGATATACAGATGACTAAGAGGCTCATTAAAAGATGCTCAAAATCTCTAGTTATTAGAGAAATCCAAATAAAAACTACAATGGGATATCACCTCACACCAGTCAGAATTTCCATCATCAAAAAAATCTACTAACAATACATGCTGGAGAGGGTGTGGAGAAAATAGAGCCCTCCTACACTGTTGGTAGGAATGTAAATTGGTACAGCCAGTATGAAGAAAAGTATGGAGGTTTCTTAAGAAACTAAAAATAGAGCTACCATATGCCCACACTCCTGGGCATATATCTAGAGGAAAACATAGTTTGAAAAGACACATGCATTCCAATATTCATTACAGTGTGATTTACCATAGGTAAGACATGGAAGCAACCTAAATGTCCATCCGCAGATGAATGGATAAAGAAGATGTAGTACATATACTCTACCATTAAAAAAATGAAATAATGGCATTTGCAGCAACATGGATGCACCTGGAGATTATCATACTAAGTGAAGTAAGTCAGACAGAAAGAAAAATATCATATATTTCTTATATGTGGAATCTAAAAAATAATATAAATTCACTTATTTAGAAAACATAAATAGGCTTCGAGAATGAATTTATGGCTATCAGAGGGGACAGGTTATTGGGAGGTACAGACTGGGAGTTTGGGATTGACACATGCACACTACTATATTTAAAATAGATGACCAACAAGGACCTACTGTATAGCCCAGGAAACAATGCTCAATATTATTTTTTTCATTTGCTGCACTACACAGCGTGTGGGATCTTCTCAAATTTCATTTTCTTTTATTACTTTTTGTTGTTTAAGCTTTGCAGTGTTGTGTTGGTTTCTGCCATATAACAACATGAATCAGCCATAATTATACATATATTCCCTCCCTCTTGAGCCTCTCTCTCTTTCTCCCATTCCCCCTCCAAGGCCATCACAGAGTGCCAAACTGGGCTCCTTGTGTTATATAGCAGCTTCTCACCACCTATCCATTTTACACAGGATAGTGTGTTATGTATGTTGATGCTGCTTTCTCCATTCGTCCCCTCCCTCGCTCCCCTTTGTGTCCATTCTCTACACTGTGTCTCCACTCCTTCCCTGCAAATAGGTTCATCAATACCACTTTCCTAGATTCCATATATGTATATATATATATATATAGATAGATACACTATATTTGCTTTTCTCTTTCTGACTTACTTCACTTTGTATAACAGGCTCTAGGTTTATCCACCTCACTAGAACTTGCTTAAATTTGTTCTCTTTTATGGCAGAGTAATATTCCGTTGTGTGTATGTAGCACATCTTTTTATCCATTCATCTGTTGATGGACATCTATGTTGCTTCCATGTCCTGGCTATCATAAATAGTACTGCGGTGAAATTGGGTGGCATGTGGGAGCTTAGTTTCCCAATCAGGAATCAAAACTACACCCCCTGCATTGAAAGTGAGGAATCTTAACCACTGGATTGCCAGGGAAGTCCTTCAATATTCTTCAGTAACCTAAATGGGAAAAGAATTTGAAAAAGAATAGATACATGTATATGCATAACTGAATCTCTTTGCTGTGCACCTAAGTACACTTAAAACTAACACAACATTGCTAATCAACTAGACTCCAATACAAAATAAAAATTTAAAAAAGAAGGGATTAATAGCAAGCTCCTACTGTATAAGTCTGGGAATTACTTTCAATATCATGTGATAAACCATAGAAGAAAAGAATGTGAAAAAATGTATTTATATGTATAACTGAATCACTTTGTCATGTAGCAGAAATTAACACAAGATTGACATGACATCAATCATTGTTCAACAAAAAAATAAAAAAAAAACATATTACAAAGCTATAGTAATCAAAAAAGTGTGGTGCTGGCATAAAGACAGACAAGCAGAATAATGGCATAGACTAGAGAGCCCAGAAATAAACCCTTGGGTTCATAGTCATAGGATGTTTACAAAGGAGTCAAGACCTCAGGGAAAGAAAAGCCTTTTCAACAGATGGTGTTGGGAAAATTGAATATTCATATGCAAAATAGTGAAGTTAGGCCCTTATCTTATACCATACACAAAAATTAACTCAAAATCCTTGAAGATTTAAACCTAACACCTAAAACTATTAAACTCCTAGATGGAAACATAGAGGAAAACTCATGACATTAGACTTGGTACAGGTTTCTTGGATATGATACCAAAATAGAGGCAGCAAAAGCAAAAACAGACAAAGGAAACTACATCAAACTTAAAAAAAGAACTTTGCAAATCAAAGGGCACAATCAACAAACTGAAAAAGTAATCTATGGATTGGGAGAAAATATCTGTAAATCATGTAGCTGATAAAGGGTTAATATACAGCATAGATGAAGAACTCTCACAACTCAACAACAAAAATTCAAATGAATTAAAAATGAACAAAGGACTTGAATAGATATTTTTCTAAAGATAGTATAGTAATGGCTGAAAAGCATATTGGAAATGCTCACTGACCATCAGAGAAATGCAGATCAAAACCACAATGTGATATTACCTCATGCTCATTAGGATGCCAACTATTAAAAACAAGCAAACAAAAACAACAGAAAATAATGATTGCTGGTAAGGATGTGGAAAAATTAGGACTCTAGTGTGCTGTCGGTGCAACTGGTTCAATTGCTGTGGAAAAATGAAATTAAAAAATTAAAAATAGAATTATCATATGATCCAGCAATTCCACTTCTGAGTATATATATTCAAAAGAATTGAAATCAGAATCTCAAAGAGATATTTGCACACTCTTGTTCACAGCAGCACTATTCACACTAACTTAAAGACAGAGACAACCCAAATGTCCATCAATAGTTGAAAGGGTAAACAAAATGTGGTGTGTATAGACAACAGAATATCATTCAGCTTTAGAAAGGAAGAAAATTTCATCACATGTTACAACATGGATAAACCTTGAGGATCTTACATGCGGTATCTAAAGTAGTTAAAATCATAGAAATAGAAAATAGAACTGTGATTATGAGGGGCAAGATAGAGGGGGAAAGAGGAGTTGTTTAATGGATATAGAGTTTCAATGTATAAGATGAAAAGTTCTGAATATACACTCACAACAATGTGAATATACATAACAGTAGTGAACTGTATGTACATTTAAAAATGGTTAAGATGATAAGTTTTATTGTGTTTTTTTTAACCACAATAAAAATGGGGTGGGGAAATGGGAACAGAACCAATGAGTCATTTAAAAGCTTCAAAGTGAAGTGTTTTGGTAGGTTTTGTACTGAATTGCTTTGCTAAATACAAAAGAATACAGCACCCTCTGGCTAGTCTGCAAGAGCATCAGGGAATATGGTGATTTAATTGCCAAGTGTCAACAAGAATTTTTACATAATTAGTTGAAACTACACTAATGGAAAAATGAGTATCACAATTTGGGAGAGCCCATCCAATGATGTTATTACTACATTTACTATTCATGAGAAGTTTTTTCAGCTATGACAATAATCAAAAGCAAGTGTTGAAAGAAATAGACCTGTATTATCACAAAATGTTAAATCAACATTTAAAAAAGTAGATTGAATTAGTTTTAATTCAAAATACTAACAATAGGCATATTTTATTTTATTTATTTTTTTAATTTTTATTTTTACTTTATTTTGCTTTACAATACTGTATTGGTTTTGCCATACATTGACATGAATCAGCCACGGGTATACATGAGTTTTATTTTAATGCTATCTTAATCAGAACTATTTGTTATAAAAAACTATTAATGAATGAATTTATAGAACTATTTATTAAATGTTCATTTCATATGCAGTTCATCCTTTTAAATTTTCCTTTGATTGCAACTCAGGTATTTTTATTGTTGGGGTGCTTTATAAGAAGTTTGGGGTCATTGCTATAGAATTCAGGGATTTATTTTTAATTTCTTTCTTTTTAATTGGAGGATAATTGCTTAGAATGTTGTGTTGGTTTCTGCCATACAACCATGCGAATCAGTCACAACTATCTACAACTATCTATATGTATATATACATATATCCTCCCCCTCGTGAGCCCTCCCACTCCTCCCATCTCATACCTCTAGGTCGTCACCCACAAACCTTGGAGAATCTTATCAAAATTCTCTTGTAGGAATTCTGAATCAGATATAAGAAGAGATTGTTGTAGAAAAGGAGGAGAAAGGAGAGGTGTAAGGAAGGAAAGAGAAAGACTTTTGTTCTAATATGACTTTCAAGTTTTTCTAAACACTGTACAGCAGAGAAGAACATGCTCTGTAGCTGTGCTGTCTGACAGTCGCCACTGTGTGTGCACTTGAGATGTGGCTTGTGTAATTAAGGAACTGAATTTTAAATTTTGCTTAATTTAGTTGTTTAAATAGCCACATGTGACCAGTGGCTACTGTACTAAACAGTGTTAGAAAGAAATCATAGCCAAACATACCGAAAATATCTAGTGACTGAGGAAAAGATGAAATGTGTGAACTAAGCAACATGAACCGCACATGAAGTGAAGAGAGCTGCACACGAAGAAGCAGGCCGGTGCATGGATGGCGTGGATGTAGAGACAGCATGATCTGAACAGTGCAGGTGGCTGGGTTACAGCAAAGTGATCTTACATTTTCTTTTCTACCTCGATGCAAGATTTATAATTTCTATTTTGTCGTAGAAGAGAAATGTTTCTCAATTTATATGCCTACAAAAGGTATATGCAATACACTTTGGTAAGTTTGTTATCATATTTCATAGTTTCAAGTTATTTTTCCTTTCAGAAGTTACAGGCAGGGAGATGTGCATATCTCTTTCTTGAGTCTTCCTATGAGTATGTGCACCCCATACTCTAGGCTTATTTTTCACTAATACAAGTGGGACAACCTCAGACTTTTTCTCCTCTGGGCTGTATGTGGCCATTAGATTTCAACTTCTTTCTTCTCCTTTGTTATGTCCTCTCCTCCAAAAAATATCCTCAAAAATGCTGACATAAAATTCCTCTAACAGCAAGTGAAGTTGTTTGTTCTCCAGTTAGAGACAAAAGGCTTATAATAGAGATACTACCTGACATAATATAAGAAACTTACACATGCCATGGAAAAGTCAATCAGTATATTGAGGAGACCCTCATCTCCTTCTTTATGAGGGATAGAATGATAGAAGCAAGGAAGACATTGGTTCCATAAAAAGCAGATGCTGGTGGCAAAAGTCCTTTGAAAGTATGTACTGAAGATGAAGAAGAACCATATGATTTCAGGCATAATCATCACTGTGTCTAGTGCTAGATAGGAGGAACAAACTGAAATCAGTGGTTGGAGTGCTTGAAGCTCTGAGCTGTGGAATTTATGGGAGAAGAAGAGGGTGGGATGATTTGAGAGAATAGCACTGAAACATATACATTACCATATATAAAACAGATAGCCAGTGGGAGGTTGGTGCATGAAGCAGGGCACCAAAAGCTGGTGCTCTGTGACAACCTAGAGGGATGGGGTGGAGAGGGAGGTAGGAGAGGGGTTCAGGAGAGGAGACACATGTGTGCCTATGGCCAATTTGTGTTGATGTATGACAAAACCCATCACATTATTGTAAAGTAATTAATAAATAAAAAAATTAAATGACTGGGGTAATTAGTCTCTCTTAGGGATATTGCTTGGTTATTATTGGGCTTCCCTCATAGCTCAGTTGGTAAAGAATATGCCTTCAATACAGGAGATCCTGGTTTGATTCCTAGGTCAGGAAGATCTGCTGGAGAAGGGATAGGCTACCTACTCCAGTATTCTTGGGCTTCCCTGATGGCTCAAACAGTGAAGAATCTGCCTGCAATGCCAGAGACCCCCAGGTTCAGTCCCTGGGTTGGGAAGATCCCCTGGATAAGGAAATGGCAACCCACTCCAGTATTCTTGCCTGGGAAATCCCATGGACAGAGGAGCCTGGTGGGCTACAGTCAATGGGGTTGTGAAGAGTTGGCATGACTGAGTGACTAACACACACACATGAAATATTGTTCGGTAATTAAAAGGAGTACATCAGAGTTACAGATGACCTGGACGTATATTACATATTAAATATATAAATTATATATTTTAATAAATTTATATATTAGTATATCATATATATCAGATATGTATGTGTGTATTTTTTCCCTCTAAGTTACTTCCTTCTAGTTATTATTTTTGTCTTTATCATTGGATTCCCTCAGATGTCTGCTTGTCTGCTCACATTGAATTGCAGGTCACTAATATTGATGGGGATTTCTGTACTCATGAGTGACCCTTGTTGACCTGTGGGTCTCATAGAGTGACCTGGCTGGGCCATTTTGTTAGAAAAATTCTGTGTCATATCTTTAGGTCTTTCCCCTTTGGACTGGGCCAGACTTTAAAGGAGAAAACTTCTCTGCCCAGTTCTAGCAGTATAACCTTGGCTGCCAGAATTCAGGTAACTAGAAGAGAAATAGGGTTGGAGTGTCAACACTCAGTATATAGGCAGATTTTGCCCATTTTCCAGTTTCCAATATAACACTTCCTGCCCTCACCTGTACCTGGTGTCTGTACTATTTTCTCTCCAAGAAAAACAGTTCTTCTGTCTTTGGATGGTACCAAGAAGGAGAATCTGGATGTTTATTTGCTCATGACTACTCTCTTAATTTCATTCTGTTTTCAGCATCACCCTCAATCCTGAAATTTTTTGGGCTTCTGTTGAGCAAAGCAGATGGCATTTTGGGTTTTATCACTGCTGATTTTGGACTCTACTTTCTCACATCTACCAACTCAATTACCACACATCCTACTATGACCCAGCTTTCAAAGTATGGTGACTGTAATTTCCTCTCCTGCTGTCTTCATTTTTTTTGTTTTTGGTTTATATTATACCTTTAAAAAAATCTTCTCGAGATCTATGGATGAATGAAAGATTTACACATAAAATAACACATGCTGTATAATTCTATTTTTTTGACATTTAAGAAAGGTAGCAATAGTCTATGGTTATAGATATTAAAATAGTACTATCCTTGGGCAGAGAAGGAGAGTCCTGGAAAGTGGCATGTGAGAGCTTTCTAGAATGCTGGAAATATCTTACAACTTATCAGGTGATAGTTACACAAAAGCATCATATGTAAAAATTGTATCACTCTTCATCCTGTTTGTGATGCCAATTGTCTCACTGTTCACACTGTTCACTGAACCCAGAGTAGGCAAGACGCAAGCTAAGGGACTGGAAGGAGACTCAGGAGCCATAGGAACTACAGACAGGTTTATTCTCTTCTGGCTGGCACAGCAGCTGCAGCAGCAGACACGCTTTATTCTCTCCTCCCTTGGCTGACCCAGTGGACACAGCTGTGGCACAGCTCAGTGGTGCTCACGTATCCCTACAACATACAACCCGTGACCGAGCGAGTACCTCGTGATGTGCCTGTGCAGTGCTATAAATCTTAGCTGTTACGTAGTCATTATTTACAAAACGTGGGACGAGGGAGCCTGGATAGTCCATCTTGGCTAATTTGCTCTCTCCCCACAAAAATCAATCTCAGTAAATTTAAAATTCATGGCATTAAATGTTTTAAATTTTATTTTTAATTGGAGGATAATTGCTTTATAATGTTGTGTTGGTTTCTGCCGTACAGCAATGTGAATCAGCAATAAGTAAATATTTGTCCCCTCCCTCCCAGTCCACCCCTCCAGGCTGTCACAGAGTACCACGCTGAGCTCCCGATGTTATACAGCAACTTTTCATTAGCTATCTATTTTACATATAGTAATATACGTTTCAATGCTATGCTCTCAATTCTTCCCATGCTCTCCCCCCACCCACTGTGTTCAAAGTCTATTCTTTATGTCTGCGCCTCCATTACTGCCCTGCAAACAGGTTCATCAGTACCATTTTTCTAGATTCCATATATATGTGTTAATATACAGTATTTCTTTTTCTCTTTCTGATTTACTTCACTCTGTATAACAGGGTCTAGGTTCATCTACCTCACTAGCACTGACTCAAATGTGTTTATTTTTATGGCTGGGTAATATTCTCTTGTGTATATGTACCACAACTTCTTTACCATTTATCTGTCCATGGGTTCTCCAGGCAAGAATACTGAAGTGGGTTGCCATGCCTTCCTCTGGGGGATCTTATGTCTCTTATGCCCGGCATCTCCTATGTCTCCTGCATTGGCAACCGGGTTCTTTACCACTAGCACCACCTGGGAAGCCCAACTCACTTCTTACCAAATATTTCTTAAAATTGTTCAGTCTGGGAGTTGGCAATGGCCACAGTGTGTCTCTCCGCCCCACAGAGCACTGGTTCTCAGTCCTGGTTGGCTCTTTAGAATCACCTGCGGGGCTTACTGAAATATGTAGACACCTGAGCCACACTCCCAAGAGTTCTGATTTCAAGCCTGGAGTGGGAATTAGGAATCTTTATTTTAGCATGTTCTACTAATGCTGATTGAAGACCATTGCAGTAGAGAAACTTCCCGTCCTCGACAGATGGTCAATCAGTTCCTAGTTTACATCTTCATTGACAGGCTGTGCAAGTAGTTAAATGAATCTGACTATTAGAAAGTGACTTTGACTGTATGGATCACAACAAACTGTGGAAAATTCTTTAAGAGATGGGAATACCAGACCACCTTACCTGCCTCCTGAGAAATCTGTATGCAGGTCAAGAAGAAACAGTTAGAACCGGATATGGAACAATGGACTGGTTCAAATTGGGAAGGGACTACGTCAAGGCTGTATATTGTCACCCTGCTTATTTAACTTCTGTGCAGAGTACATCATGTAAAATGCCAGGCTGGATGAAGCACAAGCTGGAATCAAGATTGCCAAGAGAAATATCAATAAACTCAGATATGCAGATGACATCACCCTTATAGAAGAAATCGAAGAGCAGCTAAAAAGTCTCTTGATGAAGGTGAAAGAGGAGAGTGAAAAAACTGGCTTAAAACTCAACATTCAGAAAACTAAGATCATGGCATCCAGTCCAATCACTTCATGACAAATAAATGGGGAAACAATGGAAACAGTGACAGACTTTATTTTCTTGGGCTTCAAAATCACAGCAGATGGTGACTGCAGCCGCAAAATTAAAAGACGCTTGCTCCTTGGAAGAAAAGCTATGACCAACCTAGACAGCGTATTAAAAAGCATTATTTGCTGACAAAGGTCCATCTAGCCAAAGCTATGGTTTTTCCAGTAGTCATGTATGGATGTGAGAGCTGGACCATAAAGAAAGCTGAGTGCCAAGGAATTGATGCTTTTGAACTGGTGGTGTTGGAAAAGACTCTTGAGAGTCCCCTGGACTGCAAGGAGATCAAACCAGTAAATCCTAAAGGAAATCAGTCCTGAATATTCATTGGAAGGACTGGTGCCGAAGCTGAAGCTCCAATACTTTGGCCACCTGAGCGAAGAGCCAACTCATTACAAAAGATCCTGAATCTGGGAAAGATTGAAGGCAGGAGGAGAACGGGATGACAGAGGATGAGATAGTTGAATGGCATCTCTGACTCAATGGACATGAGCTTGAGCAAACTCAGGGAGACACTGAAGGACAGGGAAGCCTGGCATGCTGCAGTTCGTAGGGTTGCAAAGAGTTGGACACAACTTAGTGACTGAACAACAACAAAACCAGTATATAATTTACATAAATGCACAGGGTTGATTTCAAATGCAAAAGAGTTGGGCACCACCTAGAGACTGAACTGAACTGATTGATGAGGAAGTGATTTAATACATACAACTGAAATCTTAGTTTCGGAGAACCTTCTATTATTGTTTGTAGATCTACTCTTTGAGGTCATGCCCTTTGTGTGTGGTTACAATTAATATCACTAGCCTTCAAATATTGAAGGCAGCTGCTACTTTTGCTTCTCTTGTTGGCCTTCTGTTTTCTTGGGTAAACTCTACTGCTCCTTCTTCCTAGAGCATGGTTTTCAGGGCTGTGCAGCTACTTTTGACAGCCATCTCAAGTTTGTCTACATCTTTCAGGGAAATGTGGTGTTCCAAATGGATCCCATTCATCTGAGGGTATGAGTTTCAGACTGCAGGGTGGTTGGTCACTGTGTCCGTAGAGTCAGATTTTACATATATTAATGTGGCCATTGATTATATTGTTTTGTTTCATTTTTGTTTCTAAAGTCCTTTTAAAAATATTTATTTTTTTTTTGGCTGTGCTGGGTCTTCATTGCTACATGTGGGCTTTCACTAGTTGCAGCAAGCAGGGGCTACTCTCTAGTTGCAGTGCATCAGCTTCTCATTGTGGTGGTTTCTCTTGTTGCAGAGCAAGGGCTCTAGGGCGTGTGGGCTTCAATAGATGTGATGCATAACCTCAGTAGTTTAGCTGCCCTGTTGCATGTGATGCCTTTCCAGACCAGGGATCAAACCAGTATCCCCTGCATTGGCAGGCAGATTCTTAACCACTGGACCACCAAGGAAGTACTTAAGGTCCTTTTTTGTACTGATGGTTCAGTTTGATCTTGGATTCAGATGCCCTCTCCCAGTGAGATATCTAGATTCCTTAAGTCAGGTGTCTCACTGCTACGCTTAATAATGTACTCTAACAATATGCTGAATGAGTAGATAGATGGATGAGTGAATGAATAAATGATTTTAACAGGAAGTTGAAGGGACTTTTTTGGATAGCATGGGATTTCAGTGAAACCACAAAGATGAGAATTATAGGTGAAAGTTGCCTTCACTTCTCAAAAAGAGGTACTAGAATAGAGGAGTGCTTTCTTGATGGCTCAGCAGTAAAGAATCCGCCTGCCAATGCAGGAGATGTGGGTTCAACCCCTCGGTCAGGAAGATCTGCTGGAAGAGGAAATGGCAACCCACTCCAGTATACTTGCCTGGGAAATCCCATGGACAGAGGATCCTGGCTGGCTGACAGTCCATGGCGTTGCAAAGAGTTGGACATGACTGAGCATGCATGCACACACCAGCAGGATAGATGATGCAATGTGTGTTTACCTGCATTACAAAGTTAGATGCTAGACATACCCATGCCAGACTTAGTAGAAAACATTAGAACAAGTTCAGTGGCCATCAATACTTTCTTCTACCTTCAGTCTTTTTAAGACTATCTTATAAATCATTTGATGTGATTATCAGGAGTCATTGGGAAAGAAGAGTTCAGCCAAGGGCTGTTGCTCATTTCTAGGTGTTTCTTTGCTTCTCTTCGTGGATAATCCACATTCCTCCACTTGGCTTCTCACCAGAAAGCTGGTAGCTTGCTGAGATGCAGAATCCTGTGGCTTCATCTTTTTTTTTGTTTGTTTTTGTTTGTTTTGTATTCTTTTAGCTGCACTTTGCAACCTGAGGGATCTTAGTTCCCCAACCAGGAATGGAACCCCTTGCCCCCTGCATTGGAAGTACAGAGTCTTAATGACTGGACCACCAGGGACTTCAAGTTCCTGTGGCTCTTGCTGTATCCACAGGGAAGGAGGGAGGTGAGAGTTCTTAGGGGAACTGCAACCTGGGAGACTTATGTGAAACATAGTGGGATCCACATCTAACCAAGTCATGCTGAAGGTGAAATGTTAGCTGGCATTGACTGTGATGGGAGGTCTAGGAATGAAGGTGTCAATAGGCAGATAGCGTTCTATACTTGGAGAAGCAAGGATGGGTAAATAGATACTATGAACAGTCTCTAGGTTTAAGCAGTCTTGATAGGAGGTTTCTCAAGAGGTGACGGGACTACAGCATGAAAAGGATTTCAGACAGACTAGTTGGACAAGAATTAGAAAGGAAGAAGCATGCAGGTTATGCACAGAGCACATTGCCCACATCAGAAACCTATACATTATGGAGGCTCGTGTAGGGTTACTTCCAAAGGATCTGCCAATGCACCTGACCAGGTGCAAGGTAGGGACCCTACCATGTACAGAAGACTTCTGTAGCCAAGAGACAATCACAAATAGCACTAGCTAAGTAAATTGAGGCTTCCCTATTTTTTCTAATATTTTCTACTTTGTCTCATTACAGGGAGGAAGTAGAGGAAGGGTGGAATAGCTCACATCCCCTATCCTCATTGCAAGGCCTCAAGCCACAGTTTAGGTAGAGCTTGCAAGGAGAATTGATACTTGGAATTGCATATGAGATTGCAGTTTTGACTTGGGCAACATTGAACTTGAATTTTCAACAGCTAAACAATAACTCATTATCAAAATGAGACTGCTATTATTGAAAGTGGTTGAGATGGGGTAGGGACCAAGCAATTTTTAAAGAAAATGGAAAATTAAGCTTCACTGACAGCTCAGATGGTAAGGAATCTGCCTGCAATTTGGGAGACCCAATTTCAATCCCTGGGTTGGGAAGATCCCCGGATAAGGGAATGGCAGCCCACTCCAATCTTTTTACCTGGAGAATTCCATGGACAAATGAGTCTGGTGGGCTACAATCCATGGAGTCCCAAAGTGTTGGGCACAACCGAGCGAATAACACTTTCACTTTCCCATTTGGACCTCAAAAAGCTCAGTATATTTAATATTGAATGAATAAATGAATTCAAGATTGGTGACAATGGATTCCTATCATTGTTTACTCCAAATCTCTGTTTCTTGGATTCCTGAGGTCCTTGTAGTCAGAAAAGTCATTCATTCATTCAACTTTTAATTGGCTTCTCATTTTGTGTCTAGCATTGAGATAGGCCCTGGGGGCCCTAAATGAGTGAGCCAGACCTCGGACATCCAGGAGCTTGCCTTTCCACTGAAGAAGGAGGGAATTCCATTGAGCTTTGAAAGATGCCTCAGGCCTGGGTTGGGAGAGAAATGGGGTGTCAGCTCAAGAAGGGAGTGCTATTGTTCAAAGGTCAGATTTCCTGACTTTCTGCTCTGGCCCTGGTTTGCTCATTCATTCACTCAAGAAATCCGTGTAAAGAACTTCTCTACTTTGGGGTAGTCTGCTTGGCATTGTCCTTAGAAGGGCATCCCTGATGGGTAGATCTTCCAGTTTGACAAATCTATGTTTCACACTCTGAGAAGTTCAGGTAGCAAAGATACAGTGGTATGGGTTAAATATTTTGGGATCTATATTTTCTATGAACTCCCTAACTTTCCCAATTGCTTGCTGGTGCCATGTTTACCTCAGACCAAAAATAATTCTAGAAAACAAGGCAGGTTCCATTCAGAGCACTGAGGGCCTGAACACCTGCAGGGAAATGAGGAATTATCTGTGGCAGTTATGGTGTTTTCCTCTTCATCTGAACCTTGGGAATAGTGTTGCCAGATACAGGTGAAATACTTGGATATACCTATTCTGAAACATTAGGTATCGTTGATCTGAAATTCAAGTTTAACTGGGCATCCTGTATGTGTTTGCTGTGTGTGCTCCGTCACTTCAGTCATATCCAACTCTTTGTTATCCCTTTGGACGGTAGCTTACCAGGCTCCTCTATCCATAGGATTTTCCAGACAAAATTACTGAAGTGGGTTGTGTGCCCTCCTCCAAGGGACTTCCAAATCCAGGGATTGAACCTGCATCTCTTATGTCTCCTGCATTGGCAGGCAGGTTCTTTACCACTAGTACCACTTGGGAAGCCTGGGCATCCTGTATCTTAACTTGTAAATTTGTAATTCCCAGCCTTCCCTGGGAAGGGTTCTCTTTGGCCCAAGAAAGACCATGAAACTCAACTCTCGGGTTTTCAAGAACCTCTTCCCCTATGAATCGTCTCTTCATCCCCATATGTAGGGCCTAGCTGGACCCTGCTGATGACCCTCTGCAACAAGCCCTCATGGAGGGGGTGAGGATAATGCAATGTGAAAAATTTACTTGGGGACGAGGAGACTGGGTTCTAGACCATAGTCTGCCATGTGAACAGTTCTGTGACTTTGTACAGGACAGTTTGCCTCTCTGGACATTTCTCTATTCAGAAATTCAAATATCAAGGTAGATTTAGCTTCAGAGTTCAATCAGGGCAGGAATACTTGGCATTTACCCATTCTGTACCAAATTCGGGGTCTCTCTCTTTCTCTCTCTGTGTGTGCGCATGTTGAGGGATGGATGAGAGATCCCCAGCTGTCCCAGATAATGCAGAACTTAACGAGCCGTGCTTTTCTGGTTTTGTAGTTTGGAAGTGACGCCTGACAGAGACAATGGGAGAATGAAGAGCAGTTAGAGGCTCTGTCCCATTTCTGTCTCAGTTTTCCTCTTTCAGAATGACCCCACTCCCATACCTCCTGGCTAAACAAAAGTTCTTTTCTATGTTCTTAAATATAGCAGGCTCACAAGAAATAACAAAGGCACAGTGGCAGATTGTTGAATTGAGATTGTAAAGGTTCAGCCGTGGCAGCCTGGTGTTCAAGCTTCCTGGGGATCTGGTCATCCTATCTGGGAGGCTGCTCCCAATAGCCTTGGTTATTTATTCATTCTGTCTTGTTCTGAAGCATAAGGCAAAGATGAACAGCAGCTCTGTACAGAATCCATAGGGAAGACAGAGAAACAATGGCAACCAGAGGAGAGAGAAGTGTTTTCCTTCAAGTGCTGCCTTTATTCCTCACTCTCAGGTCACAGACAGTCAGAAGGGCAGAGAGAGAACTGAGAGGATCCTCACTAGCCTCATGACCTGGGGCAAATTAATCAACCTCTCTGAGCCTTAGTTACCTCATCTTTAAAACGAGACTAATAGTGGTTCACTCCTCAGAGGGGAGTTGAAGGGTTAAATGAGCCCATGTATGTGCCTGCTGGTGGTGAGTGTGTTGGTTTTGGTCCCTGATTCTCAGTGTTAAGATAAAATAGAAGCCCACACTCTCTGTTTTAACCAAGATGCCATTCCAAGGTAGGATATAACTACTGCTAAATATGGCAGCCAGTCCTTAATTTTCGCAAGAGTGGTTACGGCAACCATACTTTTTAAAGTCACTAAAAGTTGACAAAGGACATGAAATTGTGATTAGGTGACAACAAAAAGGGATGGGATGACATAAATAAACCTAGGAAGAAGGAAAGGAAGAAACTCAGAATATGAAATGCAGGTAGGGAAACAAGAACTCAGTCAGGGCAGGACAATTGTGTGTGACCAAGCTGAGGCTGGGAATCTGTCTCTGGTCTGAATAGGACAAAGGATGCGAACATGCAATGGGTATTGTTACACGGTCTGCAGCCCTTCCTATCATGATTGCCTGAGCCATTCTGCTGCGTGTTGGGCACACCCTGGAAGAAGAGGAGGGATTATCGCCCACCAATTGGAACAAAGCGTCCTGGCTTGAGCTTCTTATCCTGTGGCCTTCCTCTCATTTGCTTCATCCCACCTGCCTGTGTCTCCACTGGGAGCTCTCTTGGTGGAGACATGCCTTTATTATCCTCTCTCCATAAATTCCCAGTAACTCCTAGCATCTGAGAAGTACCAGGTATTCCCTGCCCAGGGGTGGCATATCTGAGTAGTTGGAATACTTTTGTGGGAGCCATAACACATTGGCACCAGGGAGACACCTCATGAAGGGCTTAAGAGAAACCCCCCTGTCAGGAGGCCAGGAGAGCCCAAGTCTGCAGCACTCATGGTTGCAGGAGAAATGAAAGGTCTGACATGAGAAACAAAGGGTCTGCTTGTACTGGTTGCCCACCTCAGGTTCATTTGCTACCCTTCTCTGCCCTACTCTGCTCAGAGAGTGACTCTACAGATGACAGTTTTTGGGCTCACATGCCAGTTGGATTCTGGTTGGGTTTGACCAATGGAAGGTGCTTGAGATGAGGGCAGCAGGAGAGAGAGGTCAGGGTGTACTACTTCTTGCCCTGACAGTGGCTCCATCCCTCCAGGAGCAACCCCTTTCCTGTGACTCCAGCTCTCACTGAGCTCCTGTGCCATCATTTCCTTCTCTTGCTCTCCAGTCCTAAGGGTGATAGAGCTACCCTCTGCTGCTGGTTTCTGGGAGCCCCATCACCCCTTGTTGATTCCCTTATCTCCACCCACACCTCTGTAAATACCTTCTTTATTAACGGTTTCTCATTTGAACCAGCTGAGTTGAATTCACTTCCTACTAAGATTCCAACTGGCACATAGAGAAAGACTAAAGACATCTAGGATCTTAATTTGGTTTTCTGGGTATCAGGGGTGCAGGTTAGAGGTGGGGAAGGAGGTGTAATAAAGCTGGAAGATATGGGAGAAGGACCAAGGAATCAAGCCCAATAGAAGAGCTGGGTCACATGAATCTAAATTACAGGTTACTGTTATCGGTCTGTGCTGGTGCTGAAACCTGGGAGGCATTCTCTGGGAAAGGAGAAGGCAGCAGTCTCTCATATTGGGAGCAAAGTTGCATCTTCACTCTGGGGAATCCTTCTGCATCCAGTAGAGCTCAGTCCGAATGGAGTGGAAACCAGAGCTGTGCATGAGACCAGAACCAGCCAGTAGTCATGAGAGAGAGCTAATTCCACCAGAGAAACTGGAGCAGGTGATATGGATGAAGGCAGGAAGGTTTAGGGTTACTCGCATGGTATCAGAGAAGCCTGAGTAGGGAGAAGACCGGGGACAAGCAGGAATAGACACAAATCAACTGGCGATAAATGCATGATGGCAGAATCACAGCTCATGAGTTATGCAGCTTTGGCTGGCTCTTTAGTGCTTATGGGGAAGGAGAGGATTATCGTGATAAAGATAGGTAAAGATGATTGGGAGATTGGGACTGACATATACACACTACCATATGTAAAACAGATAACTAATAAAAACCTGCTGTATAGCACAGTGAACTCTACTCAGTACTCTGTAATGGACTATATGGGAAAAGAATTTAAAATAAAAGAGTGGATATATGTACATGTATAACTGATTCACTTTATTGTATACCTGAAAATAACACAACATTGTAAATCAACTATGCTTTAATAAAAACTGAAATAAAAAATGGGTAAAGACTGTTGAAAGCAGAAAAGACAATTGCAGAATGTACTTAGGAAGTGGAATGCCAGTGTGTTACTCACAGAGGAATTCTATTGGTAATGTATGATATTTGACTGGATTTGTGTAAAAAGTTATCCTTGGACCAGGCTCCCAGCTTCCTAGTCTTGTGTCAGTGGAGTTTCTTTTCAGTGTTTTATGAGATATTCACCTGACAGTAGCCAGGTCATCATGGCTCCCATCTCCACCTCTGCTCTCTCTGTTGCTGGTGACCCAGGAATGCCTGGACACCACTCTCCCTTCACCCCCTTGGATGTTGCTGCCTCTCTCTTTGCTTTAGCACAGGCTGAAGTGGGAGCAGAGAATATTTCCCTGTTTTGTCCCATCCCCTAATCCTTTTCAGTGCCTCTACAAAAGATGGAGGGTAGATAGGAGGTATAGATTTTCCGTAAAGAAGTCAAGTGTTTAAAATCTCAGTTTATTTCTCTGTAACTGAGATTAAATTACCTTTTTAGCGTTGGTTTCCACATTTTGGAAAAAAATGGATTTTGTCGATTCCTATGCATACATGCATCTGAAATCTGGGGTTTTAAGTTTTATTTGATTGGCCTAGTTATTTATCCCTTCTGTGAATACCCCACTCTTCCAGTTTTACCATAACTTTATAATAAATATTGCTGGCTGATGGATTAAGTCCCTTCTTCAAAAATGTGCCTTGAAAAAATATGTGCTTTGGTTTGAATTTGGTATAATTCAAAGTGTATCAAGTTGAATTTGTCAAGTTCACCATTGATTTTTGTTTCTGCATCTTGTAGTCAACTACCTTTTTGTACTGTCTTATTAGTTTATTAAGTTTTGCTGGGTTATTCTGGGTTTTATTTGCAGACAAGCATATTCTCTGCAAATAATCACAATGATATTCTTCTTTTCTAATCCTTATAATGTTTTTTCCCTTGTCTTATTAGACTGACTTCTGGTAGTTTGAATGGAAGTGATGAGAGCAGACAGTCCCATCTCATTCTTGCTTTAAAAGGGGGCATCAATTTCTTTTTAATGGTCATTATGGGACTCCCACTCACTCTTTTAGAAATTCTGTTATCTACCTAAGGGGTCTGCCGCACCCAGAATTTGTCCCTCTCCCCTTGGCAGTACTTCCCCTGGTGCTAAGGAACTCCATCCGTGAGAATTTCCTGGGGATTTCAGAAGGGCAGTGCAAGGTAGCTGTTGACATTGCAGTTTCCGCAGCACGGCCCAGGATGAGCTTTTGCTTCCAGAGCTTCTCCCCATCTGCATTTTTTGCAGGCACACCTCTTCATCCTCTACATTTTCCAGTGAGTGTCTGTTGAATCAGGTAGAAATGCATCTCTGTCTCTCTTTACCCCACCTCCCTCTTTCCTTCTCACTCTCCATTCTCCTTTGTCAAAGACAAACGATATAGTTGAAACCCACAAGGAGGCAGCATTTTTTCTCATGCTCCATAATTTCCAAGACCACCTCTTCTCAGTGAATTAAACTTCACAGTTTTATGCGGATGATCCCTGGCTCCTTTTTTTTGGTCCCAATCTGCTGCTTCAGACTGTGTACATGGGTCCACTGAGAGTAAAACATAGCACTACCTCTTAGTAATTGTTCCCTCAGCTCTGGAAAAACCAACTTTGAAAACCACTGAAATGGCCACAAAGAGGCTCAAAGTCTTAGCCAAGGGCTACCCTTCTTTCCACTCTGGGATGGGGACAGAGTATGGTTTTCTTCTTGTAATGCAATAGTGCAGATGAGGGATATCTTTCAAGTTCAACTTTTTTTTTTTAATGGGGAAAAAACCTGCTTTCCTAGACATGTGGTCTCCAGTAAGTGTGGACTGTTGTTTGGTTAAATGTATGTGTTTTCATCGCAGACATTTCTTTCCAAGGGCTTTCAATTTGTGGCAGACATGTAGGAAGGAGGGGCTTTAGGGATGCTGCAAAAAATGGCAATTTGATCAACTCAAACCTTGGGCTCTGATTTTATTCAACTAACACTTCAGGTTATGTCTTGCGACAAAAATATGAACTTGAAAGGTTACAGTCAATTCTCTTTATTCACAGTAGTTATGTTGCATAAAGTTACCACAAACGATGAATATTGAACTATTGCTCTAAGGGAATTATAAGGTTACGTTCCTGCAAGCCTCTGGTCACAATACTTTTGTCAACCAATCAATACATAACCTTGTTTTACATGTGTTTCTGTTCAAAGACATTTTGTTTAAGATATATTGTTAAACATATATATATATATATTCACATGTATATATTCACATATAATATATATATATATATATATTCACACACACTCATGGCCCACAGTACTGCAATTCATGCCTCAACAAAGCTTATCTCATACATATATTTTCTCTTTCATCTTGTGCTTAGATCACTGAAAGTCCTTCAGCTGTCATTTAAACAGCAAAACTGATACCCAAAGCATAAGAACGCAAAAACCATGGCACTACATAGAACGTGAAAAAGATACTTGTTTACACTATGAGAGCTGAAACAAGGGAGGAGGGTGTCAGTTTCTTTGACCTCTGCTGGGAACATGAGCATTGGGTGACTCACATTTTCCCCTGCTCTGTGCATCCCTGTGAATGACCATGAACGTGCCATGAGTATTGATTTTGGGGTTACAAATATATTTTAGCATGCAGCAGAATTCACAAATGTACTCTCTGAGAATAATGAGCACTGACTGTACACAGAAAAGAGTCTGTTCATCTATTTCTTAAAAGTAGGTTTGTTTCTTAAAAACAAACATTGTTTGAACAACTCTTGGATGAAGTTAGATGCTTTGTGATTCTAATAGCTATTCACAGGGGAGCCTTGAGAACAACTCATACTTCAGTTCGTCCAATGATCTCATTCCTATCTCAAGGACTTCTAGGCTGGGCAAGGGCGGGGAGGTTTAACCATCTTTAAATGATGGAGTAAAATGACACTGGTATGTGGAGGTTTAAACATGCCTCCACATATCAAATGTGTCTCATAGAATCTGGCAACAGAGAAGGTGGCAATATAGGTGCTTTCTTATTTCCTATCCTCTCCCCTAATTTGATCACCTCATCTTTTTTCTTTGAAAAGAGATGAGGATAGTAGGTAATGGGGAGGGTGTGAGTGAACTCTCCAGCTTAGAAATTTCTAAATTTCCAAAGAAGAGTCATCCTGGACTTATTGCATAGGAGCAGATGCTGTGAAGTTCTACAGATGCAAGTACTTGGCTTCTGACATGTTTTATGACATTTTTATAGCCTGAAAGTTCTGACAAGTGTGTCCAGTGGGAGGGAATTCAAATAGTTCTGCTTTGACTTCAGTCTCATATAGGCCTCTGATCTCTTTCTGTGACAAACAGTTCCACCCTGTTGACCTACAAATCAAAGACAGAGATGGAGCCATCACTTGTCGAATAGCTGAGCGCATCAGTGCTGTTACTTGGGGTGGAGTTTGCTGTCTGACTGCCTGGGCTCTGCTTGATCCTCCTGCTTTTATTGCTCTCTCTAAACTTGACTCCTAGCCTGCGCTGACTGGCAGTATTACCTGTCCCTTTCTGGACCACCTGTTATGTGCCTTCCAAATTAGCCTCAACTTACAGCTGTCCTCACTAATACACAGGAGAGTAAATACCCAGCTGGAGTCAAGCAGTTTGGGAGTACCAAAGTGCTACTGATTATTCAACCTTAAAAATGGTGATGGAGTTGGTAACTGGGTGAATTAGTTTTCTATTATTGCTATAACAAATCAACACAAATTTAGTAGCTTAAAACAATACAAGTATATTCTCTCATAGTTCTGGAGGTCAGAAGTCCAAAAAGAGTTTGTGAGGCTAAAATCAAGGTGTCGATGGGATGCAATCCTTCTGGAGACTCTAGGGGAGAGTTTGTTTTGTTACCTTTTTCAGCTTTTAGAAGGTATCTGCATTCTTTGGCTTGTGACTCCTTCCTCCATCATCAAAGCACATTGCTCCAGTCTCTGCTTTTGTTGTCACACCTCCTTTTTTTCTGACTTTGTCCTTGTTTTTCTCTTATAAGGATGCTTATGATTACTTTGGGCTCCCCCTAGACAATACAAACTTATCTCTTAGTCTCAAGATGCTTAATTTAATCACACAAAGTTCCTTTCCCCATAAGATTACATATTGACAAGCCTTAGGAATTAGGATGTGGACATATTTAGGGGGTCACTACTGAGCCTACCATATTGGGGAACACAAGACTCAGTCAGAAGTACTTCACTTGGTTTGTAAACCCAAAGTTAAGAGATCAGTTCAGTTCAGTCTCTCAGTCGTGTCTGACTCTTTGCGACCCTAAGAACCTCAGCATGCCAGGCCTCCCTGTCCAACACCAACTCCCAGAGCCTACCCAAACTCATGTCCATTGAGTTGGTGATGCCATCCAACCATCTCATCCTCTGTCATTCCCTTCTCCTGCCCTCAATCTTTCCCAGCATCAGAGTCTTTTCAAATGAATCAGCTCTTCGCATCAGGTGGCCAAAGTATTGGAGTTTCAGCTTCAACATCTGTCCTTCCAATGAACACCAGGGACTGATCTCCTTTAGGATGGACTGGTTGGATCTCCTTGCAGTCCATGGGACTCTCAAGGGTCTTCTCCAACACCACAGTTCATAAGCATCAATTCTTCGGTGCTCAGCTTTCTTTACAGTCCAACTCTCACATCCATACATGACTACTGGAAAAACAGTAGCCTTGACTAGATGGACTTTGTTGGCAAAGTAATGTCTCTGCTTTTGAATATGCTATCTAGGTTGGTCATAACTTTCCTTCCAAGGAGTAAGTGTCTTTTAATTTCATGGCCACAGTCACCATCTGCAGTGATTTTGGAGCCCCCCAAAATAAAGTCAGCCACTGTTTCCACTGTTTCCCCATCTGTTTCCCATGAAATGATGGGACTGGATGCCATGATCTTCATTTTCTGAATGTTGAGCTTTAAGACAACTTTTCCACTCTCCTTCACTTTCATCAAGAGGCTCTTTAGTTCTTCGCTTTCTGCCATAAGGGTGATGTCATCTGCATATCTGAGGTTATTGTTATTTCTCCTGGCAATCTTGATTTCAGCTTGTGCTTCTTCCAGCCCAGTGTTTCTCATGATGTACTCTGCATAGAAGTTAAACAAACAGGGTGACAATAAACAGCCTTGACGTACTCCTTTTCCTATTTGGAACCAGTCTGTTGTTCCATGCCCAGTTCTAACTGTTGCTTCCTGACCTGCATACAGGTTTCTCAAGAGGCAGGTCAGGTGGTCTGGGATTCCCATCTCTTTCAGAATTTTCCACAGTTTACTATGATCCACACCATCAAAGGCTTTGGCAAAGTCAATAAAGCAGAAACAGATGTTTTTCTGGAACTCTCTTGCTTTTTCCATGATCCAGTGGATGCTGGGAATTTGATCTCTGGTTCCTCTGCCTTTTCTAAAACCAGCTTGAACATCTATAGGTTCATGGTTCTCGTATTGCTGAAGCCTGTCTTGGAGAATTTTGAGTATTATTTTACTTGCGTGTGAGATGAATGCAATTGTGCAGTAGTTTGAGCATTTGTTGAAATTTCCTTTCTTTGGGTAAGAGATAGTTTAGCTAAAATCTTGCTTGGAGCAAAGGAGTCAGGCTCAGCTGGAGTAATGTGAGAACCAGAAACATCAGAACTGTGAATTTCTATAAGACAGTAGGTGTTGCAAGAGGACAGCAGAGGGCTGACACACTGAAATCATAAGCACAGAAAACTAGTCAATCTAATCACACTAGGACCACAGCCTTGTCTAACTCAATGAAACCAAGCCATGCCCTGTGGGCCCACCCAAGATGGGCGGGTCATGGTGGAGATGTCTGACAGAATGTGGTCCACTGGAGAAGGGAATGGCAAACCACTTCAGTATTCTTGCCTTGAAATCTCATGAACAGTATGAAAAGGCAAAATGATAGGATACTGAAAGAGGAACTCCCCAGGATAGTAGGTATGCTACTGGAGATCAGTGGAAAAATAACTCCGGAGAGAGTGAAGGGATGGAGCCAAAGCAAAACCAATACCCAGTTGTGGATGTGACTGGTGATATAAGCAAGGTCTGATGCTGTAAAGAGCAATATTGCATAGGAACCTGGAATGTCAGGTCCATGAATCAAGGCAAGTTGGAAGTGGTCAAACAAGAGATGGCAAGAGTGAACATCAGCATTCTAGGAATCAGCGAACTAAAATGGACTGAAATGGGTAAATTTAACTCAGATGACCATTATATCTACTACTGTGGGCAGGAATCCCTCAGAAGAAATGGAGTAGCCATCATGGTTAACAAAAGAGTCCAAAATGCAGTACTTGGATGGAATCTCAAAAACGACAGAATGATCTCTGTTCGTCTCCAAGGCAAACCATTCAATATCGCAGTAATCCAAGTCTATGCCCCAACCAGTAACGCTGAAGAAGCTGAAGTTGAACGAGAATGCAGAGTTCCAAAGAATAGCAAGAAGAGATAAGAAAGCCTTCCTCAGTGGTCAATGCAAAGAAATAGAGGAAAACAACAGAATGGGAAAGACTGGAGATCTCTTCAAGAAAATTAGAGAAACCAAGGGAACATTTCATGCAAAGATGGGCTCGATAAAGGACAGAAATGGTATGGACCTAACAGAAGCGGAAGATATTAAGAAGAGGTGACAAGAATACACAGAAGGACTGCACGAAAAAGATCTTCACGACCAAGATAATCACAATTGTATGATCACTCATCTAGAGCCAGACATCCTTGAATGTGAAGTCAAGTGGGCCTTAGAAATCATCACTACGAACAAAGCTAGTGGAGGTAATGGAATTCCAGTTGAGCTATTTCAAATCCTGAAAGATGATGCTGTGAAAGTGCTGCACTCAATATGCCAGCAAATTTGGAAAACTCAGCAGTGGCCACAGGACTGGAAAATGGCACTTTTCATTCCAATCCCAAAGAAAGACAATGCTAAAGAATGCTCAAACTACCACACAGTTGTAGTCATCTCACATGCTAGTAAAGTAATGCTCAAAATTCTCCAAGCCAGGCTTCAGCAATACGTGAACCGTGAAATTCCAGATGTTCAAGCTGTATTTAGAAAAGGCAGAGGAACCAGAGATCAAATTGCCAGCATCTGCTGGATCATCAAAAAAGCAAGAGAGTTCCAGAAAAACATCTGTTTCGGCTTTCTTGACTATGCCAAAGCCTTTGACTGTGTGGATCACAATCAACTGTGGAAAATTCTTCAAGAGATGGGAATACCAGACCACCTGACCTGCCTCTTGAGAAACCTGTATGCAGGTCAGGAAGCAACAGTTAGAACTGGACATGGAACAACAGACTGGTTCCAAATAGGAAAAGGAGTACATCAAGGCTGTCTATTGTCACCATGTTTGTTTAACTTCTATGCAGAGTACATCATGAGAAATGCTGGGCTGGAGGAAGCACGAGCTGGAATCAAGATTGCCAGAAGAAATATCAATAACCTCAGATATACAGATGACACCATCCTTATGGCAGAAAGTGAAGAGGAACTCAAAAGCCTCTTGATGAAAGTGAAAGTGGAGAGTGAAAACGTTGGCTTAAAGCTCAACATTCAGAAAATGAAGATCATGGCATCCGGTCCCATCACTTCATGGGAAACAGATGGGGAAACAGTGGAAACAGTGGCTGACTTTATTTTTGGGGGCTCCAAAATCACTGCAGATGGTGACTGCAGCCACAAAATTAAAAGACACTTACTCCTTGGAAGAAAAGTTATGACCAACCTAGATAGCATATTCAAAAGCAGAGACATCACTTTGCCAACAAAGGTCTGGCTAGTCAAGGCTACTGTTTTTCCAGTAGTCGTGTATGGATGTGAGAGTTGGACTGTGAAGAAAGCTGAGTGCCAAAGAATAGATGCTTATGAACTGTGGTGTTGGAGAAGACCCTTGAGAGTCCCATGGACTGCAAGGAGATCCAACCAGTCCATTCTGAAGGAAATCAGCCCTGGGATTTTTTGGAAGAAATGATACTAAAGCTGAAATTCCAGTACTTTGGCCACCTCATGTGAAGAGTTTACTCACTGGAAAAGACTCTGATGCTGGGAGGGATTGAGGGCAGGAGGAGAAGGGGACGACAGAGGATGAGATGGCTAGATGGCATCACTGACTCGATGGACGTGAGTCTGAGTGAACTCGGGAGTTGTTGATGGACAGGGAGGCCTGGCGTTCTGCTATTTATGGGGTTGCAAAGAGTCAGACACGACTGAGCGACTGAACTGAACTGAACTGAGGAGGTGGGTCATAGAGGATCTTGCTTTGATTTATGTCATCCAGTGTTCTGCCTATGTTTTCCTCTAAGAGTTTTGTAATTTCTGGTCTTACATTTAGGTCTTTAATCTATTTTGATTTGATCTTTGTGTGTGGTTTTAGGAAGTGTTCTAATTTCATTCTTTTACATGTAGCTGTCCAATTTTCCCAGCACCATTTATTGAAGAGGCTGAGTTTGCCCCATTGTATATTCTTGTCTCCTTTGTTAAAAATAAGGTACCCATAGGTCCATAGGTTTATTTCTGGGCTTTATATCTTTTTCCATTGTTTCTGTGCCAGTACTATATTGTCTTGATGACTGTAGCTTTGTAGTATAACCTGCAGTCAGGAAGGTTGATTCCTCCAGCTGCATTCTTTCTCATGACTGCTTGGCTATTTGGGGTCTTTTGTGTTTCCATATGAATTGTTAAATTTTTTGTTCTAGTTTTGTGAAAAATGCCTTTGGTAATTTGATAGGGATCACATTGAATCTGGAGATTTTGTTTGTAGTATAGATTTTCACAATATTGATTATTCCTACGCAGGAACATGGGCTATCTCTCCTTCTGTTTACGTTGCCTTTTATTTCTTTCATTAGAGTCTTATAATTTTCTGTGTACAGTTCTTTTGTCTCTTTAGCTGAATTTATTCCTAGATATTTTATTCTTTTTGTTGCAATGGTGAATGGGATTGATTCCTTAATTTCTCTTTCTCCTTTTTCATTGTTAGTATATAGAAATGCAAGTGATTTCTGTATATTGATTTTGTATCCTGCAACTTGGCTAAGTTCACTGATCAGCTCTAGTAATTTTCTGATACTATCTTTAGGGTTTTCTATGTACAGTAACATGTCATCTGCAAACAGTGAAAGATTTACATCTTTTCCGATCTGGATTCCTTTTATTTCTTTTTCTTCTCTGATTGTTGTTACTAGGACTTCCAAAACTATGTTTAATAATAGTGGTGAAAGTGGACGCCCTTGTCTTGTTCCTGATCATAGGGGGAATGCTTTCAGTTTTCACCATTGAGAATCATGTTTTCTGTAGGCTTATTATATATGGCCTTTAGTATGTTGAGGTAGATTCCTTCTATGTCCATTTTTTGAAGAGTTTTAATCATAAAGTGGTGCTGAATTTTGTCAAAGGCTTTTTCTGCATCTATTGAGATTATCATGTGTTTTTTTCTTTCAATTTGTTAATATAGTGTATCACATTGATTGATTTGCATATATTGAAGAATCCTTGCACCCCTGGAATGAACCCTTATTGATCATGGTGTGTGAGCTTTTTAATGTGTTGTTGAATTCTGTTTGCTAACATTTTGTTGAGGATATTTGCATCTATGTTCATCAGTGATATTTGTCTGTAGTTTTCTTTTTTTGTGTTGTCTTTGTCTGGTTTTGGTGTCAGGTGATGGTAATCTCATAGAATGAGTTTGGAAGTGTTCCTTCTTCTGCAATTTTTTGAAAGCGTTTTAGAAGGATAGGCATTAGCTCTTCTCTAAATGTTTGATAGAATTCTCCTGTGAAGCAGTCTGGCCCTAGGCTTTTGTTTTTTGGGAGATGTTTGATTACAGCTTCAATTTCAGTGCTTGTGATTGGGTTATTTATAATTTCTATTTCTTCCTGGTTCAGTCTTGGAAGATTGACCTTTTCTAAGCATCTGTCCATTTCTTCCAGGTTATCCATTTTATTGCCATATAGTTGTCCATAATTGTCTCTTATAACCATCTGTATTTCTGCATTGTCAGTTGTAACCTCAACTTCTTCATTTCTAATTTTGTTGATTTGATTCTTCTCTCTTTTCTTGATGAGTTGGGGTAAGGGTTTGTCAATTTTGTTTATCTTCTCAAAGAACCAGCTTTTAGTATTTTTGATCTTTATACTTGTTTCTTTCATTTTTTTCCCATTTATTTCTGCTTGAATTTTATGATTTATTTCCTTCTACTAATTTTGGGGTTTCTTTCTTCTCCTTTTTCCAGCTGTTTTAGGTGTAAAGTTAGGTTGTCCATTTGCTGTTTTTCTTGTTTCTTGAGGTAGGATTGTATTGCTATAAACTTCCCTCTTAGAACCGCTTTTGCTGCATCCCATAGGTTTTGAGGTATGTTTTCATTGTCACTTGTTTCTAGAAATTTTTTGATTTCCTGTTTGATTTCTTCAGTAACCTGTTGGTTATTTAGAAATGTATTGTTTAAGCTCCATGTGTTTATGTCAAATCTGTTGTTTACAGCTTTTGTTCTTGTAATTGATATCTAGTCTTATTGTGTTGTGGTCTGAGAAAATGCTTGATATGATTTCAATTTTCTTAAATTTACTGAAGCTTGATTTGTGACCCAAGACGTGGTAAATCCTGGATAATGTTCCATGTGCCCTTGAGAAGTAAGTGTTTTCTTCTGTATTTGGATGGTATGCCATGGAGATATCAATGAGATCCATCTCATCTAATGTATCATTTAAGACTTGTGTTTCCTTATTGATTTTCTGTTTTGATGATCTGTCCATTGGTGTGAGTGGGGTGTTAAAGTCTCCTACTATTATTGTGTTCCTGTCAATTTCTCTTTTTATGTCTGTTAGTGTTTGTCTTATGTATCCTATGTTGGGTGCATAGATATTTACAATTGTTATGTCTTTCTCTTGGATTGGTCCCTTGATCATTAGGTGGTGTCCTTCCTTATCACTTGTAATCTTCTTTACTTTAAGGTCTATTTTACCTGATATGAGGATTGCTACTCCAGCTTTCTTTTGGTTTCCATTTGCATGGAATGTATTTTTCCATCCTCTCACTTTCAGTCTATATGTGTCTTGAGGTCTGAAGGGGGTTTCTTGTAGATAGCATATATATGGGTCTTTTCTTATATCCATTCAGCCAGTCTGTGTCTTTGGTTGGAGCATTTAATCTATTTATGTTTAAAGTAATAATCAATATATATGTTCCTATTGCCATTTTCTTTATTGTTTGGGGTTTGATTGTATAGATCTTTTTCTTCTCTTATATTTCCTGACTATATAAGGCCCTTTAACATTTGTTGTAAAGCTGGTTTGGTGGTACTGAATTCTCTTAACTTTTGCTTGTCTGAAAAGGTTTTTATTTCTCCATCAATTTTGAATGAGATCCTTGCCAGGTAGAGTAATCTTGGTTGTAGACTTTTCCCTTTCAGTACTTTAAATATATTCTACCATTCCCTTCTGGCCTTCAGAGTTTCTGCTGAAATAGGCTGTTAAATGTATAAGGTTTCTCTTGTATGTTATTTGTTGCTTTTCCCTTGCTGCTTTTAATATTCTTTCTTTGTGTTTAATCTTTGTTAGTTTGATTAGTATGTGTCTTGTCATGTTTTTTTGGGTTTATCCTGTATGGAACTCTTTGCACCTTTTGGACTGATTGACTATTTCCTTTTCCATGTTGGGGAAATTTTCAACTATAACCTCTTCAAAAACTTTTTCATACACTTTCTTTTTCTCTTCTTCATCTGGGACCCCTATAAATTGAATGTGCATTTGATATTGTCCCAGAGGTCCCTGAGACTATCCTCAGTTCTTTTCTGTCTTTTTACTTTATTCTGCACTTCAGAAGTTATTTCCACCATTTTGTCTTCCAGCTCACTGATTTATTCTTCTGCTTCAGATATTCTGCTATTGATTCCTCCTAGAGTATTTTTAATTTCAGTAATTGTGTTGTTTGTCTCTGTATGTTTATTCTTTAATTCTTCTAGATCTTTGTTAATTGAGTCTTACACTTTCTCCATTCTGCTTTCCAGGTTTTTGATCATCTTTACTATCATTATTCTGAATTCTTTTTCGGGTAGTTTGCCCATTTCCTCTTCATTATTTAGACATCTGTTTTTCTAGTTTGTTCCTTCATTTGTGCAGTATTTTTGTTTGCCTTTTCATTATTCTTTTTAAAACTTATTGTGTTTGAGGTCTCCTTTTCTCAGGCTGAAAGGTTGAATTCTTTCTTCCTTTTGATTTCTGCCCTCCTAAGACTGGTGTAGTGGTTTCTGTAAACTTTGTATAGGTGAGATTTGTGCTGAGTTTTTTTGTTTGTTTGTTTTCTTCTGATGCACAAGGCTGAGTGAGGTGGTACTCCTGTCTGCTGATGGTATGGTTTGTATTTTTGTTTTATTTTTTTGTTTGGATGAGGCATCCTGCACAGTGTGCTACTGCTGATGCTGAGTCTTGTATTCAAGTGGTTTCCTTTGTGGGAGTTCTCACTATTTAATACTCCCTAGGGTTATTTCTCTGGTAGTCTAGTGTCTTGGAGTCAGTTCTCCCACTCCAAAGGCTCAGGGCTTGATCTTTCACCACAACAAAGTACATATATGACAAGTCCACAGCAGACATCACACCCAGTGGTGAACAGTTGGAACTACTGCCTCTCCTTCAACAGCAGCCACAGCTTCTCTCCACATATGCCTCCCTCACGATGACTTCTGGCCTCCTGAACCCCACTCCTCTCTTGGCCATCTGTCAAGCATCAGGTGCAAGTCTTTCCTGTCCCTTTCAGTCCAAGTGAGGGTACCATCATATCCTCCTTGTTGTTTTGAACCCTGCTCCATAAGATTTGGATCTGGATCCTATATAACAACTCCCATTTTTTACCATGTGTTTCCAGTGGGACAACTACTTTTCTTCTTTTCTCCCCATGCCAGTCCTCAATCTTCTGTTGTTTTTTCATCATTGTTATATGTGCAGTGTTGTCTGACACTACATTTGTATGACGGGGAAAACATAGCTTCTTGACTTTGCTATCATTGGTCAAAGCTTTATAACTCCCTGTCTCACTGGGAGGTAGAGAACAAACTTAAACTTCACTATTAATAACATATAGTCTTTTTGGACTTAAGTATATTCCATTCAGTTTAAATCACCCACTTTCAGATAAATGAAATGTTTGGGATTTCAGCCCCTTCTTCTTACTCTTTCCCAATATGGTAGAGCTCCCATGAAAGCATGTTGGGGAAGGGTAGAGGGAACACTCAGAATCACATGCTGTTATGTGTATTCTGGATCTTTGCAGGCTGTGCTGCAAAGTGGGTTGTTGAAAAATAACACATTTTAACCGGTCTTTTGGAGTCTATAATCCTCGCTATTTGTGCTTGATTGCAAAGGCCCCATGTATAATGGCTTCTTTAACTCAACCCCAGGCTTTTGTCCATCCATCTGTGACCCCTAAGTGGGGCACATGGTAATTTATGGATCCCTATGCCTCACTGCTTTCTGTGAGATGTCAAGGTACTATGTCAGACTCCTCTATCTTATAGCTTCTTCTTAGTGAGACTGCTGTCTTGCTATCTCTGGGCCTTATGCATGACTTCTCTTAGAGGTCTAGGGCCTACCTCAGTGAACATGGGCAAGCACTTCATTGGTGCTTCCCTGCCCCAAGCATCTTTCTTAGGCTTCCCTATAACTTAGGTGCTTCTATTGTATCTTCACTTCACCACCTAGATTTATATTCTGAAAGAGAAAGCAGGGACAAATGCATCTGTCTTTAATCAGCTTGTTTCCTTCTTCCCCTCCACCATTGGGACTGGAAGGGGTATGCTCTGTTTCCTTCTTTCTGTATGGAAGGGACTTCCTCTATATTAATGCCAATTTCCTTAAAATCATTAATCTTTCTGGTTCAGCCTTAATGGTGGAAGAGCTTCTTCCTTATACTATGGAAGAAATCCTATGACTTGAGCTGGCCAGGTCGAATTGGGAGTCCAAGATAGCTAGAGACTCAGAGCCACAGAAGATGAAAACACTCTGGTGAATAAATCCCAAATAGTACATCCATTATATGTGACACAACACTCTGGATTCCTCTAAGAGAAATTCTGTTCCCAGAATTAATCATTCTAAAAGTAATAGCTAATATCTATTGACTGCTTATGATGTGCTAGAGAAAAGGAAAGATATACCCATCTGAATGCAGAGTTTCAAAGAATAGCAAGGAGAGATAAGAAAGCCTTTCTCAGTGACCAATGAAAAGAAATAGAGGAAAACAATAGAATGGGAAAGACTAGAGATCGTGTCAAGAAAATTGGAGATACCAAGGGAACATTTCATGCAAAGATGGGCACAATAAAGGACAGAAAAGGTATGGACCTAAAAGAAGCAGAATATATTAAGAAAATGTGGCAAGAACACACAGAAGAACTATGCAAGAAAGATCTTCATGACACAGATAACCATGATGGTGTGATCACTCACCTAGAACCAGACATCCTGGAATCCGAAGTCAAGTGGACTTTAGGAACCATCACAATGAACAAACCTAGTGGAGGTGATGGAATTCCAGTTGAGCTATTTCAAATCCTAAAAGATGATGCTGTGAAAGTGCTGCACTCAATATGCCAGCAATTTTGGAAAACTCAGCAGTGGCCACAGGACTGGAAAAGGTCAGTTTTCATTCCAACCCCAAAGAAAGGCAATGCTAAAGAATGTTCAAACTACCACACAATTGCACTCATCTCACACGCTAATAAAGTAATGCTGAAAATTCTCCAAGGTAGGCATTAACAGTATGCAAACTGACAATTTCCAGATGTTCAAGCTGTATTTAGAAAAAGCAGAGGAACCAGAGATCAAATTGCCAACATCCCTTGGATCACAGAAAAAGCAAAAGAGTTCCAGAAAAGCATCTACTTCTGCTTTATCAACTACACCAAAGCCTTTGACTGTGTGGATCACAACAAACTGGAAAATTCTTCAAGAGATGGAAATACCTGACCACCTGACCTGCCTCTTGAGAAATCTGTATGCAGGTCAGGAAGCAACAGTTAGAACTGGACATGGAACAACAGACTGGTTCCAAATTGGGAAAGAAGTATGTCAAGGTTGTATATTGTCACCCTGCTTATTTAACTTGTATGGAGAGTACATCATGTGAAAATGCCAGGCTGGATGAAGCATAAGCTAGAATCCAGATTGCAGGGAGAAATATCAATAACCTCAGATACGCAGATGACACCACTCTTATGGCAAAAGCGAAGAGGAACTGAAGAGCCTCTTGATGAAAGTGAAGGAGGAGAATGAAAAAGCTGGCTTAAAGTTCAACATTCAAAAAACTAAGATCATGGCATTTGGTCCCATTGCTTCATGGAAAACAGATAGGAAAAGAATGGAAACAGTTGAGAGACTTTATTTTCTTGGGCTCGAAAATCAGGGCAGATGGTGACTGCAGCCATGAAATTAAAAGATTCTTGCTCTTTCGAAGAAAAGCTATGACAAACCTAAACAGCTTATTTAAAAGCAGAGACATTACTTTGCCAACAAAGGTCTGTCTAGTCAAGGCTATGGTTTTTCCAGTAGTCATGTATGGATGTGAGAGTTGTACTATAAAGAAAGCTGAGCAGTGAAGAATTGATGCTTTTGAACTGTGGTGTTGGAGAAGACTCTTGAGAGTCCCCTGGACTGCAAGGAGATCCAACCAATCAATCCTAAAGGAAATCAGTCCTGAATATTCATTGGAGGGATTGATGCTGAAGCTGAAGCTTCAGTACTTTGGCCACCTGATGCGAAGAACTGACTCATTTGAAAAGACCCTGATGCTGGGAAAGATTGAAGGTGGGAGGATAAGGGGTTGGCAGAGGATGAGATGGTTGGATGGCATCACTGACTCAATGGACATGAGTTTGAGCAAGCGCTAGGATTTGATGATGGACAGGGAAGCCTGGCATGCTGGAGTCCATGGGTTGCAAAGAGATGGAGACCACTGAGTGACTGAACTGAACTGAACTGAGGCATTGTTTAAGATACATATTTAATCCACATAAAATCTTATGCTGCAAGTACTATGATCGTTCCCATTTTACAAGTAAAGGGGTAAGAGGTAAAGTGGAAGTTATTAAATAAGAATTACTATTTGAATATGATTCTCATTGTGAATCCAAGTCTCTTTCAGTACACCTCTTTTTTCATCCTGCTCTTTATCCTGCTGCCAGTGTTTGCTCTCCCCTAAACATCTATATTTTGTATGTCTGTCAAATCAAACTATTTGTTGTTCCACTTATATTCTATCTCATTTCCCCTCTTTTATGTTTTTGCTCTTTCTATTCTCTTTGTCTAGAATACCCTCTCCCCACCATTCTCCATCTTCCAGAACTCCAACAACCTCTGTACTCCAAGCCTTTTCTGATTCCCATGGTTGGAAGGAATCTGTCTTCTATATCCTCTCCATTTTTGTGCTTACAGTGTCTCTGCTTCAACATAGAATTAATCATGTATCATTTTGAGAGTCACTCTCAGATTCAGACTTGCACTCACACCTTTGTTCCTTCACAGCAGTCAGCACAGAGACTAAATAAGTGAGTGGGTGGAAGATATTCTACACACAGTGGACCATTCCTGCTGCAGAAGTCAGTCAAAGAATTGTATCAGGAACTTGCCTGGATCCAGAGCTGGAAACCTACAAATAGCATTACATGAGATCCTGGAGACAACCTCTTTCATCTCAGGCTGTGACTCACATGTGGAAATTCAGTACAAGGAATCAACAAAGGACTGGAGGGACCTTGTGTCTATATGACCTTCTGTTCCAAAACTGACCTCCTCACTTCTTGGAGGCAAAACCCCTGCCTATGTTCCTCTATCTGATGATTATTCTTTTCAAGTTCCAATGAACCTCTCACCTCCCACCAATTTGTTATAGCTGAAGCAAGTGCCAAACACATTTTCCCTCCATGCCTCTTTATTGCTTAGAAAAATTGTCCTTTATTTGGAGCTCTTTGAGCATCTGTAAAGGAGTAATTGGTTCAAGCAACTCCAGGAGGTGATGTGTGGCCTGGTGGGTGTACCTCAGGGGAGAGGCTGACCTGGTGACCAGAAGGCATTTGGTTCCTGGGAGGCATGAAGAATGACTACTGCTCACCACTTGTGTGATGATTACACACTCTGGCCTTGGACTTGCTTTGTCTTCCAATATGAGAAAGCCCTTTTCCCCACCACCTACTTTTCCTGTGGCCAAGGCCTCTTCTCATCATAATCTGCTTTCCCACATGGCTCCAACACCACATCCGGATAGCTCCATGTACATTCCAGCTAAATGTGCTCAGACATCTCCCAAAGGGGGCAATTCTCCCATTAGGAGAAATCAAAGGCAGGAACACTAGAGTCGTCCTGGGGTAATTCTGGTTTCTCTGGAACCCTGGAGTCTAGATTATGAAGTCTGTTGGATGAGATGCACTCTGCTTGACAGAGGGAAGGAAGGTATCTTTTGTGCAGTTTAAGATTCTCTCAGGAGTGAGTTCAGTTCAGTTCAGTCGCTCAGTCATGTCTGACTCTTTGCGACCCCATGAATTGCAGCACGCCAGGCCTCCCTGCCCATCACCATCTCCCGGAGTTCACTCAGACTCACGTCCATCGAGTCAGTGATGCCATCTAGCCATCTCATCCTTTGTCGTTCCCTTCTCCTCCTGCCCCCAATCCCTCCCAGCATCAGAGTCTTTTCCAATGAGTCAATTCTTCGCATGAGGTGGCCAAAGTCCTGGAGTTTCAGCTTCAGCATCATTCCTTCCAAAGAAATCCCAGGGCTGATCTCCTTTAGGATGGACTGGTTGGATCTCCTTGCAGTCCAAGGGACTCTCAAGGGTCTTCTCCAACATCACAGTTCATAAGCATCAATTCTTCGGCACTCAGCCTTCTTCACAGTCCAACTCTCACATCCATACATGACCACTGGAAAAACCATAGCCTTGACTAGCCAGACCTTTGTTGGCAAAGTAATGTCTCTGCTTTTGAATAAGCTGTCTAGGTTGGTCATAACTTTTCTTCCAAGGAGTAAGCATTTTTTAATTTCATAGCTGCAATCACCATCTGCAGTGATTTTGGAGCCCCCCAAACTAAAGTCTGACACTGTTTCTACTGTTTCCCATCTATTTCCCATGAAGTGATGGGACCAGATACCATGATCTTCATTTTCTGAATGTTGAGCTTTAAGCCAACTTTTTCACTCTCCTCTTTCACTTTCATCAAGAGGCTTTTGAGTTCCTCTTCACTTTCTGCCATAAGGGTGGTGTCATCTGCATATCTGAGGTGATTGATATTTCTCCCGGCAATCTTGATTCCAGCTTGTGCTTCTTCCAGCCCAGCATTTCTCATGATGTACTCTGCATAGAAGTTAAATAAGCAGGGTGACAATATACAGCCTTGACGTACTCCTTTTCCTATTTGGAACCAGTCTGTTGTTCCATGTCCCATTCTAACTGTTGCTTCCTGACCTGCATATAGGTTTCTCAAGAGGCAGGTCAGGTGGTCTGTATTCCCATCTCTTTCAGAATTTTCCACAGTTTATTGTGATCCACACAGTCAAAGGCTTTGGCATAGTCAAGAAAGCAGAAACAGATGTTTTTCTGGAACTCTCTTGCTTTTTCAATGATCCAGCGGATGTTGGCAATTTGAGCAACCAGTTTAAATGGCCCTCTAAACATTTTTAGAGGAAGTCCTCTCCTTTGGATTCAGAAGGGCAGTTACTAGACCAGACTGAGACCTTGGGGCACTATTTTGGTTCCAGCAAGTGTTAGCTGCGCATCCTTAAGCAAATCACTTCCTCATTTGGAATTTATATCTTCTCATCTAAGACACTAGTGAGATGAATTACATGCCCCAAAAGGCCTTTTCCTGCTGTGGCGTCCTATTGAGGGGTGTGTGTGTGTGTGTGTGTGTGTGTGTGTGTGTGTGTGTGTTTGTGTGATCTTGAGTTCAAGGGAGAGATAATGGTTAGATTGAGGAGATATGATTCAAAGTCGACACTTCCCTCTAGAGATAGAACTCACTTTAAGTTTTATAATCGCGTCCCATGTGTAACTTTTCCCTTCATAAATCTGGAATTGGTTTTTACCCCTAAAAGGCCTGAAGCTATTTTTTAATTTCTTCAATTTGAGAATCAACTTATTATTGATGTTGGATGCTGAAAGAAAGATCTCTAATAGCTTCATCACAAAGCCATCCTTCTTTTATTCTGGCCAAGGAAATGGATCTGTCTTGCCAAACGAGATTAAATTTTTAATAGCTCCCAATATAAAATTATATATAAACATTTATATATCTCAGCACACTAAAAGTATCTTAAGCTTAGCATTAATTAGTCCTGAGAAGAAAAGGGTAAACACAAGTGCTATTCATTTATTACCTTAACACCAGTTAGATCAATGAACAATCTCCATGTAAACAGCATTATTCACTAAACAAACAAGGTGATTTTAAAATGAAGGTTTTTTTTTCTTTAAATTTTTAAAGAATGAAATGAAGGAGGAGCTTGAATGTGAATGTAAACATGGAGTAGTTGTTCTCTGATTGATTTGCATGCATGAGTATTCTCTTGGGCTGGCAGCTTGAGAGATGTGACCAAGATGAGGCTGGTTGCTGGTGTGAGCTACTATTGTTCTAAAAATGCCTTTAAGAACTTCTCTGTTTCAAGGTTTAATTGTTTAAATGGCCATAACTTCACTAATATATACTAACACATAGAAGATTATCAGGGAAATTACTTTAATAGTGTGGTTAAGATTCCATATGTTAATTATTTCATCTGATAACCATGTAACAGTTTTATTCACTGGAAACTCACAAATCACACTTATATTTACAAAGGTTGTTTCCATTAAGTTTAAATGAAGAGAGGTTAGTATAATATAAAAAGGAAAAAGGGGCTGAATTCTTTTGACAGATACAATTGGTAACACTCTACTCTTAAAGAATCATCTTATTAGGAGAAGAGTCAGGATAGGAGTAATAAATAAAAATGCAGTTATTACATTTGTGAAAATGCAGATAACCCCAAATATTTACTGGCTTGGCTTTAGAATAAATCATATAGTTTTTTAAAATCAGAATTTATAAACAGTTTGGCTAGCCTAATGTTAAAGTGAGTTTACATTTTCTGAGGGTACAATAATTGGGCTGAAAGTGAGTCTCCTGGGTGATGATGGGAAAATGTTGGTTGAAACACCATTGTTGGGTAAAACACCAACAATTAATTAAACACACACACACACACATAAGCAAACAACTAAATAACACTTTAACTACAGAAAAGTGTAAATTGTCCAAATGTGGGTCATTTGAGTCAATCCCAGATCAGTTCCCATTTGTATAGTCTCTGCTTCAAAATGAATCCAGAAGAAATGAGGACAAATATACACAATTACCACAGATATGTGATAATATAAACAGATTTAGGCAACTCTGGGGTATGTTGTTTGGCAACATGTAGGGAAGATTGTCAAAACACTTCTATGATCACAGGGATACTGAAAGTCAGGGGAGGGGGATTACCGAGACTCTGAGGTCGAATCTTCCTGATTGTAACCCAGGACAAGGATTCTTTTTTTCTCCTGATGTAGAGTTCAGAGATCTGCAAAGAGCTCAGGGCTCATTGGTTCATAGAATAAGGATGAAAAAGTGAGAGTGTTTCTCCATAATAAGCCACAGTGGATGGGGTCCAAACAAATTGCTCAGTGTCACTTATCCATTCTCATCACTTGTATAGCTGAAAATCACTTTCATAAACTATGACCTCAGTGGTCTCTCCCAACAGTCCTATAAGGTAGTCCTGTTTTATTGAACAAAACTGAGATGCAGGGGGAATAAACATCTAGATCATGTGATTTAGAACTTGAACCCAGGTCTTTGAATTTCAAGTAGAGCTCATCTTTGAAAAAGAGGATGTGTTCTAGAAAAATGGTCCAGGCCTTAGCAAAATGGCCACACAGATTACGTTCATTGCCAGTGGCAAACTCCACTCCATTCTCCTTGATACTGAAGTTTCTGACATCATTTACTTTAAAGTGTCAGGAACTGGATATGTTCCTCATTTTAGGATTGCCTGTCTTTACACAAAAGAATGATGAGCTTTCAAGGATCAGAAGAAAAGAGAGTTTTGGTTCTTTTCTTTGAAATGACACCATTATAGATAACTAACGACCTGATTATGAGAAAAATTCTTTTCTGGCAACCAGAATCCAAGAGAATGTTCTAATGAAATCATAAGATCTGAGTGGAATAGCTCATTGTGATGGCATGAACTGTCTCCCCATGAGGCAGTACACCCCACGCTGTAACTCATGCTTTTATCTCCATTGTTCTATATTCTGTTGGCTTTGACTTTCCTGCACCGACTGGATACACAATGAGGTAAGATGAAGTATGAATATAGAAGACCAACTGTGGCCTCTGCCTGACACCTAAATATCTGGATATAACTCGATGACTCCAGTGACTTCTGCCAATTCATTTTGCTATTTAAATATTTTTACACACAGTAGGTAATCAGTAAATGTCAGCTCCTTAATCTTGCTGGTGTCGTGCACAGTACGTTGAGCAGGTATCAGTAAATGTTAGCTGCTGTGGTTTGTGTCAAGCCGCACTGCATTTTATGACTGCAGAAGCATCCAGCTCCTTGACAGCAGCGACGTGTGAGAACAGTTGCCCTTTCCCCATGCAGCCTGTGAACTTGGTTATTGATAAACTGTGCTCCAAGTACTGGATTTTGGGTTTTCAATTGTGAAATACCAGTGGGTCACTTCAGCCTGATACAATCCACCTCCTCCGTGGCTGGCAGGCGGCTGGTTTTGAGGTCGAGGTCAGCACTGGACTTACTCCCATGGTGGGAGGGCCGCCAGTCGAGCAGCAGCATCTTCTTGAAGTACTTCTTGGTGTTGTTCTTCACTGTCACGAAGCACACGGTGTTGATCATGCTGTTGCTCATGGCGATGCACTCCACAACATAAAAGGCTGTGAGGTAATGCTTTTCCTTCACGAACACAGTGGGGAAGAAGTCGCGCACGATTGCGAAGCCATAGAAGGGCGCCCAGCACAGAACATAGGCCGTGAGGATACACATGAGTACCAGTACCGTCTTCCGGCGGCAGCGCAGCCTCTTCCGGATCTGCTCAGTCTGGAAACCCGGGACCGCTTTGAACCAGAGCTCCTGGGAGATCCTGGCATAGCACAGGGTCATGGTGACCACGGGGCCCAGGAACTCGATGCCAAAGACAAAGAGGAAGTAGGATTTATAGTAGAGCTGCTGGTCCACTGGCCAGACCTGGCCGCAGAAGATCTTTTTCTGGTTTTTGACAATGAAGAGGACGGTTTCCTTTGTGAAGTAGGCTGATGGGATGGAGATGAGAATGGATACCATCCAGACCAAAGCGATCAGGAAGGAGGCTGTTTGATAATTCATTCGTGGTTTCAAGGGGTGGACGATAGCAAGATATCTGGTGGGGGAGGGAAGCATCAGTAGCAATGATGTATGCTGATATATGCTTGTAATCATTATTAGTTTTTAACTAACCCAAACACCCACAGTAGTAGACAAAATGGCACAATGACTCCCCACGTACCTATTTTCCAGCGTCAACATACTTCATTTTATTTTAGCAACATCATTTGGCATTTGGAGGACAGGAGAGGTTTAGGGGGAACAGCACAGGATTTGGGTCAAACAGATAGAATAAATCCTGGCTTTTTACCTGATTGGCTTTGGGGGTCTAGAGTGAATCAGTCTCTCTGAGATTCCATTCCTTCCTTTCCTCAAATGCAACATGGGATAAAATGACACCTACCTTGCCGGGCTTCTGTGAATATTAAATATTACAGTGTTTGTGAAGTGCTTGGCATGTACTGGTTATTCAATAAATACATGAGGTCTATCATGATTATAAATCCTATTGATACCAACTGACTTTTCAGCTTGCCATTCTGACTAAGAATATAATTCTTTCAAAACTTTCCAATTCACAGATCTCCTGGTGTAGAAGCAAAAGAAAGTCTGCGGACTAGGACTTTCTCTCTGCTACCCTCAGGTTTTCTGCATTACAGAGCTGGAGGGTAGGGGTGGTTTAGGGTGGAATCTGAGCAATCTAGTGAGATGTAAATGACTTGCCCAAGTTCACTTGGTGCAGGGAACGGAATGTAGGCTCCTGATACAAACCTTTTACACCCACCTCCGTGGGCTGTCTCAAGCTCAGATGAAAAGGTATGTAAAGTTGCCTTGACAGCATCAAGCAGCATATAGCATAAAGCTTTTATCCTCTTTCCAATCGGCAACACTGCCTGGGAAAGCGGTTGGAGCCCTTAGTGGGAAATGAGCTCATTTGTGTAGGTTGAACATTTCCTTTCTAGAGAAACCTAATAACACCTATTTAGGTAATTTAGTGCCCTGGAATCATTGTTGTGCATTTTATGGGTCAAAAGGAAGAGGTGGTGGAGGAAGGTGGAGGAAGAAAAGAGGCATGAAGGGTTGGGAAGAAGCAATTCAGTCTTGGAGATAAATATATACCTCATACCTGGTGCTTGAGTCAGGTTTTGACTAACAGCAAGAAGACACCCATAGATTTCTATCTAGCCTTCCCTGATGGCTCAGATGGTAAAGTGTCTGCCTACAGTGCGGGAGACCTGGGTTCGATCCCTGGATAGGGAAGAGCCTCTGGAGAAGGAAATGGCAACCCACTCCAGTATTCTTGCCTGGAAAATCCCATGGATGGAGGAGCGTGGTAGGCTACAGTCCAGGGGTCACAGAGAGCTGGACATGAGCGACTTCACTTTGACTTTCACTTTACACTTTTTCGTAACTAGACCCTTTGGTCACCTTTCCAAGTTTCTGACTTGACCAAGGCAGCCTTCTGGAGTGCTATTTCTGTCTGTCCCTGGCAATAATCTGTCATGAGGTTGTTTTACTTGCTTTTGCCTTCCCCTTCCCCACTGGCAGCTCTGACCCATAGACTTCAATTAGGAGATCTCCTGGCAGCCTTGTTCACTCCAGGTTGCAGCTTTCTGAAGACCTGAGATAAAACAGGATCTCATCTCAACCACTGGCTGCACCCTAGCTATATAAAGTAATGAGCAGTGCTTGCTAGAGTTCTTTACCCATCCATGGGTCCCAGTTTTTCCAAGTTAACCTGCACGAATTGCCTGGATAGCACAAGGCTCACAGGGCTGGAGATCGGGACAAGTGGGTTAGCGCATCCTTCATTGGGGCAGGGACATCTCAAAATCACTGTCTCTCTGTGATGCTGAGTGTATCAGTTTCCTGTTGCTGCTATAACAAATTACTACAAACTCAGTGGCTTAAACAAATTTATTATCTTATAGTTTTAAAGTCTGAAGTCTGACATGTATCTTACTGGGCTAACATCAAGGTGTTGGTAGGCCTGTGTTCCTTTCTGGAGGCTCTTAGGGAAAAATCTCATTTGTTTTTCCATTAAGGCTGCCTGCATTACTTGGCTTATGGCCCCCTTATATGTTCAAAGCCATCAATGATCCGTCAAGTCCTGCCCACAACACATTACCCTGATACTGACTTTTCTGCCTCCCTCTTGCACATTTAAGGACTGTTATGATTACACTGAGCCCACCCAGATAATCCAGTATAATGACCTTATTTTATGATCAGCTAATTAGCAACCTTAATTCCTCTTAGGTATAACATGTTCTGGGGATTAAGATGTGGATATCTTGGGAGTCATTATTATGCTTCCCATAGTGAGTCCAAAGTCCTTACATAATGCAGAACTAGTTCAGGACTTAATAACTCTCCCAATCTGATTCCAGCATGAGAAGTTTCTCAGTAACCAATGCTAGAGAGAATTTCTACAGCCCTGCTTACTCTGCTGTCAACTCTTAAATTCTAATTCCTTTTCACTCAGTAACTTCTTCCTTATCCTTATAGAGCTTTATTTTATGATTTATTGTTATCAAATAAATCATAAAATAAAGCACACTCCCTAGGCATTATTCAGAAGCCCTGGATTTTAGCTCTGTACCTAAATCCTCAGATAAATCACTTACAGCCCTGGGACTTAGTTTCTTCATCTGTGAAAGAGAGATAAAAATAACTTTACAGACAACCTTTTTGAAAGGTTCCATTTGAGAAGGTAAATGTATATAAAGCATGCTAGAAGCTATAATACTTTGTTTAAACTCATCTTTTCCTATGACTCTTTCATTGGCAAGAGGGACATCTGTAAATTCTTTGTTGCCATCTATCTGCTTGCCTGTTTCTTGAGGTCAACACTCTCCTTCTGGGGTCTCTGTGACTTCAAATAGCATCTCTTCTAGGCCCTCTGAACATGAACATTGCTCTTCTCCTGCTGCCGGTGTCAGGGTTTGTTCTGAGTATGATGTAGTCCCCATGCCTACAGATACAAGCCAATTATTTAATATTAATGTCATCTCAACAAAAGTAAGAGTTTTGCCATCATCTATCCTTCTTATCATTTTGCCTTATTTTTCAGTTGGTTTGAAACTGAGTAAGAAAGAGGGATGCTATTTATTAGAGTCATGAATTTTAAGAGCTGAAATTCCATATGTGCTTTGATATCTACAAAAAGTTTAGCTGTGAGTTCCTCTGTTTTCACCAGATGTATCCCTCCTCCTGGTGGGGAAGTCTCCTGTCCTGCTAGTTTCTCTGTCAGTGGGAATAACTGTGCCCCCAACCCACAACTAATGGGTTTTACTTCCCTGCCAGTTGGCAAAATCATTCAAACAAGCCAATCACATCCTCCCATGGGAGCTAAGGTCACCTCAGTCTCTTGCCACTGTAAAGCCTGCTGTCCACAGCCCCTGCTGGTTCATTCTGTTCCTGAGTGCAACTCCCACACAGCACACATGGTCCTGCCTGGTGTGCAGTGTTCTCCTCCCTTGGGCTGGGAGTATAGGAGACCAACCAACTGCTGTCAGCCTCTCTGTTCTAGCTTCAAGTGTTGTGTGTTCAGTCATCTACTGCTATTGAAGCTATAGAGTCCTGCCTTGATCCACGGAGTATAGCAGGTAGTCAGAATAGCACACTCAGATTACCGCAACTTCCTCAGGAAGTGTTCCCAGACTGCATCACCGGCATAACCATTGTGTCTTCCTCTGAGTTACTCTTAACTTATCAAGATATTATTCAAGTTTTTGTGTGCAAGTAAAGCTCCCAGAGGTCAAAGACTGTGTCTTCTACTCCTTTATGTTTCCACACACGTAGGCTGGGCATACAGTAGGATTCAGCAACCTGTAGATCTACCAGGTTGAAGCAGATGCTGTTGATACCTCCCTATATCCCTTTGCTTTTATCACTTCAGTGCATACCTGTCCATTCCCACCAGCTAACACCTGCATTACTTTGTTGGAAGGTCTTCTCTGGCTTCCAGAGTACTCTTGGTAACCTGCACAGAATTTCCAGAGGCCCTCACAAATGACTGATGAGATTTGGTATATAAATAGCTCAGCTCCCTCACCCACCTCCCACTCCTGGGATAACTCTGAGGTGTGATCTACACCAGCTCCAAGAGTTCTGTGGCAAGAATAAAAATCAGTTTCCCACAGTGGAAATTTGTTCAGTGACACAGCTTTTATTGACTGCCTTCCCTTGCTGCATTTCCCATCTCCCTGAAGGTGCTTCCTGGGTGCTACCTGCACATGAATCCTTGTCTCAGGGTCTATTTTGGGAGTAAACCAAACTAAGGCACAGGTTTGAGGCTCTTTGCTAAGCACAAAGGAAACATAAAGATAGAAGACGTGGTTATTGTGCTTAAAATACAGTGTCTTTTGGAAAAGACTATCTGTGTCCCCATACATGAGACTGAAAGAGAGATTGGCATCAGACTACAAAGACTACGAGGTGCTAGACTCAGGACTTGGCATGTGTTCTACAGGCATTGAAACTTTTGGAGGTTTTGTAAGGAATGAAATATATTAGAAAGACCCTTCAGTGGTGATATTCTGATGCTTATGACTGAGTATGGATTTCAGGGGGCAGTCAGGATCTCCTGTAGGGGTGAAGAGACAAGTTAGAGGAGCGTAGTGATGGTCCAGCCATGACTTGCCAAGAGATGAGGCTGGAGGGACTATTGCCAGGACCTGGTGTAGGGCTGCATCTGGCAAAGGGGGTGTGTGGGTGGGGATAGAATGGGGAGAAAAGCAAAGGATGATGGCAGTATTACCTGCTTGTGTGACTGGGAGATGGTGGAATTGCTGACAGAGCTGGAAGCTGACTGAGGCAGAGCTAGTTTGGGGTGGAAAAGGAACCACTCCTGTATTGTAACAGGATGTTTACTTCCTGAGAATCTCCAATATTAAAAAAAAAGAGAGAGAAACCTCACAACTACATTATAAAGACGAAGATTTCAGTGGAACAAAGGGGATGAGGACAGTGGTAACTCCCATTTGAGCAGACAACAGAGTCACTCAGGGAATTGGGTAAAATGCAGATACTTAGGCTCTAGCCAGGGGATTCCCATTCAGTAGGGCCCCAAGAATCAGACTTTGTATCATTGTATCAAACATATTTCCCCTGGGGTATTTTGTGTAGTTGGTTGATAGGTAAGTTTCATAAACACAGTGGGTTCAGGGCTTGAGAGCCTCACAGTTGTGATAACAAAATTGTTTTTTCCTACAGGAATTGAATTATAAAAAGGAAGATGCCTCTTATATCTGCATGTGTATTATATTATCATAAATGAAAAAAATCAATGGGTTGATTAAAAAGGACAATGGACCTAAATAGCACTGAGAACTGGAAAAAACAAGTTGAAAGGTGATAAAAAGGAAAAAGATGATTAAAAATACATCATTAAAATGAGTTTCAGCATAACTCACAATGATGAACCAAGATGTGACACAAACTGGCTTCTTAAAAAGAGCCACTGGTGGTTCAATGTTCGCCTACTACTGTTTACATAAATAAAACGTGTCAAATTTGTCTGAAGCTGTAATTAGAAATTTACAGCAGATCAAGGACTTCCAGAACATATCATGCAAATATATGCAAATAAGCAGAGGGTTGTATGCAAAAAAGAAAGGCAAGAATGTCCTTCTCTCTTTTTTACAAGCAAACCATGCAATAATCCCATTGTAAAATCAGCTTTGCATCAAAGTTACCAGAAACCAGAGTACATATTGTATTATTCCATTTTTGTGAAGCTAAAAAACAGGTAAAATGAAACTATGATACTGAAAATCAGATTGATGGTTCCCTGGGGTGGGAGGATTGACTGGTCAGGGGCACAAGGAAGCTTTCTAGGGGATGAAAATGTTCTATATCTTGATTTGGGTTGTGGTTACAAGAAAAACTGCACATGCTGCCTTGACTAGAAGCTGCCTTGTCTATAATGTAGCTAAGTAGTAACTTGCTTAAACCTGCTGCTTTTGCTTGTGTGTTGGAGAGGCTCATGGTTATATGACATACCTGTATCTGAAGCAGATGTGGTATATGGCTGCATGGCCGAGAGCTAGGGGTTTAGGAGACTCACTCTTGCCTACACTTGGAAGAATATGAGCCACAACTGAAGAAGCCAACCCTCCTTTTGCCTCCATAGATCGGCAAACATTTGAATCTGGAGTAAAGCCAGCTGTTAGACCTGGGGCACCATGTTTCCCGTGCCTGACATCCTCACCTGTCAATAGCAATGGCCAGCAGGGCATTGGTGGAGACGTAGAGTGAGACGGTGCGCAGGTAGTTGATAGAGGCACAGAGCACATGGCCATGCTCCCAGGAGAGCTGGTGCACCACATAGTAGTCCATCTCAAAGGGGCAGCAGACGATGGCTACCAGGAAGTCGGAGATGGCCAGGTTAGCAATGAGCAGGTTGGTGAGGCTGCGCAGCTTTTTATAGCGGGTGAGGGCAGTGATAAAGACAAAGTTGCCAATACCACAAGTCAGCATGATACCCACAAGTGCCACCCCGATAATGATCTTGGCTGCAAAGAAGGTCTGAGTCTTGGTCATATCCTCATCCTCATCCAGAGGGAGGTCATAATCACCATAACTGAAGTTGAAGGGGAGGGAGGAGGCATGTTCTTGGGATATACTGAAGTTGGTTGGAAAACTAGCATTTCCATTCTGGGCTGCCATGGTGAAGCTTGCCAGTGAGCGGTGAGTGGGAGACTCCAGGGTCTGCAGACTCTGGGCTAGGGTCCAGATCTTCTCCTCTCATGAGGTCAGAGACCCTAGCACCCTGCCCACATCCTTGGGGAGTCAACATGCCATCCTCGATCCTGGAAGGAGACACAGCCAGTTGATAAGATAAAGGTGAACACCTGGTAGCATCTTCTCAGAGTCCCCCCGGGTGTAGGCAAACCAGATCCAGTGTCTACCCTCAGGCAGAACTGCCCCTGGTACAGTGAGGAGGACATATGATATCTGGAAATTGGGAAACCCCTACTGACTGGCTGTCAGGAGGGATTTGGGCATGGGTTGGTTTGGACTCCCCAGAGACACCCAAGAAGAGTGTATATCTTTGCTCTTTGCCCAGTGGCCAAGACCAGTTTGACTGCCCAGTCACCCTCCCCTGTCCCCCAGGAAGCCCCCATGGGGGTCTTTCAGAAGTTTTCCCCAGCTGCTCAGGCAGCTGACTCAGGACTCTATGGGAGTCACAATGTTGTGCCAGCTGTGGCCAGGGACAATGAAGCCAGAGGATGTGGATACAGGGGGGTCTTTTCTCCAAAGCAGGGACTGCTTCCTGTCTAGGTCAGTTCACAGACTTGAAAATCACCAGTTTTACATGAACAGGCTGAGTCATCTTGGGCCAGTGATTTATGCTCTCTGAATTCCAGTTTTCCTATAAACCAAAATCCTGATGCCTAGCCCAGGGCCTGGCACAGAGGAGGGGCTGTTGAAGGAATGAATGAAGATCCCAACCAAGATTCTGCAGGTGGAGAAGCCTGTGGGGGGGAGGGAATTCTCCTGCTGCTTCCTGAGGCCATTTTAGAAAAAACTCCTGTCTGCTTCCCTTCCCTGCCTCCACTCTTGATCTGCCCCCTCACCAGGCCCCCAGTTCCCCTTCCAGCCTTAACTGGGAGGCACCACATCTCCTTAACGAGTCTGTGTCCTCTGAAAGTGGTGGCCGCTCTAAGATATTGCTTAACTGAAAGCAGCCGCCCAAGGGGTGGGGGGGGGGGGGGGGGGGGGTAAGGGGAGTGTTAGTGAGGATCCAGGAGGGCCTGAGGGCTGACGTATCCCTTATGGCCTAAGTGCTCTACATTCTTGGTGCCTCTAGATGCCCACGGGGGAGGAACTAGTCTATGAAGTACTGAGCCCTCAGAAGATAGGGTACCGTTGGGTTCGCGGTGTCCGAGGCACTGGGAAAAGAATCCAGATCCAGCACCCGCGGAATACCACCCCTCACCTACCCCTCACCTACCCCCCACCCCGCGCTCATCCACCTTCCCCCACCTCGTAGCACACTGGGAAGGACTCCCAAGAGTCGGAGCCACGGGATGCTGGACGCAAGAAGCAGAACAAACGGGACAGTAGGTTTGGTTTGGTCCAGCCCTGTGAGAAGACGGGGATAAAGAAGGACAGAAACTGCTCTCCCATCCCCACCCCCCGCCCCCAGCACGGACAGCAGTCGCAGGATGGCCAGTACACTCCAACCTGCGGCGCGGCAGCCTGCTGCGTACCCGGGGAGGTTCAAGACCGCAGCTAGAGATAACTTCGTTTTGGATCGCCTGTCTGTCTCACCCAGTCCCCCGCAGACATTACTAAGCCAGAGATCGAGAAGCTGGCCTCGCGCTCCCTCGGATTCTACTTTCGGCTGCTCTTTGGTTCCGGTCCCGGGACCCGCGAGGAGACGGAGGGCTCCCAGGGTGGAGCAGGTCCAATCCCCATTACCTCGGGATGCTTTCCCTGCCCTAGACCAACCCGCTCCGGGAGCCTGGTCCTTCCTTTGCAGTCGCCGGAGGCGCTACCCTGGCAGCGGCGGGAATCAAGTCAGAAATTCAGGCTCGAGAAGCAAAGCATGTGAGGCCTCCAGGCGGGAAGAAAACTGGGAGTGGAGAGAGGAGCTGCAGAGCGGGGATTTTCCCAGAGACACTTCCCCTTTCCCGCTCACCTTCCCGAAGCGGCTCCCCTGCCCACGCCTTCCTCGAGTTTGGTGCTCGCCCCGGCCCGGCTACCCAGTGGCGCCCCCCGTCCGCGGCCGCACTGCCTAGTCCCAGCCTACGGCCCCCTGCCTGGTCATCTCCCGGCACCCACGCTACTGCGAGCCAGCCAGGGCGCATTCGGAAGGCGGCGGCAGGCAAAGCTGCCCGAAACTCCCTGAGGAAGAAGCGGGCGTCTGAGCCCTCAGCCCGAGCGACGCCCCGCACCCCGGCACCGGAGCCCGGGACTGCGCCCAGCTCTGCACTTCCCGGCTTCCGCGCTCTGCCCACCAGCGGTCTCGGGAACCCGGACTTGCGCTTCGAAGGAGGTGTCCCTATTCCTTCTCACCCAGCGCCTTCCCAGGCGCGTCGTGGTCCCCGGGTTCCAGCTAGAGTTCGCGTTCCGCCCGCGCAGCTCTTCCCGGCTTCTGCGGCCCGGCTGGGTGCGCCAGCCCGGCTCTGGGCTCCGCCCCAGGGTCCCCGCCTGTCTCAGCGCGGAGGCGGAGGGTGGCCTCTCGCCTCGCGCACCTGGTGCTCAGGATTCCGGACGCACGAAGTTCTACCCGCCTTGGCGGGGCCGGTCCCTCGAGAGGGTTTCTGAGCACTCGTACCCCAGTGTGAATGGGACCTCAGTAGCCGTTTAGATATGACGCAATTCTGAGGAACCCGCGAGGCCCTCTGTACCCCTGTGCGGCGCCCCACAGGGATCCTGTCTTCCTGGAGCCCAGTGACAGCGTTCGCTCCTGCTGCATACACTTAGATTACTTCTGGAGGAGCCTAGGGTGCATTCTGTCGTTCGTTCTGGAAGCTGTGTGCTGGGGACACTCTGTCGAGTGCAGAATGGGGCTTTGGGGTTGTGGGGGAGGAGATTCCTCTGGAGGAAGCTGGAGACTCTGGGAGGCTTGCCCTGCTCAAAGCACCGACCTGAAGAACTCACTAAAAACTGCGATGCCCACAACTGCCAGACACCTTGGTCATTCAAAACCATCCCAGTTGGGGTCCTCCTGTCTTTAAGGAGTCTCTTGAGTTCCTCACTTTGTTTACAACAGGTTCTGATTTTAGGCAACTCCTATGGTTTCTCTGGTCTTTGGTTTCCTTACACATTGAACGAGGGGATTAAACTCTCAGGACCTGCAACTGATGGCTGGTAGCTGCAAAGCAGAGGTAAGCTCTGGCTTTACGGAATTGGAACTGGAAGCTGTGGCAGGAGACTGAAGGACTGAAGGTATTTCCTGCTGTTAAATCCTAGCCAATGATTATCGACAGTTTGGAATATGGACAGATCAGGTCTTCCCATCTTTTCACGGAGTCTAGGATTTCAGAGCTGTATAAATAGTCTCTTGGGTTAGTTAAAACAAAACAAAAGCCCTGTGTTGTCCAAAGAGGACATATTTCATAATGGATATAGTCCAATGGGATGCCAATTTCAAATTCCTGAATGGATGATTAAGAAAACTTTTGGGTTGTGACATTATGTGATTCTGCCTCTCACCTTATGTAGAACTAACTCCACCCTCCTTCTTTTCTTTAATATTTTTTACTTTATTTTTTCAGATTTATTAGATAGAGCTGATATATAACATTGTGTAAGTTTAAGGTATACAATGCGATGGTTTGATACATGTATATCTTGTGAAATGATTACCAAAATAAAGTTAATTAACACATCCATCACCTCACATAATTTTTGTTTTGATGGTGAGACAGTTTAAAGTGGTCAACTTTCAACTTATCACCTTTTGAGTATATAATACACTATTGTTAACTATAATCACCATGCTGTAATTAGATATTCAGAACTTATATTGATATTATAACTGCAAGTTCATACTCTTCAACCAACATCTCCCCATTACCTCTCCAGCCCCTGGCAACCACCATTCTACAGTATTCCATCATAGGTATATCTCATCTGTTCATACATTTATGGACACTTAGGTTGTTTCCATGTCTGGGCTATTGTGAATAACACTGCAAAGAACATGGGGGTGCAGCTATCTCTTCAAGGTAGTGGTTTTATATTCTTCTGATAGATACCCAAAAGGGGGATTGCTGGATCATATGGTAGTTCTATTTTTAATTTTTTGAGGAACTTTCACAACTTTTTCATAGTGGCTGCACCAATTTACATTCCAACCAACACTGCACAGGGTTCTCTTTTCTCTATAACCTTGCCAAAACTTGCTATCTTTTGTCTTTTTGATAATAGCCATTCTAACAGGGATGAGGTAATATCTTATTGTGGTTTTGATTTTCATTTCCCTGATGATTAGTGATATTGAAGCATCTTTTCATGTACTTGTTGTCCATTTGTATGTCTTCTTTAAAAAAAAAAGCCTAATCAGACCTCTGACCATTTAAAAATCAGATTATTATTACTGCTATTGAGTTGTATGAATTACTTATACATTTTGGATATTAACCCCTTATTTAGAAGATTGTTTACAAATATTTTCTCCTATCCCATTATGATGCCTCTTCATTCTGTTGATTGTTTCTGTTGATATGAAGAAGCTTTTTAGTTTGATATAATCCCACTTGTTTATTTTTGTTTTTCTTGAGCATGCTTTTAGGGTTATATTTTAAAAATGGTCACCAAGACCAATGTCATGGAGCATTTTCCCTGTTTTCCTCTAGGAGTTTTACAAATTCAAGCCTTACATTCAAGTCTTTAATATATTTCAAGTTAATTTTTGTGAGTGATGTATCTAGGAATCCAATTTCATCCTTTTGTTTGTGCATATCCAGTTTTCCCAACACCATTTATTGAAATGGCTGTCTTTTCCCCAGTGAGTATTATTGGCTACCTTGTCAAATATGAGTTAAGTGTATGTACATGGGTTTAATTATGGGCTCTGCATTCTGTTCCAGTAGACTGTGTGTCTGTTTTTATGCTAGTACTATGCTAGTTGTTTATTATGCTATGCTAAGTCACTTCATTGTGTCTGACTCGTTGCGACCCCTCAGTCTGCAGCCCACCAGGATCCTCTGTCCATGAGATTCTCCAGGCAAGAATACTGGCATGGGTTGCCATTTCCTTCTGCATGTTTATTATAGCTTTGCAGTATAGTTCAAAACCAAGAAATATCATGCCTCTAGCTTTTTACTTCCTTTTTCAGGATTTATTTGGCTATTCCAGGTCTTTTGTGATTCCATATGAATTTGAGGATTTAAAAAAATTCTTCTTTAAATTTGTAGTAGAATTCACCAGTGAAAGCATTCTGTCCTGAGCTTTTCTTTGGTGGAAGGCTTTTGATTATGATTTCAATCTCCTTAATCACTATTGATCTGCTCAGTTTGTCTACTTCTTTATGAATCAATCTTGGTAGACTATATGTATATTTCTAGAAATTTATCAGTTTCTTCTATTAATGGGTTATCCAATTCATTGTTATAGTTACCTTAGGGTTCTTTGTATTTCCATAGTACCAGTTGTAATGTCTCTTCTGTCATTTACACTTTTATGAGTCCTTTCTTTTTTTCCTTGCTTCAGTTCAGTTCAGTTCAGTCGCTTAGTCGTGTCTGACTCTTTGTGACCCCATGAATTGCAGCTCGCCAGGCCTCCCTGTCCATCACCAACTCCCGGAGTTCACTCAGACTCAAGTCCATCGAGTTGGTGATGCCATCCAACCATCTCATCCTCTGTCGTCCCCTTCTCCTCCTGCCCCCAATCCCTCCCAGCATCAGAGTCTTTTCCAATGAGTCAACTCTTTGTATGAGGTGGCCAAAGTACTGGAGTTTCAGCTTCAGCATCATTCCCTCCAAAGAAATCCCAGGGCTGATCTGCTTCAGAATGGACTGGTTGGATCTCCTTGCAGTCCAAGGGACTCTCAAGAGTCTTCTCCAACACCACAGTTCATAAGCATCAATTCTTTGGTGCTCAGCTTTCTTCATAGTCCAACTCTCACATCCATACATGACTACTGGAAAAACCATAGCCTTGACTAGCCAGACCTTTGTTGGCAAAGTAATGTCTCTGCTTTTCAATATGCTGTCTAGGTTGGTCATAACTTTCCTTCCAAGCAGTAAGCATCTTTTAATTTCATGTCTGCAATCACCATCTGCAGTGATTTTGGAGCCCCCCAAAATAAAGTCTGACACTGTTTCCACTGTTTCCCCATCTGTTTCCCATGAAGTGATGGGACCAGATGCCATGATCTTCATTTTCTGAATGTTGAGCTTTAAGACAACTTATTCCCTCTCCTCTTTCACTTTCATCAAGAGGCTTTTGAGTTCCTCTTCACTTTCTGCCATAAGGGTGGTGTCATTTGCATATCTGAGGTGATTGATATTTCTCCTGGCAATCTTGATTCCAGCTTGTACTTCTTCCAGCCCAGCGTTTCTCATGATGTACTTTGCATAGAAGTTAAATAAGCAGGGTGACAATATACAGCCTTGACGTACTCCTTTTCCTATTTGGAACCAGTCTGTTGTTCCATGTCCAGTTCTAACTGTTGCTTCCTGACCTGCATATAGGTTTCTCAAGAGGCAGGTCAGGTGATCTGTATTCCCATCTCTTTCAGAATTTTCCACAGTTTGATTGTGATCCACACAGTCAAAGGCTTTGGCATAGTCAATAAAGCAGAAACAGATGTTTTTCTGGAACTCTCTTGCTTTTTCCATGATCCAGTGGATGTTGGCAATTTGATCTCTGGTTCCTCTGCCTTTTCTAAAACTAGCTTGAACATCTGGAAGTTTGCGATTCACATATTCCTGCAGCCTGGCTTGGTGAATTTTGAGCATTACTTTACTAGCGTGTGAGATGAGTGCAATTGTGTGGTAGTTTGAGGATTCTTTGGCATTGGAATGAAAACTGACCTTTTCCAGTTCTGTGGCCACTGCTGAGTTTCCCAAATTTGCTGGCATATTGAGTGCAGCACTTAGTTTTCTCAGTTTTTTTGTCTTTTCAAAAAGCCAGCTCTTAGTTTTATTGATTTTATTTGTCTTTCTAATCTTTATTTTATTTATTTCTCATATAATCTTTATTATTTTCTTCTTTCTGCTAATGTTGAGCTTCTAACTTTTTTTTCTAATTCATTGAGGTATAAATTCAAGTTGCTTATCTGAGATCTTTATTTTTCTTAATGTACAAATTTATTGTTATAATCTTCCATCTTAAGACTGCTTTTGATACATCCCATAAGATTTGATAGTTGTGACTTCATTTTTGCTTGTCTCAAAGAATGTTATGATTTTTCTTTTGATTTCTTCTTCAACTCTTTGGTTATTTAGAAGCGTGTTGTTTAATTTCCACATAATTGTAAATTTTGCAGTTTTTTCCTGTTGCTGATTTCTGGTTTCATACCATTGAAGTTGGAATAGACACTAAATGTGACTTCAGTCTCCTTAAATCACTGAAGCTTTCTTTGTGATCCAATATACAATGTCCTGGAGAATATTTTGTGTGTGCTTGAGAAAAATGTGTATTTTGTTGCTGCTGTATGGAATGTTCTGTATGTGTCTGTTAGGTCCATTTGGCCTATAGTGTTATTCAGGTATGCTTCTTATTAATTTTCTGTCTGGATGATGTGTTCAATGTTAAATGTGGGATATTGATGTCTCCTACTACTGTTGTATTGCTATCTCTCTCTCTCTTCAGTTCTATTAATATTTGATTAAAATACTTAGGTGTTCCAGTGTTGGGTGCATATGTATTTATAATTGTTGTATACTCTTGATGAACTGACCCCTTTACCACTATATAGTAACTGTCTTTTTCTCTGGTGACCAATTTTTACTGAAAGTTCATTTTATCTGATACTCCATTACTATCACTCATTTTCAAGCTATGTGCATCTTTAAAGCTAAAGTGAGAGTCTTATAGGTAGCATACTGTTGGATCTTATCTTTTTTAACCCATTCAACCACGTTGTGTCTTTTGATTAGAGAATTTAGTCCATTTACATTTAAGCAAGAAAGTGTGTTAGTCACTCAGTCATGTCCTACCCTTTGTGACCCTGTGGACTGTAATCTGCCAGGCTTCAAGTAATTATTAATAGGTAATAATAGTAAGGACTATTACTATTTAACAGTAAGTAACAGTAAGTAAGTTATATATATTACTATATAATGGTAAGGACTATTACTAGTAGTAAGGACATACTATTGCCATTTTGTTAATTGTTTTTTAGTTTTTTCAGTTCCTTAGTTGCTTTTCCCTGTCATTCTTTTCTTTATTTGTGACTTTTATTAATTTTTTGGTAGTCATATGCTTTAATTTCTTTCCCTTTGACTTTTGGATAACTACAATAGGTTTTTTTCTTGATGGCTACTGTGAGTTTTACATAAAGCCTCATAGAGTCTTACATAAAGTTTTCTAGATATAACATTTAAAAAAAAGCTGATCATAGCTTACCATAAACTGCATATAAAAATGCTATAATTTTACTTCTCCCTGCATATTTTATGCTACTGATATCATATTTCATACATTTTTATATTGCACATTCACTGACATGCTATTGTAGCTATGGTTACTTTTAATATTATTTAAAATTTTTTCTACTTGAGATAAAAGTGATTTATACACCACCATTACAGTGTTGACTTCCCTGGTGGCTCAGACAGTAAAGAATCTGCCTGCAGTACAGGAGAAGTGGATTAAATCCTTGGGTCAAGAAGATCCCCTGGAGTAGGGAATGGCAACTCACTCCAGTATTCTTGCCTGGAGAATCCCATGGGCAGAGGAGCCTGGCAGGCTACAGTCCATGGGGTCTCAAAGAGTCAGTCATGACTGAGCAACTAACACTTTTGCTTTCACTTTCATTACAGTTTAGAGTATTCTGAACTTGAGTATATTTACTGTTCAGTTCAGTTGCTCAGTCATGTCCGAGTTTTATATGTTTATATGTTTTCATGTCATTAGCATCCTTTTGTTTCAACTTGAAGAAATTTCTTTAGCATTTCTTGTAAGGCAGGTCTAGTGATGATGAACTTGTATACATTAAGCAGTTAAAAAAAAAAAAAGAAACCATGTAATGTCTACTCTCAGATCACAATAGTACTAAACTAGAAATCAATATCAGAAAGATAGTTGGAAAAATATAAAAATATTTGGAAATAAAATAGCACACTTCTAAATAATACATGAGTCAAAGGAAAAATCTTGAGAAAACTTAAAATATTTCAACTAAATGAAAATGCAACTCATAAAAATTTGTAGGATACAATAAAAACAGAGGTTTGAAGAAAACTGAGTAACATAGAATGTATACATTAGAAAAGAGGAAAGATCTAAAATAAATCATTTAACCTCTACTTTAGGAAACTAGAATAAGAACAAATTAATCCAAAGTAAGCAGAAGAAAATAAATAAGAGAAATTAGAACAGAAATGAAAGAAATTAAAAACAAAATTAATAGAGAAAAATCAATGAGATGAAAACTTGTTTTTTGAAAAGATTAATAAAATTGATGGGCTCCTAGTCAGGCTAAGAAAAAAAGAGAGGACACAAATTGCTAACAGCAAAAATGAAAGTGAGGATATTACTGCTAATGTATTAAAAGAATAATTAAGGAATACTTTGAACAACTCTATGCCCCAAAATTAGATAACCTAGATTAAAAATGACTGATTTTTTGAAAGACACAATCTGCCAAAGCTCACATAAGAAGAAATCATCTAAATAGGTATACATATATTAAAGAAATTGAATCAATAATTAATAACCTTCCAAAGCAGAAAACATGCTTAGATGAATTCACTGGTGAATTCTAACAGACATTTAAGGAAAAAAGTTACACCAGTTCCCTGCAATTTCTTTCAGAAGATAAAAGCAGAAACAGTAACTCTTCACTCATTCTATGAGGCCAGTATTATCCTAATCCCAAAATCAGACAATGACATTATAAGGGAACTACAGACCAATATCTCTCATAAACATAGATGTGAAAAATATTCACCAAAATATTATCAAGTTGAATCCAACAAAATAGAAAAAAGAATTATATACTGCAACAATGTGGGATTTATCCCAGGTATAAAAGGCTGGTCTAACATTTGAAAATCAATTAATGTAATCTGTTACATCAATAGGCTAAAGAAGAAAAATCACAAGATCATATTAATAGATAAAGAAAAAGCATTTAACAAAATTCAACACTTATTCAGGTGGAAAAAAAAAAAACCCTCAGTAAACTGCTGCTAAGTCATTTCAGTCATGTCCAACTCTGTGCGACCCCATAGACGGCAGCCCACCAGGCTCCCCCCTTCCTGGGATTCTCCAAGCAAGAACACTGGAGTGGGTTGCCATTTCCTTCCCCAGTGCATGAAAGTGAAAAGTGAAAGTGAAGTCGTTCAGTTGTGTCCGACTCCTAGCGACCCCATAGACTGCAGCCTACCAGGCTCCTCTGTCCATGGGATTTGCCAGGCAAAAGTACTGGAGTGAGTTGCCATTGCCTTCTCTGATGAATAGAGTTGGACTTCCTTAGCCTGATAAAGACTATCTACAGAAAACCTAACCAAAAGCTTTCCCACTAAGACCAGGAACAAGGCAAGGATGTCCTCTTTCATCACTGCTTTCAATTTCATACTGAAAGTCCTAACTAATGCAATAATAAAGGAAAGGAAATAAAAGGAATATGGATTAGAAACAGAGAAATAAAACAATCTGTGTTGCAGATGGCATGATTGTCTATAGAGAAATATCTAAAAGAATCAATAAAATACTTTCTCCAACTAACAAGTAAATATAGAAAGGTTGCAAGATACAAGGTTAATATACAAAAGTCAAATGCTTTCCTACATGCTAACAAGGAACAAGTGGAATTTGAAATAAAAAATGCAATATCTTTTACATTAGCTTCCCCACAAAACAGGATACTAACAAAATAGGACAAGATTTATATGAGAAAAACTGCAAAACTCTAATGATAGAAATCAAAGCACAACTAAATAGAGCTATCCTATATTCACAGATAGGAAGATTAATATTCTCAAGATGTCAGTTTTTCCCAACTTGATCTGTAGATTTAACACAATCCCTGTCAAAATACAGCAAGGTACTTTGTGTCTATAGACAAATGGATTTTAAAGTTTGTATGAGGAGGCAAAAACTCAGAACAGCCAACACAATACTGAAGGAGAAGAACAAGTTGGAGTGCTGACACGACCAGTTTCAAGCTTTAGTATAAAGCTATAGCAATCAATACAGTGTGGTACTGGTGAGAGAACAGACAAATAGATCAATGAGGTGGAATAGAGAGCCCAGAAATAGATCCACATAAATATAGCCAGTTGATATTTGACAAAGGAGAGAAAGCAGAACTATGGAGAAAAATTCCAACAGATGGTGATGAAGCAACTGGACATCCACATTAAAAAAAAATCTAAATAAGGCTTTACAGCTTCACAAAAATTAACTCAAAATGGATCACATACCCTCCTTATAGAAAACAGCCTAGTGGTTACCAGTAGTGGGGAGAGGGAAGAGGAGAGGAGAAGTAAAAGGGTAGAGGATTAAGAGGTGCAAACTATGACATGTAAAATAAGCAGCAAGGATATATTGTATAACATGGGAAATATAGCCAGTATTCTATAATAACTACAAATGAAGTATAACATTTAAAATTGTGAATCACTATATTTTACATCTGTAACTTATATAATATTGTATATCAACTATACTTCAATAAAAATAAGGAAAAATAAAAAACCCAAAATCCAAGAAAAATGGATCACGTACCCAAATGTAAAGTACAAACTTATAAAATTCCTAGAAGACAGCATAAGAGAAAATTCAGATAACCTTGAGTTTGGTGATGACTTTTTAGATACAATACCAAAGGCATGATCTTTGAAAGAAAGAATTAATAAGCCAAATTTCATTAAAATTAAAAACTTTTCTGCAAAAGACACTGTCAATAGAATGAAAAGATAAACTACTAGCTTGGGGAGAAAATATTTGCAAAAGATATATCTGATAAATATTTCCTAAAATATGCAAAGAACTCTTAAAAATAAAAACAAATAGCCCAATTAAAAAGTAGACCAAAGGCGTTAACAGATACCTCACTGAAGAAGGGGCTTCCCTGGTGGCTCAGATGGTAAAGAATCTGCCTGCAATGCAGGAGACCTGGGTTCAGTCCCTGGGTTGGGAAGATCCCCTGGAGAAGGGAATGGCAATCCACCCCAGTACCCCTGATGGAGAATTCCATGGACAGAAGAGCCTGGGGACTATAGTCCATGGGGTCACAAAGAGTCAGACAAGACTGAGAGGCTAACAATTTTACTTTCACCAAAAAAGATTATACAGATGGCAAATAGCAAATGAAAAGATGCTCCACATCAGATGTCATCAGGGAAATGCAAATTAAAACAACTATGAGATATCATTACCCAAAACACTGACAACACCAAATGTTGGTGAGGGTGTAGAGCAATAGGAACTCTCACCCATTTCTAGTGGGAATGCAAGATGGTACAGCTGCTTTGGAAGCCACTTTGTGGTTGCTTCAAAACTAAACATATACTTACCTTAAGATCCAGCAATCATGCTCCTTGGTATCTACTCAAAGGATTATGTCCACATAAAAACCTTCACATGGATATTTAAAGCAGTTTTATTCATAACTACCCAAATTTGGAAGGAATAAAGATGTGCTTCACTAGGTAAATGGATAAATAAACAAGTACATCCAGACTGTGGCACATTATTCAGTGCTAAAAAGAAACGAGCTGTCTAATCAAGCTATGAAAAGACCTAAAAGAATCCTAAATGCTTATTATTGAGTAAAAGAGGCCAATCCTAAAAGTCTACATAAGTGTAACTCCAACTATATGACATTCTGGAAAAGGCAAAACTACGGAGTCAGTAAAAAGATCAGTGGTTGCCAGAGGTTAGCAAGGAGGTGGGGATAAAAAAGTGGAACACAGAGAATTTTTAGGGCAGTGACACTACTCTGTGTGTGTGTGTGTGTGTGTGTGTGCTCAGTCGCATCTGAATCCTTGTGATCCCTGTGGACTCAGCCCAACAGGCTCCTTGGTCCATGGAATTTTCCAGGCAAGAATATTGGAACAGATTGGCATTTCCTACACCAGGGGGTCTTCCTGATCCAGGGATCTAATCTGAGTCTCCTGCATCTCCTGCATCTCCTGCATTGGCAGGTGGATTCTTTATCATTGAGCCACCTGAGATACAGGTTTTTTTACATTTGTCCAAATCCATGGAATGTTCAATATCATGAATGAACACTAATATAAACTATGAGCTTTGGGTGATAATGATGTGTCAATGTAGGTTTATCAGTTGCAACAAATGTATCACTCTGGTGAGAGATGTTGATAATAGGAGAGGGTTTTTCCAGTAGTCATGTATGAATGTGAGAGTTGGACTATGAACAAAGCTGAGCACCGAAGAATTGATGCTTTTGAACTGTGGTGTTGGAGAAGACTCTTGAGAGCCACTTGGACTGCAAGGAGATCCAACCAGTCCATTCTAAAGCAAATCAGTCCTGAATATTCATTGGAAGGACTGATGCTGAAGTTGAAACTCCAATACTTTGGCTACCTGATGAGAAGAACTGACTCTTTTGAAAAGACACTGATGCTGGGAAAGATTGAAGGTGGAAGGAGAAGGGGACGACAGAGGATGAGATGGTTGGTTGGCATCACCAACTCAATGGACATGGGTTTGAGTAAACTCTGGGAGTTGGTGATGGACAGGGAGGCCTGGCATGCTGCAGTCCATGGGGTCGCTGAGGGTCGGACATGACTGAGCGAATTCACTTTCACTTTTCACTTTCATGCATTGGAGAAGGAAATGGCAACCCACTCCAGTATTCTTGCCTGGAGAATCCCAGGGACAGGGGAGCCTGGTGGGCTGCCGTCTATGGGGTCACACAGAGTTGGACATGACTGAAGCGACTTAGCAGCAGCAGCAGCTTGGATAAGGCATCTGGGGTGCATTAGCATTACTTGGAAAAGGCATCCTTCCTTCAGGCAGGCAGATACAGCTCTGAGCCAGGGCTTCACTTGAGCCCAGCCACTCCCTTTCTTTGTGCAGGGTACAACACAGACAACTGCATGGAAGCCCTTATCTACCTCTGGTCCAGTAGTCATCTATGGCTGGGTAGGGGCAAGCAAAATTGTACGGACACCCCCAGGCAGGTGAGGGGGGAGACAGCACTCCTCCCCTCTACCCTCCACTTCCATGACAAAAACAGCTCTAGACTTTTCTACTCTACTTCTTTCAGGCAGATCATGTTACAGTGGGGCTGACGGTACTTTGTGCTGGCATATTCCACAAAGGAACTATAAACCTTTGTTTATGTGTATAAAGAACTTGATTAAACCCAGGCTGATATATGCGTCACTATGTATAGCTAAAGAAAAGAAAAAAAAAAATCACCTGTGCTCACTCTCTACCATCAAATAACTGAGTAAAATACACAATAGCTTCTGAGCCTCACCACCAAGAAACAAATAATTTACTAAAGAAATTAACAGTTCTTCTTTAGGAGGCTTTCATTCTAGAGACTGAAAGCATCTGGGATAGTATGGAAGTGGTGAGGCAGGGTCTAGAGTGCTTCTCCTGGCCCTGCTGAATGGACCAAGATACCAGGCTCAGAGAAAGCAATCAGTTCTTTCCTTTTAAAACTCTGTTTGAACCCACTCCTGTAAACAAACTCAGTTTCATAAAATCTGTTTGTAATTGTCAACCTTTTCCCCATACTAGACAGAAAAACCCATCTGTATGTCAGGAAAGCCGCTGACTTTCTGCATCTGTTTTCCCTCCCCATTCTCCATCCTCTCCCATGTTTGACAAGACCCAGGCTATGTTAGGAGTCCCTTCTTCCCTTTTCACCCTGTAGAGCAGGCTCTCCTGATCAGTCACTCAGGCTTCATTTCTAGGCTTTTCTGATGACATGGAATTTCCCAGTTTCCTTTGAATGCAACAGTCCCTGATCCTTGCTTATCATCCTTTTAGACCCATACAGCTTGGCACATATTTCAAAATGTCATTCTCTTGTGAAATGACAAGTCATTGACCACCTTTTGTAGTTGGAGGTCAGTATATTTATAGTTGACCTTAGAATATTCTTTGAGACTTTGGGACTGTTTGTAGTTTCTCTGTTTCAGATTTTATTGTCTATTTCTGCCACACAGTAACCCTAACTTGATTCAAGGTGTTCAATACCAACTCTGAGTTGGGTGGGGAAATCATGACGGGAGATACTGATGTTGTGTTTACAACTTAATTGGTTGAATTGGCTATGTCTGGGAAAGGGAGTTTGTGCAATCTTTGAATCTCTTCTAGCCCATCATCCGGTGTGTTATCTTTTTGTTCAGAGAATATTGTTATACAACATGTCTTATGTTGTAGGTGTGATGAAATTTAGACAACTAACTGTTCAGTGATGTCTTGGAGGATTAAAAAAATCTAGGAAGAAAATCAGTTTGGCTCATTTTAGAGATCTGCAGCTAAACAAGCTGCAGAGGATTTGTAGGAGCCAGGTTGTAAAATGTAGACAAAATCTCTGAGCAGCAAAAGACCCTTATGGAACGTTCACAATGTAGATGCAATGACTTACCATGCACGTGGTTTAGGAGTCCAGGGGTTGAGTCATAAAACAGCTAGGATATAATGGCTAAGGAACTCAGAATAGCAGGCCAAGAATAGTTTTCAAAAGAAATTTAAAAGTATTTTCTGCCAGGCAAGTAGTTAGAGAATAGGGAATCCTCAGAGTGCAGAGGTCTATTGAGACAATTATTAAGTTATTTAATTCTAAAATTAAGCAATTGAATTATTTTGGTAAGTTTCCAGGGTTCAGGGGGATACACTCTGGAAGAGAAAAAAAAATATAGTATTACTGGATAATTGTGAAGTTTGGTTGTCAGATCTTTTTACATTACCTAAAATATGAAATTGTTATGGACATAAATTAGAGATGAACATATCTTTTGATGCTTTTGTAAAGGGTTACTGTAACATGTATATTAGTGAGTAGATCACATCCTGTATTTTTGCTTCTCAATTACTCAAACTGCAGAATGAATGACTTACATCTGTTGATACATTTATATACAGGCACATTTTGTGGGTCTGGTTCTCAGGTTTAGCTCTGCATTAGAATGGCCCAAGGAGCTATCAAAAAGTACTGATACCTGGGGACTACTCCCAGGGATTCTGACATAATTTGTTTGGAGTGCGGCCTGGATATTGGGATTTTTAAAAGCTTCTCCAGATGATTCTAATGCATAGGAAAGTTTGAGCATTCCTCTATGGGATTGTCATACTACTTTAAACTGCAATAAAGTTATGATTTGAGGTCAAATTGATTTGCCTTCATTGAGGTTTGGTTTTCTATTGAACAGTGTGTTTATGTTAATAACCCAACTAAAGAACATTGGAATGTTTCAATATATTCTGTACATAGCTATCTTGTACTAAAATAAGCATATATGTAGAAAGTCACAAGACATTGGTTTTGAGTTCAGTTGAATTTAGAATTTGCTGAAACCATGTTAAGTTTTTTTGAAACCCTTATAAAGTTTCGGTATAAATCTTATTTTGAAAAAGAACACGTGTACCCGTGTTGGATTCATGAACCCGTGGTGGATTCATGTTGATGTATGGCAAAACCAATACACTATTGTAAAGTAATTAACCTCCAATTAAAATAAATTTATATTAAGAAAAAGATTACAACCTATGAAGAGAGATATTATTTTTTAAAAACCAGGTTACAGTTTATATCTTTTTTTTTCAGGAATCTTTTTGACTTAATTATATATACATATATTTTTTTAATTTAAATTTTATTTTCTTACTTTACAATACTGTATTGGTTTATATCTTGAATCAAAGTTTGTGAATGGAGTAGTTCCTAAGTGTATCAGTTTGTTTTTGCTGCATAATATTAATTAGTAGATGTTTCCCAAACTTAGTAACTTAAGAATTATTCATCATTTCTCATGAGTCTATGGGTCAGCTGGGCTGTTCTGCCAACTGGGCCAGGCTTGGCTGGTCTCAGTGGTGTTTGCTCAAGTGTCTGAGGTCAGCTTGTAAGGTGTACATGGACTAGTTGGTCTTAGATGGCTTCACTCATTTGTCTGCTGGCTCTTTGTCATAGACTGTGGTGAGAGGAATGCTGAGGCCCTGTGGTCTCCCACTGCCCAGCAGGCTAGTTGGGTCACTCAAATGGTAGTCTCAAGGTCCAAGAGGAGAAAGAGAGCAAATCCTAATGCACACTTCTTGATCTCTGCTGCTGCTGCTAAGTTGCTTCAGTCACGTCCAACTCTGTGCAACCTCATAGACAGCAGCCCACCAGGCTCCCCCGTCCCTGGGATTCTCCAGGCAAGAAGACTGGAGTGGGTTGCCATTTCCTTCTCCAATGCATGAAAGTGAAAAGTGAAAATGAAGTCGGTCAGTCATGTTCAACACTTAGTGACCCCATGGACTGCAGCCTACCAGGCTCCTCCGTCCATGGGATTTTCCAGGCAAGAGTACTGGAGTGGGGTGCCATTGCCTTCTCCATTTTGATCTCTGTTTGTGTCATTTGCTACTGTCCCATTGACAAAAGCAAGTCATATGACCAGGTTCAGAGGTCATGTGAGAAGGTACTATTAAAGAGCATGGATAGAGGGGCATGGACAATTTGGGTTCATTACTGCAAACAATCTACAAGAGTGCCTGCCACCTCAAGGGCTGCCAATTCTTCCAACAGCCTGGGTTACTTTTCCTTTAGTTTGAAATGGAACAGCTCAAACTCTCATCCCATACATGTTGGGTTTACCATTATCTTCTTCCCAGCATCTCCAGGGATCCTTAGATTGTGTCAGTGTGTGTGCATGAAAGAAAAGTGGTGTGAGAGGGAGCACTTATTTTCCTTTCTAATATTCTTGCATTTTCTTCTTTCACAGAATTATTGATGGATCATGGTTTTTACTCCACTTTCAGTAATTGATCTTTCAGACCTCAGCCTTGAAGCATTAGCCCTGAGATTACTTGTTAATTATAAAAGAGGAAAGGTAGTTTTACAAGGGAATTATCTAGAGGCTTTTACTTTGGGGAAGGGGTCAAACTTAACATTCCAAGTCATGGGACAAAATGATATCATGTGACCTCTGATGTGATGTTTCACTGAGAAGGGCACAAACTCACATTTGCAGTGTTCCTAATAAAAATACACAAGCCAAATCTTGTTATAAGGCAAATAGCCTCACAAATACAGTTGAAGTACATTGTACAAAATAACTGGTCTACACACTTCAGAAAGCCAATATTATATGTAAAAATTAGCAGAATAGCTATTCTAGATGAAAAAAGATTAAAGAGCCATGAAAATCAAATGTAGTAAGTGATCCTAGAATGGATCTTCAATTGAAAGAGAAGCTATTAATATAAGGATATTATTGGAATGATCTGGAAAAATTTGAGTATAAACCGTATGTTTGATATTATTTCATTGATATTAACCTTCTAAGTTGTGCTAATAATATTGTGGCTGTGTAGGAGAATACTCTTAGAAGACACATACTTAAATATGTCAATGTTAACTGTCATGATGTGTGAAACTTTCTTTCTTTAATTGTATTTTTAAATTGAAATGTAGTTGATTTACAATGTTGTGCCAATCTCTGCTCTATGGCAAAGTGACTCAGTTATGCACATATAGACATTCTTTTTTTAAAAAACCAACTTGTTTTGTATTGAGGTACAGCTGATTAACAATGTTGTGATAGTTTCAGGTGAATGGTGAAGGAATTCAGCCATACATATTCATGTATCCATTCTCCCAAACTCCCCTCCCATCCAGGCTGCCACATAATACTGAGCAGAGTTCCATCTGCTATATACCATACAATAGGTCCTTATTGGTTATCCATTTTAAGTATAGCAATGTATACGTGTCCATTCCAAACTCCCCAACTATCCCTTCCCTCCATTCTTCCCTGCCGGCAACCATAAGTTCATTCTCTAAGACTGTGAATCTCTTTATGTTTTGGAAGTTCATTTGTCCCCCATTCCCTTACTTTCAGTTTATAAGTGTCTCTAGGTCTGAGATGGATCTCTTGTCTTCTTTTTGTATCCACCCAGTCAGTCTATGTCTTTTGGTTGATGCATTCAATCTGTTGACATTTAAGGTAATTATTGATATGTATGATCCTATTACCATTTTCTTAATTGTTTTGGGTTTAGTTTTTGTAGGTCCTTTCCTTCTTGTGTGTTTTCTGCCTGCTGCTGCTGCTGCTAAGTCACTTCAGTCGTGTCCGACTCTGTGCGACTCCAGAGACAGCAGCCCATCAGGCTCCCCCGTCCCTGGGATTCTCCAGTCAAGAAGACTGGAGTGGGTTGCCATTTCCTTCTCCAATGCATGAAAGTGAAAAGTGAAAGTGAAGTTGCTCAGTCGTGTCCGACCCTCAGCGACCCCATGGACTGCAGCCTTCCAGGCTCCTCCATCCATGAGATTTTCCAGGCAAGACTACTGGAGTGGGGTGCCATTGCCTTCTCCAGTGTTTTCTGCCTAGAGAAGTTCTATTAGCACTTTTTATAAAGCTGGTTTGGTGTTGCTGAATTCTCTTAACTTTTGCTTGTCTGGAAGGCTTTTGATTTCTCTGTCAAATATGAACTGGAGTCTTACCAGGTAGAGTAGTCTTGGTTGAAGTTTCTTCCCTTTCATCACTTTATATTGTGCCATTCCCTTCTGGCTTGTAGAGTTGAGAAGTTAGCTGATAACCTTCTGGGAGTACGCTTGTATGTTACTTATAATTTTTCCCTTGTTGCTTTTAATATTTTATATTTGAAGAATAATTGCTTTATAGAATTTTAATTTACTTACAAGGTAGCAATGGAGGAACAGACATAGAGAATATCTTTGTCTTTAATTTTTGTCAGTTTGATTACTATGTGTCTTGGTATGTTACTCCTTGGGTTTATTCTGCCTGGGACTCTCTGCACTTCCTGGACTTGACTGACTATTTCCTTTCCCATGTTTAGGAAGTTTTCAGCTATTATTTCTTCAAATATTTTTTCAGGTTCTGTCTCTCTTCTCCTTCTGTGACTCCTATAGTGTGAATGTTGGTACATTTAATGTTGTCTCAAAGATCTTTTAGGCTGTCTTTATTTCTTTAAATTCTTTTTTCTTTATTCTGGTTTGTGGCAGTGATTTCCACCATTCACTCTTCCAGGTCATTTATCAGTTCTTCTGCCTATCTGCACTTCATTTATGTGTTTTTCTGGGGTTTTATCTTGTTCCTTCTTTTGGGACATAGTCCTCTGCCTTTTCATTTTGATTAACTTTCTGTGAATGTGGTTTTCATTCCAGAGGCTGTGGGATTTTAATTCTTGCTGCTTTTGTCTGCCTGTGGTGGATGAGGCTAAGAGGCTTGTATAAGCTTCCTGATGGGATGAAGTAGCATGGGAAAAACTGGGTTTTTCTCTGGTGGGCAGGGCTGTGCTCAGTAAAACTTTAATCAAATTGTTTCCTGATGAGTGGATCTGTGCTCCCTCCCTGTTAGTCTTTAGGCCTGAGGTGACCCTGGTCTCGGGGCTCTACAGGAGGGCTAATGGTGAGCTTCAAGAGGATTTATGCTCAAGGGGCACCTCCCAGGACTGCTGCTGCCAGAACCCCCATCTCCATGGCAAGCCACTGCTGACCCACACCTCTTTTCCATTATGATTTATTATAGGATTTTGAATACAGTCCCCTGTGCTATACAATAGGACCTAGTTGTTTATCCATCCTATATATAATAGTTTACATTTGCTAATCCCAAACTCCCAAATCTTTCCTCCCTCCATCCCTGTCCCGCTGGGGAAAGTCTGTTCTCTATGTCTGTGAGTCTTTTTCTTTTTTGTAGATACGTTCTTTTGCACCATATTTTATATTCCACATATAAGTGAATATATGTCTTTGTATTTCTGGCTTTCTTCATTTAGTATGATAAAATCTAGTTGTAACTTCCCGTCGCGGCCGGCCTGGTCCTCTCGCGCGATGACGGCCAGCGTGGAGCCGCAGGGGCGGCGCCCGGGGGTCGGAGTGGGCGTCGTGGTGACCAGCGGCAGGCATCCGCGCTGCGTCCTCTTGGGAAGGAGGAAAGGGTCGTTCGACAGTTTCCAGCTTCCCGGGGGCCACTTGGAGTTCGGTGAAAGCTGGGAAGAATGTGCTCAAAGGGAAACCTGGGAAGAAGCAGCTCTTCACCTGAAAAATGTTCGCTTTGCCTCGGTTGTGAATTCTTTCATTGAGAAAGAGAATTACCATTATGTCACTATTTTAATGAAAGGAGAGGTGGACCTGACTCATGATTCAGAACCAAAGAATGTAGAGCCTGAAAAGAATGAAAGTTGGGAGTGGGTTCCTTGGGAAGAATTTCCTCCCCTGGACCAGCTTTTCTGGGCACTACGTTGTTTAAAAGAACAAGGCTACGATCCTTTTAAAGAAGATTTGGATCATCTGGTAGGATTAAAGGACGTCACCTGGAGGTGAAGAAGGAGATTCACTGAGTTTTTTTTTTTTTTTTAATGGATTGGCCCAAAAGTTCACTTAGGCTTTTTTATTGTACGATGACTATTGTGCTTAGTTGTCTCTAACTTCATTTAAAACAATTTTGTGAGATTGTATTGTGACACCTGTCACAGCAATGTGCATTTTTTAAAAGAAAGTTATCAAAATTGGTGAATTTGGGGGTAGCCATTTTAATATTGAAGATGGAAGAAAAAAAGCAACAATTTCGGCATATTATGCTTGATTATGTCAAGAAAGGTAAAAATGCAACAGATACCAAAAAAAGATTTGTGCAGAGTATGGAGAAGGTGCTGTGACTGAGCGGACATGTCAAAAGTGGTTTGCTAAGTTTCGTGCTGGAGATTTCTCTCTGTATGATGCCCCACGGTCAGGCAGACCAGTTGAAGTAGATAGCAATCAAATTGAGACATTAATTGAGAGCAATCAACATTATACCACACGAGAGATAGCCGACATACTCAAAATATCCAAATCGAGCGTTGAAAACCATTTGCACCAGCTTGGTTATGTTAATCGCTTTGATGTCTGGGTTCCACTTAAGTTAAGCCAGAAAAACCTTCTTGATCGTATTTCCACATGTGATTCTCTACTGAAACGTAATGAAAGTGTTCCGTTTTTAAAACAAATTGTGACAGGCAATGAGAAATGGATACTGTTCAATAATGTGGAACGGAAGAGATCATGGGACAAGCGAAATGAACCACCGCCAGCCACACCAAAGGCCAGTCTTCATCCAAAGAGGGTGATGTTGTGTATATGGTGGGATTGGATGGGAGTCGGTGATGCCCTCCAGACCATCTCATTCCTCTGTCTGCTCCCAGTTAGACCAACTGAAAGCAGCACTCAATGAAAAGCGTCCAGAATCAGTCGACAGAAAATGCATAATCTTTCATCAGGATAATGCAAGACCACATGTTTCTTTGATGACCAGACAAAAATTGTTTCAGCTTCAACATCAGTCCTACCAATGTTTCAGCTTCAACATCAGTCCTAAAGGACTGATCTTCTTTAGGATGGACTGGTTGGATCTCCTTGCAGTCCAAGGGACTCTCAAGAGTCTTCTCCAACACCACAGTTCAAAAGCATCAATTCTTCAGCACTCAGCTTTCTTCACAGTCCAACTCTCACATCCATATACGACTACTGGAAAAACCATAGCCTTGACTAGACAGACATTTGTTGGCACAGTAATGTCTCTGCTTTTGAATATGCTATCTAGGTTGGTCATAACTTTCCTTCCAAGGAGTAAGTGTCTTTTAATTTCATGGCTGCAGTCACCATTTGCAGTGATTTTGGAGCCCAAACATAAAGTCAGCCACTGTTTCCACTGTTTCCCATCTATTTCCCATGAAGTGATGGGACCAGATGCCATGATCTTTGTTTTCTGAATGTTGAGCTTTAAGCCGACTTTTTCACTCTCCACTTTCACTTTCATCAAGAGGCTTTTGAGTTCCTCTTCACTTTCTGCCATAAGGGTGGTGTCATCTGCATATCTGAGGTTATTGATATTTCTCCCGGCAATCTTGATTCCAGCTTGTGTTTCTTCCAGTCCAGCGTTTCTCATGATGTACTCTGCGTAGAAGTTAAATAAGCAGGGTGACAATATACAGCCTTGACGGACTCCTTTTCCTATTTGGAACCAGTCTGTTTTTCCATGTCCAGTTCTAACTGTTGCTTCCTGACCTGCATATAGGTTTCTCAAGAGGCAGGTCAGGTGGTCTGTATTCCCATCTCTTTCAGAATTTTCCACAGTTGATTGTGATCCACACAGTCAAAGGCTTTGGCATAGTCAATAAAGCAGAAATAGATGTTTTTCTGGAACTCTCTTGCTTTTTCCATGATCCAGAGGATGTTGGCAATTTGATCTCTGGTTCCTCTGCTTCGGGTAGTACAGTCATTTTCACAGTATTGATTCTTCCAATCCACAAACAAGATATATCTTTCCATCTGTTTGTGTCTTTGATTATTTTTCATCAGCATCTTATAGTTTTTGGAACATAGGACATTTGTCTCCTTATGTAGGTTTATTCCTAGATATTTTATTCTTTTTGATGTGATGAGTACCACACTATTTTAGTTACTGTAGCTTTGTAATATTTTGTGAAGTCTGAGAGGGTTATGCCTCCTGCTTTATTTTTTTTTTCCCCTCAGGACTGTTTTAGCAAATCTGGGTCTTCTATTGTTCCATATAAATTTTTGGATCATTTTTCTAGTTCTGTGAAAAATGTCATGGGTGTTTTGATAGGGATTGCATTAAATCTGTAGATTGTTTTGGGTGGTATTGCCATTTTAACAATATTAATCCTTCCAATCCAACAGCATGAACTATCTGTCCATATTTTTGAATCTTCTTTAATTTCCTTTATTAATTTTTATAGTTCTTAGTGTATAAGTCTTTCACCCCCTTAAGAGACTTATTCCTAGTTCCTAGGTTTACTCCTAGGTATGTACTTTTTTTGGTGCTATCTTAAAAGATATTATTTGATTATTTCTTTTCTGATATCTCATTGTGATTGTAAAGAAATGCAATTGATTTTTGAGTGTTAATATTGTATCCTAATACTTTGCTAAATTCACTTATTAGATCTAGTAGTTTTTGTGTGGAGTCCTTAGGGTTTTCTTTATATATATATATATAGTATCATGTCATCTGCATATAGTGGCAATTTTACCTCTTCTCTTCCAATATGGATACATTTTATTTCTTTTCCCTGTTTGATTGCTATGGTTCTGATTCCAGTGTTGAATAGAAGTAGTGAGAGTGGGCATCCTTGTCTTGTTTCAGATTTTAGCAAGGTTTTTAGCTTTTCACTGTTCAGTATTATTTTGGCTGTGAATTTGTCATAACTGCCTTTTATTATGTTGAGATATATTCCCTCTATTCCCACTGTGGTAAAAGAGTTTTTTCTAATCATGAATGGATGTTAAATTTTGCAAATGGTTTTCGCATCTATTGAGAAGATTTTGTGGTTTTTCACTTTTCTTTTGTTAATGTGGTATTAATATATTACATTGATTTGTGAATGTTGAACCATCCGTGTGAACTTGAGGTGAATCCCATAAGGTCGTGGTGTGTGATCTTTCTATGTGTGTTGGTTTCAGTTTGCTACTATCTTGTTGATAATTTTTGCATCTATATTCATCAAAGATACTGGCCTGTCACTTTCTTTTTGATGGTATCTTTATCTGGTTTTGGTACTAGGGTATTGATGGCTTCATAGAATGTTTTTGGAAGTGTTCGCTCCTCTTCAATATTTTGGAAGATTTTGAAAAAAATTGTTATAAGTTCTTTGTATGTTTGGTAGAATTTGCCTGTAATGGCATCTGATTCTGGACTTTTGTTTTAGGGAGTTTAAAAAAAATTTTCATTGTAGATTCTATTTAACTTCTAGTGATTAATCTGTTCACATCATCTGTTTCTTCTTGTTTCTGTTTTACTGGGCTCTTTGGATGACACCACCCTTATGGCAGAAAGTGAAGAGGAACTAAAAAGCTCTTGATGAAAGTGAAAGAGGAGAGTGAAAAAGTTGGCTTAAAGCTCAACATTCAGAAAACTAAGATCATGGCATCTGGTCCTATCACTTCATGGGAAATAGATGGGGAAACAGTGGAAACAGTGGCTGACTTTATTTTGGGGGACTCAAAAATCATTGCAAATGGTGATTAGAGCCATAAAATTAAAAGACGCTTACTCCTTGGAAGGAAAGTTATGACCAACCTAGATAGCCTATTAAAAAGCAGAGATATTACTTTGCCAACAAAGGTCCATCTAGTCAAGGCTATGGTTTTTCCAGTGGTCATGTATGGATGCGAGAGTTGGACTGTGAAGAAAGCTGAGTGATGAAGAATTGATGTTTTTGAACTGTGGTGTTGGAGAAGACTCTTGAGAGTCCCTTGGACTGCAAGGAGATCCAACCAGTCCATTCTAAAGGAGATCATCCTGGGTGTTCACTGGAAGGACTGATGCTGAGGCTGAAACTCCAATACTTTGGCCATCTCATGGGAAGAGTTGACTCATTGGAAAAGACCCTGATGCTGGGAGGGATTGGGGGCAGGAGGAGAAGGGGACGACAGAAGATGAGATGGCTGGATGGCATCACCGACTGGATGGACATGAGTTTGAGTGATCTCCGGGAGTTGGTGATGGACAGGGAGGCTTGGCGTGCTGTGATTCATGGGGTTGCAAAGAGTCGGACATGACTGAGTGACTGAACTGAACTGACCTGATGTTTCTAGAAAATTGTCAATTTCTGCTAGGTTGTTAAATTTGTTGGCATATAGTTGTTCATAGCATTCTCCTATGATTTTTTGTATTTCTGTGATATCAGTTGAGTTTCTCTTTTTTCATTTCTTATTTTATTTATTTGAGTTCTCTCTGTTTTCTTCTTGGTGAGCCTGGCCAGCTGTTCATCAATTTTGCTTACTCTTTCAAAGAATTAGCTCTTGGTTTTATTTATTTTTCTATTATTTTTTTAGACTCTATTTTATTTATTTCCTCCCTGATATTTATTATTTCTGTATTTCTTTAGGTTTTGTTTGTTCTTCTCTTTCTAATTCTTTTAGGTGGTAGGGTAGGTTGTTTGTTGTTGTTGTTCAGTCACTGAGTCATGCCTGATTCTTTGTGACTTCATGACCTGCAGCATGCCAGGCTTTCCATTCCTTCACTGTCTCCTGAAGTTTGCTCAGACTTACATCCATTGAGGTGGTGATGCCATACAACCATCTTATTCTCTGCCAACCCCTTCTCCTCTTGCCCTCAATCCTTCCCAGCAACAGGGTCTTTTCCAATGAGTCAACTCTTTGCATCAGGTCACCAAACTATTGGAGCTTTAGCATTAGTCCTTCCAAGACTATTCAGGGTTGATTTCCTTTAGAATTAACTGATCTGATCTCTTTGCAGTCCAGGGGACTTTCAAGCATCTTTTCTAGCACCACAATTCAAAAGCATCAGTTCTTTGCCACTCAGCATTCTTTATGGTCCAACTCTCATATCCATACATGACTACTGGAAAAACCATAGCTTTAGCTAGACAGACCTTTGTCAGCAGAATGTCTCTGCTTTTTAATACGCTGTCTAGGTTTGTCATAGCTTTATTTCCAAGAAGCAAATCTTTTAATTTCATGGCTGCTGTCTTTATCTGCAGTGACTTTGGAGCTGAAGAAAATAAATAGGTTGTTTACTTAAGAGTTTTCTTGTTTGTTTGTTTTTTTTAATGAAAGCCTGTATTACTATGAACTTTCCTCTAAGAACTGCTTTTACTGCATCACAAAAGTTTTGTATTGTTGTGTGTTTTCATTGTTGTTTGTCTCAAAGAACTTTTTAATTTCCTTGTTGACACATTGGGTTTCATTTATTTGGTTTCCATGTAGTCATTGGTTTTCTTTTTTTTCCTCCCCATTTCTTTTACTCTGATTGATTTCTAGTTTCATGCCACTGTGGTCAGAGAAAATGCTTAAAATAATTTTTATACTTTTAAATTTGCTGAAATGACGTTTGTGCCCAAGTACGTGGTCAATCCTAGAGAATGTGCATGTGCGCTTGAAAAGAATATATATTCTGTGGGTTTTTTTTGATATAATGTTCTGAAAATATCAATTAAGTCTAACTGTTCTATTGTATCATTTAGGATCTCTGTTGCCTTATTGATTCTCTGTCTGGAAGATCTGTCCATTGATATTAGTGGGGCATTATAGTCTCCTACTATTATTGAGTCTGAGTGACACAACTGGGTGAATGAACGGAACTATTATTGTATTCCCATTGCTTTTTCCCTTTATGTCTTTTACTATTTGTTTTATGTATTTGGATGCTCCTATATTAGGTGCATGGAGAAGGCAATGGCACCCCACTCCAGTACTCTTGCCTGAAAAATCCCACGGACGGAGGAGGCTGGTAGGCTGCAGTCCATGGGGTCGCCAAGAGTCGGACACGACTGAGCGACTTCACTTTCACTTTTCACTTTCATACATTGGAGAAGGAAATGGCAGCCCACTCCAGTGTTCTTGCTTGGAGAATCCCAGGGACGGGGGAGCCTGGTGGGCTGCCGTCTATGGGGTCGCACAGAGTCGGACACGATGTGACTTAGCATATTAGGTGCAAATAAGTTAATGAGTGTAATATCCTCTTTTTATGTTGATATTCTTATCATTATCTTCCTCTCAGCGGCTCAGCAGTAAAGAAATTGCCTGTAATGCAGGATATGCAGGAGATGTGGGTTCAATCCCTGAGTCGGTCAGGAGGATCCCCTGGAGGAGGACATGGCAACCCACTCCAGTACTTTTGCCTGGAGAATCTTATGGACAGAGGAACCTGGCAGTCCATAGGGTCACAAAGAGCTGGACATGACTGAAGTGACTGAGCATGCAGTCAGTGTCCTTCTTTATCTTTCTCTATAGTCTCTGAAGTCCTATTTTATCTGACATGAGTATAGAAACTCCTGCTTTCTTGTCATTTCCATTTGCCTGAAATATCTTTTTCCATCCCCTCACTTTCAACCTATGTGTATCCTTTGCCCTAAAGTAGATCTCTTATAAGGAGCGTACTGTAGGCTCTTGTTTTTCTGTCTAGTCTGCCACTCTATGTTTCTTGATTGGAGCATTCAGTCCATTGACATTTGAGGGAATTATTGATACATATGTATTTATTGCCATTTCGAATCTTGTTTACTGGTTTATTTTTTTCTTTTTCCTTGTTCCTTCCTGTTTCTTTTGTTTTCCCTTTTGTGATTTGATAATTTTATTTTATTTTATGTTTGTGTTCTCTTCTTTTTGGTTTGGGGAATCTATTTAATGTTATTTCTGGCTGCCTTGTTTTTCAAGTATGTTAGCCTCTTTCTTTATCTGCTTGCTTTAGACTGATAGTCATGTAGGCTCAAATGCATTCTAAAAGAAAGAAAAGGAAAGAATCTGCATTTTCTTAGTCTCCTTCCCCACATTTTATGATTTTGATGTCCCTTTTAAACATCTTTAGGTTTATCCTTTTTCTGTTCCTTGTGTTTATCATTGCTTTCACAAATAGATTTCTTTTCTTGGATCCAATCCCCCTTTCTCTTTCTTTTCCTTCTGGAATCCTTATTATGAATAGATTGGCCTGCTTTATTTTGTCCCATATGTCTTTTAGTAATATATTGCCTCCGTTTCTAAAAATTAGATTTCTTTCTGATGTTTTGATGGAGTAATTTCCATTTTCCTATCTTTCAGGTCACTTATTCTTTCTTTTGCATGATTCATTCTGCTATTCATTGCTTTGAGCTCAGCTTTTATCTTGGGAAATAAATTTTTTAGGTTTTCCTGGCTCATCCTTATAGTTTCTAGTTAAGTAATCTGCATTTCTGCATTTTTCCTTGTTCCTTCCTGTTTCTTTTGTTTTCCCTTTTGTGATTTGATAATTTTACTTTATTTTATGCTTGTGTTCTCTTCTTTTTGGTTTTGGGAATCTAGTAGATGAAGAGATCTGCTTCATTGTTTGCTCATTCAGGGATATTCTCTTGGTCTTTTAACTGAGAGTTATCCCTCTACTTTTTCATTTTGCTTATATTTCTCTTGCTCTGTGAGTTTAGGAGAAACAAGTATCTACTGTAGCATTGGAGGGCTATTTGTATGCTGGAGTGTGCAAGCATAGCTTCTGTGGGTTTGATGTTTTTTTGACGTGAGGGTTGTTTTTGGTTTGGATGCTTGCTGTTTCTTTCCTCAGTGTGTGCTGGCTGTTATCCCTTTGGTGGGTATGCAGGTGCATGGCCCATGTGCATGCTTCCAGGAGGATGGGGGCAGAAGTTGGATTCCGATTGTGGGTCTCTTGGCAGAGGTGGCTGGCAGCATGCACTCCCAGGGTGGGGGGTAGTGTGCAACTTACTTTCTATTAATTTTAGTAAAGAAAATGGCAAGCAAATGTGACTAAATGATTACAAATAGTGATTCTGGGCAAGTGGTATAAGAATGTTCATTGTCTATCAAGTTCTATGTTTGAACTTTTGAGATAAAAAGCTAGAGAAAATGCCCTGAATATTTGTACTAAAACTGAAACGATAAATTTTCATTCTCTATCATGGTATGAATTTTCTGAGTTTTAAGCAAAATCAAGAACAAGAGCAAAACCCTCAGTTTTGAGCTTTTCTCATACTACATGCCAGGGAGGCTTTGGACACAAGTCCCCCAGGAGCAAGAGTCCCAGGAAGCCATCTTTCTGCTTAAAATCTTGACTTCTCTGCCAAGTGTGGACCACCAGTTCTAAGAGCTCACTTTGGCTTTTGAAATTGATTGGCACAGAAAGTGTCCTGCTCTTTCTTCTGCTGCCCTTTCTGGGAAATGTCCTAGTACCATGATGCTTTGGTGCTTTGTGCCTTCCTCCAGAGAAGTCATAGGGAACATGGGGACTGTCATTATAACTCATCAATCCATCCACTTCTCAAATCACTCACCCTAGTTTCATCTGGAAAACAGATATTAGTCCATGAAACTGCAGTCATTTCCATATCAGATTGACTCTAGGCTCATGAATCCCATGTTGGCCAGGCATGCATTGCTTTTCAAACATATTCCTAAGAAAGACCTGACATTTAGAGCTAAATTTTTTTTTCTCTCCTATGGTTTCTTCCAATGGCAGACCCAGCTAAGCTTCTGAGTCCTAGACGGTGAATTATTTCTCTCCCTGTAAATTCTCATGGTAGTTTTCCAAAACTGAGCAGCCACTGCACATTTGTGTCCATTGCACAACATAGCAGCTACTGGTCTGAGCCCCAGTGGCCCTGAGCTGAGAGAGCCCTGTTTTGAGTTCAGCTGGGGCTTCCCTGGTGGCTCAGAGGTTAAAGCAGCTGCCTGCAATGCAGGAGACCTGGGTTTGATCCCTGGGTCGGGAAGATCCCCTGGAGAAGGAAATGGCAACCCACTCCAGTATTCTTGCCTGGAGGATTCCATGGCAGAGGAACCTGGTGGGCTACAGTCTATGGGAGACTTCACTTTCACTTTCAGAATATTTATATTCTATTGTAACATTTGGATGTAGTTTTAAAATATGAATAATACTATGCTATTGATTTCTTCTCTGACAAGAAAAGAAAATCATTAGGTTTTGCATGTTAGCAAAACTAGGTAGGGGAGGTGACTCTGAAGTGGTTTTGGATGGGAATTTGGTAGCTTAAGAGAGGGAAAGAAATGGGAAGGAGAGGGAAAGATGTTTCAGGCTGACCATTGGCATGGAGATGTGAGGTAGCATGGCACACTCTGGAAACCATAAGCCATTTGGTGAGGCTGGAGAGTAGAGTTAGAGATGGATAGCCCTGAAAGGGTGGCTGAGGGACTGACCACAGGCAGGCTCCCTTCCTGCTGTTTAGACTTTGTTTTTAGATGAGTAGCTTTCCATTTTTGTCATTTATGAATCACTTATTGGATGTCAAAGTCAAAGGGATTAATGATTATAGGTAAACTAGGAAGAAAGAATTCAACACAATCTTGTAACACAGTAAGTGTATGTTTTTTTCAAAGAAAAGAAAATAATTATTTCATATCAATGAGATGGTATTCTCTGTGTCTCTGTCAAAGCTCAAGGAGAGAAAAGTTGTGCCATCATATTCCATCAATTTCCTCTCAGTCCTCCTAAAATTAGAAATTCCTAATTCACAATATATACTGAGCATGGCAGCAAACATTTGATTGCTCACTTAGATGGTTATGCATATTTAGATTGAATAGAGTCAAAAATGATGGAGGATTCTCCTGGAAGACCACTCTCAGATGCAGTCAACAGGACACTGCACTCAAAACCTGGGGAGTCAAGTGTTTCAACCTGGAAGAGAACCATGAATGAATTCATATATACTCTTTGCTTAAATTCAGTTCCAGAGTATTCTTCATATTCTATTGTAACATTTGAATGTGTTTCTAAAATACAAATTAAGGCATGCTATTGATTTGTTTCTCTGACAAGAAAAGAAAATCATCAAGAATTTGCAAAGAAGCAAATGCTCAAGAACTGAGCCATTTGTAATATTGTAAACTAAGCTGAAGCTCTAATACTTTGGCCACCTGATACGAAGAGCTGACTCATTGGAAAAAACTCTGATGCTGGGAAAGATTGAGGGCAGGAGGAGAAGGGGACGACAGAGGATGACGGTTGGATGGCATCACCAACTCAATGGACATGGGTTTGGGTAGACTCCGGGAGCTGTTGATGGACAGGAAGGCCTGGCATGCTGCGGTTCATGGGGTTGCAAACAGTCGGACACAACTGAGTGAATGAACTGAACTGAACTGAACGCATATATGTGAAATTAGAAAAATGGTAGATGAACTTACTTGCAAAGCAGAAACAGAGACACAGACTAGAGAACAAATGTATGGATACCGAGAGAGGAGGAGGGGTGGGTTGGGTGGAGATTGAGGTTGACATATATACACTACTATGTATAATACAGACAACTAATGAGAACCTACTCTATAGTACAGGGAACTATACTCGATTCTCTGTGGTGACCTAAATAAGAAGGAAATCCAAAAACGAGGGGATATATATACGTATAGGTGATTCACTTTGTTGTACAGCAGAAAGTAGCATACACATTGTAAAGTAACTATACTCCCATAAAAAAGTAACTAATCCATTTGTAGAACATCTCAGCTTGCTTTTTCAGCCTTCAAGATACTCATTCATCATGTGCATGACTCTGCAGCAAAGTTGCTAAAGACAAAGCTGCATCAATCTGATTCCTGGTCCTTTGTAGCTGATCTGCTTTCCACTCTGATTGCTTTCGGGTGTCATCTTTTTTCTTTTTCTTTTTATATTTCATAAGTCCTGAGAGGAGCCTGGGGCTGCAAATGCCTTTGAAATGTCCATGATAAACTACAGTGCATGTTAATTTCACAGCTTCTTCATGCTCCATCCTTTACTGACAGACAAGCCAAGTGACCAATCACTAACATATCATTTTAAGTTTCACCATGAGATGTGAATATAAAGTTTAAAAAATCCCTCCCTGCCTCCAGAAAGCTAGACTTATTTTAATGAGTTCTTGTTAGAATATTCTAATCTGTGAGTCCCAGTCTTTATTCAATGCCAAACATGGCATTTTCCCTTCAGTAACACTTTTGCACTATTTTCTCCATTTTTTACTGTCTCTCCTTTGCTTTCTTTGGGTTTGTATTGTTGTTTCTATATTCCTTAATACAGGCCTTTTGTCTGGAATGCTCTTTTCACCAAACCCTCTCTTCTTTCCCCCCAAGGTTTAACTCAAATAACTCTTCCCTTGAAACCTCTTTTGATCCCCAATTGGATATACCTGGTTCTCGTAGCATATAAAATTGTAAACCCTCTGAGACCAGGAAGATGTATTCTGTTTCTTTGTATTTTTCAAAATCCTAGCACAGTGCAGAACACAAGTAATATACGACATATTGGTTGGCTGACTTTGATACATGAAAAAGTTGGGAGGTCATCAAAGAGTTGGAAAACAGAATTCTGGTTCAGGGGGAAAGGATGGTGAATATGGGACATTTTTCTTGGATAATACACTGCCTGTATGCAGACATAAATTATGTGAGCAAATGGCAACCACAATTTCAGAAACAATAGCTAATAGTTTCCATTGTGTAACAGCCACTATGCAAAGTGCTTTAATTTGTTGTTTTGATTCATGCTTGCCAAAAATTGTTGCTGCCATCTGGTTTTGGAAACTAGAAGTGTCGAGGTCAGGATGGACAGAATGAGTGGCTTTCTTAAAACTAGGTGGGAAAATTGAGACTACTAATTTCCAAGTTAGCTTTATTTTTGGGTGAGTGGGAGGGAATGTGGGAAGGATAGGCCATGCAAGATGGCAGTCACCTATACTACCCCTCCATAACTGTCTTAGCATGTCAACTTAAGCTGGCACCCCCTTCTAAGAGGTTCTTATATAAAGGTCAATATTATAGCTTGATTACATCCTCCTGAAAGATATGTTGAAATTGTAACCCCTAGTACCTGTAAAATAATCATATTTAGAATTAGATATAGGACCTTTGCCGATGGAATCAAGATAAGATAAGGCTATTAGAGTGGGTTCTAATCCAGTATAGCTTTTGCTATTATAAGAAGAGGGAAATTTGGGCACAGAAACACACACAGATGGTCGATTGTCGTGTGAAGATGCAGTGATGCTGCCACAAGCCAAGGAACACCTGGGGCTCCTGGAGCTTGGAGAGGCAGGGAAGGATCCTCCTCTAGAGACTTTCAAGGGATCATGGTGTTGTCTCAGACTTCTAGCCTCCAGAAATGTGAGAGAACAAATTTCCATGTTTTAAGCCATCTAGTTTATGGTACTTTGTTACAGCAGCCTTAGTAACATAATATAGTTAAGTGACTCTCAGCATTGACTGGTATTTAGAAATACCTGGAGAGCTCATAGATAGCACAAATGCCTGCCCCTACCCTGGCCAATAAAATTTCCATGGTTTTAGCTTTGCCCTGGGTATTTTCAAAATGCCCTCCTCCCTTCCCTTCTTCCTCCAGGTAACTCTAAAGTGCAGTCGAGGCCAGGAACCACCGATAAGGTCATCATTCTTTGTACCCCACATCCTTGTTTCTCATGTGTGGGTACTTCTGACCCGCACATAGGTATGATCTGGTCATTGAAGTACACGGATTCTGTACTACAAGAACATCCTATACAGGGAAAATTATGTTCTGACGTAATCAAATCTTCTGTTGGGGAATTTAAATGTAAGGTATAAAAACAGAAGAGAGGAGCACACAGCAGGAGGAGCCTCACTAAGCAGAAGACACAAGGAAGTAGAGGGTATGGGGCAGAGTGGTATGGGGAGAGCAGGGGAGAAGGTAAATAGAAAAGCAGAGAAGGAGGTGTTGAGCCCAAGCTGGGAAGAGTTCCTGAGCTCCTGTAGGGTTCTCAGAGTTGCCAGCAGATAACCAGCTGCACTGCTGGCATTGAGAGTAGAGAATGCTCCACTCTCAACCACCTTGTTATTCTGTGGCTCTGTGGACCAGCATCAGCATCACCTGGGAGCTCCTTAGAAATGCAGGATATTGAATCCATACCTGGACTTCCTGACTCAGGAACTTCACTTTTCAAAAATACTCAGGTGATTTATTTGCTCATCTCTGTCAAGTATGGCTATTATATCAGGCCTGGCTGTGTGGCTCTGATGTTATTTTCTGGGCTGTTTTTTTTTTTAACTCCCTGCTTCTCTTTTAAAAAAACCAAATCCCCAGAAGGAACCTGAATGGGACTCCACTTCTTGCAACCTGAAAGATCTCCCATGGAAGGGAAAAATAATTTTCTGTGTAAGAGCTCTATAAAGTTGGAGAGATTTTGAAAATGAGTCTGGGCTTAGAAATTGCTGCAGACTGCCTGTGTTTAGCTCTATGGATATCTTTAGTTCAGTCTCTCTCAAAGTGTAATCCCTGGACCAGCAGCTTCAGTATCATTTGAGAATGTGTTATTAATGCAAATTCTCAAGTCCCACTACTGAAGCAGACATAGGAGGTGGGGCCCAGGCATCTGGGCTTTAAGAAACCTCCAGGGGATGCTGGTCACACTTGCCATTAAGAACAGTCACTTGAGTTCCCTGGTTTTATAACATTCAGTCACTCATCTTCAAAACTACTGGGCAAAGATCACATCCAATCCATTGATAAAAATACTGGTGAGATAGCTCTGTTTGTGATAATCCCAAACTAAAAGTGACTCAAATGCCCCACAATGCAGAATGAACTACAGATGAAATACTGAATGAAAGCAGCCAGACACAAAATAGTACATCATTATTTAAGAGCTATCTTAATGTCTATCTTCCTTTCTATATTTGTTTCTTCATGTAGAATTTATTAAACATCTGCTATGTGTCAGATACTATGCTAGAGAAACCATGATAAGATGAGATATCCCATCACAAAAGCAGATAATTAAACATGAATGGTTTGTTATAACAGAAGATTAAGAGGTGATATGAGAGTGACATCAGGATATCTGAGCCTACTCTAAGGATCAGAGAAGATCTTCCTAAGGAAATACTATAAACACTGAGAAGATTTAGAACAGATCATATTCAAGGAATGCTAAATACAATATGGTTAGACCATGAAGTATGACAGAGGGAAGAGATGAGGACAGAAGGGTAAGCCAAGATCCAATCACAGGACTGTTAAGAAGCCATTTAAAGAATATGGGCTTAATCTTCAGGGGAATGGGAATCCATCAACACAATCATTTTTGTAGTTTAAGATTATTCTGCCTATAGTAGAGAATCCATTGAGTAAAATAAAACTGGAGTAGGAGAGACAAATTATATAAATTGGGGTGGGGATAATGATGGCCTGAACTAAAGTGGTGACAGTAGGAATGGCGAGGATAGATCCCAGGTATACTTTCTAGTTGGAAGAAATAGGATTTGGGGACTAAATGTGAAAACGAGGTGGAGAGAAATGTCAAGATTTATTCATAACCTCCTAAATTATTACAGATTTCATTTTGACAATCAATATACTTTCATCACATGCTCTGTTGTATTGTCATGAATCCACTTCACATGTATATGTTTAGCTTTTATAAAATACCCAAAAAATTATGAGAAGGGAGACTCATCTAACATTCATTCTGTGTCCTCTCATAATATGCTTACCTTTGAATAGTTATAATAAATGAGAAATAAACTGAAAAAACTAAAAGAGTACATATTGTATGATTCCATTTATGTAAAATGCAAACTCAGGCTCAAGAAATCTCTATTGTGATGCTTTGTACATGATGCTTCACCTCCCTGGGAAACTGTCCCCACCCCAGTCTGCCACCTTGCTCTTCCCTGTCTAAATTCTACTCATCCTGTCGTTCTTGGCTTAACCATACCTTCTTAGTTGCCTTTCTCTGTCACCTTATTCAGAAGTCATCTTGGAAGGAGAAGTGCCTGGATGGAGGCATGAGGAGGACTTTTGGGGGAACTGGTAATGTTCTGTTTCTTGCTGTAAGGGCTCCTGATGTTGGGCATTCATTTTGTAAAAGATGTGTCAAGCTGTACACTTAGCATTTGTGCACTTTTCTGTATCTATGTTATTATATATTTTTGTAAAATATTTAAAAAATACTGGTGGGTTGTTGTAAGGTGCTTGAGTCCTAATGTGATTTTCCTATAGCCTATTTTTTATAGTCTATAATTTGGTGTTTTGGCCCCATCTATTGTTTTCAATGCATGGGCTCAGGAATGTTAGTAGCCCACATGGTTGTATGAATTAATCTCCAAAACAGTGCTTGGAACAGAGTATTAGCACTTGAAAATGATTAGAAGTTTGCAAAAGTATTCTAAAATGCAGCTTGCTAATGTTTCTGAGTAAAGTTCTGCGATACAATTTATTTTTTGATCCATAAACATCACCCTAATTGTTTTTCCTGAAATAATGATTTTATTTTTTCTGGTGATCAGGAGGCTTTAAAATAATTTTTTTGAATTCTATGAAAGAGGAAATATTTGTGTGATTGTTTATTCTCCACAAGCCCATTCAGTAAACACGTGGGCAGAGCTTCTGAGGAAGTAATTTTACTGAGTAAGGTGATTATCTAGATGTTATAAACTCATAACGAAGACATTTACAAATCATTGCACCTTCTTTCCAAGAGTACAAATACTTATTAAGTATGCACAGCCTAACCTGGATTTTAGATAAGTATTAATAATCAGAAAGAGGGAGGAACAGAAAAATGTATCAACATAATCAGTGTTTATTTAAACCCAAGATGACATGGTGCAGCCCAACTGCTGTTATAATATACAAGGTAGTTGAATAAAGGATAATAAAAAAGCTAATCCTTTCGATAGTTGCAGGGCTTGGTTTTATTTTCATTACTCAGGTTGAGGTTTAATGGAAAATCCTGTCACAACTCTATCCAAATGAGATTCTGGGGTTTGAAGTAGAAGGAACATTCCACTTTCTCTTGGAATCTGCTTCTTTGCCATGTATGTGAAATGAATCCCAGAGGGGCTGAGTGGCCTGCCCAATGCCACACACTTGGTTATTGCGTGGTTCACTGAACTCAGACTATGGAGTTGTTTTTCTGGCCTTTTCCCATGGATAAGCTGAAAGCCCTGCAGAGACCTGGTCCTGGTGGAGAGGGAAGAGAAGCGATGGGAGTCCCAAGAGCCTGAGGCCGAAGCAAGCCACTCTCAGAACTGGGATGGACCCCCTGTGGAAGATGGGGACATTCTTACCCTGCCTGTGGGACTGTTTTTCCTGGAGCAGACTGAATCCCTTCTGTTTCCTGTGAATATTTTTCCTCTTTCTATTTTTCTCTACTAATTCAGTTCAGTGCACAGTATTTTGATAGCCATGTTCCAGGAACTTAACTAGATGCTGGAGACTTGGTAGTAACACTGTCCCTACCCTCCTGATGCTGAGCAGGGACAGATATTAAATGAACCACAGGGAGGGGGAAATGCGGAGTGTTGACAGGCATAAAACTGGGTGAGAGCAAGAGACTTCTGAGTAGTTTCCTTTAAGCTGACAGGATGTGTTGGCTTCAGACAAAGAAAAGCAGGAGACAGGCTGGGCTACAGATGACATCCCAGGCACATGGCACAGCACAAGCAAACCCTAGACTCAAGAGAAACAGTGTCCCCACAAAGGAGACTGCTGAGTCTTTGTCCCCTCTTCTGTAAGCTCCAATAAGCATATACAGAATCTCTGGGTGTGAGTTGATTAAAGTATTCAGTTTTCAGTTTTTGAAAGTAGTGTTAAAATACAAAAACATACCTATTACTTGCATAATATGAATGAAATTAAGAGAAGTGCAACCCTGGTCATGATATAGGAAATATCTGGTACAAATGCTTCCAGTATCTCCACATTTATGGCACTTGCCCAATTCCTGGAGCAAGAAATATCTGACTGACTGACCTAAGTCATGTGCTGGGCCCCTTGTAAGCTGGGGAACCCAGTAGGAGGCAGAGAAGCTGATACTGAGAAAAGTCTCACACCAAGACTGCACAAGATTGGGTATACAGACAACAGTTGTCATTTCTTACTTATTTTCTGTCTCTTGCCCCTGGAATATTACCTCTTCAACAACTGCCCAGTGTGGTCCGCTGCCAGATCCCCAAGCCTTGAGTAGTAGACAGTCAATAAATACTCATGGAATATATTAATGAATGAACATTTAAGGCATATGAACAAATACCGCATTGCTCCAAGTATAGACAAGAATGAGTGTATTGTTGTTATAGAGATGTGGGATTTTGGCTCAAAAAGGAAGACTTTTCTAGTAACCAGAGTTGTCAAATACCATTATAGTCCATCTCATAAATATAGGTCTCCAGATTTGGAGGTGGCAATGGAATTTTGTCGTGGACATCCATTACTCCTTCCTGCAATAACAGCTTCTGCAGGCTTTTGTTTGGGACTTGCTTCTGCCACTCTCAGGCCACATGTTTTCTGGACAGTTCACTCCCCCCCAGATCCAGAAGCTAATCTAATGGGTAAATTCCATCCCCTGGCCACAGTGATTAGTTCAAAGGAGGAGATGTGACCCAAATGGGGTCAAGCAGGGCTAACTGAGTTCTGAAGACTCTCTTCTGAAAAATTTGATGTCATTGTGATGAGGACCTGGAGTAGCCAGAGGCTCCCAAGTGAAACTTGAGAATTCAGCTGACATGGAAGAAGGCAGAACTGAGAGGAAGAGGGAAGTCTGAAGCCAAATCATCAAAACAGTGATGGGGTGGTGAATAAAAGCCAGAATATCATTTGAGAAGTGACATTTGTTCTGAGAACATATTAACATAATAGGAATATCAGGATCAAGCTTTATTTTTTCAGGTCATGGCTATTCATTTTAAAACTGATGCAAATAAAAATTATTACCAGAAAAAGAAAAGAAAACCATGGCTCAGAGAGGTTAAGTGACTTGCCCAGAGTCTCAGGACTGGAAATAAAGTCTCCTGATTCACAAGCCAGAGCCCCTCCTACTCTTTCATCAACTCTCTGTTTTCCTATCTATAACCCTATTGTTTCTCTTAAAAATAGCTAAGAAGCACATCCCTCCAGTCCATGCCAAGGTGATGGTGAGGGAAGAGGGAGAATGGTGCTGAGTGCACTGTTGAGATGAAAAGATTTTCTGGGAGGTGTGGCTGTGAGCGTGTAAATAAGTTAGGGTAGAGCTTGGCCATGTTTGCTGCATTGGTCACTGACGGTCACAAAACTGCCTCCTGAAGGGGACTGCTCCAGTTAATTTCAAAGCTTACATTTTGGAGTCGGGGGCTGGAAGTTGGGGAGAAGGCAAATTCTGCTGTAAAGAGGTTTTTCTATTCTGGCTCTTATGTCCATGAAACACTCAGTTTTTCCTCTAAGAACCTGTGAAATAAACAAAAACTCAGAGTTCCTCTGCTAGTTCTAGCTCTGAAATATCCAAAGTACACCTGATGAATCAAGGTCCATCGCAGATCTATTGCTGAAACTCAGACGTAGCAGTAGGCATTGGTTTACAACCACCATTCCCAAGTGCCTGAAAATTACATTTCACCTTCTCTACCTTACACAAAAGTCAATTATTGTTGGATTGCTAATCTAACTGTGAAAGCTAAGGTAGTACAGTGTTTAGTAGAAAGCATAAGGAGAATATCTTTATATCCTCAATATAAAAGATTCTTGGGAACTTCCTGGCAATCCAGTGGTTAGGATTCCATGCTTTCACTTCCAAGGGCTCAGGTTCAATCCCCGATCAGAGAACTAAGATTCTGCAAGCCATGCGGTGTGGCCAAAATAAAAAATAATAATAATAACAATTTTAGAAGAAAGAGATTTCTTAAACAGATTATACATTGAAAAATTGGCCTACATTGAAATCTAGACTATCTGTTCACCAAAAGACTATTCAGGCAGTAAAAAGGCAAGCCAAAGAGTGGGGAAAGGTTAAATGCAATACTTGTATCTGTCAAAGGACTCATATCCAGAACACATAAAGAACTTCTACAGTTGTTTTTGATCAGGAGCTCTAACTTTATACATCTTTATTTTTAATTGGGGGATAATTGCTTTACAAGGTTATGTTGGTTTCTGCCTTTGTTGTTGTTGTTCAGTCACCAGACGTGTTTGACTCTTTGTGACCCCATGTGTGTCACACCAGGCTCCTCTGTCCATGGGGTTTCCCAGGCAAGAATACAGGAATAGGTTTCCATTTCCTTCTCGAGGTCCCATTTCTGGATCTGGGATCAAACCCACGTCTCCTGCACTTGCAGGCAGATTCTTTACCACTGAGCCATCAGGGAAGTATGATTTCTGCTGAACAACATGAGCTGGCCATATCCCCTCCATCTTGAACCTTCCTCCCACTCCCTCCCCCCATCCCAGCTCTCTAGGTTGTCACAGAGCACTGGACTGAGCACTCTGTGTTATACAGCAACTTCCCATTAGCTATCTATTTTACACATGGTAATGGATATGTTTCAATGTTATTCTCTCAGTTCATCCCAGCCTCTCCTTACCCTACTGTGTCCACAAGTTTGAACAGATTCTACAAAAATTTAACAGAAGTCTGGACACACAAACAGAAAATAATTGGGCAAAGAATTGAAAGGGAACTTCACAACAGAAGGTATGTAAGATGACCAAAGTCAACTTTGTTAGGGGTTTCACCTATGTGGTTAATGGGCTAAAATCAAGGTGAATACATTATCAGTGGATTGTCAGGCTTTTACTGAATCTGAGTCAAGATTAATATATCAGTTAGCAATACAACTCTTAGCTATGGAATGGCTAAACACAAGACCATCTAGAACACCCAAAAAAGATGTCCTTTTCATTATAGGGGACTGGAATGCAAAAGTAGCAAGTCAAGAAACATCTGGAGTAACAGGCAAATTTGGCCTTGGGGCACAGAATGAAGCAGGGCAGAGGCTAGTAGAGTTCTGTCAAGAGAAAGCACTGGTCATAGCAAACACCCTCTTCCAACAACACAAGAGAAGACTCTACACATGGACATCACCAGATGGTCGACCCTGAAATCAGATTGATTATATTCTTTTCAGACAAAGATGGAGAAGCTCTGTACAGTCAGCAAGAACAAGACCAGGAGCTGACTGTGGCTCAGATCATGAACTCCTTATTGCCAAATTCAGACTTAAATTGAAGAAAGTGGAGAAAACCACTAGACCATTTAGGTATGACCTAAATCAAATCCCTTGACTATACAGTGGAAGTGAAAAATAGATTTAAGGGATTAGATCTGATAGACAGAGTGCCTGATGAACTATGGATGGAGGTTTGTGATACTGTACAGGAGACAAGAATCAAGATCATCCCCAAGAAAAAGAAATGAAAAAAGCAAAACGTCTGTCTGAGGAGGTCTTACAAATAGCATGAGCTGGAATCAAGATTGTTGGGAGAAATATCAGTCACCTCAGATATGCAAATGACACCACCCTTATGGCAGAAAGTGAAGAGGAACTAAAGGGCCTCTTGATGAAAGTGAAAGAGGAGAGTGAAAAAGTTGGCCTAAAGCTCAACATTCAGAAAACTAAGATCATGGCATTTGGTCCCATCATGTCATGGCAAATAGATGGGGAAACAGTGGAAACAATGTCAGACTTTATTTTTGAGGGCTCCAAAATCACTGCAGATGGTGACTGCAGCCATGAAATTAAAAGACACTTTCTTCTTGGGAGGAAAGTTATGACCAACCTAGATAGCATATTAAAAAGCAGAGACATTTCTTTGTCAACAAAGGTCTGTCTAGTCACGGCTATGGTTTTTCCAGTGGTCATGTATGGATGTGAGAGTTGGACTATAAAGAAAGCTGAGTGCCAAAGAATTGATGCTTCTGAACTGTGGTGTTGAAGAAGACTCTTGAGAGTCCCTTGGAGTGCAAGGAGATCCAACCAGTCCATCCTAAAGGAGATCAGTCCTGGGTGTTCATTGGTAGGACTGATGTTGAAGCTGAAACTCCAATACTTTGGCCACCTGATGCGAAGAGCTGATTCATTTGAAAAGACTCTGATGCTGGGAAAGATTGACGGCAGGAGAAGGGAATGACAGAGGATGAGATAGTTGGATGGCATCACCAACTCAATGGACATGGGTTTGGGTGGAATCTGGACAGGGCGGCCTGGCATGCTGCAGTTCATCAGGTCGCAAAGAGTCCAACATGACTGAGTGACTGAACTGAGGACATTTAGAAAAACTGGCAAAAAGATAAACACTGCTAAATTTCAAAATGTAGAATTCTTTTTTTGTGTGTGTGATTCAGTTATATATATAAATATATATTATTTTTTCCCAACACCCTTTTGCAACAACCCAAGAGATGACTCTATACATGGGTATCACCAGATGGCCAATGCCAAAATCAGATTGATTATGCTCTTTGCAGCCAGCATAAACAAGACCTGGAGCTGAGTGTGGCTCAGATCATGAATTCCTTGTTGCTAAATTCATGCTAAAATTGAAGAAAGTAGTCAAAACCACTAGGCCATTCAGGTATGATCTAAATCAAATCCCTTACAATTATACAGTGGAAATGATGAATTAGATTTAAGGGATTGAATCTAGTAGACAGAGTGCCTGAAGAACTATAGACAGAGGTTCATAACATCATACAGGAGGTGGTGACCAAAAGCATCCTAAAGAAAAAGAAATGCAAGAAAGCAAAGTGGTTGTCTGAGGAGGCTTTACAAATACCTGAGGAAAGAAGACAAGCAAAAGGCAAGGAAGAAAGGGAAAGATATACCCAACTGAATGCTGAGTTCCAGGGAATAGCAAGGAGCCCTTCTTAAATGAACAATGCAAAGAAACAGAAAAACAATAGCATGGAAAGACTAGAGATCTATTCAAGAAAATTGGAGATATCAAAGGAACATTTCATTCAAGGATGGGTACAATAAAGGATACAAATTGTAGAGACCTAACAGAAGCAGAAGAGATTAAGAGGTGGTAAGAATATATAAAAGAACTATACAAGAAAGGTCTTAATGACCCAGATAACCATGACTGTGGTTGCTCACCTAGAGCCAGACATCCTGGAATGTGAAGTTAAGTGAGCCTTAGGAACCATTACTACAAACAAAGCTAGTGGAGGTGATGGAATTTTTGAGCTATTTAAAATCCTAAAAGATGATGCTGTTAAAGTGCTGCACTCTATATGTCAGCAAATTTGGAAATCTCAGCCGTGGCCACAAGACTGCAAAAGGTTAGTTTTCATTCCAAACCCAAAGAAGGGTAATACCAAACAATGTTCAAACTACCAGACAATTGTGCTCATTTCACACACTAGCAGGGTTATGCTCAAAATCCTTCAAGCTAGGCTTCAGCAGTTCGTGAACCAAGAGCTTCTATACATACAATCTGGGTTTAGAAAAGGCAGAGGAACCAGAGATCAAAGTGCCAACATTTGCTGGATCATGAAGAAAGCAAGGGAGCTCCAGAAAAACATCTGCTTTATTGACTACACTAAAGCCTTTGACTGTGTGGATCACAATAAACTATGGAAAATCTTCAAAGAGATGGGAGTACCAGACCACCTTACCTGTCTCCAGAGAAACCAGCATGTGGATCAAGAAGCAACAATTAAAACCAGACATGAAACAACTGCCTGGATCAAAACTGGGAAAGGAGTACAACAAGGCTGTTTACTGTCACCCTGCTCATTTAACTATATACAGAATACATGTGTGCGTGCTAAGTTGCTTCAGTAAAGTTCAACTCTTTGCAACCATATGGGCTGCAGCCTGCCAGGCTTCTCTGTCCAGGGGATTCTCCAGACAAGAATACTGGAGTGGATTGCCATGCCCTCCTCCAAGGGATATTCCTGACCCAGGGATTGAACCTGCATTTCCTGTGTCTCCTGCATTGGCAGGAGGGTTCTTTACCACTAGTGCCACCTGGGAGCTCCATGCACAGAGTACATGATACAAAATGCAGGACTGGATGAATCACAAACTGAAATAAAGATTCCCAGGAAAGCGGGGTGGGGGGTGGTGGTCCCAAGATGGCAGAGGAATAAGATGGGGAGATATCATTTGAATCTTCAGCAACTTCCACAAAATAACTTCTGAATGCTGGCAGAGGATACCAGGCACCCAGAAAGGTAGCCCAATGTCTTCAAAGGAGGTAAGACAAAATATAAAAAAATGAAAACAGAGAATAAGGATTTAGGGATGGAGACCTGTCCTGGGGAGGGAGTCATGAAGGAGGAGAAGTTTCCACACAATAGGAAACCCTCTCACAGTAGTATCTGTGGGGAGCTTTGGAATCTCAGAGGGCAACATAACCAGAAAAAGAAAAAAAAAAAACCACAAACCCACAGAATATGCACCTAAATGCAACTACCAGTGGAGAAGTGGCTCAGATGCTGCGTCTGCCCGCAGTGAGTAGGGGTTGGGCAGGGAGGCGTGGGCTGCACCATTGGTCCTTAGGGTAGGGACCAGGCTTGAAAGCCCTGAGGACAACTGAGGGTCTAATGTGACAGCAATCTGTAGGATCACCAGAGAGACAAAAAAAAAAAAAAAAAAAAAAAGAACTTTCTGGCAAAAGACTCTGGCATGCTCACTGAGCAAAGGATTGTGCCCTAGTGAATGCCAAAGGAGAGCAAGCCGGCTACCACTTAGGGCCCTCCCTCCCCAGAGGCAGAGAGGCAGGTGTGCGTTAGACAGAGCTGGATGCCAAGGGGCTGCTGCAATCTTGGCCCCAAAGACTACATCTTCCACCAAAGTGTGAGCAGGCTGCCAGTTGCTAACCACGTCTTCCTAGGGTCCTAGACGGTTCACATCTGCTGGAAGTGTCACAGCCTGAGATCAGTTCCCCAGAGGAGACACATGGCACACCTAGGAAACAGCATGGCCAGAACCGGGGAGGTGCAGAAGATGCATGACTCACCTGGAACAGTGAGCTCACCAAGCACCCAGTTGCCTGAGCAGCTGGACCTGGGAAGGACACAAAACCCACAGCCCATCTGGGTCTGTGCCCTTGTGGAGCACCCAAGAACTTGAGTGGCTTAGATGTGGGAAGTGCACAAAATGCAGAGCCCCCTTGTGACAGTGGCCTTGCAGAGCACCCTAGAGCCTGAGCAGTGTGGACCTGGCAAATATGGACCTTGGGCCGTGGCAAACCCAGTGTGGTTCACCCACTGCAAGCACTCCCCAACATGCCAACAATATTTGTTGCAGTGTCCCTCCCTCTCCACAGCACAACTGAACAAGTGAGGCTGAATAAGTGGCCACCTCGGCCCACTCGTGTCAGAGCAGAAATTAGACCCTGAAGAGACTAGCAAACAGAGAAAGGCAAAATAAACAAAGCAGTGGGAACTGCCCTGGGAGTGACTACTGCAACAGATTAAAACGCTGCAGTTAATGCTGAGACTGTGCATTTGAGGGGCAACTAGGGAACTTAAGAACAATTACAAGCCAGAACAAGGGACTATCTGACACTGAACTGACCCCACACTGCCCACAACAGCTCCAGAGAAATTCCTAGATATGTATTTACTATTATCACTCTTTAACTTTCAAAAATTTTATTTCTTTATTACTCCTTTAACTTTCATGTTCATAGCCTACTAATACATTTCTTTAAAAAATCTATTTTTAAAAAATTCCACATATATATTTTTAAATTTTTGTGATTGATTTTGTTTTGCATTTTTATATTGTATTTTTGAGAGTCTAACCTCTATTCTAGGTTTTTTAATCCTTGCTTTGTGATAATTATTATCAATTTTGTACCTTTAAGAATCTAATCTTCAGTATCCATTTTCACTTAGGGATGTGATTACTGGCTTGGTTACTCCCCTTTTGACTCTCCCTTTTCTCCTCCTGGTCACCTCTATCTCATACCTCCTTCTCTTCTCTATATAACTCCATGAATCTCTCTGGGTTTTCCTGGCTGTGGAGAGTTGTTTCACCATTAAGCTAGGGGTTTTATCTTCTATGCTGTATGGATGGAGAAGTCTTGAGGCTACTCTAAGAGAAGGACTGAAACTCAGAGGTAGGAGGCTCAACTCCAGTACTTTAGAACATCAGCGAACTCTTGACTCCAGGAACATTAATAGAAAAGAGCTCACCCCCAAATCTCCATATCTACACTGAAACCAAGCTCTGTCCAAGAGCCAACACATTCCAGTGCAAGCCACACCATGAAAATTCTACAGCAAAACAGGAACACAAGCCTGAACATTAAAATATGGGCTGCCCAAAGCCATACCAAGCCCATAGACATCCCAAAACTCACTACTGGACACTACTTTGCACTCCAGAGAGAAGAGATCCAGCTCCACCCACCAGAGTAAATCAATAATGAACGATGCAATAACTGAGATTAAAAACACTCTGGAGATAATCAACAGTAGAATAACCGAGGTAGAAGAGAGCATAAGTGAGGAGGAAGATAGAATGGTGGAAATAAATGAAGCAGAGAGGAAAAAAGAATTAAAAGAAATTAGGATAACTTCAGAGACCTCTGGGACAATGTTAAATACCCCAACATTTGATTCACAGGTGTCCCAGAAGAAGAAGAAAAAAAAAGAAAAAAAGGCGGGGGGGGGGGGGGCAGGCAGGAGAAAATATTTGAGGAGATAATAGTAGAAAACTTCTCTAAAATGAGGAAGGAAAGAGCCACCCAAATCCAAGAATCCCAGAGAGTCCCAAACAAGATAAACCGAAAGTGTCTTGGGCAAAACACCCCAAGACACATCTAACAAAATTAAACACAAAGAGCAAATATTAAAGGCAGCAAGGGAAAAGCAACAAATAACACACAAGGGGATCCCATTAAGGATTACAGCTGACTTTCAATAGAAACTCTTCAGGCCAGAAGGGAATGGCAGGACATACTTAAAGTGATGAAAGAGAAAAACCTACAACCAATATTTCTCTCCCCAGCAAGGATCTCATTCAGATATGAAGGAGAAATCCAAAGCTTTACAGAAAAGCAAAAGTTGAGAGAATTCAACATGACCAGACCAGCTCTTCAACAAATGCTAAAGGATCTTCTCTAGACAGGACACAAAGAAAAGGCTTATGAAAATGAAACAAAAAAGACTAAGTAAATGGTAATGGGATCATATTTATCAAGAATTGATGCTTTTGAACTGTGGCATTGGAGAAGACTCTTGAGAGTTCCTTGGACTGCAAGGAGATCCAACCAGTCCATTCTGAAGGAGATCAGCCCTGAGATTTCTTTGGAAGGAATGATGCTGAAGCTGAAACTCCAATACTTTGGCCACCTCATGCGAAGAGTTGACTCACTGGAAAAGACTCTGATGCTGGGAGAGATTGGGGGCAGGAGGAGAAGAGGACGACAGAGGATGAGATGGCTGGATGGCATCACGGACTCGATGGACATGAGTCTGAGTGAACTCCAGGAGTTGGTGATGGACAGGGAGGCCTGGCGTGTTGCGATTCATGAGGTCGCAAAGAGTCGGATATGACTGAGCAACTGAACTGAACTGAACTGAACCTTAAATGTAAAGGGGTTATTGCTCCAACCAAAAGACAAAGACTGGCAGAATGGATACAAAAACAAGACCCCTACATATGCCATCATACAAGAGACTCATCTCAAACCTAGTGACATATCCAGACTGAAAGTGAGGGGCAGTAAAAAAGATATTTCATGCAAAGGGAGACCAAAAGAAAGCAGGAGTAGCAATACTCATATCAGATAAAATAGACTTTGAAATAAAGACTATGATAAGATACAAAGAAGGACACTACATAATGATCAAGGGATCAATCCCAGAAGAAGATACAACATTTATAAATATATATATGCACCCAACATAGAAGAACTTCTATATATAAGGCAAATGTTAAGAAGTATGAAGGGGGATATTAACAGTAACACAATAATAGTGGGGAACTTTAATACCCCACTCACACCTATGGATAGACCAACCAAATAGAATATTAGCAAGGAAACACAAGCTTTAAATGATAAAATGGACCAGTTAGACCTAATTGATATAATTGATATCTACAAGGCATTTCACCCCCAAACAATGGATTTTACCTTTTCCTCAAGTGCACACAGAACATTCTCCAGGATAGATCCCATCCTGGGCTATAAATCTAACTTTGGTAAATTTTAAAAAACTGAAACCATTTCAAGCATTTTTTCTGATCACAATGTGGTAAGATTAGATATCAACTGCATGGGAAAGAAAAACTATTAGGAAACACAAACATATGGAGGGTAAACAACTTGCTTAAATAACAAACAGATAATGGAAGAAATAAAAAAGGAAATCAAAACATGCATAGAAACAAAAGAAAATGAAAAAAAAAAAAGACAACCCAAAACCTATGGGATTCAGCAAAAGCAGTGTTAAGAGGGAGGTTTGTAGCAATACAAGCATACCTTAAGAAACAAGAGAAACATCAAATAAAAAAACTTAACTTTACGCCTAAGAAAAAGAACAGAAGAAATGCAAAGTTAGTAGAATGGAAGAAATCATAAAAATCAGAGCAGAAATAAATGAAAAAGAAATGAAGGTGACTATAACAAAGATAAACTAAAAACTGGTTCTTTGAAAAGATAAATAAAATAGAGAAGCTGTCAGCCAGACTCATCAAGAAAAAAAGGGAGAAGAATCAAATCAGTAAAATAGAAATTAAAATGGAGAAATCACAGCAGACAATACAGAAATGCAAAAGATCATAAGAGAGTACTAGGAGCATCTCTATGCCAAAAAAATGGACAACTTGGAAGAAATGGACAAAATCTTAGGGTAGTATGATAATCCAAAATGAACCTGGAAGAAATAGAAAATCTGAACAGACCAATCACAAGCATGGACATCGAAACAGTAATAAAATATCTTACAACAAAGAAAAGCCCAGGAACAGATGGCTCCATAGGTGAATTCTACCAAAAATTTAGAGAATTTTAACACCCATCCTATTCAAACTCTTCCAGAAAATTACAGAAGGCAAACTCCCAAACTCATTCTATGAGGCCACCATCACCATGATACCCAAACCAGACAAAGATGTCACAGAAAAAGAAAGCTACAGGCCAATATCACTGATAACCATAGATGCAAAAATCCTCAACAAAATTCTACCAAACAGAATCCAACAGCATATTAAAGAGATCAAGTGGGCTTTACTCCAGGGATGCAAGGATTCTTCAATATTCACAAATCAATCAATATGATACACCATATTAACAAATTGAAAGATAAAAACCATATGAAAGATAAAAACTATTATCTCAATAGATGAAGAGAAAGCCTTTGACAAAATTCAACACTGATTTATAATAAAAACTCTCCAGAAAGGAGGCATAGAAGGAACATACCTCAACAAAATAAAAGCCATATACAACAAACCCACGGCAAACCTTATCCTCAATAGTGAAAAAATGAAAGCATTTCCTCTAAAATCAGGAACAAGACAAGGGTGCCCACTCTCACCACTACTATTCAACATAGTTTTGGAAGTCCTAACCACAGCAACCAGAGAAGAAAAAGAAATGGAATCCAGATTGGAAAAGAAGAGGTAAAACTCTCACTGTTGCAGATGACATGATCCTCTACATAGAAAACCTGAAAGATGCCAACCAGAAAATTACTAGAGCTAATCAATGAATATAGTAAAGTTGCAGGATATAAAATTAATACACATAAATCCCTTGCATTCTTATACACTAACAATGAAAAAACAGAAAGAGAAATTAAGGAAACAACCCCATTCATCATTTCAACAAAAAGAATAAAATACTTAGGAATAAATTAACCTAAAGAAACAAAAGAACTATATATGTAAAACTATAAACCACTGATGAAAGAAATAAAAGATGACACAAACAGAGAAATACACCATGTTCATGGTTTGGAAGAATAAATATTGTGAAAATGAGTATACTACCCCAAACAATCTATAGATTCAATGCAATCCCTATCAAGCTGCTGCTGCTACTAAGTCACTTCAGTCATGTCCGACTCTGTGCGACCCCATAGACGGCAGCCCACTAAGCTCCCCTGTCCCTGGGATTCTCCAGGCAAGAATACTGGAGTGGGTTGCCATTTCCTTCTCCAATGCATGAAAGTGAAAAGTGAAAGTGAAGTCACTCAGTTGTGCCTGACTCTTAGCGACCCCATAGACTGCAGCCTACCAGGCTCCTCCATCCATGGGATTTTCCAGGCAAGAGTACTGGAGTGGGTTGCCATTGCCTTCTCCCCCTATCAAGCTACCAATGGTATTTTTCACAGAATTAGAACAAATAACCTCACAATTTGTATGGAAACTCAAAAAACCTTGAATAGCCAAAACAATCTTGAGAAAGAAGAATGGAACTGGAGGAATCAACCTTCTTGACTTCAGACAATGCTACAAAACTACAGCCATCAAGACAGTATGGTACTGCAGAAAGACAGAAAGATAGATCAATGGAACAAAATAGAAAGCTCAGAGATAAATCCACACACTTCTGGACACCTTATCTTCGACAAAGGAGGCAAAATATATAATGGAGAAAAGACAGTCTCTTTAACAAGAGAAAACTGGTCAACCACGTGTGAAAGAATGTAACTACAACACTTTGTAGCACCATACACAAAAATAAACTCAAAATGGATTAAAGATATAAATGTAAGAAAAGAAACTATAAAACTCTTTGAGGAAAATGTAGGCAGAACACTCTGACAGAAATCACAGCAAGATCCTTTATGACCCACCTCCCAGAGTAATGGAAATAAAAACAAAACTAAGCAAATGGGGCCTAATTAAACGTAAAGGTTTTTGCACAATGAAAGAAACTGTAAGTAAGGTGCAGAGGCAGGCTTCAGAATGGGAGAAAATAATAATAAATGAAACAACTGTCAAATAATTAATCCCCAAAACATACCAGTAGCTCATGTGGCTCAATACCAGCAAAGTGAACAGCACAATCAAAAAGGGGCCAAAGAACTAAACAGACATTTCTGCAAAGAAGACATACAGATGGCTGATAAACATGTGAAAACATACTTAACATCACTCATTATTCAGTTCAGTTCAGTTCAGTTCAGTCACTCAGTCGTGTCTGACTCTTCCCGACCCAAGAATTGCAGCACGCCAGGCCTCCCTGTCCATCACCATCTCTCGGAGTTCACTCAGACTCACATCCATTGAGTCCGTGATGCCATCCAGCCATCTCATCCTCTGTCGTCCCCTTCTCCTCCTGCCCCCAATCTCTCCCAGCATCAGAGTCTTTTCCAATGAGTCAACTCTTCTCATGAAGTGGCCAAAGTACTGGAGCTTCAGCTTTACCATCATTCCTTCCAAAGAAATCACAGGGTTGATGTCCTTCAGAATGGACTGGTTGGATCTCCTTGCAGTCCAAGGGACCGTCAAGAAGTCTTCTCCAACACCACAGTTTAAACGCATCAATTCTTCGGCGCTCAGCCTTCTTCACAGTCCAACTCTCACATCCATACATGACCACAGGAAAAACCACAGCCTTGACTAGACGGACCTTAGTCGGCAAAGTAATGTCTCTGCTTTTGAATATACTATCTAGGTTGGTCATAACTTTTCTTCCAAGGAGTAAGCGTCTTTTAATTTCATGGCTGCAATCACCATCTGCAGTGATTTTGGAGCCCCCAAAAATTAAGTCTGACACTGTTTCTACTGTTTCCCCACCTATTTGCCATGAAGTGATGGGACCAGATGCCATGATCTTCATTTTCTGAATGTTGAGCTTTAGGCCAACTTTTTCACTCTCCTCTTTCACTTTCATCAAGAGGCTTTTTAGTTCCTCTTCACCCTTTCTGCCATAAGGGTGGTGTCGTCTGCATATCTGAGGTGATTGATATTTCTCCCGGCAATCTTGATTCCAGCTTGTGTTTCTTCCAGCCCAGCATTTCTCATGATGTACTCTGCATATAAGTTAAATAAGCAGGGTGACAATAGACAGCCTTGACGTACTCCTTTTCCTATTTGGAACCAGTCTGTTGTTCCATGTCCAGTTCTAACTGTTGCTTCTTGATGTGCATACAGATTTCTCAAGAGGCAGGTTAGGTGGTCTGGCATTCCCATCTCTTTCAGAATTTTCCACAGTTTATTGTGATCCACACAGTCAAAGGCTTTGGCATAGTCAAGAAAGCAGAAATCGATGTGTTTCTGGAACTCTCTTGCTTTTTCCATGACCCAGAGGATGTTGGCAATTTGATCTCTGGTTCCTCTGCCTTTTCTAAAACCAGCTTGAACATCAGGGAGTTCATGGTTCACGTATTGCTGAAGTCTGGCTTGGAGAATTTTGAGCATCACTTTATTAGCATGTGAGATGAGTACAATTGTGTGGTAGTTTGAGCATTCTCTGGCATTGCCCTTCTTTGGAATTGGAATGAAAACTGACCTTTTCCAGTCCTGTGGCCACTGCTGAGTTTTCCAAATTTGCTGGCATATTGAGTGCAGCACTTTCACAGCATCATCTTTCAGGATTTGAAATAGCTCAACTAGAATTCCATCACCTCCACTAGCTTTGTTCATAGTGATGCTTTCTAAGGCCCACTTGACTTCACATTCCAAGATGTCTGGCTCTAGATGAGTGATCACATCATCATGATTATCTGGGTCGTGAAGATCTTTTTTGTACAGTTTTTCGGTGTATTCTTGTCACCTGTTCTTAATATCTTCTGCTTCTGTTAGGTCCATACCATTTCTGTCCTTTATCGAGCCCATCTTTGCATGAAATGTTCCCTTGGTAGCTCTAATTTTCTTGAAGAGATCTCTAGTCTTTCCCTTTCTGTTGTTTTCCTCTATTTCTTTGCATTGATCACTGAAGAAGGCTTTCTTATGTCTTCTTGCTATTCTTTGGAGCTCTGCATTTAGATGCTTATATCTTTCCTTTTCTCCTTTGCTTTTCGCCTCTCTTCTTTTCACAGCTATTTGTAAGGCCTCCCCAGACAGCCATTTTGCTTTTTTGCATTTCTTTTCCATGGGAATGGTCTTGATCCCTGTCTCCTGTACAATGTCACGAACCTCATTCCACAGTTCATCAGGCACTCTATCTATCAGATCTAGACCCTTAAATCTATTTCTCACTTCCACTGCAATCCGGCTCACTAAGCGCAGGCGCGGCTGAGAGGGGCTTCCCCAAGTCCAAGGTCAGGGGTAGCGGCCTAGAGTGCCAGGCTGCCACGGTGCAGGAACGGCCGTGAGGAGCTACCCTGCGTCCGAGATCAGTGGCGGTGGCTGGAAGGAGCTACCCCGCGTGAGGTCAGTGGCAGCGGCTGGGAGGAGACACCCCGAGCCCGAGGTCAGGGGCGGCATCTGGGAAGAGCTACCCTGCGACCGAGGCCAGTGGTGGCCAGGAAGAGATACCCTGCATCACTCATTATTAGAGAAATGCAAATCAAAAGCACAATGAGGTATCACCTCACACCAGTCAGAATGGCCATCATCAAAAAGTCTACAAACAATAAATGTTGGAGAGGGTGTGGAGAAAAGGGAACACTCTTGCACTGTTGGTGGGAATGTAAATTGATACAGCTACTATGGAAGATATTATGGAGATTCCTTTAAAGACTAGGAATAAAACCACCATATAACCCAGCAATCCCACTCCTAGGCATATGCCCTGAGAAAACCAAAATTGAAAGAGACACATGCATCCCATTGTTCACTGCAGCACTATTTACAATAGCTAGTACATGGAAGCAACCTAGATATCCATCAACAGATGAATGGATAAAGAAGTTATACATATACACAATGGAATATTACTCAGCCATAAAAAGGAATGCATTTAAGTCAGTTCTGATGAGGTGGATGAACCTAAAACCTATTATACAGATTGAACTGAGTCAGAAAGAGAAAGATAAATATCATATTCTAATGCATATATACGGAATCTAGAAAAATGGTACTGAAGAATTTATTTACAGGGCAGCAATGGAGAAACAGACATAGAGAATAGACTTATGGACACAGGGAGAGGGGAGGAGAGTGTGAGATGTTTGGATAGAGTAACATGGAAATTACATTGCTGCTAAGTCATTTCAGTCCTGTCCGACTCTGTGTGACCCCAGAGATGGCAGCCCACCAGACTCCCCCATCCCTGGGATTCTCCAGGCAAGAACACTGGAGTGGGGTGCCATTTCCCTCTCCAATGCATGAAAGTGAAAAGTGAAAGTGAAGTCACTCAGTCATGTCCGACTCCTAGCGACCCCATGGACTGCAGCCTGCCAGGCTCCTCTGCCCATGGGATTTTCCAGGCAAGAGTACTGGAGTGGGGTGCCATTGCCTTCTCTGGGAAATTACATTGCCATATGTAAAATAGATAGCCAATGGTAATTTTTGTATGGCTCAGGAAACTCAAACAGGGTCTCTGTATCAGTCTATAGGGGTGGGATGGGGCAGGAGATGGGAGGTAGGCTCAAAAGGGAGTGGATGTATGTGTACCTATGGCAATTCATGTTGAGGTTTGACAGGAAATAACAAGATTATTTAAAGCAATTATCCTTCAATTTAAAAAATAAATTAATAGAAAAAAATTCTCCAGAAGTTATGTATAGAAGGAGCCTACCTCAGCATAATAAAGACCATATATAACAAACCCACAGCAAACATTATTTTCAAAGGTGAAACAGAAAACATTTCCACTATAAGATCAGAAATAAGATAACGGTGCCCACTCTCACACTATTATTCAAAATAATTTCGGTAGTCTTAGCCACAGCAGTCAGAGAGGAAAAAGAAGTAAAAGGAAACCAGATTGGAAAAGAAGACATAAAACTCTCACTGTTTGCAGATACCTAGGAATAAACTTACCTAAAGAGACAAAAGACCTTTATGCAGAAAACTATAAGACACCGATGAAAGAAATCAAAGACCATACAAACATATGGAATGATACACTATGTTCTTAGATTCAAAGAATCAGTATTGTGAAATGACTACACTACTCAAAGCAATCTACAGATGCAATGCAATCCTTACCAAACTACCAACAGTATTTTTCACAGAACTAGAGCCAAAAGTTTCACAGTTTGTATGGAAACACAAAAGACCTCAAATAGCAAAAGCAATCTTGAGGAAGAAAAATTCAGCTGGAGGAATCAGCCTTCCTAACTTCAGACTATACTGCAAAGCTACAGTAATCAAGATAGTATGGTACAGGCATGAAAACAAAAACAAAAATATAGACCAATGGAACAGATAAGATGCCTAGAGATAAAGCCTAGGTACCTATAGGTACCTTAATTTTGACAAAGGAGTAAAAAATATATGATGGAAAAAAGACAGCCTCTTTGATAAGTGGTTCTGGGAAAACTGGACAGCTACATGTAAAAGAATGAAATTAACACCATACACAAAGATAAACTTAAACTAGATTGAAGATTAAATGTAAGGCCAAAAACTATAAAGCTCTTAGAGGAAAACATAGGTGGTACACTCTGACACAAATCACAGCAAAGATCCTCTTTGACCCACCTCCTAGAGTAATGGAAATAAAAATAAAAATAACCAAATAGGACCTAATTAAACTTGAAAGCTTTTGCACGGCAATGAAACAATAAACAGATTAAAAGACAACCCTCAGAATGGGAGAAAACAGTTGCAATGAAGCAACTGACAAAGAATTAATTTCCAAAATATATGAACAGTTCATGTAGTGCAATATCATAAAAACAAACAGTCCAATCAAAAAATGGGCCGATGACCTAAACAGATATTTCTCTAAAAACGGCATCAGGTGACCTATAGACACATGAAAAGGTGCTCAACATCACTAATTACTAGAGTAATGTAAATCAAAGCTACAATGAAGTATCACCTCACACCAGTAAGAATGGCCATCAGAAAATCTACAAACAATAAATGCTGGAGACAATGTGGAGAAAAGGGAAAACTTCTGCACTGTTGGTGGGAATGTAAACTGATACAGCCACTATGGAGAACAGTATAGAGATTCATTTAAAAATTAGGAATAGAACTACCCTATGACCTAGCAATCCCACTACTGGGCATATACCCTGAGAAAGCCACAATTCTAAAAGATACATGTACCCTGATGTTCACTGAAGTACTACTTTTAATAGCCAGGACAAGGAAGCAGTCTAGATGTCCTTCAACAGATGAATGGATAGAGAACATACGGTCCATAAATATAATGGAATATTACTTAGCCTTAAAAAGAAAGAATTTAAGTCAGTTTTGGTGAGGTGGATGAACCTAGAGCCTGTTTTACAGAGTGAGGTAAGTCAGAAAGAGAAAAGCAAATATCATATATTAACATATATATGATTATATTCTTTGCAGCCAAAGATGGAGAAGCTCTATACAGTCAGTAAAAACAAGACTAGGAGCTGATTGTGGCTCAGATCATGAACTCCTTATTGCCAAATTCAGACTGAAATTGAAGAAAGCAGGGAAAGCCACTAGACCATTCAAAGTGAAAGTGAAGTCACTCAGTCGTGTCCGACTCTTTGTGACCCCACGGACTGTAGCCTACCAGGCTTCTCCGTCCATGGGATTTTCCAGGCAAGAGTACTGGAGGGAGTTGCCATTTCCTTCTCCAGGGGATCTTCCCTACCCAGGGATCAAACCCAGGTCTCCCACATTGTAGGCAGATGCTTTTGCCATCTGAGCCACCAGAGAAGTCCAAGACCATTCAGGTAGGACCTAAACCAAATCCCTTATGATTATACAGTGGAAGTGAGAAATAGATTCACAGGATTAGATCTGATAGACAGAATGCCTGAAGAACTATGGCTGGAGGTTTGTGACACTGTAGAGGAGACAGGAATCAAAACCACCCCCGAGAAAAATAAATGCAAAAAAGCAAAATGGCTGTCTGAGGAGGGCTTACAAATAGGTGTGAAGAGAAGAGAAATGAAAAGGAAAGGTATACCCATTTGAATGCAGAGTTCCAAAGAATAACAAGGAGAGATAAGAAAGTCTTCCTCAGTGATCAGTGTAAAGAAATAGAGGAAAACAATCGAATGAGAAAGACTAGAGATCTCTTCAAGAAAATTAGAGAAAACAAGGGAATATATCATGCAAAGATGGGCTCGATAAAGGACAGAAATGGTCTGGACCTAACAGAAGCAGAAGATATTAAAAAGAGGTGGCAAGAATACACAGAAGAACTATACAAAAAAGATCTTCACTACCAAGATAATAATGACAGTGTGATCACTTACCTAGAAACAAACATCCTGGGACATGAAGTCAAGAGGCCTTAGGAAGCATCACTATGAACAAAGCCAGTGGAAGTGATGAAATTCCAGTTGATACATTTCAAATCCTAAAAGATGATGCTATGAAAGTGCTGCACTCAATATGGCAACAAATTTGGAAAACTCAGCAGTGGCCGCAGGACTGGAAAATGTCAGTTTTCAGTCCAATTCCAAAGAAAGGCAATGCCAAAGAATGTTCAAACTACCGCACAATTGCACTCATCTCACACGCTAGCAAATTAATGCTCAAAATTGTCCAAGCCAGGCTTCAACAGTACATGAATCGTGAACTTCCAGGTGTTCAGACTGGTTTTAGAAAAGGCAGAGGAACCAGAAATCAAATTCCCAATATCTGTTGGGTCATCAAAAGAACAAGAGAATTCCAGAAAAAAACATCTATTTCTGCTTTATTGACTTTGCCAAAGACTTTGACTGTGTGGATCACAACAAACTGTGGAAAATTTTTCAAGGGTTGGGAATACCAGACCACCTGACTTGCCTCTTGAGATAACTGTATGCAGGTCAGGAAGCAACAGTTAGAACTGGACATGGAACAACAGACTGGTTCCAAATCAGGAAAGGAGTACATCAAGGCTGTATATTGTCACCCTGCTTATTTAACTTATATGCAGAGTACATAATGAGAAACACTGGGTTGGATGAGCACAAGCTGGAATCAAGATTGCTGGGAGAAATATCAATAGCCTCAGATACTCAGATGACACTACCCTTTCACAGAAAGTGAAGAAGAACTAAAGAGCCTCTTGATGAAAGTGAAAGAGGAGTGCGAAAAAGTTGGCTTTAAACTCAACATTCAGAAAACTAAGATCGTAGCATCTGGTCCCATCATTTCATGGCAAATAGGTGGGGAAACAGTGACAGGCTTTATTTTTGGGGCTCCAAAATCACTGCAGATGGTGACTGCAGCCATGAAGTTAAAAGACACTTACTCTTTGGAAGAAAATTTATAACCAACCTAGACAGCATATTAAAAAGCAGAGACATTACTTTGCCAACAAAGGTCCGTCTAGTCAAGGCTATGGTTTTTCCAGTAGTCATGTATGGATGTGAGAGTTGGACTATAAAGAAAGCTGAGCACCAAAGAATTGATGCTTTAGAACTGTGGTGTTCGATAAGTCTCTTGAGAGTCCCTTGGACTGCAATGAGATCCAACCAGTCCAACCTAAAGGAAATCAGTCCCAAATATTCATTGGAAGAACTGATGCTGAAGCTGAAACTCTAATACTTGGCCATTTGATGTGAAAAACTGACTCTTTTAAAAAGACCCTGATCCTGGGAAAGATTGAAGGTGGGAGTCAAAGGGGACAACAAAGGATTAGATGGTTGGATGGCATCACCGACAAAACATAAAATAATCAAATTAAACCAGTTAGAAGAGAAAAAAAAAAAGATGGGGCTAACAACAAATTTTCTGTAACACATTGAATTCTGAAAATAGTTTAAGTATTCTGTTCCATAATTCTTGAAGCCACCTCCAGAGAGATAAAGGCATATGGATGAAAGTAGAAGTGGATCAGGAGACTTTTCCTGATGGGATGGAATAGAGGGTGGGGCAGCTCTTGGAGTTGTGTGCATCACTGTTTACTAGAAGACATAGTTCAGAGGGAGAGGTCCTACACAATAAAAGCATTAAGGAAAACAACTAAGCAACACTTGTAGAAAGTTTGTAGCATTATGTGGGTTTCAAAGAGAACTTTTATCTTCCTAGGTCTTCTTGATTTCTCTAGACAAGGACAGATAAAATTTTTAAAAATTAATAAATGACTTTGCTTTCAGAGCTATTGGTCCACACTCCTCTGAAAATCAAGACTATTTTTTTAGGCTTAGAATCCTCTTTCAGCATGTATCAGAGGTTGCAGTGCTTCTGTGGTACAGAGTACCACCTCCATCCCTGGGTCGGGTGTGTGTATCTCTCTGTCAGAGGAACTTAGTTGAGAGAAGGCCCCAAAGGGAAACCAACTGGGAAGATCATGGCAGTTGCAGCTTATTCTTCTGTCTAGCCACAAAGAACTTGAATGCAGTCTCTTTTTAACTCATTTCAGGGTTTTTGTTTGTTTGTTCATTTGTTTTATTGAGAAGAAATGTACAGTGTCATTGCAGGGTGTATGTGTGTGTGTGTGTGAAAGGAGAGAAGCTAGAAAAGGCTTCATTAAACCCCTGTGCATGTCTAAATTTTAATAACTCAGGCTTACAGTTTCCACAGAAACAACTCATACAAAATGTCCAAACTAATTCCATCAAAATTAGTGATTTATGCTGCACATGAGGTATACTAATTTCAGATCCTGTGCAAATGAACAGTGGCAGAAGGGAAGTTTATGACAGATACCTAATAGAAATGAAGTCTAATTGTCCAGATGAAGACAGTTCCTAGACTGTTTCTATTGTTTTCTATTGTGGATACATTCTAAGTTAGCAAAAATATTAATTAATATTAATACTTACTGATGTATTCAGTTTAGGTTAGAGAGTTTCTTAAGCATTAGGTCCCTAAAAATGTAGGTAGGTAAAAGGATTGTTTACAAGAATTTACAAGAGTACAAAACAGTAGGTCATCACCATCGGTAGATTAGAGATGGCAGTAAGTTTTTTATACTCCTCCCATTGTAGTCAGTTCAGTTTAATCACTCAGTTGTGTCTGACTCTTTGTGACCCCATGGACTGCAGCATGCCAGGCTTCCCTGTCTATCACCAACTCCCAGAGCTTGCTTAAACACATGTCCATTGAGTTGGTGATGCCAACCATCTCATCCTCTGTTGTCCCCTTCTCCTCCTGCCTCCAATCTTTCCCAGCATCAGGGTCTTTTCCAGTGAGTCAGTTCTTCACATCAGGAGGCCAAAGTATTGGAGTTTCAGCTTCAGCATCAGTCCTTCCTATGAATATTCAGGACTCACTTCATTTAGAGTTGATTAGTTTGATCTCCTTGCTGTCCAAGGGACTCTCAAGAGTCTTTTGCAACACCACAATTCAAAAGCATCAGTTCTTCAGTGCTCAGCTGTCTTTACGATCCAACTCTCACATCCATACATGACCACAGGAAAAACCATAGTTTTGACTGTACAGACTTTGTTGACAAAGTAATGTCTCTGCTTTTTAATATGCTGTCTAGATTTGTCATAGCTTTTCTTCCAAGGAGTAAGCGTCTTTTAACTTCATGGCTGCAGTTACCATCTGCAGTGATTTTGGAGCCCAAGAAAATAATGTATCTCACTGTTTGCATAAAGTGATGGGACCAGATGCCATGAACTTAGTTTTCTGAATGCTGAGTGTTAAGCAAGCTTTTTCACTCTCCTCTTTCACTTTCATCAAGAGGCTTTTAGTTCCTCTTCGCTTTCTGCCATATGCGTGGTGTTATCTGCATATTTGAGGTTATTATTTCTCTTGGCAATCTTGATTCCAGCTTGTGCTTCATCCAGTCTGTCATTTCATATGATGTACTCTGCATAGAAGTAAACAAGGTGACAATATACATGTTATTATATGGGGCTTCCCCAGTGGCTCAGCAGTAAAGAATCTGACTGCAACATAAGAGCAGAGGGAGACACGAGTTCGATCTCTGGGTTGGGAAGATCCCCTGGAGCAATGCATGGCAACTCACTTCAGTATTCCGGCTTGGAGAATTCCATGGACAGAGGAGCCTGGCAGGCTGCAGTCCACAGGTTTGCAAAGAGTCAGACATGACTGAAGCACCTTGGCATGCATACATGCGTGCATACATATGCATGTTTATTCCTTATCTGTAAAACAGTTTTAAAAACTTTTTGTATGTGAACACATACATGCATATGATCCAGTGACAGAAAAATTGTGGCATGGTGAAAAATAGGGAGTGGGAGCTAAGAGGAAAAAGACTATAAACAAAAGTTTTCATGGTGAAACAACTTGTATAGCATAATCTTGTCTTTGAAAATATAATATATATGTTTTCAATATTGGGAAAACAACAATATGACTAGTAGAACTCCTTCTCTTATCCTTCAGTGATTAGAAAGGAGCATATGAAGATGATGATGATAAATGGTTAACCTTTATTGGACCATTACCTTGTATCCAATGCTATTTTGTATCTTTACACATATGAACCAATTCACTCCTGACAACTCCATGGGAGGAAAATTGTATTACTGTTTCTATTTTACAGATGGAGAAGCTGAAGCACAGAGCAGTTGCATAAACTCCCAAGATTACATAGCTAATAAATACCAAACCTAGGATTCTATTTGTAAGAGCTCATTTCATGTGCTCTCCTCCAACATAAGAAATACTATTTTTTTTCAAAAAGGTAGCCTTATTTATTCCTCTAAGTATTTTCTAAGTGTTTTATATATAAAGCTGGAAAAATTCTCTCTCACAGAAAAATGAGAGAAGAGCTAAGGGAAATGCAGGGATTTTTGCACTGTCTATGGTTTGGAAGAGCCAGACTTCTGACTTGTAGTTAGATGTGCATTCTACCACCTGTAAATGGCAACCCCTCTGTATTAGAGCTTTTGAAAGCCACAATTCCATGCCAGGGGTGGGAATGCTCTACTGTGGTCATCATTTTTTTCAATCTCTTTCTTTTTTTTTCACCCAGCTTTATGGAGATGCTGCAGTCCATGGGGTCGCAGAGACAGACACAATTTGGCTACCGAACAACAACAACATGGAGATGTAATTGACATATAACAATGTGTAAGCTTAGGTATACAGCATGATAATTTGATATTCTTATATATTGTGAATTTATTACCTCAATAAGGTTAACTAATACCTGCATCACCTCACATACTCTTGAAGAAAATTAGCGATACCAAGGGAACATTTCATGCAAAGATGGGCTCAATAAAGGACAGAAATGGTATGGACCTAACAGAAGCAGAAGATATTAAGAAGAGGTGGCAAGAATACACAGAAAAACTGTACAAAAAAGATCTTCACGACCCAGATAATCATGATGATGTGATCACTCATCTAGAGCCAGACATCTTGGAATGTGAAGTCAAGTGGGCCTTAGAAAGCATCAGTATGAACAAAGCTAGTGGAGGTGATGGAATTCCAGTGGAGCTGTTTCAAATCCTGAAAGATGATGCAGTGAAAGTGCTGCACTCAGTATGCCAGCAAATTTGGAAAACTCAGCAGTGGCCACAGGACTGGAAAAGGTCAGTTTTCATTCCAATTCCAAAGAAAGGCAATGCCAAAGAATGCTCAAACTACCACACAATTGTACTCATTTCACATGCTAGTAAAGTAACGCTCAAAATTCTCCAAGCCAGGATTCAGCAATATGTGCACCATGAACTTCCTGATGTTCAAGCTGGTTTTAGAAAAGGCAGAGGAACTAGAGATCAAATTGCCAACATCTGCTGGATCATGGAAAAAGCAAGAGAGTTCCAGAAACACATCGATTTCTGCTTTATTGACTATGCCAAAGTCTTTGACTGTGTGGATCACAATAAACTGTGGAAAATTCTGAAAGAGATGGGAATAACAGACCACCTGACCTGCCTCTTGAGAAATCTGTATGCAGGTCAAGAAGCAACAGTTAGAACTGGACATGGAACAACAGACTGGTTCCAAATAGGAAAAGGAGTCCGTCAAGGCTGTATGTTGTCACCCTGCTTATTTAACTCATCTGCAGAGTACATCATGACAAATGCTGGGCTGGAAGAAACACAAGCTGGAATCAAGATTGTTGGGAGAAATATCAATAACCTCATATATGCAGATGACACCACCCTTATGGCAGAAAGGGTGAAGAGGAACTAAAAAGCCTCTTGATGAAAGTGAAGGAGGGGAGTGAAAAAGTTGGCCTAAAGCTCAACATTCAGAAAACGAAGATCATGGCATCTGGTCCCATCAATTCATGGGAAATAGGTGGGGAAACAGTAGAAACAGTGTCAGACTTAATTTTTGGGGGCTCCAAAATCACTGCAGATGGTGATTGCAGCCATGAAATTAAAAGACGCTTACTCCTTGGAAGAAAAGTTATGACCAACCTAGATAGTATATTCAAAAGCAGAGATTACTTTGCCGACTAAGGTCCTCCTAGTCAAGGCTATGGTTTTTCCTGTGGTCATGTGTGGATGTGAGAGTTGGACTGTGAAGAAGGCTGAGCGCTGAAGAATTGATGCGTTTGAACTGTGGTGTTGAAGAAGACCCTTGAGAGTCCCTTGGACTGCAAGGAGATCCAACCAGTCCATTCTGAAGGACATCAACCCTGGGATTTCTTTGGAAGGAATGATGGTAAAGCTGAAGCTCCAGTACTTTGGCCACCTCATGCGAAGAGTTGACTCATTGGGAAAGACTCTGATGCTGGGAGAGATTGGGGGCAGGAGGAGAAGGGGACGACAGAGGATGAGATGGCTGGATGGCATCACGGACTTGATAGACGTGAGTCTGAGTGAACTCCGGGAGATGGTGATGGACTAGGAGGCCTGGCGTGTTGTGATTCATGGGGTCACAAAGAGTCGGACACGACTGAGCGACTGAACTGAACTGAACTGAAGACCATTCTAGATTTACTCCATTAGCAACTTTCAAGTATGTAATACAGTGTTATTAATTATAGTCATGCTGTATATTCAGTTCAGTTCATTGCTCAGTCATGTCCGACTCTTTGAGACCCCATAAACTGCAGCATGCCAGGCCTCCCTGTCCATCACCAACTCCTGGAGTTCACTCAAACTCATGTCCATCGAGTCGGTGATGCCATCCAACCATCTCATCCTCTGTCGTCCCCTTCTCCTCCTGTCCCCAGTCTCTCCCAGCATCAGAGTCTTTTCCAATGAGTCAACTCTTTGCATGAGGTGGCCAAAGTATTAGAGTTTCAGCTTCAGCATCAGTCCTTCCAATGAACACCCAGGACTGATCTCCTTTAGGATGGACTGGTTGGACCTTCTTGTAGTCCAAGGGACTCTCAAGGGTCTTCTCTAACACCACAGTTCAAAAGCATCAATTCTTTGGCGCTCAGCTTTCTTCACAGTCCAACTCTCACACCCATACATAACCACTGAAAAAACCATTGCCTTGACTTGACTAGACGGACCTTTGTTGGCAATATCTCTGCTTTTTAATATGCTGTCTAGGTTGGTCATAACTTTCCTGCCAAGGAGTAAATGTCTTTCAATTTCATGGCTGCAGTCACCATCTGCAGTGATTTGGAGCCCCCAAAATAAAGTCAGCCACTGTTTCCACTGTTTCCCATATATTTCCCATGAATTGATGGGACCAGATGCCATGATCTTCGTTTTCTGAATGTTGAGCTTTAAGCCAACGTTTTCAATCTTCTCTCTCATTTGCATCAAGAGGCTTTTTAGTTCCTCTTCACTTTCTGCCATAAGGGTGTTGTCATCTGCTTATCTACAGTTATTGATATTTCTCCCGGCAATCTTGAATCCAACTTGTGCTTCTTCCAGCCCAATATTTCTCATGATGTACTCTGCATAGAAATTAAATAAGCAGGGTGACAATATATAGCCTTGACATACTCCTTTTCCTATTTGGACCAGTCAGTCTGTTGCTCCATGTCCAATTCTGTTATATCACTGTAAATTGTTCATCTTATATAGGTGTTTATACCCTTTGACTTTCTCAGTCTGACATTTCACTTACCACAATACCCTCAAGTTCCATCCATATTCTTGAAATGGCAGAATTTTCTTTTTTTAAATGGCTGAACAATGTTCTATCATGAGTGCATGTGTGCGTATACATGGCATCCATTGTATATATACCATCCATTCATCTGTGGATGCACACTTAATATGGACCTATTCCCATGGAAAAGAAATGCAAAAAAGCAAAATGGCTGTCTGGAGAGGCCTTACAAATAGCTGTGAAAAGAAGAGAAGTGAAAAGCAAAGGAGAAAAGGAAAGATATAAGCATCTGAATGCAGAGTTTCAAAGAATAGCAAGGAGAGATAAGAAAGCCTTCCTCAGAGATCAATGCAAAGAAATAGAGGAAAACAACAGAATGAGAAAGACTGGAGATCTCTTCAAGAAAATTAGAGATACCAAGGGAACATTTCATGTAAAGACAGGCTCATTAAAGGACAGAAATAGTAGGGACCTAACAGAAGCAGAAGATATTAAGAAGCGGTGGCAAGAATACACAGAAGAACTGTACAAAAAGATCTTCACCACCAAGATAATGACGATTGTGTGATCACTCACCTACAGCCAGACATCCTGGAATGTGAAGTCAAGTGAGCCTTAGAAAGAATCACTATGAACAAAGCTAGTGGAGGTGATGGAATACCAGTTGAGGTATTTCAGATCCTAAAAGCTGATGCTGTGAAAGTACTGCACTCAATATGCCACCAAATTTGGATAACTCAGCAGTGGCCACAGGACTGGAAAAATTCAGTTTTCATTCCAATCCCGAAGAAAGGCAATGCCAAAGAATGCTCAAACTACTACACAATTGCACTCATCTCACAAGCTAGTAAAGTGATGCTCAAAATTCTCCAAGCCAGGCTGCAGCAATACATGCACTGTGATCTTCCAGATGTTCAAGCTGGTTTTAGAAAGAGATCAAATTGCCAACATCTGCTGGATCATCGAAAAAGCAAGAGAGTTCCAGAAAAATATCTATTTCTGCTTTATTGACTATGCCAAAGCCTTTGACTGTGTGGATCACAATAAACTGTGGAAAATTCTGAAAGAGATGGGAATGCCAGACCACCTGACCTGCCTCTTGCGAAACCTATATGCAGGTCAGGAAGCAACAGTTAGAACTGGACATGGAACAACAGACTGGTTCCAAATAGGAAAAGGAGTATGACAAGGCTGTATATTGTCATCCTGCTTATTTAACTTATCTGCAGAGTAAATCATGAGAAACGCTGGGCTGGAAGAAACACAAGCTGGAATAAGATTGCTGGGAGAAATATCAATAACCTCAGATATGCAGATGACACCACCCTTATGGCAGAAAGTGAAGAGGAACTAAAAGCCTCTTGATGAAAGTGAAAGAGGAGAGCGAAAAGTTGGCCTAAAGCTCAACATTCAGAAAATGAAGATCATGGCATCTGGTCCCATCAATTCATGGCAGATAGATGGGAAAACAGTAGAAACAGTGTCAGACTTCATTTTTTGGGTTCCAAAATCACTACAGATAGTGATTGCAGCCATGAAATTAAAAAACGCTTACTCCTTGGGAGGAAAGTTATGACCAACCTAGATAGCATATTGAAAAGCAGAGACATTACTTTGTCAACAAAGGTCCGTCTAGTCAAGGCTATGGTTTTTCCAGTAGTCATGTATGGATATGAGAGTTGGACTGTGAAGAAAGCTGAGCATTGAAGAATTGATGCTTTGAAGTGTGGTGTTGGAGAAGACTCTTGAGAGTCCCTTGGACTGCAATGAGATCCAACCAGTCCATCCTAAAGGAGATCAGTCCTGGGTGTTCATTGGAAGGATTGATGCTACAGCTGAAACTCCAATACCTTGGCCACCTCATGCAAAGAGTTGACTCATTGGAAAAGACTCTGATGCTGGGAGGGGTTGGGGGCAGGAGAAGGGGATGACGGAGGATCAGATGGCTGGATGGCATCACCAACTTGATGGATATAAGTTTGGATGAACTCCGGGAGTTGGGAGGCCTGGCATGCTGCAATTCATGGGGTCACAGAGTCGGACATGACTGAGCAACTGAACTGAACTGAACTGATTTCCATCTATTACTGTTGTGAATAAATCTACAGTGAACATGGGGATGCAGATATGTCGTCAAGATAATGATTACACTTCCTTTGGATATATGGCTGTATCCAGCTGGACGGCTAGATCATGTGCTAGTTCTAGTTTTAATTTTTTTAGGAACCTCCACAATCTTTTTCATACTGTGGTTATACCAATTTTACAAGCCTACCAGCAGTACACAAGTGTTCCCTTTTCTCCACATTCTCACCAATACTTGTCTATTATCTTTCTGATAGTCATTCTAAGAGATGTAAGATGGTATCTCATTATAGTTTTGATTTGCGTTTCCCTTGGACTGCAAGGAAATCCAACCAGTCCTTTCTAAAGGAGATCAGTCCTGGGCATTCTTTGGAAGGAATGATGCTAAAGCTGAAACTCCAGTACTTTGGCCACCTCATGGGAAGAGTTGACTCATTGGAAAAGACTCTGATGCTGGGAGGGATTGGGGGCAGGAGGAGAAGGGGATGACAGAGGATGAGATGGCTGGATGGCATCACCGACTCGAGGGATGTGAGTCTGAGTGAACTCCGGGAGATGGTGATGGAAGGGAGGCCTGGCATGCTGTGATGAGCACAAAGAGTCGGACACGACTGAGTGACTGAACTGAACTGAACTGAACTGAACTGAATGGTTAGTGATGTCAAGAACATTTTCATATACCTGCTGGCTATTTGTATGATATTTTTAGGGGGGAAATGTCTATTCATGTCCTCTACCCATTTAAATTGTATTTGTTTTCTTGCTATTGAGTTGTTGAACCTCTTTTCTTCTAATGTTATATCAAAAAGATAAAATGTAGAACTCTCAAAAGAAAACAAGTGACTATAAAAGGCAGAAAGGAAGCTTTCTGAGATGATAGAAATGTTCTAAGTCTAAATGATCTGGGCAGTAGTGACACAGGTGCAATTTATACATACAAAGTCATTGAGCTGTATGCTTAAGATGTATACACTTTACTGTATGTAAATTACACCTTAGTATACCATAGTTAAGAACAGGCATGTTGGGGAAATTGTCATGTACCCAATATTTTCAAAACAGGGTATTGGTGAAGTCGTGGAAGTAGTATGGAGTGTCACACTCAGGCAGGGTCCAGTTTGTTACCATGAGATTGTTACCATGATATTGTTACCATGATGTGCATTTCTTCCCCAAGCATCCCAATAATCTGAAAACATTCTGTTTCATCTTGAATGGGGGATAGGTAGATGTACCTTCCTTTGCAAAGTCCTCCTGCCCTGAAGGAAAAGGTACTTTGCAGACAAAAGGAAGTAAATAAAGGGCATTGGGAAAGTGCTTAATGCTGGGAGCAAACAAATGAAACATAAAACATACCTCTACTGAGTAATGTGGACTCAGAACAAATACAGAATCATTTAAATCATATTGTGTGTACCTAAAATGAGTGGTCACCTTAATGCATAACAATTTCTTTGGCTTTGGGGTTCAACATTTTGAACACGTGTCAAAGTATTAAGAATGCATCATCCTCTGGGAAGTTTCTGATATTTTTAAAACTCTCTCCTCATGCCCACCAGCCCTTTAGTGTCTAGGCTCTTGGAGCCATTGCTCACCATAACTAAACTTGTTTTAGGGCAGCCCCAGGACATGAGTTCTTATTTTGAATAAGTTGTTAGCCCCTGACACCAGCTTGTTGGACTTTTCAATTTGGTGCCTGTAATGTAAAGAACCTGCCTGCTGATGCAGGAGACATAAGAGATGCAGGTTTGATCTCTGGGTCAGAAAGATCCCCTGGAGGAGGGCAAGGCAACCCACTCCAGTATTCTCGCCTGGAGAATCCCATGGACAAATGAGCCTGGTGGGCTATAGTCCATAGGGTTTCAAAGAGTTGAACATGACTGAACAACTTGGTACCTAGCAAACACACAGAACACCTATTGTTAATCCTCTTCTATTTACATGGATTTGGGGGTAATGTTCTCCCCATGTCACCCATCTCCAATATTTATTTTGGGAAATTATTTTTACTGTTAATCTTCACCAAGTTCCAGTAAATAACAAAAGCAGCAAGGTTGTGAAAAAAAAATCTGATAACAAGAAATAAGTCAGGCTCTTTCTACCCAAATATGGGCTTTCCATATGTGGATATGGCTAATTTTAATCTTTTCAAACCTTATTATAGCAGCAAAGAATAGCCATTAGAACTTAGCCCGCTATGGTGACTGCCCTTTGCCCTATATAATGGAGCGGAGGGAGGCTTATGAGCCATTCACAATGTAAGATGGAGGAGAAGGAAAGCAATGAACAATATTCACAGGCTGGTCATTTAATGGAGTTTCAGCATAAGAAGGTACAAGAGTACCTACCATCTGTCCCTCCCCTGCTAGCCCATTTTCAGGCTATTTTGCAATTTACTGGTTTTGGCTCACTTAGTTGAGATAGTTAACCAGGGACGCCAGTAAGGTCAAGATTATATGGTTATTATGCAGTATTGTTCAATGTTGAACAGTTGAGAGACAAATAGATGTAATGGCAGAAAAGTGGGTTCTAGAACCAGAAGATCCAGGTGTGAAATCCATGTCCCACTACATACTAAGATCTTGAACTGGTCAATTAATTTCTGTGAGCCAGTTATGAATGACAAAATATAAATGATATCTCATTTTCAGAATTGTTGAGTGAGATTAAATTTGTATATAACTGCTTGTCATTTATTAGTCCTTGTATGCTTAGATATGCTTCTATTAGCTTTTAAAAAAATGTTCTAAAATCACAAACAGTATCATACTCCTTCTGACCAGTTGTGTTAACAAAGATTGAATCTCTAATGTGTAGGCAGTGCTTGGCACAGGTGGCTCAGAGGTTAAAGCGTCTGCCTGGAATGCAGGAGACCCGGGTTCAATCCCTGGGTCGGGAAGATCCCCTGGAGAAGGAAATGACAACCCACTCCAGTACTCTTGCCTGGAAAATCCCATGGAGGGAGGAGCCAGGTGGACTACAGTCCATGGGGTCGTGAAGAGTCGGACACGATTGAGTGAATTCTTCACTTCACTTCACTTTTAAATAAATAAACTGGGTTTCACTGCCTTTAAGGACATGTCCATTTGTGGCATGTTCTGTGTATAGCAGAAGAGCCCCCTTACCCACCTTTTCTTCTCTGTGAAAGGAAAGAGGGAAGACTGCTCTAGTGAGAGGAAAAGGTGGGGACTATGCCTACCAGATGATCTCAGTCACCCAATACAGATTGGAACATTCTGTCCTGTCTGCCCTGAGCCTCTAGAACAAGGGTCTGCCACTCTACCGGGTTGTCTGTCTCCACATGGGATGTGGACCTTTCTTCCCCTCCCTCCACATATACTGTGAGGCTCTTGCCAGCTGGATGCCTGCTTTGCCCTAGTTTTCCACCATCTTGGGCCCAATTTTCAACTCTCTGCAAGACAGATTCTTAGAATTCATGCTTTCTTCAGACTATCTCTGTGAGGGAAATTTTGTACTGAGAAAAAACACTGAAAATAGAATCCAAATTGAACAGAACAAGGCAAATGGGAGCAATAAAAGAGAAAGTCTAAATAAAAGTGGGGAGAATGAGTCAGTGGCATCTGAGATCATGTTCATGACCATGTCCCAAAAACAACAGGAGAGGGGGCTTGAGAGTTGTGATGTGACAAATAGCAGGCCCAACTTTTCCCAAAAGTATAGACAATTTAATCATCCTTGATTAAGGGTGATTAAGAAATAGATGGAATTTGACTCCTATGCAAAGTTACTGTAAAGAAAAGAGAATATGGAGCAGAATAATTCTTTTGCAAGCAATGAAGGCATACAAGAAAGACATGCTCATAAAGAAGATAAAGAGTATAACCCTTGCATTGAAGCTAAAAGAAGTTAATGAATGGATAAAAACAATAAAAGCATAAATCAAAGTTAGAAAGATTGGGACTTCCCTGGTATTCCAGTGTTTAAGACTTCACCTTCCAATGCAAGGGGGTGCAGGTTCCATTCCAGGTCGAGGAACTAAGATCCCACATGCTTTGGGGCCAAAAAAAAAAAAAAAACCCCACATAAAATAGAAGCAAATATTGTAGCAAATTCAATAAAGACTTTAAAAATGGTCCACATTAAAAAAAACAAAACCTTGAAAAAAGTTAGAAAATTCAGAAAGTAAGTGATATAACAAAATGAAATTTTGAGAAGGGACAAAACACAAAGCCTTTGACTGTGTGGATCACAACAAACTGTGGAAAATTCTTAAAGAGATGGGCATACCAAGGGCGGTCCTAAGATGGCAGAGGAATAGGATGGGAGACCACTTTCTCCCCCATAAATTAATCAAAAGATCATTTGAATGTCGAGCAACTTCCACAAAACAACTTCTGAATGCTGGCTGAGGACACCAGGCACCCAGAAAGGGAGCCCATTCTCTTCAAAAGGAGGTAGGACTAAATATATAAGACAAAAAGAGAGACAAAAGAGTTAGGGATGGAGACCCATCCTGGAGAGAGAGTCGTGAAAGAGGAGTTTCCAAACACCAGGAAATCCTCTCACTGATGGGTCTGTAGGGAGTTTTGGAATCTCAGAGGCAACATAACCAGGAGGAAAAAAAAAAAAACCCACAGAATCCCCACATAACCGCAACTCCCAGTGGAGAAGTAGCCCAGATGCTTGCATCCACCACCAGCAAGCAGGGGCTGAACAGGGAGGTGCAGGTTGCATGCTTAGGGCAAGGATGGACCTGAATGCCCTGAGGACAATCTGAGGGAGCTAACGTGAGATAGCAATGCAGACTGTGGGATAGCCAGAGAGAGAGAGAGAACTTTCTGGTGAAAAGCTCTAACCTAAGGCACAGACTGGCCTGCTCACAGAACAAAGGATTGAGCAAATACTAAAGGAGAGCTAGCTGGCTGCGGACCTGCCCATCCCCCTGCCAGAGGCAGAGAGGCAGGCAGAGGACAGCCAGAGCTGGAAGGCAAGGGGCAATCTCAGCCCCAGAGACAGCATCCTCCACCAAACTGTGAGCAGGCTCCCAGTTGCTAACCAAGTCTTCCTTGGATCCTGAATGGTAGACATCTGCCAGGAGGGTTGCAGCCAGAGATCAGCTCCCCAGGGGAGACACATGGCACACCTGAGACGGCTCTCTTGCAGCATACCCAGGAAACCGAGCAGCTGGGAATGGGGAGGTGATTAAGACGCACAGCCTGGGACAGTGTGCTCACCAAACACCTGATCGCCTGAGCTCCTAGGACCTGGGAAGGGCACAAAACGCATGTCCAACTGAGTCTGTGCCTTTGTGGAGTGCCTGAGAACCAGAACCTGAGCATCTTAGACCTGGCAAGTACACAAAACACAGAGCCCACTTTAGACAGTTCCTCTGCAGAGCAACCTGGAACCTGAGCAGTGTAGACAGGGAAAGCACACATGCCATGAGCTGGGACAAACCCAGTGTGGTCCATACACTGAGAGCACTCCCCACACATGCCAGTGATGTTTATTTGCAGTGTTCCTCCCTCCCCATAGCACAACTGAACAAGTGAGCCTAAATAAGTAACCAACTTCGCCCCCTTGTGTCAGGGTGGAAATTAGACACTGAAGAGACTTGCAAACAGTGGAAGCCAGAATAAACAAAGAAGAGGGAACCACTCTGGAAGTGACAGGTTCAACAGATTAAAACCCTGTAGTTAACATTGACTAAGCTTTGGAAGGGGCCTATAGACCTTGAGAAGTATAAGCTGGAACAAGGAACTATCTGAAACTGAACTGACCCCACACTGCTCTCAATAGCTCCAGAGAAATTCCTAGATATATTACTACTATTATTATTTTTTAATTAAAAAAAATTTAAAGTTCTTTATTACTCCTTTAATTTTCATTTTTATAACCTACTATTACCTTGCAAACAAAGACCTTATTTTTAAAGCAAGTTTCACATATATATTTTTTATAATTTTCGTGATTGATCTTGTTTTGTGTTTTTAATATTGTATTTTTGAGAGTCTAACCTCTACTCTAAGTTTTTAATCTTTGATTTTTGGTATTTGTCATCAATTTTGTACCTTTAAGAATCTACTCTTCAGTACCCATTTTTACTTAGGGCTATGATTACTGGCCTGATTGCTCTCTCCCCTTTTGACTCTCCCTTTTCTCCCAAATGTCACCTCTATCTCCTCCCTTCCTCTTCTATTCTCTGCTTAACTATGTGAATCTCTCTGGGTGTTCCAGGCTATGGAGAACACTTAGGGAACTGATTACTAGCTAGATCTGTCTCTCTCCTTTTGACTCCCCTCTTCTCCTCCTGGTCACCTCTATCTCCCTCTTCCCTTTTCTCTTCTTTATGTAACTCCATGAACCTCTCTGGGTGTTCCAGACTGTGGAGAGCACATAGGGAATTGATTACTGGCTAGATTGCTCTCTCCCCTTTTGATTCCCTCTCTTCTCCTCCTGGCCACCTCTATCTTCTTCCTCCTCTTCTCTTCTCCATGTAACTCTCTGAACCTCTCTGGGTGTCCCTCACTGTGGAGAATCTTTTCACCATTAACCTAGATGTTTTATCATCTGTGCTGTATGGATGGAGAAATCTTGAGGCTACTGTAAGAACAAGACTAAAAGCCAGAGGCAGGAGACTTAAATCCAAAACTTGAGAACACCAGAAAACTCCTGAATCCAATGAACATTAATTGACAAGAGCTCATCCAAAAACCTCCATACCTACACTGAAATCAAGCTCCACCCAAGAATCAACAAGTTCCAGAGCAAGACATACCACACTAATTCTCCAGCAACTCAGGAACATAGCCCTGAGCATTAAAGTACAGGCTTCTCAAAGTCACACCAAACCCACAGACACCTCAAAACTCACTACTGGACACTTCATTGCACTCCAGAGAGAAGAGATCCAGCTCCATCCACCAGAACACTGACACAAGCTTCCCTAACCAGAAAACCTTGACAAGCCACTCGTCAAACCCCATGCACAGGGAGCAACCCCCACAATAAAGAGGAACCACGAACTTCCAGTATACAGACAGCGCACCCCAAACACAGCAATCTAAACAAAATGAAAAGGCAGAGAAATATTCATCAGGTAAAGGAACATGATAAATGTCCACCAAACTAAACAAAAGAGGAGGAGATAGGGAGTCTGCCTGAAAAAGAATTCAGAATAATGATAGTAAAGATGATCCAAAATCTTGAAAACAAAATGGAGCTACAGATAAATAGACTAGAGACAAAGGTTGAGAAGATGCAAGAAATGTTTAATAAGGACCTAGAAGAAATAAAAGATAGTCAATCAATAATGAATAATGCAATAACTGACATCAAAAGCACTCTGGATGGAAACAATAATAGAATAACTGAGGCAGAAGATAGGATAACTGAAGTGGAAGATAGAATAGTGGAAACAAATGAGGTAGAGAGGAAAAAAGAAAAAAGAATTAAAAGAAATGAGGACAACCTCAGAGACCTCTGGGACAATGTTAAATGCCTCAACATTCGAATCATAGGAGTCCCAGAAGAAGAAAAAAGAAAGGCCATGAGAAATTATTTGAGGAGATAATAGTTGAAAACTTCCCTAAAATGGGGAAGGAAATAGCCACTCAAGTCCAAGAAATCCAGAGAGTCTCAAACAGGATAAACCCAAGGTGAAACACCTCAAGACACATATTAGTCAAATTAATGAAGATCAAACACAAAGAGCAAATATTAAAAGCAGCAAGGGAAAAGCAACAAATAACATACAAGGGGATCCCCACAAGGATAACAGCTGATCTTTCAATAGAAACTTTTCGGGCCAGGAGGGAAAGGCAGGACATACTTAGAGTGATGAAACAGAAAAACCTACAACCCAGATTATTATACCCAGCAAGGATCTCATTCAAATATGAAGGAGAAATCAAAAGCTTTACAGACAAGCAAAAGCTGAGAGAATTCAGCACCACCAAACCAGCACTTCAACAAATGCTAGAAGATCTTCTCTAGACAGGAAACACAGAAAAGGTTTATAAACTCTAACCCAAAACAACAAAGTAAATGACAATGGGATCATACTTATCAATAATTACCTTAAATGTAAGTGGGTTGAATGCCCCAACCAAAAGACAAAGACTGGTTGAATGGATATAAAAATAAGACCCCTATATATGCTGTCTACAAGAGACCCACCTCAAAACAAGGGACACATACAGACTGAAAGTGAAGGGCTGGAAAAAGATATTTCACGCAAATGGAGACCAAAAGAAAGCAGGAGTAGTAATACTCATATCAGATAAAATAGACTTTGAAATAAAGGCCGTGAAAAGAGGCAAAAACACTACATAAGGATCAAAGGATCAATCCAAAAAGAAGATATAACAATTACAAATATATATGCACCCAACACAGGAGCACTGCAATCAATATGTAAGGCAAATGCTAACAAGTATGAAAGGGGAAATTAACAGTAACACAATAATAGTGGGAGACTTTAATACCCCACTCATACCTACGGATAGAGCAACTAAACAGAAAATTAGAAAGGAAACACAAACTTTAAATGATGCATGGAACAGTTAGACCTAATTGATATCTATAGGACATTTCACCCCCAGACAATGAATTTCACCTTTTCTCAAGTGCACACGGAACCTTCTCCAGGAGAGATCACATCCTGGGTCATAAATCTAGCCTTGGTAAATTCAAAAAAATTGAAATCATTTCAATCATCTTTTCTGATCACAATGCAGTAAGATTAGATGTCAACTATCAGAAAAAAAAAACTATTAAAAATATGGACATATGGAGGCTAAACAACATACTTCTGAATAACCAACAAATCACAGAATAAATAAAAAAAGAAATAAAAATATGCATAGAAATGAATGAAAATGAAAACATGACAATCCAAAACCTATGGGACACTGTAAAAGCAGTGCTAAGGGGGAGGTTCATAGCAGTACAAACTTACCTCATGAAACAAGAGAAAAATCAAATAAGTAACCTCACTTTACACCTAAAGCAACTAGAAGAAGGAGAAATGAAGAATCCCAGGGTTAATAGAAGGAAATAATCATAAAAATTAGGGCAGAAATAAATTAAAAAGAAACAAAGGAGACTATAGCAAAAATCAACAAAGCTAAGAGCTGGCTCTTTAAGAAAATAAATAAAATAGACAAATCCTTAGCCAGACTCATCAAGAAAAAAAGGGAGAAGAATCAAATCAACAAAATTATAAATGAAAATTGAGAGATCACAACAGACAACACAGAAATACAAAGGATCATAAGAGACTACTATCAACAATTATATGCCAATAAAACGGACAACTTGGAAGAAATGGATGAATTCTTAGAAAAGCAAAACCTTCCAAAACTGAACCAGGAAGAAATAGAAAATCTTAACAGGCCCATCACAAGCACGGAAATTGAAACTGTAATAAAAATTTTTCCAACAAACAAAAGCCCAGGACCAGATGGCTTCACAGCTGAATTCTACCAAAAATTTAGAGAAGAGCTAACACCTATCCTACTCGAACTCTTCCAGAAAATTGCAGAGGAAGGTAAACTTACAAACTCATTCTATGAGGCCACCATCACCCTAATACCAAAACCTGACAAAGATGCCACAAAAAAAGAAAACTACAGCCCAATACCACTGATGAACATAGATGCAAAAATCCTTAACAAAATTATAGCAAACAGAATCCAACAACATATTAAAAAGATCATACATCATTACCAAGTGGGCTTTATCCTAGAGATGAAAGGATTCTTCAATATTCACAAATCAATCAATGTGATACACCCTTTAACAAACTGAAAGATAAAAACCATATGATTATTTCAATAGATGCAGAGAAAGCCTTTGACAAAATTCAACACCAATTTATGATTAAAAAAAAAACTCCAGAAAGCAGGCATAGAAGGAATACACCTCAACATATGATAAAACCACAGCAAACATTATCCTCAATAGTGAAAAACTGAAAGCATTTGCTCTAAAGTCAGGAACAAGACAAGGGTACCCACTCTCACCACTACTATTCAACATAGTTTTGGAAGTTTTAGCCACAGCAATCAGAGAAGTAAAAGAAATAAAGAGAATTCAGATTGGAAAAGAAGAAGCAAAACTCTCACTGTTTGCAGATGACATGATCCTCTACATGGAAAACCCTAAAGACACCACCAGAAAATTACTAGAGTTACTCAGTGAATATAGTAAATTTGCAGGATATAAAATTAATACGCATAAATTCCTAGCATTCCTATACACTAACAATGAGAAAACAGAAAGAGAAGTTAAGGAAAAAACTCCATTCACCATTGCAATTAAAAGAATAAAATACTTAGGAATAAATATACCTAAAGAAACAAAAGCCCTATATGTAGAAAACTATAAAACACTGATGAAAGAAATCAAAGATGACACGAATAGATGGAAAGATATACCATGCTCATAGATCAGAATAATCAATAGAGTGAAAATGAGTATACTACCCAAAGCAATCTATAGATTCAATGCAATCCCTATCAAGCTACCAACAGTATTTTTCAGAGAACTAGAACAAATAATTTCATAATTTGTATGGAAATACAAAAAAACCTAGAATAGTCAGAGCAATCTTGAGAAAGAAGAATGGAACTGGAGGAATCAACCTGTGTGACTTCAGACTATACTACAAAGCTACAGTCATCAAGACAGTATGGTACTGGCACAAAGAAATATAGATCAATGGGACAAAATAGAAAGTCCAGAGATAAACCCATGCACCTGTAGATACCTTATCTTTGACAAAGGAGGCAAAAATATACAATGGAGAAAAGAAAATCTCTTTAACAAGTGGTGCTGGGAAAACTGGTCAACTACTTGTAGAAGAATGAAACTAGAACACTTTCTAACACCAAATACAAAAATAAACTCAAAAGGATTAAAGATCTAAATGTAAGACCAGAAAGTATAAAGCTCCTAGAGGAAAACATAGGCAAAACACTCTCTGACATAAATCACAGCAGGATCCTCTATGACCCACCTCCCAGAGTAATGGAAATAAAAGCAAAAATAAACAAATGGGACCTAATTAAACTTAAAGCCTTTTGCATAACGAAGGAAACTATAAGCAAGGTGCTGAGCCTGAGAATGGGAGGCAAAGGTCATGAGGAACTTGCAACACAAAGGCGTGATCAACCTCAGAAACCCCCCTGTTCCCGAGCATCTAACCCCAAAACCAGAGTCTGTTTTATGCTCTCACCTATACCTCTGACTTTACGGGGGCTCTCCCCCATAACCGTTTCTTTCTGAGAAGGAGTAAACGTGCAGCTCCAAGGCAATAAAAATTCTTGGGTGTGACAAGAGTGTTTCAGCTTACGACTCCTCTGAAGGTTATCTAGCCTACCTGTATAGGTTTGTCCGGCCACATGTGATTGCTTACAGCCTCCCAACCTGAGAGGCACGAGATGTTTTAGACTTACTAAAGGCAAATTATTTTGGGAGTTAAAATTATTAGTATAGTTGGTTAGGAATTATATTGGTGAAGGGTCTCTTCATTTGTTGTAATAATAATTGCTGCTAATTCCCTGCTCTGGGTGGGACAAGGATGTCTCAGGTCAAACCTCTCTGCTGACAGACTAGCTTGTGTGACAGGATTATCCTTACTGCCGCCACTAGGCACATGATTGTTTACTACCTCTCAACCATAAACAGCACAGAGAGTTTTGGAGTATTTTGAGAGTCTTAATTAGCATAGGACTTTTTCTTCTTGTTGAGTCAATGATCGCCACCAGGCCTCTATATCCTTAGGTACCTGGGAATATATTAATCAATGTATTTGGAATATAGCAAAGGAAATATGGTAATTTTTGATGTTAGCAATACTAGACTTTTTGAGTTAATGGATTTTCTCTTTGTAATAGATCACTGTACTTTGTTATATATCACTGTGTCCTTGCTGTGTAAGAATGTAACTTTATCATATCTTAAGACTAAATAGATCTTAAGGGGAGCATTGGTGAAAGGATTTTCATTTGTTGGGTTGATGTTTGCGGCTAAATCTCCATGTTCCCTACCCTTATAATGAATATAACTAGCATATAGGAAGAAATAAGTATTAACCCTTAAGCATATAGGAGAAATAAGTATTAACCTTTAAGACTAATCATGTTAACCTTGGGGTGAATAAATTCCTTTCTTGATTGTAACTCACTACACCCTCACCCTATAGGAATGTAACTTTATTTGGAGGGTGGTGCCTGGTTTAAGAAAAACACCCTCGGAAGAAATAAGTTTTTTGGTTATCAGAAAGAAAGGATCATAAAATGTAAGCAGGTCTCACCTGCCTCCTGAGTAATTTGTATGCAGGTCAAGAGGCAACAGTTAGAACTGGACATGGAAAAACAGTCTGGTTCAAAATTGGGAAAGATTAGAGATCTCTTCAAGAAAATTAGTGATACCAAGGGAACATTACATGCAAAGATGGGCACAATAAAGGACAGAAAAGGTATGTTTTTGTGTAATGATTCTAACAGAAGCAGAAGATATTAAGAAGAGGTGGCAAGAATACACAGAAGAACTATACAAAAAAAGATCTTCATGACCCAGATAACTATGATGGTGTGATCACTCACCTAGAGCCAGATATCCTGGAATGCCGAGTCAAGTGGGCCTTAGGAAGCATCACTACGAACAAAGTTAGTGGAGGTGATGGAATTCCAGTAGAGTTATTTCAAATCCTAAAAGATGATGCTATGAAAGTGCTGTACTCAATATGACAGCAAACTTGGAAAACTCAGCAGTGGCCACAGGACTGGAAAAGGTCAATTTTCATTCCAATCCCAAAGAAAGGCAATGCCAAAGAATGATCAAACTACTGCACAATTGCACTCATCTCACACGCTAGCAAAGTAATGCTCAAAATTCTCCAAGCCAGGCTTCAACAGTACATGAACTGTGAACTTCCAGATGTTCATTCAAGCTGTATTTAGAAAAGACAGAGGAACCAGAGATCAAATTGCCAACATTTGCTGGATCATTGAAAAAGCAAGAGAGTTCCAGAAAAGCATTTATTTCTACTCTATTGACTATGCCAAAGCCTTTGACTGTGTGGATCACAATAAACTGTGGAAAATTCTGAAAGAGATGGAAATACAGACCACCTGACCTGCCTCTTGAGAAATCTGTATGCAGGTCAGGAAGCAACAGTTAGAACTGGACATGGAACAACAGACTGTTCCAAATAGGAAAAGGAGTATGACAAGGCTGTATATTGTCACCCTGCTTGTTTAACTTCTATGCAGAGTACATCATGAGAAACGCGGGGCTGGAGGAAGCACAAGCTGGAATCAAGATTGCTGGGAGAAATATCAATAACCTCAGATATGCAGATGACACTACCCTTATGGCTGAAAGCAAAGAACTAAAGAGCCTCTTGATGAAAGTGAAACAGGAGAGTGAAAATGTTGGCTCAAAACTCAACACTCAGAAAACTAAAATCATGGCATCTGGTCCCATCACTTCATGGGAAATAGATGGGGAAACAGTGGAAACAGCGACAGACTTTATTTTGGGGGGCTCCAAAATGACTGCAGCCATGAAATTAAAAGACGCTTACCTAGACAGCATATTCAAAAGCAGAGACATTACTTTTCCAACAAAGGTCTGTCTAGTCAAAGCTATGGTTTTTCCAGTAGTCATGTA